>NC_089253.1:94122467-94722467 GCF_963930625.1 Muntiacus reevesi | reverse complement strand
TTCTCCAGGGGATCTTCCTGACCCAGGGATTGAACCCGGGTGTCCCGCATTGCAGGCAGACGCTTTAACCTCTCAGCCACCAGGGAAGCAAGCTGTCAAAACCCCACTTCAAACCAGCTGAATCTAGGAGGGACGTTTATGAGCCCTCCTAACCCTATGGCCAGAGGTGGAAGAGCACCAACATCTAACAGTACCCGATATTTTCTGACTAGTTCCTGACAGCTGCTGTAACAAAACACCTCAGACTGGGTGGCTTAAAGTACCACACACTTGTGCTGTCACACTTCTGGCTGCAGAAGCATCAGCAGGTCCATGCTCGTTCTGGAGGCTCCAGGGGAGGCTCCTTTTGTGCATCTCTCCTGGTGGCTCCTGATGACCCTCAGGTTGCAGACCCGTCACCCAATCTCTGCCTCCATCATCACAAGGCCATCTTTCTTCTGTGTATGTCTCTGTGTGTCTCTCCTCTTTTTATAAGCCCCATTACATTGGATTTGGAACCCACTTTGCTCCAGTATGGATGCAATCACACCTGCAAAGATCCCACATTTGGAGGTTCCAGGTGGGCATGGATTTGGGGATCCAATTCAACCCATAGCTCCCTCCCTTGCTTGATTTCTCTTGGTCTCTCCTCACTGCTTCAGGGTCTCATTCTAAGGCTGATTCTACCCCCACCATTGCAAAATGATGCTAAGCCAATGCCGTCAGCCCTGCATCCTCCCTTAGCCAACACAAGAGTGTGTCCAGCTGCCAGGAGGAGGCCCCCCTCCCCTGGCTGAAATGCTTCTCCCTGACAATACCCGGAATCAAACGGTGCTTAAACACCTGAATAATTTAAATGGCAATTCAAGGAGCCCTGCCAGCAGAGACAACAAAATGACACTCCAGACCTCATCCAGCCACTCTGCCTCACCCCTAGGGGCTAATCAGGGACCTGGCTTTGTCTTTCAAAGGGCCCGAGGCACTCTTATTATCAACCCTGCTTTGTTCCCTACCACATCTGAAGTGCTTTCCTTGTTTCCAAATAAATAAAACTGCAGTGATGAACTGTCATTTCACCAGCTTTCAATTAGAAGGGAAAACACACAGGAAGGTGGGAAGGTGGAAATCATCTCAGAGGTGGGGGAGGTGGCCTCACATGCTGGGTCCCTCTGACTGGGATGGGGTGGGTTGGAAAGAGAGCAGCTGTACATCCCGTTTGGGTCAAAGGTGAGACAGACAAGGCGTTCAGAGGTTCTGAAGTTCTGTGGTCCCCTTTTGGCTCTCTCCTCTGCCCCTGCCCCTCCTGTTTGCCCTGCTCTCTCGGCCTCTGCCCACCCCGCCCCACCCGTCCTCTGCCTCTGCTCTGAATCTGTCTGCAGGATCAGCCCAGGACAACAGTTGCTTTGACAACCAAGGTCACAGTCTTCTCTGGGCTGTGCACAGCTGGGTCCCGGGTGGCCCCAAGCCATCAGGGGGTGTGCTTTGCAGAGAGACAGTCTGGGGTGGGGATTGGGGTTGCTCACACTAGAAGACCACCCCTGAGAACTCTGGGGTGGGGGAGCTCCTGGGCAGAGCAGATAAGGCTGCCTAGGTCTCTCCACTTCTGTTAGAGCAGCCCACCTCCCAGGTGCCAAGTCACCAGCATAGGGGCCTGCGTGCTCCAAGTGAGGGGGACATCGGCAGGGGTGATGCTGGGGACACGTGCATGAGGGCCTCTCCTGCTGTCCTCCTACTGCCCCCTGCCCTACCCCACCCTGGGGCCTCAGCCAGCCCTGCATGACTCCCAGGTATCCACAAGGTCCCCTGAGATAATCAGCAACACGATGAAACGTGCACCATTCACTGCCATGATGAATTCATCATTCCATGATGGGTCAACCTCTAGAAGGGGTCTCCTGTCAGTAAACAGAAAGATAATGTTAGAACCACGCAGGGAGCAGGATGCCAAATGAAAACACATGAATTGTCAGGTGCACGAGGAGGAAAGGGAGTTAGCAGTTCTGCTGTAAATCAGGTCTACGCTTTGCACTTTACATGTAATTGTTATCTTGCTCTACAAGTAACTGATAAAACAGTGATCCAGTTTGTCTCACCACTCCTCCCGCCTGCCTCCGCGCCCCCACACCCCCACCACCAGCTTCAGCTAAGAGCTGATATAGACGCTGTGCCTCTTACACTCTATTAGGTGGGGGCAGAGAAAGTGCTTTTAACTCCACTCGGTCAGTTTGGGATCCACTCAGTGAAGAAGAGTTAGATTCCAAAGTCTGCAGAGGCTCTAAGTGGAAACTTGTCGGCTTGGCACCAAAGGGTGCTGCCTCCTTCTCCACTGTCAGCAGCCTGGACCGCCTCTCTGCACCTGCGCAGGCCCGTCCTCCTGACTCTGGTCCCTCACCAGCCATTCTGTGTACTCAACTTTCTTGCTCACCTATTAGGTGGTTCCTCAATTGAACCTAGATGGATGCAAGAGATCTTGACCCAGAAGAGAAGCCCCAACCCTCAGACAGTACCGTCAGCCTTAGGAACACGTAGTCACCCTGCCTCTGAGAGGTGTAGCCTCTAGTCCACATCCCCCTCCTTGGCAGGTCCACACCTGCATCCTCACGGGGCTTCAGGATGCTGCCAAGTCAGTGGGGACATTGGGGCCTGTGAGAACAGGGGATATGGAAACCCAGCACCTCCAGGTCATGTTCCCCATCTGTAGAAAGAGAGGTGAAAACTGGCCTGCAGACTGTCATCATGGGGATGTGGTCAGACAAAGTGTGCCCAAGACTGCATTCGTTTAACTGGGCCTGAGTGAGACCTGCCCTGTGGCCGGAACTTGGCTGACAGCTATTACACTTCCTGTTTGAACTCAGAGCCAGCCTGTGGAGGCTTGTGTGCATGCGTGCATAGTCACTTCAGTCGTGTCCAATTCTTTGTGATCCTGTGGACCATAGCCCACCAGGTTCCTCTGTCCATGGGATTCTCCAGGCGAGAATACTGGAGTGGGTTGCCATGTCCTCCAGGGGATCTTCCCGATCCAGGGGTCGAAGCCACGTCTCCTGCACTGGCAGGCAGGTTCCTTACCACTAGCACTGCCAGGAAAGTCTGGGGAGGCACCTGCCTATGAACGTGATGTGATGGCAGGCCTGGCACCAGGGGTTCAAAGGTGAAGCTGTGGGGTCTTCGGCCCAGTCTAAGAGCACGCGGTCCATATCCCTGGAAGAAAGGATTCCTGCAGAAGAATGACTCATGCTGGTGCCCTAGGAAACCACACACAACAGGAGGGCACCAGCTTTGGAAGCCTGGACTGGGGGGAGGGGCTGGGTGTGGGGGCAGGAGGAGAAGGGTGTCCCCGGGAAATGGCTCCAGAGCTGAATCTTCAAGTGTGAATGGGAATATAGACAAAGCGGGAACACGGGGATGGTCGGGGAGGCTGAGCATTTGGACCACAGAGGACAGAGTGTGCCAAAGTCCCATCCCATGAGAAACTACAGGGTGTGTGACCATGTGGCGAGAACTCACTGTGGTGAAGTGTCACGTCTGAAGCTGGAGCAAGTAGCCTGAGCTGGAGGGGAGGCTGGATGTGACTGTGGGGGGCTCTGTGTGCTGTGGAGGAGCTCAGCCTCTATCACCCGGGCACTGGGGAGCCACAGCAGACCTAGAGAAAGAGTAGCAGTGGGCTCAGAGTGGACCCCAAGGCAGAGAGCCTTGAGGGGCAGGTCGGGGGCAGGGAGAGCAAGCAGTGGGGCAGGCAGAGCGGATGAGCCCTGAACCCAGATGGAAAGGGTTGAAAAAAGACAAGGGAGAAAGGCCAGAGGTACAGGGCAAGCTCTGCAAAATCAACATTGATGATCAGGAGTGAGGAAGAGAAACAGAAGCAACATATATCAGGGTATATATGGTAGAACTGGTGCTACGTGATCCTAACACAAGTGATGGATGTCGTAGGTTTATTACAGGATTCTGCACACCCAAGTTCCACTGCTCTTATTCCTGTGAGCCTCTTTTCTCTACCGCACACAATTCCACTACCTGGGGAGTGAAGACACAGCCCATGGACCCAGAAGGTCCCTGTGCTAGCAAAGGAAACAGACAAAGAGACAGGTGTCCACAGATGCAGCTTTGAGTTCTGGCTCAGTTGGAGGGCAAGGAGGACCCTGCCTGGAGGGGGCGTCGGTTTAAGCCAAATCTGGGAGAAATCAGGACAGGAGCCTGGAAAAGGAGGTGTGGGGCAGTGGGGGGCTCCTGGTGGAGGGAATGAGGGGAGCGGTTCAGTTCAGTTCAGTCACTCAGTCATATCCGACTCTTTGTGACCCCATGAACTGCAGCATGCCAGGCTTCCCTGTCCTTCACTATCTCCCAGAGTTTGCTCAAACTCATGTCTATTGAGTCAATGATGCCAGCCTGCCATCTCACCCTCTGGAAGGAGGCGCTAAGAATAGTCAGCTCACAAGGGTCGAGAAGCACATGGAGGACACTTGGTTAGACTGCACTGGTGGGAGGAAGGAGCACTCTGGGGAGATGGGGGCATCCTCCCAGTGGGCTGGCCTCAGGTGTAGACACGGACTCGGGTCATCCTCCAGGTGACATGAACCCCCTGCCCCTCTCTCTGGACCCCCTCACGATCCCGCCCTGAAGGAAGGCCCAGGGGGCTCGGCTGCTGCAGAGGGGTATCTGTACCAAGAGCCAGAACATCCCTGAGCCCGTACCTGCAGGACTCAGAAGGCCAAGGCCAATTCCACCAGAACCCCCACCCCTCCTGTCACACCTGGCTGTACAGGAAGCCATCAGGAGGCTGTTTTGATTGGCTCATTTCAGCGGGCTCATTATTTTCACAGGGAACAATTTCTAACAATTTTCCTTGTCACTCAGGGTGCTTGCTGCTAGCTCAGTTTCTTGGGCCGTTATAAATACATTATCAGACACGTTCCGCAAGCACTTGCAGGTAAAAATAAACCCCCAGCATTTGCATCGCGGGGCACAGATGTGAGACGGCTTGGGTGAGACGTTCGCCCTCCATATCCTCTCTCCCTGGGGAGTGAGGGGTGGCGGTCGGGGCTGCGCCGCCCCAAGAGGCTGGGCCCAGGGCTCAGGGGCTTAGAAAGTTGGGTTGTGTGAGCCTCGTCCTCATTCCCCTTCATGATGGAGGCTCAGGTGGGAACTGAGTGTTTGCGATGTGAACCATTGGACAGGGCCCCAGTGACATCAAGAACACACGGGGCCCACAGGCTGATGGCACCTGCACCCTCTGCTTTAGACTCTCTCAGGAACTTGCTGACCAGCAAACCCTCAAGGCAGACCCACTGAACTTGGAGCTCTAGGAGTGGGGCCAGGAATACTCCCAGGTGGTTTTGAAGCCCAGGAAAGAGTGGAACCCAAGCAGGAGTCCACACCCACGTGTCCTACGGGCCAGACAGGAAGGACAGAGTCAGGTGGCTGAGCCAGAAGAACCAGCCCCAAAGCACAGTCTGGCACAATCTCACTGGGTGCTATGGGTGGCCTAGGCTTCCCAAGCCTCAGTTTTGTCATCCATGAAATGGGCATCATCAGGCTTACCATGTAGCACTGTCTGATGTTCAGTTTATGACACAGCCTTTCACAGTTGTTCTTAAATGTTGTAGTGTTATTAACCGCGTCACAAGGAAGGAAAGGGGCCCACTCTCATCTCTTAAGAATGTGACCGAGAGCAGATTTGGTATCTTGCTGAGGCTCATGGCTGTTGCTTGTGGATTTGTGTCTAGTGCTAAGCCCAATGGTATTGAGTTTATCTCTATGGGGTGTCTAGAGCTGCAAGTGACTTGGGCCACAGGAAGGAGCAGGGGCCACATATCTGGTAGGGGGGACATGGATCCCTGTTGGAGTGTCAGAGGAGTAGAGCTTCAGGGATGAGACGGAACTCCAGGCAGTGGGGAGAGGTCGCAAATCTTTGCCTGAAGAAGGGAGGTTATAGGGAAGGTGGGCAGATGTAGGCAGACAGGTTAGACACCTGGTAGAGAGACAGGGTGGAGCAGGATATCTTGACAGAATTGAGTCCTTTCAGACCACCCATGGTGATGGAATTCTGCATGGGTGAAAACCTCTTCTCTCGCATCCCCCTTCACCTCTGACTGTTGTTGGCTGAGTACTAACCCCATGCCCACACTGCGCCTTATCAACTCATGGTATCTTAGCAACCCCAGGCTCTGTTCCATGAATGAATGGCCAGCATTCAGGAAGCTTGAGCCACTTCCCGGGTCTGGGACCCAAATCCTTCTGAATTCAGTTAACAGGAAGCATAGTTATCTATGTGTGTGTGTGCTCAGTCATGTCCGACTCTTTGCAACCCCATGGATTGCAGCCCTCCAGGCTCCTCTGTCCATGGGATTTCCCAGGCAGGAAAACTGGAGTGTGTTACCATTTCCTTCTCCAGGGACTCTTCCCTACTCATAGATCTAACCCACGTCTCTTGTGTCTCCTGCCTTGGGAGGTGGATTCTTTACCACTGACTCCAGAATAGGGAAATAACAGCAAAGGTACAATGAACTTTCTAGAATGAAGGAGACATTCCATATCTTGGCTGGGTATGGGTCATATAGGTGTGTACATATGTCAAAGTTTATTGAAGTGTACACTTAAGAGCTTTTAATGTCAGTGTACTGTAAATTAGACCTTAATTTAGCAACAACAATGTAGCTGTCAGATTGTCTGAATCAGAACAAAATAAGCAGAGCTTGGATGGTGTGTGTGCTGATCATTTCACCTGTCCTCCCTTCATAGTGAAAGGAGGGCATTAAAGACAATTAAAATGATGTATTTTTGAAGCATTTTTTTTGATAAGTCAGTTTTCATATATGTTTGTGTGTGCTCAGTTATGTCCAACTCTTTGCAGCCTCATGAACTATAGTCCTCCAGGTTCCTCTGTTCATGGAATTTTCCAGGCAAGAATACTGAAATGGGTAGCCATTTCCTACTGCAGGGGATCTTCCCAATCCAGAGATCAAACCTAGGCTTCCTGCACTGCAGGCAGATTCTTTATCACTACACCATGGGAATTCCCTAGGTAGATCCATTGGAATTTTTCTGAAGACCAAGCATTTTTTTCAATAGACTCTTAACATCTAAAAATTTTCCATAAAATTGCTTGTGTCTTTCATCAAAATTGCGTATTCTTTTGCTAATACATTTGAAATTGTTGACACCTTACACTGACTTCTCTCTCCTAGACCATAGCATATTTAATTGAGACAATTATCTCTCTGCGGTTGCAGGGGGATGTGGTAAGCTCAGAACAAGCAAATTTTGCTCTCTACAGAGGGCATGTTCACGGGTTTTGTTTTTCCATGGTTGAAATGTGTAAATATTTTACCCAAATGCATTTACAGAGGCTGAGAGTCTTTCTTTGACAAACAGTCTTACAAGATAAAACTCATCAAATAAGTTGTCTGTTTTGAAGTCATTTCTATATATGATTCTCTTGAATGTTTCTCCAAATTTAGATGCTGCAAACTTGTAGATCTTTTAATTTGGTTCCATTCTGGCATGGAATATAAATTTGTTTAATTAAAAATAGGGTTTCATTAAAAGATGCTTTCTACTAGTTGAGATATTCCAGAGCACAATTATGTAATTTTTAAATTAAATCTGAGGCTGTCATAGTTTCATTGGTTCTCTCCCTCCTTTGCTTGCATGGAGATAAATTAAATGTCTTCCTGTTTGCAAGCTTTGTTTTCAGTAATGATAATTTTCCAAAAGCCTCAAAAGCTGAAGTTTTTGTTGTTGTTTGTGCTCTCCTCGTTGGATTATTGAATGCAGCCAAAACACAGAGGATTTGTTTACAAAAGGGTTCAGTGCTGTTATAGGACACTCGAGATTGATTTACAAAGAAGCTCTTCAAAGGCTCAAACATTTCCAGACTCTTATTCATGGCAAGTAGCAAGAGAGAACCCGTATTGCCACATTGAAGGGCTTTTTAAAATTCAATATCCGCTTCTCATAAAATGTTGCAATTCAGTTACTCTAAGTATATACAGATACACAGTTGTAAATTTCCAACAACTGTAACTTCTATCACTTGACTGTTAGATTGTCTCAACTTTTCGGACACAAGTTTGAATTACGTGTGCAGCACAACATGTTCCTCCACTTCTGTTTCATATGTTTTGTGAAATGGAGTATTTCCTGCCATACCAATAAACAAGGATGTCACAGCTGTCAGCTATTCTGACCCTCCAAAAGTGAGTTTCTGAGCCTGGAGGATGCCCAGAAAGAACAATGCCTGCATTCTGGCAACTATGAGGCTGCTGCCACTCCCTACAGTGAGCGAGAAACTAAGAATGTGAAAACTCAGATAGAAGGATGCTGGCCCCTGATAGCTGAGATGCATATGAAAGCAATGATTTCACTGAACCCAGACCCTTACATCTTCTCATACACAGAAAAGCACTAAATTCCTTAACTTGAGATATCTGGTTTTCCTTAATTTACAATAATCTTTTGACGTTCAGACTACCTGCCTTGTTTCTAACTTCTATATAACCTGACTCTGCAACTCCACGCCCTCTCCCAGCCCCCGCCCCCGCCCCGGCCCCGTCACCTCCTTGGAGCAGTTCTCTGAGTTACTTGAGATGCTCTCTCCCAGGCTTGAAGTTCTAAAAATTCCCCCCAAATAAGACATAACTCAATTTCTAGGTTGTGACTATTTTTAAGTCAACAGTTACTTACTTTAATAAGAATGTGGCTTCCAACTTAGAACTTGTATCAAATCTATATTCATATTATGACCGTGTCAACTGAACAATAAAACAAATTGCACAACCTAAAAGTTGAGAATTTTGTTTTATTTGTTGGGAAAAAACTAAGCACTCAAGCTTGGGACGCAATCTCTCAGCTCAGGGGTCCTGTTCCTGAGAGATAAAGGTGGAGCCAGGATACACAGGGGTTTTTGCAACAAAGACCAGGGAGTCAGAATACCCAAAGATGTTAAAACCAGACATCTCAAGTCAATGAATTTAGCACTTTTCTGTAAACAGGAAGATGCAAGAGTCTGAGCTCATTGAAACCATCCTTTTGATTTGCACCTTAGCTTTCTGGCGCCTGAATGCTCTTCTTCCCCATCCTGAGTTCCCTCAGGACTCACTGTAGTGACGTGGGGGCAGCTGTAGTGCCTTGATGGTTGCAAAGTCCTTTGTTTTCTGATAAGGCGGGCAGCCTTGTTTTATTCACGACATAATGCAATCAATCAATTTTACCCTCGAAGTGGAATTTTCAACCGATTTTGCAATAGCACTCAGCGTAGTCTCAGGTGTTTTGCTTCCAACAGAATGAAACCCCTAAAGGTGTAACTTTTTTTAATATAAATTTTTATTTCTTTTTGGTTGTGCTGGGTCTTTGTGGCTTTGTGGGCTTTTCTCCAGTTGTAGAGAGCAGGGGCTGCTCTCTGGTTGTGGTGCCTGGGCTTCTCACTGAGGCAGCCTCTCTTGTTGCAGAGCACGGGCTCGAGGGCACACGGGCTCGGAAGTCCTGCCTTCTGAGCTCTAGAGCACAGGCTCAGTAGTTGTGGAGCATGGGCTCAGCTAGTCCGTGCCGTGTGAGATCTTCCCAGATCAGGGATTGAACCCATGTCTCTTGCATTGGCAGACAGATTCTTTACCGCTGAACTACCAGGGAAGCCCCTAAAGCTGTAATTTTAGTTTAGCAGTTGAATCACGAAATACTGAGCCATTCTTGGAATTCACAGATTTTGTATCAGGAGTATCTGATGTCATGATGTCAAACTGGCTTCCTTTCCACTTCCCAAAGCCTTCTTGTGGCAGGGGCCCTGATATATTGATGGCTAACTGCTTCATCCTTCCTCCATGACCAAGGAAACTGAAAATCTGAACTGAGCAGCCTGCGTTTGGGAATGTCAATGGAAAACCTAATGCTCAACCTAAAAGTTAGAGTTATGTTTTATTTGGCGGACTTTCTGAGGACTTCAAGCCTGGGATGCAGCATCTCAGATAACATTGAGATAACTGTTCTAAAGGGGCATGGGGAGGAGAGCTGGATATACAGGGATTTTTGCAACAAAAGACTAGATAATCAGAACATCAAAAGATTACTGTTAATTGAAGCAGATCAGACATCTCAAGTTAATGCATTTAGAGCTTTTCTATATATGGGAAGATGCAAGAGTCTGGGCTCACTGAAATCATTCCTTTAACGTGCACTTTAGCTATCTGGGGCCAGGAGCCTGTGCTTTCTCAAGGTTAGTCCCTTCAGGGTGCACCATCGGAGGGTGTGGCTGTAGCAGCTGCCTGCTAGATGTGGATGGGGAGTTGGGGTCCTGCTGCCTCCATCCTGAGTTCACTCAGCGTTCACAGTCAGGGTGGTTATAACGGGGTAACTTGATGGTTGCTACATCCTTTGCTTACTGATATGGCAGCACTATTTTTCATTCACACGAAGAACAGTGTTTGATCTAAATTAACAACAACAAAAAATCAAATCAGCATTTGATTTAAATGAAAAATCCAGCCTTACAGACACACATGCAAGAAGCCTTCTACAGCCACACATGGTAAGTACCCATCTTTGAGCAAGATCTTCTTAAATGACCATTAAGGTAGGAAGTAGGGGCTGCCGTACAGTCAGCATCCTGCCTGTGGCCCACATGCAGACGGGCCATGTGGAAGGGCTCTGCACCAGCTGCAGCTTCATCGTAACTTTAATGATTGACAGAAGCTCAGTCCTTGTTTTCTCATTAAATGTGTACTTTCATTATTTTAGCTCACTGCTGCCCAAAGAATTCATTATGAAATTTTAAAAGCATTAGCAAATAATAAATACTTGTTAGTATATTTGCTCTGATGATAAAGAAAGGCTCGTTTGCAGCTGAGTCTATGGCTGCTCCTGTTCATCTGTTCTGAGCAGGACTGTGAGTGCATGCTAAGTCCCTTCATCCATATCGAACTCTTTGCAACCCCACTGACTGTAGCCTGACAGGCTTTTCTGTCCATGGGATTCTCCAGACAAGAAGATTGGAGTGGGTTGTCATGCCCTCCTCCGTGGGATTTTCCTGACCCAGGGATCAAAGCCCAGTCTTATGTCTCCTGCATTGGCAGGCAAGTTCTTTGCCTCTAGAGTCACCTGAAAAGCCCCTCTGAGCAGGATCACTGACCTCTGATCTTTACTGGGCTTCACGCACTTCTGCTTGGAGGGTCCCTCCGGCCCCACTGGCCCCATCAGCTACCATCTGGGGGCTTTGAGGTCTTCCAGGTGGTGGTCCTAGCCACAGCACAGCTGGCCATCCACCAGGTCCATCAAGGGAGGGCAGTAACTCAGGACACGCCTCGCTTCCCCTGAGGGAGGCCAGAAGGAGGACGTACTTCCTGCCACTCATGCCTGAGAGGTGCTCCACAGTGGTCATCACTCAGAGGCAGGAGAAACGTCCTGGGACTGGAAAGGGTTGAAAGCAAAGCTGGTCCATCATCATCAGTGGTCTTTCAGCTTGAGCCCCATGTTAAATGAAAACTTCTCACTGCCTGCTTCTCATGCACTAGGAGACAAGAGCATCATGGAAGCCTGGGGCCAAAAGCTGGCATCTGCTGGACCACATGGCTTATTTCAACATGAACATTCGTCATAATACTCTGTTTGAAAATGAAAAATCTGGCATAAATGCCAAACTGATGGGGTGTCTCACAACACATGTAGACTGAGACAAAGGTCACCCTTATGGACTCAATGCTTGTCCCCCCCCAAATCCATATGTTGAAATCTTAACCGCTAATATGCTGATATTAAGAGGTGAAGTCTTTGGGGTTGATGAGGCCATGAGGATGGAGCCCCATGAATGGAATTTGTGATCTTCTAAAAGGGACCACTTCTTTGCCCCTTCTGCCACATGGAGGCAGAGTGTGGAGACGGCCATCTATGAACCAGGAAGCTGGTCTCACCCGACACCAGGTGCCTCAGTCTCAGACATCCAGCCTCCAAAACTGTGAGCAATAAATATCTGTTGTTTGTAACCCCCCAAGTCTGTTATAGCTGCCGGGATGGACGAAGACTGTCTCCCTCCTGAGGGACAGTTGACCACCCCTGTCTGGGGGTGTCCATCTTCCTTGAGCAGTAGCGGCTGAAAGCCTCTCCCCTCCAGCCCCTCCGGATGGTTGAGTTGACCCTGTACCTACTATCAGCCCCTTCTGCGATGCCAGACACAGTCTTCAGTACTGTCTGTCTTTCCTTAACACACACCTCAGAACTCTGGCCAGATTTTATACATTAGAATTTCCAACAAGAGGAACACCAGCTCTCCTGGGGTCTTCTCCATCCCAAACCCCTAAAAGGGAAAGTTCAAGGTAGGGCTCATTCGGGAAGTTTGATGAGCTGGGCCTGGACTTGGGGTCCATCTCTCTGCTCTGCTGGCTGACACGTGCCTCAACTCCAGAAAGAGAGGCGGGGAAACCTGGCTCATTGGGCAGGGATGAGGTCCTGTGAATGAAGTGGCATGCACTCATTGCCTGCAGAAGTTCCACCAGCCCTGCTCCAGTTACTTCTTCTCATAGCTGGGATGCAGCTGTCTGTATCCTCTCATCAGGAACCCACTGGGCTGGGGCACATGTCTCCTCCTAGGGAGGGAGGCTGTACAAACATTGCCGCCTTTGGGCAGGTAACATCTCCCATCCTGCTAGCTTTTGCAGACGTGCAAATGAAAACCCAGAGTTTTCCTCTGTCTCAGCCGAAGTCACACAGCTTCTTGGCTCGGGGTGGAGGTCTGAGTTCAGGTGTGTCTGACTCCTGCATCTGTGTCCAGGTGAGCATCTAATCCTACCTGCTCTATCTCATTAGCTCACTCGAAGGTCACCCCAAGTCTGGGGCAGCTGCTGCCTCTGCACGTGGTGCGCTGCTCTGCTCTGCTCACTAGTCTCACCATGTGCCCCCCACTCGCCAGCATGAGCAGGGAAGGTGGGGAAGTCACCTCCAGATGTGGCTCCCTCCAGGATCCTCTCGCCCAAGCAAGAGAGACTGTTTTCAGCACACAGGAACCCTTGTCTGGAGATGGGCAGTGTTTGGAGCTTCTCCACTGGAGCAACCCTGGGAGGAGGCTGTGGCTGGCATTCCCCAGAGCACCTCCCAGGGAGGGTTAATCTCTCTTACGACAGAAAAGAAATCAATCCTCCCAGAGCTGCTTTGCACGCGACGTGCGTTGAGAGAGGATACAGGGCAATTTGTCCAAATTACAAACAGGAAGACTTTCCAGACGGATCCATTGCAATTAATGGTGAAGCTTTAATTCTAGGCACTTGTGTGACAAGAGTGACAGATGCAGAGGAGCCCAGCCCTCCCCACCCCTCCCCGGTTCCCAGATCTGGCAGTGAACTGAGACGCTGAAAGCTCTTGTGGGAGCCTGCCCCTCCCTCACCATGGGTTTTGCTTTTATGGAGCACCTACTGTGTGCCCAACAGAACTGAACACAGTCAGTGTTTTCAGGCTCTGTCCAAGCAGGTCTGGAGCAGAAACATAAGGCTGGACCTGACCCCGGGGGTGAGGTGAGGACAAGGTGACCAGGCTTTAGAGTCTTCCTCCACGGGCTCCTGCTGCCCCAGAGCTGAGTTTGGGGTTCTTTCATTCCACCAGAGTTTACACCTCCCCCCTTGTCTGGACACCGAGCTACCTGCTGTGCTTGTAGAGACGACAGAAGCATGAGCTGTGGCCACCCATGTGGAGGAAGCACTAGAGAGAATTATCAAGTGAGCTGCAGAGGATGCCCTGGAGTCTGCACAGGACTGGGGGCCTTGATCTGGCCAAGATGTGACTGGGCAGGGTGGGATGCAAGACTGGCCAAGCTGGGGTGGGGTCTGGGGAGGGCAGGCCCAACACGGTCACCAAGGAGGGGGGAGAAGCTGGCACAGGGGATGCCAATGCAGAGAAGGATGAAGGAGACGAGGGTCCCGTCCTGCGGAGGCAGAGATGGAGCAAACACAGTGATTCAGCTCCCACTCAACTAACTGTCCTTGGGATCCTGAGAGCTGATGGTCGGATATTCAGGAGTTTTGTGAGCAGGTTGCTCTGTGGTTTGTAGCTTGAACTGGCTCCCATGGGAGTATTGACACCATGGAAATCGGCAAAGACAGCAAAACAAAGCGTGTCCTTTTCCTTCCTTTTCCAGCCAATTCGCCAGCAAGGATGGGGAGACAGTTCCCCAGGAGGAGGAGAGCAGGAGAGGCATGGGGTGCAGCAGTCCAAGGGGGTTCGCTGGGGGTGACTCTGGAGAGTGGACCTCAAGGAGAGGTGACCGGGCCAGCTCGTGGAGGAGCAGCAGCCCCGCCCAGGTACAGGCCAGCATGGCCCACGTGCAGCCGTCTGGCTGTTTCCTGCAGGTTTGCAGGGACTGTGGGTCACAGCTAGGAGGGCCCTTCCTTTGTGGGGACAGGAGCAGTCAATTCCACAAAGGAGCCTGTGTCTTCATGGCTGTGCTGGGGGACAG
The DNA here is from genome assembly GCF_963930625.1 of Muntiacus reevesi. Classification (NCBI taxonomy): domain Eukaryota; kingdom Metazoa; phylum Chordata; class Mammalia; order Artiodactyla; family Cervidae; genus Muntiacus; species Muntiacus reevesi. The sequence continues at coordinate 94,708,060 of NC_089253.1, read as the reverse complement.
GTCACCTGGGAAGGCTGGACCGGCTGCATGTGGAAAGGCCACCCCTTCCTCCTGCCATGTGGACATGAAAACACTGCCACGGTCAGCTCTGTGTCTCCAATCAGTTAGCATGGATCCTGAGGGGGTGGGTAGAAAGTAGGGACACTGGCCCCAGGTCACACAACAGGGCCGCTCAGCGGAACAGAAACAGGTCCAGGTGAGCTGGCTCTGCACCCCCACGTGGAAGCCAAGGGCCCCCCTCTACTGAGAAGTCCAGGCCCTGGGTCCCTCCAGAACCTGCTTACTGGGTTTCGAAGCAACAAGGTTTTTATTGTGCCACTTGAAATTAAAATCTCTCCATTTTGCACAATTGTCAGCTGCTGGAGGAAATAAAACTTCATCGTCTTAATCATTTCAAGACAACATTTCAAGGAGGGCGGTGACATGCCGGGGAGTGCAAGTTGTCCCACTTTCAGCAGAGACAGATCACGGAAAACGATTACACCCATAAGTTCCGTTTGAGGGTTTAATGGAACAAGCCTGCCCTGCATTGATAAATAGCTCAGGCAGAGAAGCAGACCATGGGGGCGAGGCTTCAGGGAGGGAGGAGGGAGGAGGAAAAGAAGAGGGAGGGGGGAGGGGGGAGGAGAAACAGAGGAAGGAGGGGGTGGCCTCTGCAGGGAGGAGGGAGGAGGAAGGAAGAGGGGAAGAGGAGAAGAGGGGAATAGGGGGGGGGAGGAGGGAGGAAGGAGTGGGTGGATTCTTCAGGGAGGTGGCGGATCTGTCTGCTGTGGCTGCCATAGCAAATACAGCAGACTAAGGGCTTAAGAGGAGAAGGCAATGGCAACCCACTCCAGTACTCTTGCCTGGAAAATCCCATGGATGGAGGAGCCTGGTAGGCTGCAGTCCATGAGGTCACTAAGGGTCGGACACGACTGAAGTGACTTAGCAGCAGCAACAGCAGGGGTTTAAGAGGCAGACACCTGGTACTCACAGTTCTGGAGGCGGCCCCTCCAAGGTCAAGGCCCCTGCAGGCATGGTGTCTGGTGAAGACCTGCTTCCTCTCTTGCAGACCTGCCTCATCTCACTATCTTCACCTGCATCTCTCCTGTCTTTCATAAAGGCACCAATCCAACAGGAGAGTCCACACTCAGGACCTCCCCTGGCCCTGTCTCCTGATAGCAGCCCATTGGGAGATAGGGTTAAGTCTTTTTTTCTTTTAAAAATGTATTTATTTGTTTATTATGCTTCCCAGGTGGTGCTAGTGGTAAAGAACCCACCTGCCAATGCAGGAGACATAAGGGACTTGGCTTTATTCCTGGGTCAGGAAGATCCCCTGGAAGAGGGAATGACAACCCACTCCAGTATTCTTGCCTGTAGAATCCTCACGGACAGAGGAGCTTGGCGGGCTACAGTCCATGGGGTCACAAAGAGTTGGACATGACAACAACAACAACATTCGATCTGCAGCAGGTGGTCCCCAAGACAACACTTGCTGGGAGTCATCCAATAACCCTCAGTGGCAGGGACCTGCTGGTTCATCGACTCTCCGTTGGCGCATGGCTTTGCCTCCAGGCTGCCCAGGGCTGTGGCTGCAGGCCTCACGTGCAGGGAGAGGAAGGCAGGTGGCATATGCCGACAAGTCCTGTCCTCAGGCCGAGGGGAGCCCAGTCTCTGGGGGCAGGTCCCAACTCTCCTTCTGCTCCCTCATCTGTTACCAGCTGTGCAATGCAGGATGCCCAGCTGAATGTGAATTGCAGATAAACCACATGTACACACATGCTGGTGTAGACAACCCGTGCTGAATTTGCAGTATATTCATAAAAAGTTACTGTTGTTTATCTGAAGTTCATGTTTCACCAGTGTCCTGTATTCTATCCTGCAGCCATTGACCCAGGCAGGCCTCAGCTTCCCTGAACCTGTTTCCTCCTCCCCAGACAGTGTCTACCTGCAGCGACAGGATGATTCCAGAAGGCAGGGGGCAGAGCCCAGGGCAAGCCTGCTTAGCCTGGTGGTGAGTAGGTCTTGGCTGTCCTTCCAGGGTCGCAGACGCCGGGTAGACTACCACATAGCCAAGCAAGGTGACCACATGGGGGCAGGCTCAGGGCAATGGTGGAAGAAGTCCATTAGTTAAAGCCATGGGGCTGGGAGATGGACAGGAACAACACCACAAAGATACAGGCTTGAGAGAAGGCTCCAAGTCAAGGAAGACATGCCCTGGGGGGGTGGGGGCAGAGGTTGGGAGTCAGGTGTGGGAGGACTTTGCTTTAGCTTGTGGGGATGGAGGCCCTGGGCTGCTGGGAGAGGCTGTGAAGGCATCTGGGATGGAGGCCTGGGCAGGCTGGCTGGTGCCCTGGGGGTGGGGTGGGGTGTTAAGCTGAACTGTGTCTAGGGATTGTCCTGGGTCCAGGAGAGAAGAGGGCAGAGTAGGGATTAGGCCACAACCTCCGGAGTTGCCAACCATGATGTAAGTTCCTAGCATGGGGCGGGAAACTCCAGGTATCCCAGCAGATAATGGAATGGCTGCTGGCTTCCTTGTGAGACCTGCAGGCAGAATTCCAAAGTGGCTGAATGACTGTGGTTCACCCTGGAGCCTGATCAGAATGGTTACTTGCCTCTCGCCCATGGACCTTTGGATTTCTTTAGATGTCATTAAGGTCCCTAGTCGGCTGATCTTCAGCTCAAGTCCACGGAATTCTCCAGGCCAGAATACTGGAATGGGTAGCCTTTCCCTTCTCCAGGGGATCTTCCCAACCCAGGGATCGAACCCAGGTTTCCCACATTGCAGATGGATTCCTTACCAGCTAAGCCACCCGGGAAGCCCAACAATGCTGGCATGGGTAGCCTATCCCTTCTCCAGCAGATCTTTCTAACCCAGGAATCAAACTGGGGTCTCCTGCATTACAGGCAGATTCTCTACCATCTGAGCTACCAGGGAAGCCCTGTCCAGGGTGAGACTGACCCAGCTGGGGGAAGGTTCTTACAAGAGGGACTGGGGCCCTTCCCAAGTCACAGGCTCTGTCTCCTGCTGGCTTTGAGGAAGGAAGCACCGTGAATTCTACGGCAGCAAAGAACTGAATTCTGCCAACTATGGAAGTGAAGATGAGACCCCTGCCCCCATCAATACTGTGATGGAAGCCTTGTGAAACCACACCAAGGACCCAGCCTCTGACTCACAGCCATTGTGAGATAACTGACAGGTCTTTTAGTTGCTGGGCAGGTGATGATCCTGAAGCACCAGAGAGGCTGTGTGTTTCCATGAATGAGCTCAAGGAGTGGGCAGGTGGCCACCAGACAGGTGTGTTGGGCTGGGACTTTGGCCTGAGTGAAAGGGTGCACCGGACCACTTGCCCTTGGGATCCAGAACCCACTATTCCATGTCTCTGGACAGACTAAGAGATGGGCATCATTCATTCATTGCAACACATTTTACGTAAAACAGAGCAAAAACCTGGTGGTGCTGCCCTCAAGAGGCTTAGACGCAGATAGAAAGGACCAATATCAACAGGTGGACAGGAGGCAGCTGGGGTGGGTGGTCAAGGACTTGCAGTGCAGGGAGGGTCCTGGGAAAGGGTTGACAGTGCTGGGGCCCTGGGGGGTCGCCTGGAGGAACGAATTTGGTGTGATTGATCGGGAACTTGGTGAGTTACCCCCCAGAGAAAATGGAGGTGAACTTTTCTTAGATCCACCAGTGAGGCAGGCTGGGTTGGACCCCAAGGCCTTCCCTGACCGGAGCCAGCTGCTCCCCTCACCTGGGCCAGGTACACCTCAGGGAGTGGCCTCCCAGCGCTTTCATCAGGTCTCCTCTGACGTGTGCTTCTACCTGGGAGTCAGAGGTTCTCCAACCGCCAATTTCTCATGAGGAGGAAAAACAGGGGAAGGATGTGGAAGGCAGTGAATGAAGGGAATGGGCCCTTCCTCTTTCATTTAAAGAGGCCCACAGGCACAGGCTTGGCCATCGGCCCATTTCTATAACCTGAGGACCCAGGTGGTGCAACCACAGCCAATCGTGTCCCCAGCTCTGCTTCTTTCTCTGTCCCAGTTAAACTCCGAGTTTCCACGGGGATCCAGAAAGGTCTTCCTGCCATCCGAGTCCTCTTTCTACACAAGGCGCTGCTCTTCCTTGCTCTCTGCACAGCAGGAAATTTGCATTTTTAATGCTCAGTGCTGCATGTATTGATTGAAATTATACTGATTTGCATTTTCGAGGTGGTCAGCCACTGGAGCTGTTTTTTTCTGATGTACGTTTCTTAGAAAATGAAGTCATAAGCTATAATCATGAGTGACAGAGGACCTGGAATGTGGAAGCAGCTTCCAGAGCCCTCCTTGGAGTAGGGTGTGCTGGGTCTCCTAGGGACACCAGCTCTCAGCCGGGAGCCAACGCTTGGCGCCTGGGGTAAGTGCTGGACATCCTTCCCCATGGGGAGTATCTTGCAGTGTTTTATAGGGGGACTGACAATTAGCCAGACTGCCAAGGTCAGAGGTCTCTGGGGTCACTCACCCAAGGCCACATTCACTTCTGATACCAACACCAATTGGGGAGAATCCTCAAATCACCTTTAGGTTTGATAATTTGCTAGAAAGACTCACAGAACCCACTAAAACTGTAACTCATGGTTACAGTTTCTTAGGAGTCAGAACCAACCAGGGACAGAGGCATGGGAGGGTAGAGTCTGAGTGGGCTCCAAATACAGAGCTTTCATTGTCCTTTTCACATGGGGTCAGGACTCCCCCTCCTCCAGCATGAGGGACTGACAACACATGCCAGGCATCACCCACCAAGCAAGCTCTCCTGACCCCTGTGCCCAGAGCCTTCTCAGGGCTCCATGGTAGGCATGATTGATTGATTGACAATGGCTTGATTGGTGACTGACTCAGAGTGTCCACCAGGTCCATCTCAGTCACCAGGTTGGCTGAGATGGCATGACCCAGAGCACCTCTACCAACTCATTTGGGAGGGGTGGCCTTTCCAGCAAGGCCAGCCCCATCCTCAATGGTGGCCCTCCTGTCAGGATGACAGGCCACCTTCCAGGAGCCACAAATACCAGACCACTCTTTGTTGTCATTCAGTTGCTAAGTCATGTCCAACTCTTTGCGACTCCACGGACTGCAGCATCCCAGGCTTGCCTGTCCATCACCATCTCCCGGAGCTTGCTCATACTCATATCCATTGAGTCAGGGATACCGTCCGAGCATCTCATCCTCTGTCACCCCCAGACCACTCTTTAGGCAAGGCCAAGTTTTTCACCATGCAGAGGACTTCACTGGACTCACCCCACCCAAGGCCAGGCCACACCCCTACAGCTCCCTCTGAAGGACCCCAAGGCAAGGAGGAGTTTAAGACCATGGGAGAAAGAGCCTTGAAGTTAAGTGGTGCCACTGTGGGCAGGGGCTATGGGGCTGTCTACTGCCAAACAAGACGGATAAATATACCCTGAACCAAGGCAGGGGGTGGAGACTGGCATCCCAGCAACGTTTCCCAGCTGTGCCCCTATTCACCCACCCACCCCAGCTCTTGCTGCCTCCATGATCAGGAGAGCCTCTGACCTTAGCTACGCTGGGCTGGCCCCTTCTCCCCAATTCAGTCTCCTGTCTGGGGTCACTTGCACAGTGAGGCTCCCTTATCGCCCTGCCAAGGAAGCCACAAGCCCACCCCTTCTCCTACAGTTGCTCTCAGGCCCATTGTTATTGTTGTTGTTTAGTTCCTAGGTCATGTTCCACTCTTTGCAACCTCATGGACTATAGCCTGCCAGGCTCCTCTGTCCATGGAATTCTCCTGGCAAGAACACTGGAGTGGGTTGCCATTTCCTTCTCCAGGGGATCTTCCCGGACCAGGGACAGAACCTGGCTCTCCTGCATTGCAGGTGGATTGTTTACCACTGAGCCACCAGGTAAGCCCCTTGGGGTCCATTACTTTTATTTCATTCACAGACTTGGATGTGGAGGGTGGAGAGGTATTAGTTTCCTACTGATGGTCTAGCAAAAGTTCATAAACTTGGAGACTTAAAACACTTAGTATCTTATTAAATATGTAAAAATCTATTCTCTTGCAGTTCTAGGTTTCATAGGTCCTGTAATCAAAGTGTCAGCAGGACTTCCTGCCTCCTGGAGGCTCTAAGAGAGAGCATTCCTTGGAGGGATGGAGCATCCCTCCCTCCATCCTCAAAGCCAGTAGGGCAGCATCTTGCAGTCTTTGACTCTGACCCCCTGCCTCTCTCTTATGAGGACCCTGTGATGATGCTGGGTTCTCCAGATAACACAGAACAATCTCCATCTCAGGATCCTTCATTTGCTCCCATCCATGAAGGTTACACACTCACAGGTGCTGGAGATGAAAATGTGAACATCATTGGGGCCATTATTCAGCCTCTTATGGGAGAGATTATCTATGCATTATTTATATCTACATGGGCTTCCCAGGTGGCACAGTGGTGAAGAACCCACATGCCAATGCAGGAGACACAGGAGACGGGGTGGAGGGAGGAGGAAATTCGATCCCTGGGTCAGGAAGATCCCCTGAAGGAGGAAATGACAATCTACTCCAGTATTCATGCCTGGAAAATTCCATGGACAGAGGAGCCTGGTGGGCTACAGTCCATGGGGTTGCAGAGTCAGACACGACTGAGCACTCACGCATGCATGCATACAGCGTCTACTCACTAATTGTCTGCCCTCATAACTGCTTCATACCCCACACCATCCTAGACATCTCCTGAGGGCAGCAGCTTGTTCATCACTGCATACCCAGGTCCTGTTATGAGCTGGTACATGGTGGGGGTCCATCCAGATGCATGAAGTACAGGAGAGAATTCCGTGTGAGAGGCAATGGGGGTGCTTGCTTCCTGCCTGTCACCCAGCCAGTTCAGAGAGACAGTGGGCATGGGACCCGGAGTGGGGGGGGGGGGTGGTCCCTGTGCTGTGAGCTGCAGAGCTTTGCCTGGGGGGCCTGCCATGGGACTGGTGGGTTGTGTACCGGAGTCTGGACACGACAACCCTGCTTCTGAGAAGTGTGGGCAAGTGGTCCAGGGGACGGGGGGCTACAGGAGGTCACAACCCACCTCAGAGGCTGGGTCTCCCATCCTTGGCTGCACGATATGGAACATAGAGGTACCCCCTCTCTCTGGCTGTGCCCCACTCTGGGATGCTATTCAAGCAGCAGATTTGTGAGCCACAAATAATACCATGACCAGACTGGGTAACTGAACCCCAGGAAGAGCTCAGGTTTGGGGATACCCGGTTCCCTCTTACAGCCTTGTACCAGGAAGAGAGTAGAGAGAGACTCAAATTCAACAACGTTTGGGATCAGAGGGTTTGAGGGTGCCAACCCCTCCCATCCCATCAGCCTCCTCTCAGGTTCCAGATGGTACAGCCTCACTGCTCTCAGATCACTGGAGAGGCCGACGGGAAGCATGGACGGCAGTGGGTGGGCTCGTGTTAATCAGAGACAAACAGCTGTCTCCACCTCCTTATCCGTGGTCCTCCCACCAGGATCCCCATCTCTCCTCTCCTAGAAGGTGGGCTTGCTTCCCTTCTGAGTGAGTCAGACAGCCTGAGCTATTGTGTTTTGCTTTTCATTTGTTTTTAAAAGTCTCCAGAGCCACAAATAGCATAATCTTCTTTGGGCATGTAAAGATAATTTATGAGAACTTGGCCTGTCTCTACAAGCATGGCTGGCAGAAAGGAGGAACCAACCACCTGGGGACGGTGTCTGCAAGCAGCCCTCATCCAATATTTCCTCTTGGCTAAACTAACCTCTTGTTCTCCACCAGGTAATCCCAGAGTGCAGCAAGAGCCCGGCATCTAGCCAGATTCTTGTGTGTCGTTTGCTTCTAGGAGGAATCCATCACTTATAATATTTAATGGCAATGAAAGGAGTCATCTCCTCATTGGGGCCTGCCATCCTTTAATTTGTCAGAGTGTTTTATGTGACATAGGGGAGGGAGTGTTCCAGATGACCCCAGGGACCTTCCTGCAGGCCAGAGCAGGTTTAAGAAAGCCTACTCCAGCCTCGTCTGGGGTGACCTGCACTGTCCACCTTCACACTACCCACCCGTTCACACTGCTTATTCACCACCCACACAATACACAGCTACTTAGCATCTGAACTGAACCAGGCAGTGAGGGAGGGGCTTTCCAGGGCAGTATCTGGGTGTTTGCAAAGGCCAGTTACTAAAAAGGTCAGTTCCAGTTCTTCCCTGGAGGAAATGATGGTCCAGGAGGAGGAACAGAATATGACAAAGGTGAAGATGAGGATGATGGAAGAAGACGGAACAAGGATGGGGAGGAGGAGGCTGGCAGTGGATTATGGCAACAAAGAGGACACGTGAGGAGCTGTGGACCCACAGAGGTGGAACACCTAATCTGACAGGTAGGCTGGGAAGGCTTCCCAGAGGAAGTGAAACTGTACTGAGTCCTAAACGACCAAGACAAGCTGGCCAAGAAACAGAGGAGCAAGGAGGAGGCATTTTCCAAGAGGGTCCACTGGCTGATGCACAAGCCAAAGGGCCGGTAAGACCATGCAGAGAGCAGGACATTGGCAGTGTGGGCATGGGACAGGTGGTGTGGGGCTGAGTACCAAGGAACACACCTACAGGGAAAGAAAGTCCAGGCCCTGACGAGCCCCTGTTCTGCATTGTATGGGAGAAGCTGAAATCCACTGTTGAATTGTAAGCCAGGAAGTGACTTCACCAGGGCCATCATCCACTTCACCACAGTTACTGAGTTTATTGAGTATTTATTTTATACCAAACACTTGTAAGGGTTGAATCTATGACGACTCATACAATACTTAGAGCCCTCAAGAGGTAGAAACTAGTATTTAACCTCTTTGTATGGAGCACAGAAAGGTTAAGTAACTTGCCTGAAGACAAACAGTTAAAATTTCTGATGCAAAGCCAGGGTTTGAACCCAAGTAGTCTGGCCAGCACCTACATCTTCGCTGTGCTTCCTTATGACAATACTGTTCGGGTTTGCCCGTGGTCTTTGAATGATGCCATGGCTCCTGGGAAAAAGGTGGGCTTGCGAGGGACAGAGTTGACTGCAAAGGGTCTCAGAAGCTTAGACTCTCAAGGAACTGCTTTCTGTCATGTTATGGGGGGAAACCTTTTGCCCCTGACATCAGTGCCTGCACCCCACTTGGCAGACACATCTGCTCTCGGGGACCTCCTCAGCCTGTTAATTATGCCAAGTGGAAATCAGAGATTTTTCTGTCAAGAGTCTATCAAAAGCTCCGGTTTCAAAGGATGCCTCTCATTTTACAAATGAATAGCCATCTCCTTATAAAGCATTCTGCTTTGAAATTCTGGGATGAAAAGACTAGCCGAAGTGATTGGAGCGATGGTGATAAGTCACACAAATCACCATCCTTGTATGGTACAGGATTCTCATTTTGAAGCTGGGGGTGGGGGGAGTTGGCTAATTAGTGTCCTCTGACTTCATGCTCCAAACCTGAGCTGTGCCCTTCCTACACCAGGAAGACTGTCAGCCAAGGAAAGTAGTGCATGCAGAAACAGGGCTCCGGTGAGGTGATGCTCTCACCTTGGGCTTTCTCCTCCCTGCCCTGGGCCTTTTGAAGATCTGGCAAAGATGCTTCCGTGTCACAGCAGGAACCCTGGGACCCCGAGGACTTCAACATATTGGAATTCAGGACAAACACTTCTCAGCAGCTCAGGCCACGTGTCGAAACTGCACTGCCAGCCTCAGGAGGCGGTGATGTCTGTTCTGCCCCAAATACGGGGAAATCCCTCACCTTGAACCAGGTCGCGCATGCGTGAAGTTGCTGATACCCAGAGGAGGGGTTGGGGAGCTGTAAGCCATCATCCCTGGGTGGAATGGTCAGGCCAGTCACTTCGGATGCCCTTGGCCCTCTGAAGCCCTCCTCCATTGCTCGCAGGGAGCACGGAAAGCTGCCAGCAGGAAGGGGAAGTCACAAGATGCTTGCGTCACCAGACCATCTCCGTCGAGCTGCAGAAAAACAAGGAAACACCAGCAAAGAGAGAAGGATGGAATCTTGGGGACTGAGATGTGACCTCCAGCCAGGAAACTCACTCAGGCATGCTCACCACAGAGACTGACCTGCAAAGAACAGGCAGGATATGGTATTTCCCAGGCAAGAATACTCGAGTGGGTTGCCATTTCCTTCTCTAGGGAATCTTCCCAAAGCAGGATTGACCCCGAGTCTCCTGGTTAGCAGGCAGATTCTTTACCCCTGAGCCAGCAGGGAAGTAAAAGTAGCAGCATGCACCTTGCTCTCCAAGCAAAGTGAGTGCCAAGTGGTCACTCTGGTCGAGCAGGGTGACCAGAGGCTGCAGGAGGGTCTAGGAATAGTCTGGTTAACAGAGGAAGAGACAAAGATTCCATCTGAGTTCCAAACCTTGCAGAAAATCCTCCTGAAATGCCTTGTCGCTTGGTCTCCACTGGAAATCTTTGCATGGACACAAGAACAGGACTCTTAACTGTGGGCAGAGGCTCCTGTGGTCAGTGCTGCCATTGCTTGGATCAGAAGCAGCCGGAATGCACAGAATTTGATTGATTAGCCCTACATCTCCCTGTACAGTGTGGCATCACCATCCGTGTATGGCCCTTTTAAAAATATATATATATTTTTTGAAGTATTGTTGATTTATATCATTGTCAAGTCTTATATTTAAGCCTTTACGTTTTAAGTTTATTTTGAGTAAATTTTTAAAAATTTAATTGGAGGATAATTGCTTTTCAATGTTGTGCTTGTTTCTCTTGTACGACAATGTGAATACTATAAGTATATATATATCCCCTCCCTCTTAAGCCTCCACCCCATTACCCCTTGAGTATATTTTTGTGTATGGTGTGAGGGAGTGTTCTAACTTCATTGGTTTACATGAACTTTCCCGCTTTCCCAACATCACTTGCTGAAGAGACTGTCTTGTCCCCCATAGTATACTCTTGCCTCCTTTGTTGAAGAGTATGATGTATGGGTTTATTTCTGGGCCCTCTATTCTGTTCCATTGATAAGTTGTGTCTGTTTTTGCGACAATACCATGCTGTTTTGAATACCGTAACTTTGTGGTATAGTTTAAGGTCTGGGAGGTCCAACTTTGTTCTTTCCCTTAGGATTGCTTTAGCAAGTTTCAGTATTTTTTGGTAATTAGTAGTTCCACATAACTTCCCTCGTCTTGAAAAAGAAGTCCATGATGCTGAAGAACAAGGAGGTGATGGAATCCTGGAAAGAAACCCAATCAGTGGGGGTGGGAAGGGATCAGATCCACTCTGGTTTCATCAGCTTCTTGTAAGGGTACCAACCCCATCATAGGGTCCCCACTCTCATCTTTATCTAAACCCAATTCCTCCCAAAGGACCCACCTCCAAATACTATTGCACTGGGGGTTAGTGCTTCCACACAGGAATCTCCAGGGGACACAAATGTTTGGTTCACAACACCTCCCAACAATCAAGAGGCCAGCCGACAAGGTAGCAGGCAGGTGGGAGCCAGCAGCCATCAGGAAATGACTTTGTAACTCTGCCCCCAGAGCTAAATCTCGGCACTGCAAGTTCCCTCTGGGAGTGGGGGGATGTCCCATACCAGCTCCCAACCCATACTGATGATGGGGAGCAGCCCCTGAACACTGACTCCACACCTCACTAAGAACAACGTGACTGCAGTGTGCATACCCACTTTGCCACACTAGCTGGGGGAGCTGTGTGTCAACCACAAGGGCTGAAGGGCTGTGTGTCTATGCTGCCTGCCTGCCAGCAAAAGACTGAACTAGGCTCCAGAACACACTCTGCGGCCCTGCCCCTGGGGGCCTCCCAGAGCAGCTGCCTGGGCTAGTAATGCCCTCACTTTAAGGGGTGCTGTCAGGATAGATGGCCCAAATTTATCAAGCACTTGACTCATTGTTAACTAGTTTATAATGTTAGCTGGAATTACTATAATGTTCACCATCATCGCCATCACTCACGCACAGAGTGAGCATCTGATGAATTTTTGAATGAAGGGGTGAGCGGCTATGCTAACACTGTGCAGGTTTTACAGGCTGAGCCAGTTATTGAGTCTACATCTCCTTCTTCACTTAAAAATTACCATTATTAATGTAACTAACATTCTTACTAAAAATAACATTTCCAAATTAAAAGGACATTGTGTGAGACATCCGGATCGTCACATCTGAATCTCTGTTCAGTTGGTTGCAACACGTCGTTTTAGTTGATGTACCTAAGGAAAACTCAGCGTCAGATGTCGGTGTAGCTAGAAAAGAGACAAATGTTTTAATAGGTTTTTCAAATAATTGTGGGCATCTTGTTTGAAACCACATGGAAATTTGACAAGTAGTGGTTTCTTAATGGTTATTTGCAACGTGGAATTCCATATCTGTGCCTTTTGTACTGTATTACATTAAAATCCACTGGTTTATCTTACTTTGAATGGATTTTTACCCATGTGTGATTTTTAAACGGCTTTTTTGAGATTTAATTTGCATACTACAAAATTCAGCCATTTAAGATGTACAATTCAATGGTTTGGGCATATCCACAGATATGTGCAGTCATCACCTAGTCAGTTTCAGAACATTTTCCTCACTTTAAACCATCTTAAACAGAAATTGTCCCCTTTAGTTATCACTCCCTATCCTCCCCCTGCCCAAAACCCTGAGCAAATAGTAATCTACTTCCTGTCTTTGTTGTTCAGTCACTCAGTCACATCCAGCTCTGCGATCTCAAGGACTGCAGCAAGCCAGGCTTCCCTGTCCTTCACCATCTCCTGGAGTTTGTTCCCTGTGTCAGACATTTCTCATCAATAAATCACATGTGCCATTTGCCTAGTTTCTTTCACAAGCATCATGTTTGCAAGATCACACATGTTGCAGCAAATGTTGGTGCTTCATTCCTTTACAAGGTTGAACGGTCTTCCACTGTATGAGGATCCACATTTCGCCGTCCACTTGTCTGTTCATGAGCACTTAGGCTGTGTCCACCTTTTGGCAATTGTAAACAAAGCTGCTCTGAGCTTGCACGCCCACATTCCTGGATGGACTTTCACTTCTCAGGCTTAAGACCCCTGGTGGCTTCAACCTCCCCGTTGTGGGCTCCGTTGCTCAGTCGTGTCCAACTCTTTGCGACCCCATGAACTGTAACCTGCCAGGTTCTTCTGTCCATGGGATTTTCTAGGCAAGGATACTGGAGCGGGTTGCCATTTCCTTCTCCAAACTCCTAGGTGGTGTCTCTTTAATGCTCAATAGATTTTGACAGCGTATTAGAAAGCAGGGACATCACTTTGCTGACAAAGGTCCGTGTCGTCAAAGTTATGGTTTTTCCAGTAGTCATGTACCAATGTGAGAGTTGGACCACAACGAAAAGACTAAGCCCTGGAGAACTGATGCTTTCAAATTATGGTGCTGGAGAGTAGTCTTGAGAGGCCCCTGGACGGTAAGGAGATCAAACCAGTCCATCCTAAAGGAAATCAATCCTGATTATTCATTGGAAGGAATGATGCTGAAGCTGAAGCTCCAATACTTTGGCTACTGGATGCAAAGATCAGACTCATTTGAAAAGACCCTGATGCTGGGAAATATTGAAGGCAAAATGAGAATAGGGTGGCAGAGATAGTTTGTTAGCATCACTGACTCAGTGGACATGAGTTTGAGTAAACTCTGGGAGATAGTGAAGGACAGGGAAGCCTGACATGTTGCAGTCTATGGGGTCGCAAAGAGTTGAACATGACTTAGCGGCTGAACAACAACAAAGCTTTTGATGTGGGAGCACTTGATTGAGTCATCATAGAACTTAGAGTCCAAACCGGGATACCCTGAGAGTGAGATGAGCAGGACAATAGTCCCAGCCTGTCTAGGTCACCCTGTTTCCTGAGAGCTTCCCCTTTAGACACCCGTGTGTCCCTGGTTGGCAATCTCCTTCTTTTAATTAGTTAATTAATTTGGCTCCTTTAGCTCTTAGTTACAGCCTGTGGGATCTTTGGTTGTGGCTTGCAGGCTTCTCTAGTTGTGACCCCCAGGCTCTAGAGCATGTATGCTCAATAGTTGTAGTATGCAAGCTTAGTTGCCCCGTGGCATGTGGGATCTTAGTTTCCTGACCAGGGATAGAACCTCTGTCCCCTGGCTTGGAATGTGGAGTCTTAACCGTTGGACCCTCAGGGAAGTCTCAATAATCAACTTAGACATTACACAGATGAGGCTACTTGCCCCTCTCCCAATTTTCAAGCAAGTTTTAATAAGCCTGTGATGCCTCCATCACAGAGAGCTTACTAACCTTCCCACATGGATATTCGGGGCTTGGAACTTGACCCAAGGAATCTGGGAATGAAGACAATCCAATCTCATCAGTCCCTTAATCCCAAATCCGGGTTCCAAAGTGATGTCTAGCCCACATGTTCTGAAACTCACTAGGCTGAACTAGAAAACAACCTGAGAGAAGGGCTCTCATTTGTCTGATGCAGCAGTCATGGAATACAAGTTGGCTCAATGAACATGTGAATCGAGGAATGGCTGACTCTCAGCTGCTGACTGCTCTGCCTGGAGAGAAGTTGACCCAGATCTGTTTGTTCTTGTTTTCCTACCAAGCTGCTCAGAGCCACGGGCAGCTTCAGATCCCTCACAGCACTCTGCAAAACCCTGCCTACAGCAGGTCTTACTGTTCTGTTGAGACACGTATTACTCTCATCAATATGCATGGGTGTCATCCTGGCTTTCCTATCATGTGAATCTCTAACTCTCCTCTGAGATCCAGACACCATTATTCCAAAGCCAGTCACAGGACCATTTGCTACTGTAGGAAGGAGGGCCAGGGATGTAGTTTGCAGGCTTCTAGCCCCTAAGAGCAGGAGACAGCTTAGAAGGGAGGCCACTGTGCTAAGTACCAGACAATAGCCAGTCAATGACCTTCAGAAAGTTTCCAGTGGACAATTACACATTTCTATCTTGTTTATGGTCTGGATTCTTCTCTGGACTGTCTTATGAAGAAGGTGTGTTTAACTGATCAAAGTTTATCTGGTACCTAGAATCATGCACAATAAATCTTTGATGCATGAAGGATAAAGTAATAAGTAGCTGATATCTGTCTTCAGATGTACACCAGTTACACTGACAGCAGCTCCTTCCTAATCATGGCAATGATTTATGAGCATCTAATGTGGCAGGAGCATCGCCCAGGTCATATGATTTAAATCCTCCCGAGGTTTGCTCCTTCCTGTCTCATTTGCAAGATGTGAGAACCATGGTGAAGGAAATGACATAACCGGTCTGAGATCTGGTAAGTGGTGAAGGCAGCACTTGACATTATTTGTCTGATGTGAAAAAAAGAGGAACAAGTGGAACCCATATCCTTCTGATTACTGTAAGTGTCTTTTTTTGGATACAAATGTCGCTGCTTATTATGAGAGTGTGGGCAGTCCTAGTGGTATCCGGGCTATTGCCTCAAAAAGATACCCTGGACTGCTGATGTGTTCGGGAAGTCTAAGTCCTCAAGCTCATCGGGGATGCTGTGGGCCTGATTCAGCTTTTAAACACCTGCTTCAGACACGGTAGACCAGGCTACCTTCTCTGGAGCCCTTTGCTGGCTCCTGCAACAGAGGAGAACTCTGAGCATCAGACGTGCGACCCAGATGAGCCAGGATTCACCGTATCCTGGGAGATATGCACCTCCTTACTCAGTGAAGTTTCCAGAAACATCAGAACAAAGGAATGATAGATTCCTTAGCTTTAACACTCTCATCCCCAAGGCAGACAGAACTCAGCAAAAGAGGTGACATTGGTGAATCAGGTGTATTGCAAGATGTTGAGGGGAAAAGGTGAAGCCGATACAGGAGATGCAAGAGCCCCAGGTTTGATCCCTGGGTTGGAAAGATCCCCTGGAGAAGGGAATGGCAACCCACCTCAGTATTCTTGCCTGGAGAATCCCAGGGACAGAGGAGCCTGGTGGGTTACAGTCCACAGGGTTGCAAAGGGTCAGACATGACTGAGCAACTGAGCCCGGCACAACCGTGAAGACTTAAAACCCTGTGTAATGTTTCTGTTTAGACTCTTGATTCTGGATTGATCTCAGTCATCCTTTTTTATTTTAACTTTTAGTGACAGCTGATAAAATTCTACCCTAAGAAATTTAGAATCTTAAAACAGTGAAGGCCTACAACTGAATAACTACCAGCCTTATAGGTAAGCACTGGCATGCTCTCAGTGAGGATTACATTTGGCCAAAAGCTACAGAAAACTGGGACCGACTGAAGCTTGAACTAATGTGAGATTTACTTCCCTTGCCAAGCAGGAAGTTGTCAGGCAGGTACTTTGGGATGCATGTGGCTGTCCACCATGCTCCAGTGGCCCAGACCCCTTCTGTCCCTTTACTCTGACATTTTGACATGCAGCTTCCACTCACGTACCTGTCACCTCATGGTCACAACATGGCTGCTCCTTCTCCTGCATCCTATCTGCATTCCAGGAAAAAATAAGGACAAGAAAGAAGGCAAAAACAGATGCTAAAATGTCAGCCCCCTTCTAAAGAACTGCACTAGGTATCCCATCAAACAATTTCTTCTTACATCTCTCTGGCCAGAACTGCATCACAAGCCACCCTCAGTAAAAAGGAGGTGGAGAATACATGAACTTTGAGCCAAGCACATTTATCACTCCTCCCCTCCTCCCACCAAAGTTCTGTTAGTAAGACAGACAAGGGCAGTGATATGGGGTGGTCATCTGGCAGTGTGTAAATGCAGCCACATTCCCTAAAGGTCCAAACAAAAGTGAACCTTTTGTAAAAGCACAGTTCTAAAGGTGGAATTAGGGCCAGAGTTGATTATGCAGAGGACCAGCTCTACTGTGCATAAGAAAATCATGATCCAGGGTAGCGATTGGTAGAACTTGAGTGTTGAACTGCCTTGAACACAGGTTGCCTTCCAGGGCTTTTTAACAGACTCAGAAAGCAGGTGGTGAAATGGGTCTCCATCAAGAGTCCTTCGTGTGTGGTACTAGAGAGAGCTTCGGCATTGGATATCCCAGACTGGATCACTGAGTCATCCCTCCCTTGCAGGGGGATCCTGTACAATCAGTTTTGAAGTTCTGATACATATGCATGTGATCAGGCCTGGCATTCAGTCAGCATGGCTGGGAGCAGCCACTCCAGATATTACAGAATTGAAATAACTTCCTACGAGCTGCAAACAGCCCCCCTACTCCCTAGCACTCCCTGACCGCCGCCTCTGGTCCTGTCCCAGAAGCCCTGCATGACCCCATGGCTGTGGACAGCCTTCATCCCAGTGCCCAAGCTGCATGGTGTGAAATGCTTTCAATATAAGCCCGTGTATGATAGTATCACCAATCTCCCCGGGTTGCGGCGGCACTTAAATGAGGTCAGAAATGTAAAATTCTTCATGGTGAAGAAGAATTTAAAATTCTTCATTCATCTTTCATGCAGGGGTGACTTTCAGGCTACACTGAGATGAACCAGCTAGGCATTTGCTCTGCACCGGTGCATTCAGGAAACGACAAGTCTTCCTCCATCCTTGGCATGTTCTGGAAACCTCTTCGAGCCGAAGATAACAGCTCCGACAAGGCACTGTTAGAGGAAGTGGCTTTTCTGCTCAATTACTTTCTAGATTGGCTGAGTGCAGCCCAGATGAGCTGCTGCTGGGGGAAGGCAGGGTCCAGTAATTACTGACTGAGAAAGGAGGCCATGGAGGTATCTTAGAAATGATAGTGATGATGATGGTGACCATGGTGATGATGGTGATGGTGATGATGGTGATGATGATAATGATAATGGCGATGGTGATGATGAAAAAGATGGTGATAGAAATGATGGTGATGGTTGCTTTTGACTAATCCCAGCTCTCTCTTCTAGATAGAAGTACATGCCCTAAAGATGCATTATCTGACCATTTGCATAGTTAGGGATAAAGCCAATCAGCCCCACCACCCAATCATTAGTGACAATGGTCTGCCTCTGAGTTTCCAGCATTAACCAGGTGCCTGACTCTTGGGTAGGGGATAATGTCTAGATGAATTTTTGCAGCCTTGAGGTTCAAAAATCCATCTAGAGTTTA
This sequence comes from Muntiacus reevesi, assembly GCF_963930625.1. NCBI lineage: Eukaryota > Metazoa > Chordata > Mammalia > Artiodactyla > Cervidae > Muntiacus > Muntiacus reevesi. Next base: position 94,690,056 of record NC_089253.1, on the reverse strand, counting down.
GAGATAGAAAAAAAAAAAACATGCAAGCACAGCAAGCTTGCCAGAAAACATGTTACCTTCCTTTGAACAAATTCTGGCATTGTCAAATTTAGGGGCTCTATAAAAATGAAATATTAAACCCTCTGGAATTGTTGGCACATATCAACTCTGAGTATTCATCGGAAGGACTGTTGCTAAAACTCCAATCTTTTGACCACCTGATGCAAAGAGCCGACTCATTGGGAAAGACCCTCATGTTGGGAAAGATTGAGGGCAGGAGGAGAAGGGGTTGACAGAGGATGAGATGGTTGGATGGCATCACTGACTCAATGGGCATGAGTTTGAGCAAACTCTGGGAGATGGTGAAGGACAGGGAAGTCTGTCCGTGGGGTCACAAAGAGTCGGACACAACTCGGCAACCGAAGGACAACAACAATAACTCATAAGTCAAGGTGTTGCCTGCCTTCCTCTGGGGGAGGTTTCCATTTCCTCAGCCTGCTGATGCCAGCCTGGCTGTGCCACCTCCTGGGGGTAGGCTTCCAGGTCGCGGTGAGGTTCTGCCATGACTCTGCCCCGAGCTGCATGGCGGGGTGTGCAGGTAAGAGCAGCTCCTTCAGGCTGGTCCCGAGTGAAGACAACGTGTGGGAGGACGGATGGAGTGACACGGTGGTCTCGAGCACGGGTGAGGAACCAACCTGTATGGGGTTCAGTCACCAAGCTCTGCAGGTTGTCTGTTGATGCAACGTTTTGTGACCTGGGCTGAACAATGAGGTTGATGAATCGATTTGGAAGAGACAGCAAGCTCAGAATCCAGGGCCATCTAACTCGGCCCTTTCTGGTTGGAGCCAGGGGTCCCTGGACCTGCCAGGAGCAGCGACCCCTCCAGGGTCAGCCCTCCGTCCCCGTGCACCCGCCCCTGTTTGGGGAACTTGTTCCCAGGGAGCCTCAGTCACTGGTATTTTTTCGTGCACATCCTCGGGGCTCAGTCAACACAATGAGGGCATCCTCAGTCTCTCTCCTCTCCTCCTAGAAGGAGTGGGACTTCTGGGGCTAGCAAGCGACGTCCCCCAGTCCCTTACCGTATCAGTGAGTGTAACCAAGGGGCCCCGACCTGCACCCACCCCCGCTGATTTTCCTTAATACGCAGTTCACCCGTCTAGAGCCCCATCCTGAGAACTCAGTAAAGTTGGGCGGCCCTTCTTGCACCCACAGTCCCCATCCACCCAGGGCCCAGAATCTTCTGGAATGTGAGGCAGGAAGGAATTTTCCTCACATCCCTTCTGGAATTAGTCACCATGTCCCAGTTCTTCCCCCTGGTTCCTCTGGCCACTGCGGTCTCCCCCAGGCCTCACACCCCCACAGCAGAGGTCATCCATCCATCCCAACTCCCCTCAGTGCAAGCACAGTTGCAGAAAATTTGCAACACAGGACAAAAATCTCAGACTTCGCTTCATTTAAAAATTAAAAAAAAATTGTTTATGTATTTTTGGCTGCACTGGGTCTTCACTGCTGTGTGCATAGGCTTCCTCTAGTGTGGTGAGCAGGGGCCACCTTTGTAGTGGTGCAGGGCCTTCTCACTGACGTGTCTTCTCTTGTGATGGAGCACAGGCTCTAGGGTGCTTGGGTTTCAGTCGTTGCAACTCGGTGGCTCAGGAGCTGCGGCTCATGAGCTCATGAGTGTGGGCTCAGCGATTGAGGTGCATGGGTTTAGTTGTTCCATGGCATGTGGAATCTTCCTGGACCAGGGATAGAACCCATGTCTCCTGCACTGGCAGGCTGATTCTTATCCACTGCACCACCACGGAAGTCCCAAACCCTCAGATTTCGGACTCAGTCACAGGAGAATGTGTAAGGATTCAACTGGGTGGCCCCACCCCCAGGCACCTCATTGACTGGCTTCCCACCCATGTCTGTCCACCCTAGACCCTCTCCTCTCCAGTTTCATGCCCCAGACCTCCAGACCCCGTAATGTCAAAGGACTGCTATCAAACGGTCACTTTATATGGCAATGGGAATGGATCCACTCCAGTATTTTTGCCTGGAGAATCCTGTGGACAGAGGAGCCTGGTGGGCTGCTGACTATAGGGTCGCACAGAGTCGGACACGACTGAAGCGACTTAGCAGTCTTCATCCTTGCCTATCTAAATAGAACACGAAAGTTGGTCATCACAGAGAATTTCCAAAAGGCTTGAAGTGAGGGTTTTCTTTTTCCCAGATCAAATTCTCAGGCGGCTCTCACAGGAGCCTATTGGTTGATCAGAGGAAGCGGAGGGACCATATTTTTCTCTCCCTGATACACATGAGTATTTGACGGGTAGTAGAGACCCAGCATTTCCTCTGGCCAGACCCGGGTTGCTGGACAGTAGTCCTCTGAGTCATTTTATCAGAGGGAGTCTCAGTTCCCCCTCCCAGGCTCTGACCTGCCCAGCTGGAGTGGACAGCTGTGTGCAGCATCCCTGGGGAACAGTTCAGAGGTGGGTGGGGTCGGGGCAGGACTGCAAAGTCAGGGGCACTTAGCCTCCCCCACTTAGGAGGAAAAGTGACTTGGACATCCTTTCCCAACCCTCCGACCCCTTGAAAGTTTTAATGGGTGGAGGAAGCTGGAAAAGCAGGGTGGCGGGGGCAGAGAAGACTGTGTGAAGGATTTAAAGAAACTTATAATAATTTCAATCAGCATTTCCCTTCCATTTAAAATCACAAACGTAGCCACTTAATCAAATGTCATGCTTAAGACACATTTACCTCCTTGGGAGAAAAATGAACAATGGCAGCTCAATTTGGCTTTGGATGGGTTTTAAAAATAGTCAAGTCTGCGAAGGCCATTAGGTAAATGGTCTAAGAGCTTCAAAGAGGACCTCCCGCTGGGGGTCGGCCAGCTTCTTTGTTGGGAAACTAGAGCAGGGGAGAGGGGGCTCCCAGAGGCTGGGGCCGGCCTGGGATTCCAGGTCCCTGGGTGCAGCCTTCTCCTGGGCGGGGGACCTGGTGATCTTTCAACAATGGGTACATCTGAAAAGTTCCCTTTTGCATTTGCTGGAGCTTGTAGGTATGTCTGTGCCTGTGTGTGTGTGCACAGGCTGGTATGCTGCGGGGGAGATGACTTATACCATCCCCTCCAAACTCCCAAGAGAGGAGAAAAATGGACTGGTCAGAAATATGAGATGCCACCCAAGCACAAGAAACCAGTTACATTAACAGTGAACTATGTCATTGCTCTTAATGTTAGTTACTCAATCGTGTTCAACTCTTTGCGATCCCATGGACTGTAGCCCATCAGGCTCCTTCTGATTCTCCAGGCAAGAATACTGGAGTGGATAACCATTCCTTTCTCCAGGGGGACTTCCTGACCCAGGGATTGAACCAGGGTGTCCCTCATTGCACGCAGAGATTCTTTACCATCTGGGCCACCAGGGAAGCCCAATACGACATGATTTTATTCTTTTTCAGCACATACAAATGACCATGTTGGGACTTCCCTGGTGTTCCAGTGGTTAGGACTTCACTTTCTACTGCAGGGGTTGTGGGTTCGATCCCTGGTCAGGGAGCAAAGATCCCAAATGCCTTGCAGTTGGAAAAAACCAAAAAACAAAAGCAAAAAACAAAACAGAAGCAATGTTGCAACAAATTCAATAAAGACTTTTTTAAAAAATATGGTCCACATTAAAAAAAAAAAAAAACCTTTTAAGAATGAGAATATTTGCATCAAGAGAAAAAAATAAAAACAAAATAAGAGTTGTTCTCTTTGGAGGATTTGCAGCGGAGTGGTCAGTGCCCCAGGGAAACAGAAACTGGCAGGTCTTCATCTAAATCTGACTTTCCAGCCTGGGTGAGGGCAACCTCCCTCCCCCAGGGGTGGAAGGAGCCTCACCAGGTCTTGGTGATTCCCTGCTGGGTAACTTCCCCTCCTGCCCCCAGCTCTTTCCAGAAAACACTTTCATTTACTGTCTTCTCAGCCCTGAGGTGCCTACCTGAGGTCCAGGGATCCCCTGGGTATGTGGGTAGAATGCAAGGGGTCTTTATACTTGGATGGTGAAAAAAATCACATAAGTCCAGCATTTCTTTCTTTTATAAACATAGCAGCAGAGCAAGGAGGTGTGACATACCTTCGACGATGAAACAGAAACTGCAGACATTTCTCTTGCATCACCACGACTGTGGATGGCTCAAAATATTACTGCCCATGTCCGGACACAGCCAAATCATGGCACACTTTGGATCTGCCAATTCACCCTCAGCGTAATAAAAAGAACATTCACTGCTATATAAAAAATGCATTTTAATATTTTGTTGTGTTTCAGTACACTTGGTTTCCTAACAATCCTGTGCACTTTAGTCTATGCACTTAAAAATGTTCTGAGACGAGGGTTTGCATAAGGGTGCTGAAGGGGTCCTCGGAGCAGAGCTGGTCAGAACCCCAGGCTCACGTGGCCTGGCAACCTCATCAAGGGTTATTCTGGCTCCTGACGGGCCTCCCTGGTGCAGCACTCCCACTTTATCCCGCTAGGTGGCAGCAGTGAGGGCACTGCTTCTCTCCAGGCTTCAGAGGCCCAGTCCATTGTTTCAGGACCTCCCTTTGGGATCGGTCCACCCCCTTAAACCCTCAAGCGGAGAGAGGAGTCCAGCGGAAGACCCGCCAGGGGTGGTCAGGTAGGTGAAATGCTGATTCAGCCTGCCGCTTCTTCGGACAATAATAGTGAAACAGTGTGAGGCAACCTCATTTAACCCCCACAGAAATCTCTGTGTGGAAGGGAATATGAAACCCATTTCATAGATGTGAAAACTGAGGACCCAAAGAGGTTGATAATGTGCCCAGGATCCCACAGCGAGTAGACAGTGGCACCTGGGCTACCTGCGTCAAAGACTTGGGGGTGATCTGGCCACCACACCACCCTGTCCCCTGCCCTCTCCTCTAGGACCTTCTCAGAGAGGCAAGTCACCCCCTTCTGTCCTCCTGCCTGGGCAGAGGAGACCCCTATGACTCTCAAGGTCCTGGAGGCTCAGGGATAAAGTTGCCGGCCTGGGAGTCCACAGTTCCAGGGACAAGCACCGGGCCTGGCTCCACCCCACAACCATCTGCCCCCTCCCAGGGAGGCCTCTCCAGATAGAGGGGGTCTCTCACGTGGGCTGGGGGTTACAGAGCTTCACTGGGAGAGGTACCTGCATAGACCACTGGTACCTTCCCCTCCCTGGACCCCCGCATCCACACTTGCCACACAGGAGCTTCACTAGCTGATTTCTAAAGGCCTGGTTTGTGCACCTCTTCGGGCCTCTGAGAGTTGGAAGCAGGGCTTTGTCGCGGCTGCTCGCGGAGTGAGCAGGTCGGGCCTTCAGCGCGGAGTTTCCCGGGAGTCTCTTCCCGGTGTGAGGGACCCCGCCGCGGGCCCTTTCGCCTCTGGTCAAGGCCTTGCAAGGACAACCTAACCAGGTAGGCACGGGGAACTCCGGGGACCGACAGTCCGGGACGCCGGGGTCCTGGAACTCTCCGGGGTCCTCCTCCTTCAGGGCCGGCAGAGCAGCAGCTGCAGTCGGGCGATCGGGCGCAGCCGGACTCCCAGTCCAGGGGGAGGTTGAGGTTTCGGGATTCGGGACGGGACGCGACGGGACGGGACGGGACGGGACGGGACGGGACGGGTGGGGGGGGACAGAAGATGGAGCTCCGACCAGGGACGCAGAGACTTCTCTCACCGGCGCCAAGACCGGGGTCCAGGCCGCGGGGAGAGACGCGTGCCTAGCAGCGGACCCTCCTACCTTCCTGACTCCCGCGGCCGCTTCCGCGCACCTCTGCCTGGAGGAAACTTTTCTCCCAGTCCCCGCCCCAGGCGCCCCCCCCCCGCCCCGAGCACTTCCTCGGGAACGTCCCCTCCCCCAAACCAGCTCTCCCGGGGCACTGGGCGCACCGGTAACCGGGTCAGAACCTCGAACCGCTTCGCGTGCCATCTGGTTACCGTGGCAACACCATCCGGCGGCGCCCGGCGGTCCAATCCGAGCCCGCGGCCTCTCTCGAGCTTTTCCCAAGGTGGGGACCGGGACGAGGCCAGAGCTGGGGAAGGGGCGGCCGGGGCCCCGCCTGCAGTGTCGCCGGGGCCGGGCACAGCCCCGCGCGGAGAGGTGGGCCACCGCGAGGCGCGGCGGGCGGCAACCGGCAGCCGGGGCCGGGCAGGGGGCTCGGGCTTCAGTTCGAGAGGCGGGGGAGCGGGTGACGTGAGCCGGGCCGGGCGGGCGGAGTTGGGGCCCGCTCGGGGAGGCGGGGGCGAGCGCGCGGAGAGGCAGACGCGCGGAAGGAGGCGGCCGAGCGGCGCTGGCGGCTCTGCGGCGGGCGCGGTGGGCGCGGGCGGCGGGGCCCCGGGATCCCCGCGCGCCTCCTCGGCGCGGCGCCGCCGCCGCGCGTCCCCACGCCCCGCGCTCCACGGCGCCCTCGCCCCGCGCGCCTCCCCCGCCCGCCTCCTGCCGGCCTCCGGCGCCGCGTCCGTCTGCGGAGCGAGCGCTCAGACGGAGCCCCCGGCCAACTTGAGCGGCGCCGAGCGGCGGCGGAGTCCCCAGCAGAGCCCCCCAGTCGGTGGCGCGCGCAGGAGAAACACGTCCGCCAGCGTCGCCGCCGCCCGCACCCCCGGACCTCGCCGCCCCCTCGGCGCGGGGCTAGGGCCGGCTCGAGAACCTCGCCGCGAGACACGCACTGTGCGCGGCGGCGCCGCCCGCCTCCCTCTTCGCCGCCCCGGAGGACGAAGCCGCTGCTCCCAGATCCTCGCCGCGCGGCCGCGGCGCTGGAGTGCGCCCCTCCCGGGCCGCAGCCGGCTCCCTCACCTCACCGCTGCCTTCGCCGGGTCGCCCCCGGAGGGGGACCGAGCCCTGCACCCGGGCCCAAGGATGTGCGCCCCCGCGGGCCGCCCCGCCTGAACCATGCGCCCCAACGGCGGCGGCGCGCCGGCCGGCATGGAGCCCCGCGCGGCCGCGCTCTGACTCGCTCTGCGCCCCGCGGCCGGCGGGCGGCGGGCGGCGGGCAGCGGGCAGCGGGCGGCGGCGGACCGAGAGCCGGAGACCGGCGCCGCGGGACGGAAGCGAGCGGGCGCGGGCGCCGCGCAGATGGCCGGGGCGAGCGAGATCTGAGGCTCTGCTCCCCGAAACGTGACCATGTGGATTCAACAGCTTTTAGGACTCAGGTGAGCGACCCGGCCAGCACCGGGGTGCGTGTGGGCGCGCGGGTGCGTGGGTACCGAGCCGGGCTGAAGCGGCGCTTTCCTCTGTGTTGCGAATAAAGCGAACCCCTCTCTGCTCCTGCGAGCGGCCAGCCGGTGCCCCGGGATCCGGGTCGGGGCGCTGCTCCGGAGCTTGGAGCCCCGGAGCCCCGCTGGCAGCGGCCGACTGTCCCCGGGTTCCGCGTGTCCGGATCGGGGCGCCCGCCCCATTTCTCCCGGTTCTGGGGCCAGCCGGGCGCGCCCGCGGCTCCCGGCGCCAGCAGCGCAGTGTCCTGGCCGGCCGCCCCGGCGCGCCGCCTCTTCGGGGCCCAGGGGAGGCGCGGGCCGCTGGGCGCGGCGGGCTGTGGACCTAGGGCGGGGGCCGGGGCTGCCAGGGAAAGCCAGGGGGCTCCGAATCTGGCGAGAGCTTGGCTGGCGGAGTTAGAAGAAACCGAAGCCTGATAGCCACGCCGCCCCTCTTTTTCCCCTTCCTCGGGGCCCCGGAGCTGAGCAGGGGCCTCCTGGGCTCCCAGCTGCCGATCCAGCTGTTTGCCGGTGACCTCTGGGCCCGACGGGCGCGCACAGCTGGCGGGCAGCTGGGGCCGGAGACGTTGAGGCTCTGGGGGAGCGCGGGAGGGCACCCTTTCTCCCGTACGGGCAAACATCCTCCAGAAACGCCCTGGGGATTGCCTTTGTCCCGGACTCCAGGGCCGGTTGAAACCGGGGGTTCGAGCTCGATGCTCCCAGCAGGGGTACCCAAGAAGACCCTTTGGGGCAAACTTTGCTTGCCTGCCACGGCGCTCGGGTTTTAGCCCTGCTAGGAGCCAGTCGGACACACTTGTACCCTTGGCGGGGCAGATGGGCTCCGATCCGTCGCCCTCCCTCCGGGGTCTCGGCGGAGCTGGTGCGTGTGGGTCCCGGGTTGCATCGGAGAACTGGAAGGACGCAGGCGGAGGCTGCAAGAGCCAGCGTGCGGTTCTCGAGTTTGTCCACTGGGATGCACTGCACTCCCGCTTTGGGGAGAAAGGGGCCCGGTCGTCGCCGGAGCCTGTGCCTGAGCCGCCCCCACCGCCAGCCGATAAAAGCTGGGGGGAGCGGGCTGAGGGGGGAATCGAGTGCGCGTCCTGATTTTGAGAAACTGGGAGAGGACGGCGCCCGCAAGGCGTCTCCTAGCTACCCTTAATTTATGAGACGATTCCCCAGTCCCGGGGCAAAGCCTGTTGGAAACATCTAGTGAGAATTGTCCAGTGTTATCCTTGGTCTTTTTCTAGAAAGCGGCGTTTCTTGTCTGGTTGGCCGGGTCGTGTTCGGCGGCCTGGGCTTTAATAGGTTAATAGTGAAGCGGGTTGCGCTGGATATTGGCTCAGCCTGAATCGATGTCCCGTGCTTAGACTAGATAAGGTTTAGGCTCAGCCGCTCTGGGACACAGACTCCATGGAGCGTCAGGGCAGCTCTTCCTGAGTGACCCCTTCCAGGTGCCCTCGCCTCTGCCTGCCGGGTTTCAGCCAGACTCCAGAGCCTTCTGAAAGATCAAAGGGGTCCCCCCTCTTTGGGAGAGGGTGCTCCTTCAGCTCCCAGACACCTCCCCAGCTGCTGTCTGGCACTGCCTTCCTGATTGACTGCCGGCAAGTTATTTGAACCGACATCTTTCTTTATTACTAACTTGCTAGATTGAAAGATTAGTATATTTTGATAAAGAGAAAAGAAAATAAATATTACGGGAAAAAAGAACCTCTCTGCTGGTTCAGAATTCACTAAAACAGTTCATCTAATGCATCCCTGAGTGAGGTCTACTTGGGATTTTGCTTTAGAAAATAGTTCTGTTGGTGATTTTGAAGTTTGACCTTTTGTTTTTTTCCCTTCAGTGTTAGCACAAGGGATTTTCTGTAAATGCGCCTCTGAGGACCGGCTGTCGCCTCGCCTCTCGGGGAGGCTGGCAGGAGAGAGCTCTGTCATGTCTGAGAGCCATCCCCTGGCCGACTGGCCAGGAGAAGGGGCCGTGCTTGGAGGGTCTGCGTTTCTGCATCTCACCAGGCACAGCCTAACAGTCAGTGAAAGCCAGGGATGGCTTGCCTGGGACCTGCTAATGCAGTTTTCCTTGAAGGCAGTCCATTACCTCCGCTCCCAAGTCCCTCCATGGCTCCCCCAGGTGAGCACCAGGCACTGTGCTGCCCGGCTTCAAGCCTGGTTGGGTCAGGCAAGCGTAAGACATGGGGCCCAGGTGACGCGAGACGGCTCTGGGCGCGATCTGAGTGAAGACTCTCAGCTCTGGCTTGCGAGATAAAGTCTGGGCTAGGATTTCTGCTTCTGCAATGGAAAGGAGCTGTGCGCGGTGCCTTTTCTTCCGAGGAGGAGGAGGAGGAGGAACAGATTGAGTGTTTTGGAGCTGTTTTTATGCCTTTTTGGTGGTGGTTGTAGCAGAGCTCCAAAGATACCTTCCATCCGCGCAGATAAAGGTATCTTTTGAAGGTGGCCTCGGAGCCCTGCCAGCTGCGTCCGAGCTCGATCTGGGAGCAGCTTGAAGGGGATGCTTACTCAGCAGGCGGCGCAGATTTTAGAGTTCGGCCGCCTGCTTGTGAGTGGCCTCTGAGGCCACAGCTCTCCACGCAGCAGCTCTATCAGGGTCTCGGAGCTTGCAAAGCACTTGCCAGGTGTCCTCAGGGGCGCAGTGGCTGACCAGCACCAGGCTCCTTGCAGGCCTGGTGCCTGTCCTTCTGCCTGTTCTTCCAGCCTCAGGTTCTGTTGCCCATTCTGTTCCGGAGGCCCTGGATGTGCCTGTGGTGGGGGAGGGACTGTAGCAACATAAGATGACTCTTCTTTCATGGGGGTTCACACAGGTCCCCGCCGGCCACATGATACCATGTTTGGGCCTCTGTGCATGGTCCCAGTGGCTTGGTTGTCCCCATCGCTGCCTGTAAAGTCCTCCAGCAGCTGGGGCCCTGCAGCTGGGCTTTAGAAGACCAGGTCAGAGGCCCTGTCCACAGACGTCACCCTCCTGTTCAGTCTTGGTTCTCACCCACTTCCACCTGCTGGCACCAAATCGATTACCACTGGAGCCCCTCGAGTGTCAGTGGCTGTGATACTCATCCAGGACAATATTGCTGGAATAAATCATCATTTTAGGAGACAGCTCACATCTTTTCTGCCACGTGGTGCATCTCCCCCCACCACTCAAAGCTCCCCCACCCCCCAGGGGACTCACTGTCCAAGCAGAGGAGGGGGCAGTAGGCTCCTCCCAGCCTGATGATTGATTTATTCTTTGGTTGATTTATTCTAATCACCTGCTTCTTCTTCTGTGCATCAAAGAGGCCAGTAAGTGGGGAGCAGGGCACAAGCTGAGACAGCTCCTCTTCTCCCCGAGATGTCTGTCTCCCAGTCCCTGGAGAGAGAGCCGCTGTCTCCCCCATGCCTCCTGCATCCTCCTAGCCGGGTCGCTCAGACGGCAGTGGGAACAGCGGCATCCCATCCCCCTTGTAGTCCCCAACCCCCCAACCCGGACACCATCAAGGTGTTTGGGAGGTGTGGGCTGGGTGTGCTTCTTGAGTTCTTCATCCCCCAGCCATTGTTGGGGAAACCGCAGGGTGCACAGGGCACGTGGGTCAAAGCTGCACCCTGGGTCACGATGAAGTGGGCGGACACCAAACCCCGACCCGGCCGACCACTGCCGAGCCTCCCAGAGGCCCGGGCTCCTGTCTGGGGTTACGTAAGAGTCATCTGCTTTCCAAACGTAGTTGCCAAGTTTTCTTCAAAGGGCTACAACTCAGTAGAGACCAAATTGATGTAGAGATTAGCTTGGAAAGCCAAATATATCCTTGATCTAGATTTTCACGTTTGAAGTCTGGCTCGAGAGGGTTTCTCCTGCTCGATGCCAGTCAGCCAGGAGGGGGAGGCAGGAGGAGGACTCGCTGGGGCTACAGCAAACAGACCCTGTGGCCCCCGACTCAACTCTCTCTCAAGACCCCCTTCCAGGAATTCAGAGGCGCTGGTGCGTCAGGAGGCCACCCAGCGGGAAGTGGTGGTTACATAACTCAGATTAACTCAGTTCGTAGAAAGTCAGAGGCTGCAGTGTTCCCATGTCAGAGCTCTGGGGGCCCTTGGGTCCTGGCTTCCCCAGTGGCCATCCATATAGAACCTGGATTGTTTCTGGCTGCTTGGAGGAGTCTGCTCTGGTCTCCTGTTGGAATCAGCACTCTACCAGCAATGAGACAGGCACAGTAGGGTGCTTCTTCAGGGCTGCTTCCAAACCCCTTCCAGAACAGCATACAGGACCCATCCCCTACTGCTGCTGGTGGTGGGTGGGGGGAGTGAGCTGGTTGTCTCCTAGCAACCTCTGAACCAGCGGAGTTAATTGGGATGTCCCAGCAGGCACAGTGAAGTAGCCAGGTGATGAGTGATGTTTCTCTGAGGATGCTAAGAGGCTAGAAGCCCCCCATTCATCTATGGGCATCTTCATACCTCCAACATGACCCAAAGAGAGCTCGGAGTGGAGGACAGTGGGAATGGTGGCATCCATTTTGCCCTTGTTGGCCCTGACCCACTGACCTGGGCACCGTCAGAGTGTCATGTGCTGGCAAAGAACAGGGTCCTGCTGCTGTACCGTGGGAGACTAGGGAATCGGGGGGCCAGGGGGGATCAGGGGGCCAGGGGGGGTCAGGGGGGGCTAGGCTGGAGGGACTGGGGATTGTATTTGCATCTCCATCCCAGACATGCACTCTCTGAAAGAAGCTATTACCTTCTTTCTTTCTCCCCTCCCACCCAAGACAAGGTGGGTGGCAGCCGTGCTGGGTCCATCTGTGCATCAGCTTTCCCCACACGCCGTTCACGTGCTGATTCTGTCCACTCGCTGGGGCTTTTGTTATTGGTGCACTTTCTCTTGGGTGGTCAGCCAACAGAGCCCACTGTCTCTGCTCTCTTGCCATTTCCAGCCCAGGATGGGCAGTGGCCTGGACTATGTGTCTGCTGAGACTGCCTGCCCGAGTCCTCAGCAAGTCCGTGTTTGGGCCCCGTGTGTGACCTCAGGGGTTTCAGCTGGCACTGGGGCCTCGGGGGGTGTGTCTGCCGGGGGTACTGGTGCACCTGTGCTCAGGTTTCCGGGTGGGTGCTAGAGAGCAGCCCTGGTCTCTGGCTGCGGGTGGTGAGGGCAAGGGCCGTCTCATCCTTCAGTACCTCTTGAGAAGTGTGCCACCACTGTGTAGTTGCTCAGGAGCTCTCTCCTTGAATGAGTAAACTTGTCCTCCTGGCCCAGTGCCCATGCTTTGTCCAAGGGTTGCCCTTGTAGTTCCTCGGCCTTGACTCTAAACTAAGACCCAGGAAAGGAATGCACAGCCAGAGCCAGGCTTAGGTGGAGACTCTGTTCAACCCCACTTGCTGGTGCTCACAACCCCACCATTAGAGATTCATTCCTTTGGCTTAGAACTTCATCACAATTGGAATGCAGGCATATTCAGGAAAAACTATCCGAGCTACTGATCTGATAATAACTGATAGCACTCAGTGAGATAGTTTTCAGTTAGTATCAGTTCAGTAGGCATGAGAGCATCCAATTTTTAACTTTCTGAGAGGAAAGGTGAGTGTAGAAGAAAAGAGAACAGGAAGGCAGGTGGCACAGGTCTGGCAGTGGGAGCTAAGGTGCCACCAAGGGAGGTCTGAGAGACGTGGGGTACAAGTTGAGGGCAAAAGGCAGACTCACTGGCCATGCCATGGGCTGAGGTCTCCCCTCCGCTGGACTGTCTTGGGGGAGTAGGGACAGTTAATGGCCTACTAGGGATTAGTGAAAGACAGGGCCAGCACATCTGAAAGAGAATATTCTGGTCAGTATAGGAGTGCAGGTGGGCAGCTGGAGGATGTTGAGGAATGTTAGTGACACATAGACACCTTAAGCCATTTCTGTTCTTGTCTTAAATGTGAGCTGTGAAATTGTACTGTATTTGGATAAAATATGCATGCTTTTTTTTTAAATTGAAGTATAATTTTCATAAACATTATATTAATTTCAGGTGTATAGCATAATGATTCCATACTTGAATACCTGTGAAATGAGCAAAAACAGTAAATCTAGTTAACATTTGTCACCATACATAGTTACAGAATTTTTTTCTTATGATAAGAACTTTGGTGGTGGGGGGATAAATTAAGAGGTTGGGATTAACATATATACACTACTATATAGAAAATAGATAGTCAACAAGGCCCTATTGTATAGCACGGGGAACTATACTCAGTATTTTGTATTAACCTATAAGGGAAAAGAATCTGAAAAATCTGAAGAATCTGAAAAAGTTGTTTTTTAGTTACTCAGTCTTGTCCGACTCTTTTGTGACCCTGTGGACTGCAGTGTGCCAGGCTTCTCTGTTCATGGGATTTCCTAGACAAGCATACTGGATTGGGTTGCCGTTTTCCTTCTCCAGGGATCTTCCTGACCCTGGGATCTCACCCACTTAGGCTGCATTAGCAGACGGATTCTTCATCACAGAGCTATTGGGGAAGCTTCCTAGATGGAGCTTTATGTATATATCTTTGTTGTATACTTGAAATTGACAAGACAGGGTAAATCAACTATAATTCAATTTAAAAAAGAAATTAAAAAACAAAACAAAAAGAACATTTAAGATCTACTTTCTCAACGACTTTCAAATATGTGATTCAGAGAACAGACTGGTGGTTGCCAGAGATGAAGGGTGAGGGGTGAGGGGTGGGGAATGGGTGAAAGGGTGGATGGGTCAAAAGGTACAAATTCTAAAAATAAAATAAGTCCCGGGGGTGTCATGTGCAGCTTGACACTGTAGTTCAGGAAACATATCTGCTGTAAATGTCTGTATAGCACAGAAAAATGTCCTGATCTCTGTTTTCAATTATATCTCTCATTGAGTTTGCTCCTTAATTTCTGAGTGCCTGGGCATGCCCAACCAACCCCAAGTAGATGCCGTGCAGACCCAGAAATGAGTGGATTTCTCCTCTTCGAGACTCCTCACCCCAACAATGGGGGTGGGCAAATGAGGGGTAAAACATCCTTATTGGGGTGGAGAAGAGCACTGTCCAATAGAAATATAACACGGGCTACATTCGTGTTTTGAAAATTTTCAGTAACCATATTAAAAGAAAAATGTAACAGGTGAAATCAGCTTGAATGATATATTTAATTTTTCAGTATATGCGAAATAGCATTTCCATGTGTCATCAGTCTAAAATAGGATTAATGAGGGTTCCTTTTACATTCTTACCCTGCTCTGAGTCTTGGAGATCAGGAGTGCAGTTTACTTTCGTCTCTCCCTCTGGACTTGCTGCATTTGGGAGCTCACATTGGACACTTCCGTATGGAAACTCAGAAGTGAGAAAAGCAGGTGTTTGGAGACTGCCACCTCCCCAACCGCTGTGTCATGTTGGCACCATTGCTCCATTAGTAAGAGCTCTGAGGAGGGCCAGTCTGGCCAGCAGCCCTCCTGATTCAACAGCGGGCATTTGCTGATGCCAGCTCTGGGCCGGGTCGGCGCCAGGGCCAGAGACAGAAGGATGAGCTGGAGTGGGCGCAGTGGCTGCTGCCATTAGGGGCCCTCGGCTGGGAGAGGGAGGTGGCCTGTGCTAGCACGTCCTCCACACCTACCGTACCATCAGGGGCCCCCACCAAGCTGTAATAAAATGCTTCTGGGGGCCTGAGAGGGGATGGGAGAACTGTTCCCTTGTAACAGAGGTGTCAGAGGCTAGGGTCAGCTGATGCAGAGGAGAAAACCAATGAAAGAGCCTAGTGAGTACAGAAGCTGTGTCGCCTGCCAGAAAGGAGAGCTGACCCCCAGGAGGGGGGCATTACCCCCGCCCCTCTGCCAAGTGTGCCCCAGAGCCAGGGCCGGGAGGGAGCTCCCCCTGGGGGACAGACCTCCTGGTGGGCCCCTCTTACTGCAGCAGTGTACATTCACTGATCTGTCCTGGTGGGGGCCTCCATCCTCCGCCCCACCCCCCAGCACTTGTCACCAGTGCTGAGAGTCCGTGATGCCTCAGGCCCATGGGAGGTCGAGAGATGGGGAATCACCAAGGCCTGGTTTCATTGAAGATTTTGGGAACATTTTTGTAGAAACAGGTGTGTGTGTGTGTGTGTGTGTGTGTGTGTGTGTGTGTGTGTGTGTGTGTGTGTGTGTGTGTGTGTGGTGTGGGTGGTGTGTGAGCGGAGTGAGCATATCTCTTGGGGAGTTTATGTGGGAATGTATTTGGGGAGTTTAGGGGCTAGTGGGCATCCAAGCACTTATCAGGAATTCCAGCTCCAGGTGAAGAGATTAGTTTTTAAACAAAACTCCTCCTGCAGGAGGGAATTTGGTGTTTTCACAGGATTGACGATCTGGATAAAGAAGCCTGAATAACCACATCAGAATCTGGCTTCTGACAAATGCTGAGAGAGACAGTTGACTCCAAGGGGGCTGGTGGGCAGCTGATCAGAGCTGTGCAGGTACAAGGGGGCTCTTGAGCAGTTTGGAGGCAGGGCCTTTGCAGTGATCAGCCCACCCTGGGCTTTCAGGGGACACTGATGGGGAACACGCTAAGTGTAAGATCTTGGCTCTGGGCACACTTCCGGGCAGTGGGGTGTGATCTGGGAAGGGACTGCACTTTGCTGAGGTGCCCTGAGTGGTCATTTGTAGTTACCTGTTCTTGAGTATTAAAATAAAGAGTTTGTACTATGGGGCAATTCCATAGTATGGGAGCTCTGTCTGTATTAAATGGTAAACTCTTTGAGCTCTGAGAAAACTCTCTTTTTGATATATCTAGATCTTTTTTTTTTCCCACTTATTTTTATTAGTTGGAGGCTAATTACTTTACAATATTGTAGTGGTTTTTGTCATACATTGACATGAATCAGCTATGGATTTACATGTATTCCCCATCCCGATCCCCCCTCCCACCTCTCTCTCCACCCGGTCCCTCTGGGTCTTCCCAGTGTACCAGGCCCGAGCACTTGTATCATGCATCCAACCTGGCCTGGTGATCTGTTTCACCCTAGATAATATACATGTTTCAATGCTGTTGTCTCGAAACATCTCACCCTCGCCTTCTCCCACAGAGTCCAAAAGTCTGTTCTGTACATCTGTGTCTCTTTTTTGTTTGCGTATAGGGTTATCGTTACCATCTTTCTAAATTCCATATATATGTGTTAGTATACTGTATTGGTCTTTATCCTTCTGGCTTACTTCACTCTGTATAATGGGCTCCAGTTTCATCCATCTCATTAGAACTGATTCAAATGAATTCTTTTTAATGGCTGAGTAATATTCCATGGTGTATATGTACCACAGCTTCCTTATCCATTCGTCTGCTGATGGGCATCTAGGTTGCTTCCATGTCCTGGCTATTATAAACAGTGCTGCAATGAACATTGGGGTGCACGTGTCTCTTTCAGATCTGGTTTCCTCGGTGTGTATGTGCAGAAGTGGGATTGCTGGGTCATATGGCAGTTTTATTTCCAGTTTTTTAAGGAATCTCCACACTGTTCTCCATAGTGGCTGTACTAGTTTGCATTCCCACCAACAGTGTAAGAGGGTTGCCTTTTCTCCACACCCTTTCCAGCATTTATTGCTTGTAGACTTTTGGATAGTAGCCATCCTGACTGGCGTGTAATGGTACCTCATTGTGGTTTTGATTTGCATTTCTCTGATAATGAGTGATGTTGAGCATCTTTTCATGTGTTTGTTAGCCATCTGTATGTCTTCTTTGGAGAAATGTCTGTTTAGTTCTTGGGCCCATTTTTTGATTGGGTCATTTATTTTTCTGGAATTGAGCTTCAGGAGTTGCTTGTATATTTTTGAGATTAATCGTTTGTCTGTTGCTTTGTTTGCTATTATTTTCTCCCAATCTGAGGGCTGTCTTTTCACCTTGCTTATAGTTTCCTTTGTTGTGCAAAAGCTTTTAAGTTTAATTAGGCCCCATTTGTTTATTTTTGCCTTTATTTCCAATATTCTGGGAGGTGGGTCATAGAGGATCCTGCTGTGATTTATGTTGGAAAGTGTTTTGCCTATGTTCTCCTCTAGGAGTTTTATAGTTTCTGGTCTTACATTTAGATCTTTAATCCATTTTGAGTTTATTTTTGTGTATGGTGTTAGAAAGTGTTCTAGTTTCATTCTTTTACAAGTGGTTGATCAGTTTTCCCAGCACCACTTGTTAAAGAGGTTGTCTTTTTCCCATTGTATATTCTTGCCTCCTTTGTCAAAGATAAAGTGTCCATAGGTTCGTGGATTTATCTCTGGGCTTTCTATTCTGTTCCATTGGTCTATATTTCTGTCTTTGTGCCAGTACCATACTGTCTTGATGACTGTGGCCTTTGTAGTATAGTCTGAAGCCAGGCAGGTTGATTCCTGCAGTTCCATTCTTCTTTCTCAAGATTACTTTGGCTATTCGAGGTTTTTTGTATTTCCATACAAATTGTGAAATTATTTGTTCTAGTTCTGTGAAAAATACCGTTGGTAGCTTGATAGGGATTGCATTGAATCTATAGATTGCTTTGGGTAGTATAGTCATTTTGACAATATTGATTCTTCCAATCCATGAACACGGTATGTTTCTCCATCTGTTTGTGTCCTCTTTGACTTCTTTCATCAGTGTTTTATAGTTTTCTATGTATAGGTCTTTTTTTTCTTTAGGTAGATATACTCCTAAGTGTTTTATTCTTTTTGTTGCAATGGTGAATGGTATTGTTTCCTTAATTTCTCTTTCTGTTTTTTCATTTTTAGTGTATAGGAATGCAAGGGATATCTGTGTGTTGATTTTATATCCCGCAACTTTACTATATTCATTGATTAGCTCTAGTAATTTTCTGGTAGAGTCTTTAGGGGTTTCTATGTAGAGGATCATGTCATCTGCAAACAGCGAGAGTTTCACTTCTTCTTTTCCTATCTGGATTCCTTTTACTTCTTTTTCTGCTCTGATTGCTGTGGCCAAAACTTCCAACACTATGTTAAATAGTAGTGGTGAGAGTGGGCACCCTTGTCTTGTTCCTGATTTTAGGGGAAATGCTTTCAATTTTTCACCATTGAGGGTAATGCTTGCTGTGGGTTTGTCATATATAGCTTTTATTATGTTGAGGTATGTTCCTTCTATTCCTGCTTTCTGGAGAGTTTTAATCATAAATGGATGTCGAATTTAGTCAAAGACTTTTTCTGCACATCTAGATCTTTTTTAACGTACTGACTTAGTTAAGCAGGGCACGGGTTCACTGTTGTTCAGAGTTTTGTCCTACTGTTTGTGACCCCATAGCCTGCAGCACACCAGGCTCCTCTGTCCTCCACTAGCACCTGGAGTTTTCTCAAATTCATGTCCATTGAGTCAGTGATGCTATGTAACCACCTCATCCTCTGCCACCCCTTTTCTCATTTTGCTTTCAATCTTTCCCAGCATCAGGGTCTTTTCCAGTGAGTTGGCTCTTCCCATCAGGTGGCCAAAGTATTAGAGCTTTAGCTTCAGCATCAGTCCTTCCAGTGAATATTCATGGTTGATTTCCTTTAGGATTGACTGGTTGGATCTTGCTGTCCAAGGGACTCTCAAGAGTCTTCTCCAGCACCACAATTCAAAAGCATCAATTCTTCATCACTCAGCCTTCTCTCTGGTCCACCTCTCACATCCGTAAATGACTACTGGAAAATCATAGCTTTGACTATATAAACCTCTGTTGGCTAAGTAATGTCTCTGCTTTTTAATGTCTCTGCTTTTTAATAAGTAATGTATCTGCTTTTTAATATAGTTTTTCATAGCTTGCCTTCCAAAGAACAAGCATATTTAATTTAATAGCTGCATTCACTGTCCACAGTAATTTTGGAGACCAAGAAAGTAAAATCTGTCACTGTTTGTACTTTTCCCCCTTCTATTTGCCATGGAATCGTTGTAAAACCCCTAAACTCAAACTTAGGGAACTTTGGGGCAACTTAATTGAAGATTAAGTGCCTTATTGTACCCAAATACAATGATGCAACCTTTTCAAATTGACCTATAGACACTACCAACTGTTGTGAAGATTCCAGCTTAAGAAGGGTGAGGAAGGAGTAGCCATCAGTGTCTGTAGAAGAGGGATCTCAGGAGTTCAGTACTGATTGATGGACCTCAGTGTACCAGGGCCTGCACAGACTTTTCATGCTATCATGGAATCCCTGGTCCTGAGAAAAGAACATTTAGGTTGGAGGAAGGGAAGGTCTCACAGAGAAGTTCTGACAGCAGGAAAGTGCAATTAAAAAACTAGCATTCTCAATTCTGTAGATAATATGATTTATGAAAATAAACCAAGAAAATCCTTAACAAAGTATTAATAAATAGGTAAACCTAGCAACATGGAAAAGAAGCATTTGGGGGCTTACAAGGTGCCTCAGTGGTAAAGAATCAGCCTGCCAGTGCAGGAGATGCAGGTTCGATTCCTGAATCGGGAAAATCCCCAGGAGATGGAAATGGCAACCCACTCCAGTATTCTTGCCTGGAGAATCCCATGGACGGAGGAGCCTGGTGGGCTACAGTCCATGGACTCGTAAAGAATCAGACATGGCAGAGCAACTGAGCATGCATGCAAAAAGAAGTATACACAATGACAAAGTGAAGTTTATACCGTGGATGTGAGGATGGTTCAGTATTTGGAAATCAGTTAATGTAACTCAGATATGCAGATGACACCACCCTTATGACAGAAAGTGAAGAGGAATTAAAAAGCCTCTTGATGAAGGTGAAAGAGGAGAGTGAAAAAGTTGGCTTAAAGCTCAACATTAAGAAAACTAAGATCATGGCATCTGGTCCCATCACTTCATGGGAAATAGATGGGGAAACAGTGGAAACAATGTCAGACTTTATTTTTGGGGGCTCCAAAATCACTGCAGATGGTGATTGCAGCCATGAAAGTAAAAGATGCTTACTCCTTGGAAGGAAAGTTATGACCAACCTAGATAGCATATTAAAAAGCAGAGACATTACTTTGCCAACAAAGGTCCGTCTAGTCAAGGCTATGGTTTTTCCAGTGGTCATGTGTGGATGTGAGAGTTGGACTGTGAAGAAAGCCGAGAGCCAAAGAATTGATGCTTTTGAATTGTGGTGTTGGAGAAGACTCTTGAGAGTCGCTTGGGCTGCAAGGAGATCCAGCCAGTCCATCCTGAAGGAGATCAGTCCTGGGTGTTCATTGGAAGGACTGACACTGAAGCTGAAACTCCATACTTTGGCTACCTCATGGGAAGAGTTGACTCATTGGAAAAGACCCTGATGCTGGGAGGGATTGGGGGCAGGAGGAGAAGGGGACAACAGAGGATGAGATGGCTGGATGGCATCACTGACTCGATGGACATGAGTTTGAGTAAACTCCAGAAGTTGGTGATGGACAGGGAGGCCTGGCGTGCTGCGATTCATGGGGTCGCAAAGAGTCGGACACGACTGAGCAACTGAACTTAACTTAATGTATCATAAGAAAAGGCTAAAGGACAAAAATCAGAGGATCATATGTGTTTAATAAATTTGGCACTTATCTATGATGAGAACTCGTAGAAAAAAGGACTAGGAGTGCATTGCCTCAACTTGATAAAGGACATTTATAAAAACTACTACTGAATTGATACTTAATGTTGAGAAACTGGATGTTTTTCCCCTGAGATCAGGAAAAAATCAAGGATATGCACTCTCACCACTACTACTCAACACAGTGATAGAAGTTCTAGCCAGTGTGCTACAGGAGAAAAGGAAATAAAAGACACACAGAAAAGGAGAAATAAAACTGTTCTTATTTATAGATGATACAATTATCTCTATAGATATGATTATCTACATAGAAAACCTCCTGTAATCTATTTTAGAAAACTCCTAAGGTTAATAAGTAAATTTAGCAAGGTTGCAGAATATGAGATAATTTTACAAAAATGAATTATGTTTCTATTATCAGTGAACACATGGACACTGAAATTTAAAAATGCCAAACTATAAGTGGTTGCAGTTGCTAAAAAATGAAATATTTCAATGTAAATGTAATAAAACTTGTTATGCTGACAGCTTTTATGCTGGGAATTACACAATGCCAATGGAAGAGTCAAAGAAAGCCTGAATATATGAAAGACATACCAGGTTCATGTATAGGAAGATTCAACATAGTGTAAGTTGAGGATGTCACTTTTTAGATTGATATAGAGGTTTAGCACAATTCTAATAAAAATCCCAGCAAAATATTTTAACATATAGATAATTCTAAAATTCATATACAAATGTAAAGGAACTAGAATAACTAAGCCAGTTTTGAAAAAGAATGATAAAATAAGAGACATCAGTCTATCAGATTGTGACATTATATAACTGCTGTTATCAAAACTGTGTAATATCAATGAAGGGTTAGATTCACAGATCAGTGAAACAGAACAGAGAATCTAGATTCCCACAAATACGCACAATTGATTTTTGACAAAGGTACAGATTCAGTGGAGAAAAGACAGTCTTTTCAATAAATGATACTAGAACAAAAGGACATTTATAAGCAAAGATAAAATCCTTGCTTTATATAAAATTAACCTTGGATACAAAATTGTGGATCACAGAATTAAATATAAAACATGAAAAAACTAAAACTTTTAGGAAAAAAATATCTACAAGATGTGAGGCTTCCCAAATAGTTCTTAGACTTGACACCAAAAGCACAATCCATAAAAGGGAAAAATGATGAATTGGACCTTGTCAAATTTTTTAAATTTTCTCTGTGAAAACTTTTTAAGAGGATGAAAAGATAGGCTGAAGAGCGGGAGAAAATATTTGCAAACCACACATCTGACAAAGGACTAATATCCAAAGTACATAAAGACTCTCAAAACTCACAAAGACCTCTTAAAAAAAAAAAAAGATACAAGCTAATTAGAAACAGGTAAAGCCATGATGGGACAGTTCATCAAAGAGGATGTTTAGATGGTTTTAAAAAAAAAAAAGGCATGTGAAAAGATGTTCAACTTCATTGGCCGTTAGAGAAATGCTTTTAAAACTACAATGAGACTTCCTTATCCATCTACCAGAATGGCTAAAATAAAAAATGCTGACACCAAATTCTGACCAGTATATGGGGACCCTGGATCACTGATACACTGTTGATGGGAAGGTAAAATGTTATAGCCAATCCACAGAGCACTTTGGCAGTTTTTTATTAAATTAACCATGCAACTGCCTTGAAGTTGAGCATTCCATTCTTGGGCATTTATGCCAGAGAAATGAAGATTTCTGTCCACATGAAAAATTGTATATAAATGTTTATAACAGCTTTATTTGTAAATAAAGTCTTAAATTGGAAACAACTCAGGTGCCCTTTAGTAGGTGACTGGCTAAACATATCATGGTACCTTTACACCATGGAATAGAGTTGAGCAATAAAAACGAGAAAACGCTTAGTATGCGCAGCTGCCTTCATGAACCTCCAGAGAGTTATGCTGGGTGAAAAGAGGCAACCTCAAGGGTTACACACTGTATGGTGATTCCACAGCCTTCTTGAAATGGCAACATTATAGAAATTATAGTTCCTGTAATTATAATTATAGAAACACAGTAATAATTGTCAGAGGTTAGAGAAAGAAGAGAATGGCTATAACAGGACAAACTCAGGGGCCCTCATAGTGACGGGAAGCTTTCTGTCTTGATTGCATCTGTGTCAGTATGCAACTTAATTTGTTGTTGTTCAGTCACTAAGTCGGTCTGACTCTTTGTGACCTCATAGACTGCAGCATGCCAGTCTATCTGCAACACTATCTCTCAGAGTTCACTCCAATTCATGTCCATTAAGTCAGTGATGCTATCTAACCATCTCATCCTCTGTCAGCCTCTTCTCCTTTTGCCTTCAGTCTTTCAAGCATGGGGGTCTTTTCCAATAAGTTGGCTCTTCTCATCAGGTGGCCAAAGTATTAGAGCTTCAGCTTCAGCATTCAATCCTGAATATTCAGGACTGGTTTCCTGTAAGATTGACTGGTTTGATCTTGCAATCCAAGGGACTCTCAAGCATTTTACCAGCACCACAGTTCGAAAGTATCAGTTCTGTGGCACTCAGCCTTTTTTTATGGTTGAACTCTCACATCCGTGCATGACAATTGAAAAAGTCATAGCTTTGACTATATGAACCTTCATTGGTCAAGTGATGTCTCTGCTTTTTAATACACTGTCTAGGTTTGTTGTAGCTTTCCTTCCAAGGAGCAAGCGTCTTTTAATTCCATGGCTGCATTTACCATAAGCAGTGATTTTGGAGTCCAAGAAAATAAAATCTGTCACTGCTTCACTTTTTCCCCTTACATTTGCCATGAAGTGATGGGACCAGATGCCATGACCTTAGTTTATCCAGTTTATACATTGTACTGTAGTTTTGTAAGATGTTACTACTGGGGAACTGGGTAGGGGTGTGCAGGATTTCTTCCTATCATGTCTTACAACACTTGCGAATCAGCTCAAAAAGTATCATTAAAAAAACTAGTATTCTCTACTTCACTGTCAAAGGTTAGCATCTGATTGTGTGTGTGTGTCCCCTCTTTAGGTACCATGTATTTGAATTTAATGACATTCATGGGTGATGTGAAAACAGGTAAAAAAAAATTACAAGATTTGCTATGTTGTGATTCTGTCACACTTTTTATCACGCTAAATACATCAGCATGTGAACGTGCAGTGTTGCTAATGTGATGAAATCTGTTAGCAGTGACAGTAATAAATGACCTGGTGCATAATTATTGGATAAGAAGAGCTGTCCAGATTCATACATAAATCAGGTCAGCTCTGAAAATAGCACAGCCTTTCTGGGGACAGTCCTACTTGCCTGCCCTGGCACATAGAGTGGTATCAAGATCATGTTCCAAGGAAACACACAAAAAAGTTGGTTTCCTGTTTCTAGATCAGTAAGACAAGAGCCTCAAGTTTGTGAAGGCACAGTGTTCCTTTGTGTCTTTGCTGTTTTCACTTCCTTTGGTCTTTATGATAAAAGAACTGGTGTGTAAGTGTGTGTGTGTATGGTATGCACACACGTGCTCTATTAATACTTGTGGAATGAAGTTGGATGATGCAGTGGGAAACTCTGTGTCAGATTTGGCTGTGAACTGCTGTGATTCCAAGAACTAGACCCTTGACTTCTCTTTCTCTCTCCTTTTCTGTCCAGCTAGGAGGCGCTGGAACACAGTGTTCCAGACCTTTCCATAACCTGGACTTTTGCAAATGACCAGCCAGTCAGCACCATCTCAGTGTGTCCTCAGGATCCATGTGACGACCCTGCAAGGCAGGTGTTGCCACTCTGATTTTACAAAGGAGGAACCTGAAGGGCAGAGAGATGAAGTGATTTGCCCAAGGTGACTCAGCTGGCTAGTGGGGGAATGTGCTCTTCCCACCGTCCTTTATGGCTCTCATGTTTTATATAAAATCTACTTCTCACTCCCCTGATTTAAGTCACATGTTTCCAATCTAGGAAAAATAAAAATGCAAACAAAACCAAATGTAAAGTGGAGAAGGACCCAGCCACTGTGGTGTCAGGTTAGCACTCTGTGGATCTAGCTAGCCCTGACTCTGAGGTTGTAAGTCCTTCCTGCACCCAGAATTTTAGGTAAAAACTTTGTAGTCTAAATCAGAGGTTATTTTGCAGCAAGGAATTCATGCTGCTGCTGCTGCTGCTAAGTCACTTCAGTCGTGTCCGACTCTGTGCGACCCCATAGACAGCAGCCCACCAGGCTCCCCCGTCCCTGGGATTCTCCAGGCAAGAACACTCGAGTGGGTTGCCATTTCCTTCTCCAATGCGTGAAAGTGAAAAGTGAAAGTGAACTCTCTCAGTCATGTCCGACTCTTCACAACCCCATGGACTGCAGCCTACCAGGCTCCTCCATCCATGGGATTTTCCAGACAAAGAATTCATAACATGTCATAAAAAGATGAAAACATACCTGTGACACAGATACAATTATTTAATCTATTTAATAATTAAAAATAAATATGTTACCAAATTCAAGGAAGCCTCTTTTGAGAGCTCTTGTGAAATTAAACTTGAAATTAATGGATTGAGACAGTTTGGTTTAACATAACTTGTAAATTTAGTCTAATACCAAAAGAATTCATAATGGAAGTTGGCACATCCCGTAATAATCAAAAACTCTCAAATGCTGGATTACTTAAATGGTTGACTCTGATTATGATGTGTATGTATATGTACATGTAGATGTTTAGTATGTAAACCTAAATAGATGGACATAACTAAATATAGTACATTGAAGACAAAAAAAAAAAAAGCTTAGTATGGATAAAAAGGATTGCCCACCGTGTGTATGTTTATTGAGGTATAGTTTATGTACCATAACATTCATCCATGTTAAATGTAAAATTCAACTTCTAGTGAACTTACTGTGCATGCAACCATCTTTGTACTTATCTTAGATCATTTCCACCACCCTCAATAAGATCCCTTGTATTGTTTATAGTTAATCTCATTCCCATCCCCAGCCTCAAGCAGCCTCTTGCCTGACTTCTGGCTCTAGATTTGCCTATTTTGGGCATTTGCTACGAACAGGATCAGACTTTCTTGTCTGGTTTTCTTCACTTAACATAGGGTTCTTGGGGTCTACTTTGTGGATTTTTTTATTTCTGAGTAGCGTTCCATTTTTTGGACATACCGCAGCTGGCTTATCCATTCATCTGTGGATGGATCTTTTCACTTTGCTATTTTGTGGCTAATACAAATAGTGCCTCTGTGAACATTATTTCCATTTCTCTCCTGATACCATATTCTTTGTATCCATCCATACAAATGCTTTGGCAGGGGTGGGGTTCAGAGATGCCCTTAGGGTGTTACTCATTTGGTGGAAATGCACAGACCAGGTATCCAGGCTCCACCTCTTGGTTTGGATTTGCTCCTTCCCTTTGCTCTGAAGAGAAGAGCTGACTGTGCAGAAACCTTGGTTAATTCGTTCATTTTTCATTCGATACACATTTATTGGGTGTCGGCTGTGTCTCACCATGGTGCCGCACCTTGGCGAGATAAAGACCAGGGCAAAGGTTTCTGTTCTGCCTTGGTATAAAGATATTGTGAAGGGGAACATTTTGTTCCTTGGAACACGAACTCTTAACTGGCCTGGGGCTGGTTCCGATGGCTGGAGGGAGGCAGCCTGTGGCCTAGGGGTAGAGGGGTCCTGCAGATGGTCCTGCAAAAAGTCCCCTAGCCACAAAGCACCCTCCTTCTGCATGTGGCTGGCGTGGCCCTTGGGCCTCCCAGGGAGTCTCAGGGAGGCAGCTGTGCTTTTTGGGGGGTCCTGTGCTTCCTTCCAGGGGGCAGTGGCCATTTTAAGGAAATCCACCACCATGGGACATCTTAAAACAAAAGCTATCATTTCAGATGAAAGAGAGAGTGCAGGTCTGAAGGTTCAGGACAGTTTTTGGCTTGGTTTTGCTGTGTTGGCGGCAGAACCCCCAGACCGTACTCTCCTGCTGAGGGTGTGTGGGGAGCCTCATTCTCAGCAAGTCAAGGTTGGCCCTGAGAGGGGGCTGTGATTCGGGAGATGGAGCTGGGCAAGTCCTCACCTGCTTCTCTTTCTGTAAGTGAACCTTTTGGTGAAGCTCCACATGGTCCCATTCGAGCATCCATATAACCCACTTGGACGAGTCTCATCACTCCCCCTTTGGCCCGACTGTCCCTGTGATCAAAAGTGAATGTTCACCCTGGGGACCCAGTCTCCCAAACTGTTGCAGAAAGCCACCATAGGCCGAGAATTACCCAGGGATGCCTGATGGACTTCATTTGCATGCAGCCGCTGTTTTATAAAACTGACTTTTCTAAATGATCAGTGAGCAGGCAGGGTTCGACCTTGCAGGCTAGCACAGAACCTCCAGAAACCACGAGGCCAGGCTGTGACAGAAGCCTTAGCCTCCGGACCAGCTGAAGACCACGTTCTCATGCTTAGCAAGGAGCAGGTTGTGATGAGGAAGGATCCACCCCAGAGTTCGTTTCTCTCACTCCTCCCACCCCCGTCTTTCGTAAAGAGGAGATTCAGGACTGTACCCAGATGCTGAGGAGAACTGTGCTTCCTGCTGAGGGACACAGTGGCTTTCAGAATGCAAGGATTCTTTAGGGAGCCAGTTATGCAAGACAAGAGTAAGCATGTTCATTTTTATGACACCACATTTCCAAACCCCAGAAAATGTTGCCGGAATGGCCCCGTGAGGCGCTGGCCCCTAGAGCTGTGGCATGGCACTGCCCAGGTTTCTGGGGTTCACTGTCAGGCCCTTAATGAAAGCCCGGCCTGGGGCTAGTCGACTGCCTGTTACTGCTCTACGGTATTCCACCTTCCCTCAGCATCTGCAGGCGAATTCAAGTGTTTTCACAGAAGCCCGACGCCTTCGAAAACCCGAGCCTCAAGCTCACATAGCTGGCATCTGTCTCCCAGGTTCTTGTCCCCAGGGTCACGGGAGAGGTCAGGGCTGTGGCTTTGTCACACCAGCCACCAGCTGGCCCCTGAGGGTGGGATGCCCCAGCACTGAAGCCCAGGCCAACTCTGGCCTGGTGGGGCCTAGGGAGACTTTTTCCTGCAGCTTCGTTCTGCGGTGCTGTGCTAGGCACGGAGACAGGGGACTTCCCCAGCCCTGCAGGAACTGTCCATCAGAGTGGGAGCGGCAGTGCAGCTGGGATTGCAGGAGCTGAGAGGAAGAAGCAGGGGGCTCTGCCTGGAGCCACTGGGAGGACTTCCTGGAGGAGGTGGCACTTGGCCCTGTCTGGGAAGAGGAGGAGGAAGAGGGTGCATCTAGACAAAGGGAAAGGGTGGCTGCTGTTGATCACTGCCAGTGCATGTGCTTCACAGCCAGTGACCCGGGGTGCCAAAGGGTCAGTGACTTTCGGAGGAAACCCCCGCCCCCAGGAAGAGTGTGGGTGTGGGAGTAGGTAGAGCTGGGTGGTCAGCCAACAGCACAGAGTCAAGGTGGAAATTTCCAGTAGGAACGGGAAGATTGGAGATTGGGTCCTCCTCGAATGATGTCAGAGGTGGCTGCTTCCTCTGTCCACGTGTGGGTCCAAACCTGTGTAGCAGAAAAGGTGAAGGCCTTCTTAAAGTAACTTCAGAGAGAGAGCTGGTGTGTGTGTAGGCGTGTGCATGGAGGTGTGTATCTATATGGGTATATTTGTGTGGGGAATATGTGTATGTAGGTGTGTGTGGGTGTCTGTGTGTTGTAGGAGGTGTGTATGTGTGTGTACGCTTGTCTATGAATGTGGTGGTGTATGTAACTTTTGTGTTTTTGTGTGTCTGCGTATGTGGGGATTGTGTATATGTCTGTGAACGTTTTTGTATGTGGGGTGTGTGTTGTGAGTGGGTGTGTATGAGGAGGTGTGCATGTGTCTGTGTTGTGGAGGCTTGTGTATGTGTGTGTACGTCTATCTACAGATATGGAGTGTATGTAGTTTTTATGTGTCTTTCTGTGTGTCTGTGTGTATAGGGGTGTGTATGTGTAGATGTGTGGATTTTTATTTCTGGGTCTATGGGGTGTGTGTGTGTGTGTGTGTGTGTGTGTGTGTGTGTGTGTGTGTTGTGTAGGGGAGTGGGTGTGTGGCATCAGTGGACTTGAAAATCACCAATTAACAAATCTTTGCCCTTTTCATCCATCAGCTCTCAAGCAGTGCAGAAACTTTCACAAGATCTCTTAATAGCTCTCCAGGGTCAGGAAACATCATTAGCCTTATTTCACAGATGGGTAAACTGAGGCAGAGAAAGGGTAAGCAGTTTATCTAAGCTCACACAGAGTCACGGAGGATCTAGACCAGACTCTCGGGCAGCCAGCTGTCCAGCCCCGGTCCTGGGAGGGGGACCCCGGGGACAGCATGGCATTTCCTTGTCTTATTCTGTATGTTCTTGGGAGCCTCAGCCTAGGAGATGGGAGCATCCAGGACTGATGTCCATGGAAGCTCTGAGAGATGGTGGGAAGGGTGGATTTCAAACCAGCTCCTCCCATCATCCTAAGACCCCCCTCCCTCCCACCTTGTTTAGGAATTCCAGAGTCCTTCTGAGCTACAAGCAGAAAGAATTCATGTCAATGGCCACAGGGAATACTTGGATCTCACAGGAGGGACTCGGACCCAGCCAACACTCCTTTTTTCTTTTCTTTTTTTTTTTAACTGATACGAAATTCAGTGGTTAACAAAATTAACCTTTTAAAAGTGTACTTTTCAGTGGCGTTTAGTGCATGCACAAGACTGTGCAACCATCACCTCTAGCTAGTTGCAGACTATATTCTTCTTCCAAAGGGAAGCTTGGTACCCATTAGCTGTCACTCATTCCCTTCCTCATCCCCTGGCAACTACCAGTCTCCTTTCAGTCTCTAAACTATCTATTCTGGACAGTCTGTGTAAGTGAGATCATGTAGCAACTGACCTTTGGAGTCTGGCTCCTCTCACTCATCCACACTGCAGCCTGAGTCAGAGCCTCATTCTTTATCATGGCTGAATAATACTCCACTGTATGGGTGGACCACATCGTATTTTCCATTCATCCACTGATAGTGATTTGGGTTGCTTCACCTTTGGCTCCTGGGAATAGTGAATGT
Source organism: Muntiacus reevesi (assembly GCF_963930625.1). NCBI lineage: Eukaryota > Metazoa > Chordata > Mammalia > Artiodactyla > Cervidae > Muntiacus > Muntiacus reevesi. The sequence continues at coordinate 94,660,411 of NC_089253.1, read as the reverse complement.
GAGTGTACAAGTGTCTGTCTTACACCCTGCTTTTGATCCTTTGGGGTGTGTGTAGGTGTCAGCACTTCCCACACACAACGTTTATGCACACCTCCCTGGGTTGGAAGCAGCCGCACTGTTTGTGTGACCTTGGGCAGCGCCTGTGGTCCCTCTGAGTTTCCTTGTGGGCTTGGAATGGTTTAGGGTTAGGGGGCTGGGAGGAGGGTCACTGTGTGAGAAGCACAGCCCGGGGCCTGGCTGCCCAGTGAGAGAGCCGCCCCCACCCCCACACCATTGCAGAGAGCCAGGCTTTCGCTTTGCCTGTGGTCCCAGTGCTGGAGTGCCCGGCACAGAGCAGCTGTTTTCATCTTTACTCCTGACACATCCCCAGGGAAGAGGCTCGGGTGAGAAGCAGCACTTTTTATAAGCTCTGCACTAAAGAGGGATTATGAGCCATTTTGGGAGTGGATTAAAGCAATTGCCCCTGGGATGGATCTTATTCTCGGTGACTTCTGCTTTCCCCTCTTCCTGGACCTCAGAGCTGAGTCGTGTGGTCTATTGAAAAGCACCTGAACCAACGTTTATCCTTTTAGTTGAAAAGCCAGCCTGGACCGTGCAATCACCTGGGTCCTCTGTGACCCAGCCATGGGCTGTGAACTTGAAGCATCCCCATAGTGACTTCATGAGCCTGTTGCCTTTCCTTGAGAGCTGTGTCTTACCCGCACAGAAGTGCAATGCCCACTCTGCTGCTGGCTCCTGGGACACTGCTACCCTTCGAGTCCAGGACCTGGGTCCCCAATCAGCGACCGGGTGGATGTCTCCCTGTCCGACCCCATTCATCTGCAGTTTTTTAAGAACCTGCTGGGCGACTTGTCCGGAAAATGTGTGAGAGCAGGAGCGCTTCCAGATTAACTGGAATATGGGTTCCCAGAATGTTCTTTTGTCCTCTCCCTTTTGGAGGAGGGGAAAAGGCAAATGACTTACCCAATATGTCGACATCAGGGTTTAAGTTTTAGGGAAATGTCTTTTAAGGGATGCCCTGGCATGGAGGTGGTTTGAGAGAATATCCTGAACCTTATTCATCGTTCCCCGTCTTGGAGATGATGGTGATAGTAACACTTGCTGGTATTTTATAGAGTTTGCCTCACACTTCCCATGCATTGTTTCCCTTGTTGTTCACAGGCACGAATAGAGTTGGGTGATTTTGTTCATTTTATAGTGGAAGAAACTGAGGTCCAAAGCGTAATAGTGATACTAATAATGACATGAGGATGACAGTCTTCATAAAAATAGCAATAGCAGGCAACTGTTACCAGGAGCTTACAATGTATCATAGCACAAATACATCATCTTTCTTAAGCTTCACACAGACTGATGGGAGCATCAGAATGTGGGTCTTCTTATCTGACAGCTGTGGGACCGCGGGCTCAGGACATGCCCACCTTACCCAAGCACAGCCTGGGCGGTGGAAGAGATGGACCTCTCCTAGATCCTTCAGTCCCCCTCTAAATGTCTTCCTGATTCTGCGCTCACAGCATATCTCCATTCATCAAAGGATGATGGCATGATGACATGGAAACCTCGTTAGGCATGCTTCTAATCTAAAAGATATTGGCCCATTATTTTTCCTGCTTTTGTAGAACCGGAGACTGAACAAAATTGAATCCCTGGGTAACCAGAAAATGTAATTAATGGGAACACAGAGTTTCACAGAGAAGCTGGTTGGAGCCTGCTTTCATTGTGATGGTCTGAGCGGGGACCCACAGTGCAGACCTCCCACGTGCACTTGGGTGCCGTGGCAAGAATGAGACTTTTGGAAATGAGCATTCTCCTGAGCACTGTTCTTTCCCATTGAGTGGAGTCTTCCAGAACCCTCCCACACTTCCCTGGTTTCTGTGATTTGAGGCTTTCTGAGCTGCCTGAGCATCATTGCAACTTGTACATTTAAGCTAAGCACTGCCTGATTCCTGGATGTGGACCCTTGGTATTGGGTGGGAGGGCATTCGAAGTCACTCAGACCTTCCCTGGCTGGACCTTTTGGTTGCTGAATGTTACCAAGGTTATTGGACCCCATATCAGCGCAGTATGAAAAGCTGCAGGCACATTGAACAAAAATGAAAGAACTGAACCTCTAGGGGCCACAGGGCTACAAGTGGTCAGATGTTCCAACCTTGGGGGCACTACAGGAATGGAAGACTGTTTCTGTGGGAGCTTTGTCCATGTGGTGTTGGGATATGGTATGGTTCTGTTTGGGACTCTGCATTGTGCTTCTGATGAAGTCTGGGGGTCTGGGAAGCAGGATGTCTGGCAGAAGCTCCTCAGATGGCCCCAAAGCCACCATTTCTGGGGACCAGAACCCACTGTAGAGGCACTTCTATTGCAAATGCCAACTGTCTCCAAGGCCATTTCCAGAGACTGGACCATGTCTCTCTGGTGCTCCATGGGGTCTCCAGGGGTGAGTGTCCCAGTGGGTGATGGTTGAGACTTGTGGCCCCTTTGCAGGTCCTGGGCTTTGACTGTGATGTGATGCTCTGCTCTGAATCCATCACCTGACATAAAGGGGACTTTGCAGAAGTAATTAAGGTCACTAATATGTTGGTCTTATAATAAGATTTCCCTGGATTATCCAAGTGGCTGTAGTGTGACTGTGCATACCCTTAGACACTGAGGCAGAAAGATGGAGAGATGCAGAAGCCAGGCAGAGAGATTCCAACCATCAGAAAGATGTTACATGGTGTGGAGTTGGAGGGAACCACACATTGAGGAAACGGGGACTTCAGTCCTGCAACCATGGGGACTGGACTGTGCTGGCTGTCTGCATGACCTCAGAAGAGGATCTTTCCCTGGGGTTTCCAGAAGGGGAAGCAGCCCAACAGTGCCTTGATGTGAGCTTGCACAGCGCTGAGCAGAGGATCAGCCATGCCCCTCTAGACTTGGATGCACAGAGGTATGGGCTGGTCCTTGGCTGGTGTTTCAAGCTGCTAAATTTGTGGTAATTTGTTACGCAGTGCAGCTGACTCATACAAATGACTGAGGTAAAGAGGTGTCCTTGATGTCCAGTTTTCTTACGCCTGCTCCTCCCCTCTTGCCTTCCCCCCAGTGTGTTCTCTCTTCCCTTCTCTCCTAAGGCTTTATCAGAATTAGTGGTTCAGGAGAGGTGCCATTCCTGAGATTTGGGATCTCTGTAGACTGTATTGAACTATGTTGCCACCACATATGGCTGTCAGGTAAAATACAGGATGCCTAGTTAAATTTGAATTTCAGACAAACAACAAATACATTTTTGGTAAAAGTTTGTCCCAAGTTTTGCATGAGATATCCATATATTAAAAAAAAAAAAAAAGCTAAAGCTGTTGTTTTTCTGAAATGCAGATTTTATTTTCATTTGCTAAATCTGGCTGTCCTGGACCCCAAGATTGCACCCAAGCTGAGAGATTGGCTTGCAGCACAGGCTAGCGGGTGGGTGGAGGGCACTGGAGAGGGGAATTCATGGAGAACCTCTGGGGATTTAGAAGCTATTATGTAGGTCAGGAGTCAGGACACCAAAGTCTGAGGGCAGTATCCGACTGCTGACTGGCTTTGTAAATAAAGTTTTATTGGCACATGGCCACGCCCACTCATCTGCATATTGTGACTGTTTTGTGCTGCGAAGAACAGGATTGCATGATTGTGCCAGGGAGCCCTGCCCAGCTCAGCAGCCTGAAATACTTGCACTCTGGACTTTTCCAGGAACAGTTTGCTGACCCTTGGTGAATTCAGAGGTCAGAAGGAAGGCAGAGGTGCTGGTAGTGAAGTGAAGGACTAAAGTCAGATACAAGGGGGGACTTTCTGACCCAGAGCACAGCTGGCCAGGCTTTTGCACACAGCAGGCAGAAACTCTTGGCCCCTGGGGCTCTGGTTTGATGAGAAGCTTGTCAAGCCCTGTTTTTGTTTGCACAGAGGACGGGGCAGAGTAAGCAGGCTACACTCTTCCCTGCCTCCCTGTCTCTGTATTTTGGGGTCTCTGGCAGAAAGTTCTGTGCAAACAAAAGCCTCCTTTCATCTGCATGTGCCTATTTCTGTCTCGTTGCCTACTTCTGCTCTTCCTTCTTGACATTCAGCGTTTTCAAACACAGATTCTGCACAGGGCATGAATCATGTTGCCATGTGGCCATGGAGACGTTGTCTGGGGCGCTGGCTCCAGCATCTTCCTGCAGGCTGGAGAACACTCCCAAGGATCCAGGTGTCAGAGCCTCAGGACAGGAGGAGGGGGCAGGATCTGGGACATAGACTGTGTCCTACTCTCCAGCGCCTGTCCCTCTCCTGAGCCCCTTGAGGACCAGTGATGGGAACTCTCCCCAGGACCACCATCTCTCCCTACATGGGCTCCTGTGTTTGGGAATCCCCGGACCACTCCCACTTTTGACACCAGCTGCAGCATTTGAAGGTCCTCAGTACCACCCTCAGGTTGGGTAATTTACTAGAGGGGCTCCCAGAACTCGGAAAGGCTCTTGCACTCACAGTTGAGGTTTATTACAGGGAAAGGATGCAGATTAAAATTGGCAACGGGAAGAGATGCATGGGCAGAGCCCAGGAAGGAGCCAAACCGAGACTCCCAGCGGGCCCCTCCCCATGCAGTCAGGACATCTTCCTCTCCTGGGGACAGTGTATGACTGTGCACCTGCAGTGCTGTCCCCCAGGAAAGCTCACCTGAGGCTTGGTGTCCAAAGCTTTCACTGGGGCTCAATCACATATACCTGGTTGACTGCCCACGTGACTGGCCTCCATCTCCACCCCTTGAAGGTCAAACAGATACCATGTGATGCACCCCCTGAGTCAAAATACTCTTGGACTATTTGGTGGTCAAGCCCCCCAGGAAAAAACATAGACATTCTTATCAGGCAGGACATTCCCAGGGCCTGGTCCCACCTCCCAGTGCCCAAATGGGCAAAACCAGACCTCTCAGGTCAAGGTTAAATCCTTTACTGCACAGTGTACTTTGCACCAGGGCCTGAGAGTCTCGCAGAGTCTCACCATGGATGGAGGTGTAGCCAAAGTCAGTTAAACGCTGGTCCGGAAACCTTCAGGGCAGAGGAACTGGGAGAAGGTAGTGTGGTTTGTCCCTGAGTCAGCAGGACGTCCTGGGTGTGCAGTGGAGGTGCTTCGAGAAACAGCATCAGAGCTGCCTCGTTTCCTGCGGGGACTCAGACACCTTCACTGGAGAGGAGGCTCGCGTCCTTGCCCAGGGACAGCCGCGCTTGCCGGCCACTCACTGCCCCTCCTCCTTCTCTGTGGCTCTGGACGCCCGGCCTCTCTCAGAAGAGGACTGTGTTGCTTGACTCTCGAGCCGCACAGATCGGTGGGCACCACGCATTGGCCTCCTCGTTTCATTTTCAGCCTGTGTGTTAGTCACACTGCTCCGATTTCCTCATCTCTTAGGCACTCGCTCGTGGTTTTTTTATTTTTTTTTTCTTCTTCTCTTTTTTAACCAGTTCCAAAAAAAGATGATTTGTGTGAAGGGAGTGAAAATTGAGTTTATTTACGACAAACTCAAACTTTGGCGAAGAATTCCAGAAGAGGCTACTGGCTCCTGAGATGGATCTGGTTGCGTCATCACTGTACATGATGTTTCCGGTCCAGCTGGCCGGTGAGACGCTGACCCTCACTCCTGTCATCTTGGGGTCCCTGTGGTTGCCTTCTGCACCTCCCTTTCTCAGAGTCAGTAAAGTCTGCTTCAAATAATGCACACATCAGAGAGAAGAGAAGGTGGTTCCTTGGGGACTCCAGCCCACAGGGTCCCTGGAGATTTACCTGGGGGTGGAGGCGGACAGGCTGAGGGAGGGAGATGGGAATTTTGGGTGCCCTTCCTGTCTGTCATCCAGGCTCTGCGGCTGACAGTGCTCAGATGGGCCTTGTCTTCCAGTGTCTCACCAAGGGTCAGGCACCAGAAAAGGGCACTGTGAGGATTTCGAGATGCCAACTGGCATATGGCATTATTGAATTTGCTAAGAGTAGGGACTCTTGAGAGTCCCTTGGACAGCAAAGAGATCAAACCAGTCAATCCTAAAGGAAATCAACCCTGAATATTCACTGGAAGGACTGATACTGAAGCTCCAATACTTTGGCCACCTGATGCAAAGATCTGACTCATGGAAAAGACCCTGATGCTGGGAAAGATTGAGGGCAGGAGGAGAAGGGGGCGACAGAAGATGAGATAGTAGGATGGCATCGCCAACTCATTGGACATGAGTTTGAGCAAGCTTCAGGAGATGGTGAAGGACAGGGAAGCCAGTCGTGCTGCAGTTCATGGAGTCAGACACAGCTGAGTGACTAAACAGCAAAAGTAGGGAAAAGAGATGCAGTGGTGCTGGCTCCAGAAGTTTCTTTCAAAAAGAGCAGTGGAGACAAGATGAGTTGCTATTTACTGGGTGTGGGCAGAAGGTCGGGGCTTCACCCAGCCATGGGTGTCAGAGCTCGATTTGTAGGTGGAGAGGGGAAGAGGTAAGAGTCTCCCCTTGCAGGAGCACGAGCTCACTCCCCTTTCCTTGAGTCATCTTGACTCCTTGGGACCAACCATGATGCCCTCCCAGCCCCGCCTGCCTGGCCCAACCCTTTGTGGAGAGGCCAGCAGCCCTGCTGGTGGTCTTGCCCACTCCCTGGGGGCAGGTCAGAAGGCGACTCAGACACCCTAACCTACATCACCATCCTCCTTCCTGTTCCCTGGCAGAGATGACCAGTCCCACTCAGAGCCATGGAGAGAACATTCCAGAAGTAGGAGTGACCCTCTGTAGGGCCCTGGTGCCCAGCATTTTCCTTGGCTCCTTTGTTTTCACCCTCAGACCTGTATCTCTACATATGTCCCTGGCCATCTTGTGTTCAAGGACCCGCCCCCCAAGACAGTTCCTTGTTTGTAGGACACTGGGGACATCTGACATGGCCTCGTTGACTCTCTGGTTCCTTTCTCAGGGACAGATAGATGTTCCAGGAGAGCAGGGCTGTCAATCTCACTCCTGCTGGGTCCCCGAACCCAGCACAGGCCTGGTGTGTCCCCAGTGGGTGTCTAACACAGGATTGATTGACTCAGGGATGGACGGGTGGGTGTCAGATGGACTGAATACACAGAGACATGGGGGATGTTTGTGCATCTAGGAGGAGGGAAGGCTTGGGAGAATCAGAGGTTAACCTGGGCCATGTGAGCTGAGGTCCCCCATCAGCAGAGCTGTTTGGGAGGCAGGGTGGGGTGTGTGGATTTTGTGATGGGATGGGAAGCGTGGGCAGGACTCACAGGGTAGGTGAGATTAGTTCAAGGTAAACAATGACGTCGTCATTGCAGGAGGTGTCCAGTGATGCAATGAACGGCTCATAGAGTGAGTTCCCAGACAGAAGAGGCATACAAGCCCAGGCCGAGTTGTCAGGGACAGTGCAGAGGGGCACCTCTGTGGAGAGTTGGGGTGGGCTGTGATCTCTGGTGCTTTCCAGCTTGTCAGGCTCTCAAAGGCTAAGGACTCTGACCTCACGACCTGCTTCTTCTAATAGAGAGGCTGCCGATGTGTGTGCAGCCCCTACCCAGCCCGCTGCAGAGATTAATTGCTTTTTTTGGTCATAAATGAGCTGTTCGAATAGAGGAGTGTCTCCACAAGAGCTGGCCAGCGGCTTTTCTCTCCTCTTCCAGAGGGTACCCCACTGTCTCCTGGCTCACTTTGCTATGCCGAGTGGATGGCAGAGAGGGGATTAAGAAGGAAAAGAAGGATTAAAAAGAAAAAAACCCAAAACATTTGAAACCAAAGCTGGCCATGCAGTGGGTGTGAGGCCCTGGTTTACGGGAGAAACACTTTTCAAGTTAGTCAGCCAAGATTCACATGGGGTGGGAGAGACTTGCCTCATACAAAGGAACCAGCAAATATTCCAAATGAAAATGACATAAGTTAAAAAAAAAAAGTGTGTGTGAGTCTGTGTTCAAGTCATTAGGAATCTGTAGTAAATATGTACTGTAAGTGATGAAAATGATCCACTGTATTTGTCTGTCCGTGGTGGTTTTGGAGCTAACTGTTGGTTCAAATCAGAATGTCAATTCACTTTTTTTTTTTAATGTCTGTTTTTTATTTCGGCTGCATTGGGTGACAGCTGTGACCCGTGAGCTCAGTAGCTGTGGTGTGCAGGCTTAGTTGCTCCGTGGTACCTGGGATCTTAGTTTCCTGGCCAGGAATCGAGCCCACATCTCCTGCACTGGAATGCAGGTACTTAACCACTGGACCACCAGGGAAGCCCCTTGATGCACCGATTTTAAGAAGAGATATTAGGAAGTTCCCTGTCTCTTGAGTGGTTGGGACTCGACCCTTTCACTGCCAGAGCCACGGTTTCAGTCCCTGCTCGGGGAACTAAGATCCCACCCGCTGCATGTGTCAGCTGCTTCCGTCATGTCCAACTCTTTGTGTCCCCATGGACTGTAGCCCCCCAGGCTCCTCCGTCCATGGGATTCTCCAGGCAAGAATACTGGAGTGAGTTGCCATGCCCTTCTCCAGGGGATCTTCCCGACCCAGGGATCAAATCCACGTCTCTTAAGTCTCCTGCATTGGCGGGCAGTTTCTTTACCACTGAGCCACCGGGGAAGCTCCACAGGCTGCGCAGCACAGCCACAAAAATAAACATTAACTACATATTATAAATACAAGGCAGAACTATGGAGTAGGGTGCTTTTTGTTTTTGTGAATAGTGGGTTTTCTCCCTGAAGACAGCTCTTTGGGTGTGGATCAGCCTGGGGCCCAGTAAGTGATGGGTTTAGCAGCCCCCAATGGGACTTTAAGGCTTCCCTGGTGGCTCAGAGGTTAAAAACCCTCTGCCTGCAATGAGGGAGACCCGGGTTCAATCCCTGGGTCGGGAAGATCCCCTGGAGGAGGAAATGGCAACCCGCTCCAGTATTCTTGCCTGGAGAATCCCATGGACGGAGGAGCCTGGTGAGCTACAGTCCATGGGGTGGCAAAAAGTCGGACACGACTGAGCAACTTCACTTTCACTTTCTTTCAGTTTCAATGGAACTTAAATGGAAGAAAGTAGGGAAAACCACTAGACCATTCAGGTACAACCTAAATCAAATCCTTTATGATTACACAGTGTTAGTGACAAATAGATGCAAGGGATTTGATCTGATAGAGTGTCTGAAGAACTATGGACAGAGGTTTGTGACATTGTACAGGAGGCAGTGATCAAGACCATCCCCAAGAAAAAGAAAGGCAAAAAGTCAAAATGGTTGCCTGAGGAGGACTTACAAATAGCTGTGAAAAGAAGAGAAGTTAAAGGCAAAGGAGAAAAAGAAAGATATACCTATTGAATGCAGAGTTCCAAAGAATAGCAAGGAGAGATAAGAAAGCCTTCCTCAGTGATCAATACAAAAAAATAGAGGAAAACAATAGAATGGCAAAGACTAGAGATCTCTTCAAGAAAATTAGAAGTACCAAGGGAACATTTCATGCAAAGAAGGGCACAATAAAGGACAGAAATGGTATACACAGAAGAGCTATGTGAAAAAAATCTTCATGACCCACATAACCATGATGGTGTGATCACTCACCTCGAGCCAGACATCCTGGAATGTGAAGTCAAGCGGGCCTTAAGAAGCATCATGACGAACAAAGCTAGTGGAGGTGAAGGAATTACAGTTGAGCTATTTAAAATTCTAAAAGATGATGCTTTGAAAGTGCTGCACTCATTATGCCAGCACATTTGAAAGCTCAGCAGTGGCCACGGGACTGGAAAAGGTCAGTTTTCATTCCAATCCCAAAGAAAGGCAATGCCAGAGAATGTTCAAACTACCACACAATTAACACTCATCTTACACGCTAGCAAAGTAATACTCAAAAATTTCTAAGTCAGGCTTCAACAGTATGTGAACCGTGAACTTCCAGATTTGAACAAAACTGGATTTAGAAAAGGCAGAAGAATCAGAGATCAAACTGCCAACATCTGTTTGATCATCCAAAAATCAAGAGATTTCCAGAAAAACATCTGCTTTATTGACTATGCCAAAGCCTCTGACTTTGTGGATCACAACAAACTGTGGAAAATTCTTAAAGAGATGGGAATTCCAGACAACCTTACCTGCCCCCTGAGAAATCTGTATGCTGGTCAAGAAGCAACAGAAGCAGACATGGAACAAAAGAATGATTCCAAATAGGTAAAGGAGTATATCAAGGTTGCATATTGTCACTCTACTTATTTAGCTTATATGCAGAGTACATCATGTGAAATGCCGGGCTGGATGAAGCACAAGCTGGAATCAAGATGGCCGGGAGAAATATCAACAACCTCAGATACACAGATGACACCACCCTTATGGAAGAAAGAGAAGAAGAACTAAAGAGCCTCTTGATGAAAGTGAAAAAGTTGTCTTAAAACTCAACATTCAGAAAACTAAGATCATTGCATCCAATTCCATCACTTCATGGCAAATAGATGGTGAAACAATGGAAACAGTGAGATACTTTATTTTTTCGGTCTCCAAAATCACTGCAGATGGTGACTGCAGCTATGAAATTAAAATGCTCACTCCTTGGAAGAAAATCTATGACCAACCTAGACAACGTATTAAAAAGCAGAGACATTACTTTGCCCAACAAAGGTCCATCTAGTCAAAGCTATGGTTTTTCTAATAGTCCTGTATGGATGTGAGAGTTGGACTATAATGAAAGCTGAGTGTCAAATAATTGATGCTTTTGAACTGTGGTGTTGGAGAAGACTCCTGAGAGTCCCTTGGACTGCAAGGAGGTCAAACTAGTCCATCCTAAAGGAAATCAGTCCTGAATATTCATTGGAAAGACTGATGCTGAAGCTGAAGCTCCAATACTTTGGCCACCTGACGTGAAGAACTGACTCACTGGAAAAGATCCTGATTGATGCTCAGAAAGACTGAAGACAGGAGGAGAAGTGGACGACAGAGGATGAGATGGTTGGATGGCATCACTGACTCAATGGTCATGAGTTTGAGCAAGCTTCATAAGTTGGTGATGGACAGTGAAGCCTGGCATTCTGCAGTTCATGGAGTCACAAAGAGTTGGACACAACTGAGTGACTGAACCGAACTGAACTGAGTGGGACTGACTGGAGCATCTCCTACACATATAAGGCCAGCTCTACCAGCAAGTATAAAGGGTTGACCCTTTCTTCAGTGCTAGGGGCCATGTGTAATGACTCCCTTATGAGTCTTCCCTGTGGCCCCTAGTTCACAGCATTCTCATGGTTCCAAGTGAGGAAGAGTGTGCGTTTGTGACTCACTTAGAAATGTGCATGGGATGGAAAGTGTGTGTTTCACTAGTATCAGTGACTCTGGCCCAGCATTGTGCACTGCGGGGCCCATCCTCTATGTAAAGATGAGCAACCTTTGTGTTAGTTATCCATGGCAGCCTAACAAAGCACCACCAAATCAGTGGCTTGAAACAATACACATACGTGATTTCCCACTTTCTGTGGGTCTGGAGCCCAGCCTGGCTTAGCTGGGCTCAGGGCAAGGATGTGTCCACTGTAGGCTGGGACTAGTTCATCTGAGGCTTGGCTGGGGAAGGACACACTGCCATGCCCCTGGCTGTTGCAGCTCTTTGCAGGTTCCCTGACCGAGGGTTCCATATCTTCTTGGCTGTCGCTCCTTCACCCTGCTGCCCTCTCCACATAGCAGCCTGCAACGTGGCAGCTGGCTTCATCAAAGCCAGTGAGAGGGAGCATCTCCTAGCCAGAGGGATGTTAGACTCTTGAGTGATGTCATCCCAGAAATGATATCGCCACCTTTCCTGGTTTCTGTTGGTTAGAGGGGCGTTCCAGCTCCTGGCCACACTCGGGAGAGTGCATTATACCAGGCATAGACACCAGGAGGTAGGTAAACCACTCTGCTGGGGATTCCAAATAATCACTGACATTTATGGACACAGTAGGGCCATATACCAGTCACACCTACTTTGAAAGCATCCCGTCTCTACATCAATCCAGTGAGATGATCCTATCACCATCTCCTTTCAACAGCTGAGAAAACCAGTCCTCAGGGGCTTCTTTGGGGGTCCAAGGCTAAGACTCCCAGTTCCCAATGCAGGAGGCCTGGGTTTGATCCCTGGTTGGGGAGCGAGATCCAACATACTGCAACTAAGACCCAGTGCAGCCAAACAAGCAAATAAATAAAAATATTTAAAACAACAATTCTCAGAGAGGTTCTGTAACTTGCCCAAAGACACACAGCAAATCTCTGAAGTCAGGTGTGCATGGCTATACCTCTTTGAGCCCTGAAGGTCAAGAACAAGCTGCTGACTAGGGCCCTGGTGGGCAGCTCTGTGCCATGCACCCCCCAGCTCCTCCCCATCTTAAACATACCATCCAACTTCAGACAGCACCCTTGTGCATGTTCTGTACCCTACTTCCTGATGCAGCCATTTTTCTCAACGGCCCTCTTTGCCATCTGGTCTGCTGTACTTTTAATTGATTTGTGTCTTGCCTGTCTCCCTTTCCTTGAATGTAAACTCCACAAGGCAGAGGCTTGTATCTTGTGTCCCCAGACGCCAAACAGAGACGTTTAAGAGCAGGCCTTCAGTATATATTTGATGGCTCAATGGATGAGTGAATGAAAAGATCCTCATGTCTTTGCCTCTTAGGTGGGGGTCACCTGAGATAATAAATGGCCCCAGCTGATTAGTTTTCTGGGGCTGTCATAGCAAAGGACCCCAGTGACCCAGCTCTCATGTCTCTGGATATTTACCCAGAAGAATGAAGCTTCTGCTTACACAAAACTCCAGACACTGTACTTTACCACAGTTCTATTTGCAATAGCCAAAATGTAGAAATAACCTAAATGTTCTTTGATACAAAAAAAAGCAATGTTCTTTGATAGGTGAATGGTTAAGCAGACAATGCTGTCCAAAAGTCAGCAGCCTTGAGACCCAGAGAAGAGCTAAGATTTTAGGTCCAAAGACAGGAAATGCCTGATGTCCCAGCTCAAAGCAATCAGGTAGAAAGAGGTTCTTCCTCCTCAGCTTTTTGTCTTTTTCAAATCTTCAACTGATTGGGTGAGGCCCACCCACAGCAGGGAGGGCAGTCTGCTTTACTGAGTCTTCAGATCCAAATAGTGATCTCATTCAGGAACCCCCTCACAGTCACGGTCAGGATAACATTTGGCCAGATATCTGGGCACCTCGTGGCTGAGACAAGTTGGCACATAAAATTACACATCACACCAGTCATTAGACTTCAGTATGACCTCTTCTTGATTAAAAGAAAATAGGATCTTCAAGACCCTATTTCTAAATAAGGTCACATTCTGAGATTCCAGGGGGACATGAATTTGGGAGGATGCTGTTCCCTCCCCCTGCTATACATCCAGGGAACTCCTCTTGTGACTTAGCTGGTAAAGAATCTGTATGCAATGAGGGACATCTGAGTTTGATCCCTGGGTTGGGAAGATCCCCTGGAAAATGGAAAGGCTACCCACTCCAGTATTCTGGCCTGGAGAATTCCATGGACTGTATAGTTCATGGGGTCACAAAGAGGCGGACACAACTGAGCAACTTACACTTTCACTATACACCCATGGGAGGCAGAGGCTTGGAAGGAGTTCAGTTGTGGGTCTGCTGGGCCCACAGCCTTCTCCTCAGTAGATGCTTGTGTGTGAATGAATGTCATGGGACTGCACAGAGGCCTGAATCTGCTGGCCCCAGCTCTGGGCACCCTGCAGGCCGTGGCTGTCCTCTTCACTCCCTTGCAAAGCCTTTCTTGAGGCTGGTACAACTGCTGGGCAGAATTACAGATGTATTTTCAGGTGTGCTGGAGTTTTTATATCTAGACAAATAAAATTTGTTTCTTCCCCAATAAGAATGGCAAAGTCGCTGTAGCATTGCTACTTAGGTGCTTGGGTTTCAACACAAGCCTCTTTCCAGACTTGTTTTTATGTGGACTTTTGGCTGAAGGGGAGTCTAAATAGGCCATTTCTCTGCAGGATTATAGTCTTGTGTCTTATAACCTATACAATATACGAGCTAAATAACAGGTCTTTGACATTAGAATTCGGGGGGATTTGGAAATATTGTGAAGATAAACTTCTGAGCAAGTTCTGTTTGAAATGGAGTGCTTTCCAGCACCTGTTATTGGCTTAAAATCCTGAGGGGAAGAGTTAAATAAATCAACGAGACAGGTGCAGTTTTTAGATTAAACAGCCAAACTCGTACAAAATCCCTTTGTCTAGACTGGACAAACGTCAAGTGTTATTTCAGACGTTTTGATGAAATGCCCACTGTTAACCCGCAGCCCGCTGAATGCCCACACTGTTTGGAAAAGCCCCTTGGACGTTCATGTTTTCAGCACCGCGGACAGTGTGCAGAATTACCGCAGACCTCGATGAAGAGGGGTATGCGCTGGGCCACGCTGGCGTCCCTGTCTGCCAACCGCAGGCCGAAGAGAGGGGCCCAAGTGCCTGCCAGAGCCAGACTGGGATGCCAGCCACGCCTGCCCCTCCGGCCAGCCTCCAGGAAGACCCATGAGGGGCCAGTGCCTCTGGGGATGGCCCGAGGCAGGGCTGGGTGCTGTCCTTTCTGGGACTCTCTGCTCACACTTCTAAGATGAGTCATCTGGGGCAGAGGGGACTTGACTGCACAGAGGCAGCCCCAGGGCAGAAGCCAGCTCCTCATTCTGGGAATCTCTGTGCCCCATCGTGGGTGTGGAGGAGAAACCCTCTCTAGAAACGGTGCATCTTGAATTGTCACCTCTGGCTGTGTCCCCACACAGGAGAGGCAGGCCATGGGCCAGAAGCTGTGTGCTTGGGATCTGATGGACCCGAAGGGGGATGTTGCTCAGCTCGTGATGCAGGCAGGCTTGTCAGGGCCTCTGCTGGAGTCTCCCCACCTGCAGAATGACGAGGGTGACGCTAGCCGTGGTGACAGCGTCTCTCAGCTTGCTTCATGCTGGACATCATGCAGTGGTCAGTCCTCAGCACCCCTGCTGTGACGTTCATGTTACTCTTTTGAGGCACAGAGAGGGTGAGTAAGTTCTTAAGGCCACACAGCCCAGAGAGCCCAAAGCTGGGATTAATCTGTGGAGTCTGGCTGAGGATCTGTTATCAGATTATGGTCTGATAACACCATAGTCCCTTGGGGCTCTGATGCTGTGGATTGGGATCTCGTAACTTCAGAGATGCTAAGCATGCAGGCAGCTCGCGTCTTAGGATCATGGAAGCAGAGGTGTTGGTGTCATGGGGCTGTGGGGATGGTTGATGAGGGTCTCTGTGAGCAGTGACCCGTTGTCACTTCTGAGGTTGTCATTGCTACAAAAGCATCTCCATGCTGGTCCAGCCTGACAACCTGTCTGGCTTCTACCTTCCCCGTGTGGCTTCCTCCCCTGACCCCGCCCGGGTCCACCCCCATCTGTGCCTGCACCTGGAACACTTTTTTTCTGCTCTCCTGGCTGGAGACCAACCACATCAGCCCTCAGAGGCCAGCTCACGTCCCCACTGCCGCAGCCCCAGGGCGTCCCAGCTCCCTGTCCCAGGCAGCTCATTGGTGCCTGCGGAGCATCTACCTGGTCTTGTATGATTTCAAACCCAAGGTGTCATCTGTGCTTCCTGTAGCCCCACCCCCACAGCACCCAGAGCCATGCTGAGCCTTTGTGGGGCTTTGGACGTGGTGTGATGGTGATGATGATGGCGATGATGATGACTTTGTAGGGAGTGAGGATGCATCATTGTCATGGCCAAGTCCCTTCTACCGCATGGAGCTCAGTGGGTGGTGTGTGGGCTCCACCTGCCCCACCTGCCAGAGCACCAGTGCTGTGTTACTGGTAAGAGTCAGATGTCTGCGTCTCAGATCTGGACTGTTACCTGCTGTGTGGCCTTCCGTGCATTACTCACCCTCTCTGGGCGTCATGCCCATCATCTGTAGAATGAGCTAATAACAGCATCCGTTCATCAGGGGCACAGAAGAATTAAGTTAAGGCCTTTGAAGTCTGTGCAGAGTGCCTGCCGCTGGTGCTCACTCAGTGAAGGGCCACTGGTGCTCACTCAGTGAAGGGCCACTGGCATTCCCACTCAGCCTCGGAGCCTGGAACCCCCAGCCCTGAAGAACATGTGAAAATGCAGATTCCTGGGCCCAGGGCTTCTGATTCCCTGCGTCTGAACTGCAGTCTGAGAATGTGCATTTCTTACGAGTTCCCGGGTGATGCTGGTGCTGCTGGCCCTGGACTCATCCTGAGAACCTCAAAGCCGGTCCGTTCTGCTTCAGTGGCTCTCCTGTGACCTTGGTATGTGAAAGACAAAGGGACTCTGCAGACGTCGGGGAGCAGAGGCGTGGGAGGTGCCTCTCGGTGGTTTGAGGGCATGGCTTCCTGCACTGGGTGCCCTGACCCTGGTCCTCGGGGGATTCGAGCACGTCTTCTGGCCTCAGAGCTGGAAAACTGCCCTGAGACTCAGGACAAGATGAAGTCGTCACTCACCCTTTGTGTCGTTCAGTCCGCTGTCATCTGAGGTCCCTCCTTGTGCTGGCTCCAGAGTGGGGTTTGGAGCCTTGGGGGCAGGGAAGGCCACCCCTGCCTGAGAAAACCTTGTGAGAAGGGTCAGGAGGGTGTGATGCCCAGGGCTGGGGGCCTGGGGAAGGCATCCAAGGTGGGCAGGAGGCTGAGGAGCAGCCATGATGCCAGGGAGGGTGGGCCCCTCAGGTGTGAGAGGGCAGCAGGCCTGGGCCGATCCAGTTTCCTGTCTCTGCAAAGCTCCGGTATGTGCAGGGCATTGAAGGAGGGGTGCAGCCCGGCTGTTTTGGGGCATCTGTTATACAGTTGATAATTGTCCTCAGTGGAAGCTGTTCTCCATTTCGTTTGCTGCTGGCTCAGCGTTTCTTGCAGGTTTAAGAGTTCACAGCGCAGGTGGGCAGGAAGGAGTGGGCCAGGAGACCCCCTCGCACCTGGAGCTGCCCGCCACCTCTATGAGCGCGGCTTTCTAGCTATCAGCTTCGTGAACTGCAGGAGGCAGAGTTCAGGGAAGTGAGATGAGACCCAGGGAAGCTCAGCAGCCTGCCTGCCTGGCTGCCTGGGGGAGACAGAGGGTGGAGTGAAAGGGTGTGGAGAAGCTGTGGCGAGGGGAGGGGAGGCAGCAACCTGAGCAAATTCCCTGCACATCCTGATTCCAGGGAATGGTTTACCTCCTGCTTCTTAGACATCCCAGATCCACGGCTTTTCTGGGTGGAATCCTGGGACAAGTAGTTTCTGCAGGTCACCTGGAGGTCATCACCGGCTTTCAAATAGAGCTGCATCCTAGCCATCAGAGACAGTCTGGCATCTCTCCATTTCACAGACGGGAAGGCTGAAGCACCAGATAGCGACTTGTTCAAGGGCAGCTTCCCAGTTGGCGCTAGTGGTATAGAACCTGCCTGTCAATGCAGGAGACATAAGAGATACAGGTTCAATCCCTGGGTCAGGAAGATCTCCTGGAGAAGGAAATGGCAACCCACTCCAGTATTCTTGCTTGGAGAATCCCATGGACAGAGGAGCCTGGTGGTCAACAGTCCATGAGGTTGCATAGAATCAGACACGACTGAGTGATTTAGCAGTAAGGGCAGTCAGTAAACACAAAGCAGATACAGCCATTGAACAGAGATGGATCGGACCATCTAGTGAGCTCACCCGCCCCGGGAGGGCCGACCAGGTTCTTCCGGGACAGCAGGGCCTCCTGGTGGCCTCGGAGGATGGACTCAGACCTGGTCCCAGGCATTGTCCTCAGCTCTCTGTCACCATAAGTCATCGTGGCAGGTGGAAAGAGCCAGAAGGACCACTCTAGCCTCCTGCTGCTGGAGTATCCCCTCTCAGAGGCCTTCTCTGCCGGACATGATAGTGGCTGAGAGCCTGTCCACGCCGTCCCATGTCTGTGTGACAGCCAGCCTTCCAGGGCTCCAAGAGTCTGTGTTAGTCCGATTATGTCCAGAATCGGAAACTGTGAAATGCTCCCAGCCCATAAATCATGAAAAACAAGGACATAACCTTGCTTCTCTCTGTACCATCAATACATTACCTAATTCAATCATAAAATGGAAGAGCGGTTCCATTTGTGTAATTCCATAGGAAACATCAGCAGATCTTTGCATTTTAAGTGCTGCTTGCACAGTCTCTCCATGGGCCATGCGGGGTCCCCTTTGATGAAATGAGTGTCAAGCAGAAAAGGGTATCACGGAGTTGCTAAGACACTGCCTTCATGCTTATTTAGGGGACCTTTTAATGCCTCGCTGCTGGGGTTTATTTGCAAATGGTCTGCAAGCTGCTAACAATTTGTGTTTCACAATTTGTGGGGCCTGGTAGCAGCCAGGGTCCTAACTAGTAACACTGATAGGTCACAAATGTGGCATCTTTGTCTTCAAACTGCTGCCAGCAGGCACTGCTTCCTGAGAGCAGGAACTTGGGGCTGCAGCCCCCTCTCCAGGCAGGGGATGGGTAGGCTGGATGAAGACCATACCCTGGCTCCTTCTTAACGTGCACTGTGGGGCCTCCCCTCATCCCCCCAGCAACACCCCCAACTGCAGGGGCAGGTGCTGTGGGCAGCCTGCCATCAGCCATCTGGTCAACCTGAGGCCACAGGGCTGAAGGTCTGTTTGCTTGGTTATGGCAGCCTCTACCAGGATAGGGATGATAGGAAGGGTCAGGTGACCGACACAAGGGCCCATGCAGCCATTGAAATGCTCACCAAATTTGACAGAACCCCTTTCTTTAGGGATTTCCCCTTGTTTTCCTAGGCAACCCAAACTATAGCCTGGATGTCAGGGCCTTTTCTACTTCTCTGAGAGCTTTCCCTCAAAAGCATGTGCCAGGCACAAGAGAGCTGATGGTTGATGGTTACTGAAGTGATGAGACAATTGAGCCTCCTCTTTACTTCCTCCTTAAGTTTACTTCCTCCTTGCTAAAAAGCCCGAGACATCTCTTTGTCACCAAAGTCCATGTAGTCAAAGCTATTGTTCTTCCAGTAGTCATGTACGGATGTGAGAGTTGGACCATAAAGAAGGCTAAGTGCTTAAGAATTGATGCTTTTGAATTGTGGTGCTGGAGAAGACGCTTGAAAGTTCCTTGGACCATATGAAGATGAAACCAGTCAGTCCTAAAGAAAATCAACCCTGAGCATTCATTGAAAAGCCTGATGCTGAAGCTGAAGCTCCAGTACTTTGGCCATCTGCTGCAACGAGCCACCTCATTGGGAAAGACCCTGATGGCGGGAAAGATTAAGGACAGGAGGAAAAAGGGGCAACAGAGGATGAGATGGTTAGTTAGCATCCCTGACTCAGTGGACATGAATTTGAGCAAACTCTGGGAGATAGTAGAGGATAGAGGAACCTGGTGTGCTGCAGTCCATGCAATCATAAAGAATCAGACACAACTTAGTGACAGAAGGGCAACAACATTACTTCCTCCTGAAAGCCCTTGGTGGGGAGGGTGTCCTCCATTCAGGGCTGCCTTAGCAAATGATCACCCCTGTGCAAGTGTGCCGGGGCAGCTGTACCACTGGCCAGGAATCTCAGAACAACAGAAATACGTCCTCTCCCAGTTCTGGAGGCTGGACGTCTGAAATCAAGGTGTGGGCAGGGCCGTGCTCCCCCCAGAGGCTCTGGGGGAGGGGCAGGAAGATCCTTCCCGCCTCTTCCAGCTCCTGGAGGCCCAGCATCCCTTGACTGGTGGCTGCATCTCTCCACTCCAACAGGGCCTTCTCCTCCATGTCCGAAATCCCCTTCTGCCTTTCTATTGTAAGGACACTTATCACTGTATCATATGTCCACCCAACTAGTCCAGGATGACCTCACCTCCAGATCTTTAACTTAATCATATGTGCCAAGGCCCCCTTTCCAAATAAGGCTCAAGGTCACGTGTGGTTGGAGGTGGCCGTCTCCTTGGGGGGACACCATTCGGCCTATGTAGCAGCTCTGTAACACCAGCTCCTGCTGTGAGCTGGGACTTTGCATCCATCATCCCTGACCTTTCTGAGATCCCATCAGACATCTCTGTCCTTTGCAACTTCCAGATGAGGACACCAAGGCTCACAGTGGGCCCGATGCACAAAGGTACGGCCTGGGAGTGAGTGGCTGAACTGGCCCTCGACCCAGGATGGTTGGGCTTCAAGGTCCAGATTTCTACCTTGATAACCGTCTCCCTCCCCCAAGCTGGAACCTTGAGGGGGCCTGGGGTATAAGTTTTCTTTCTTCCCTGAGAGTGTAAACCCCTGAATTCCTTTGTGCCCCCAGCCAAACCCCTTTTCCAAAAGAGTGCCCCTATTCACAGTTATTCAGTCTCAGTAAGTAAATGAAATGATAAACCCCAATCCTCCTGGATCTCTCACTGATGCTGAGGGAGTAGGTAAGCCTGGACCAGGTCCCCACTGAGCCTCTCTGGTCAGAAGGAGCCAGTAGGAATTTATCCCCTTGCAGCTATTCTGCCACCTCAAAGCCTGCAGATAAAAAAAGGAGATTAGCTGAGATGTGGATCTGGACAGGCCATCCTTCTGGAATGCTTTGTCCACTCTTCTCAGCTGTGGTCAGGACTACCGCCTGGCCCTGGGCAAGTGGAGCCCTGAGCTGTGTGTCCCCGGGCCTTCCAGCAGTCCCCAGTCCCTCTGGTGCCTGGGCATGACTCTCTGGCTGTTTCAGTCCTGCTTTTAGGATTTCAGGCTCCCAGCAGAAGGTAGTCACTGCTTCTTCAGAGGGCTCAGGGTGGGTAGAGTCAGTGTTCCCGAGTTGGACCAGCATCCTTGCTGCCCACGCCCTGCCCCAGCTGACCAGGGCAGCTGTCTGTCTTTGTGATCCCCTGTAAGGGAACCTCCCACCCCCCTGGGAGTATCAGGACCAAGAACACGGAGGGTGACAAGAGCCAGGAGTCCTGGTCTCTCCCTCCGGAACTTTTAGCTTGGTGTCTTCTTCTCAAAAGACTGATGAAGGTCTGTCTGTCTCCCTGCTCGCTCTCTTTGTAGAATCCACTCAACAAGCATAGGAAAGTATTTGATTTTTAGAGCCATGACCATAGTGAGGATGTGGGCTTGAAAACTTCATGAGATCTTTGTGGGCCGTCACCATGTAGCGCAATCCTGGGGGCATTTAGAGAAGCCATGGATGGTTTTTGTAATTTCCCAGGATCATCTGTTATCTCAGCTGAAAATTCAGAAATAGGCTCTCCTTAAGCCCCACACAGAAAAGTATAGAAACATGGGCACTCGCTCCATTGGCCTTAACATACCAATCTAGCCATAACACTGTGTCCAGTGTGAGGTCAACCTGCGTGGGCACAGCCTGGTAGGCAGCTTCTGGACTGGGGCTGGAACCTCTGGGTTTTACGTGCTGGATGTGAGGTCCTGGTTTTCTTTTTGATTGGAAATAAAAGTGCCTGAAAGCTTGTCTGCTTTCATCATCGGATGGTGGGGGTCAAGGGTTACATGGTACCAGGTGGGGCAGGGAATGGACACAGTTCAAAGGGATGGTAGCAGGAGTTTCTGCTCTCCATGACTAAGGCTTCTTCAAGAAACGAAGATGTTCACTAGGGAATTAGGACCACTCGGGCCCTGGCTGCGAAACCCTGAGCTGAATTATATGATGAACGTGGCTGTCATTTAGAGAAGGCAGAGCACCCAAGACCTGGTGGTCAGTGCAGAGAATGGAAGGAGGCACCCCACAGATGGACCAACACAGGTGCCCATCCATCCATTCACCCATCCCATGTTTGTATGTGGGGTGTTACCAGGGAGACTGGGATACAGACCAGGGCAGAGCCCAGAGCCTCGGGGGCCCCCAGCCAGGAAAGGGATGCAGCTTTAAGGGGCCGTAGATATGGGCTGTGCCTCCCAGAAACTTTCTCTGGGCCCACCTTTCAGGGGACATAGGATGTCACTCAAGGCAGGCAGGAGCTGCAGTGAAGACGGGAAGAGGGCCGGGGGAAGGGGCATGCTGGACGGGGCCAAGACGGGCCTTGCGAGTCCCATAGGGTCAGATGTGGGATGTGGGGGGACCGTTTGGGGTCGATGGTGCCTGGTTCAGGGGTTGGCCGAGCCATGGGAGCGTGCACGTGCACTCAGAGTGACCACAGGTGGGCAGTCTGAGAGGCGGTGTGGCGGCCCATCCCCTGTCTCTCCCAGGCTCCGGGGAGGTGATTCCTCCACCGTCTGGTCAGACCTCGGGCCATCTCAGTGGGCCCAGTTATCAGCTGGAGCCTGGGAGGGTCCAACAGGGAGCTGGCCTGGCTGGGGTCTGTCAGCTCTTCGGTGGACTGTGGGTCCAAAAAGAAAAAGAGGAGGGAGGGAGGGAAGGAGGGAGATAGACAGCAGACAGCCAGAGAGAAAGGTTGATGTCCTTAGGTGAAACGCAACATGTGAGAATTGTAAATATACATTCAAACATAGACTTATTTAGTGACAACACTCAAGGTGTAGCTTCCTACTAAAAAACAAACAAATGATTAACTTGGAAATAGAATTCTGGGGGAAAAAAAAAAAGAGCCCTGATTCGATGTTTTCTCTCGTCGTTGTCCTCGCCGTGGAGATGATACACGTACTTGAATTGCATCAACTCACAAAATGCACAGACTCCCTGAGAGTATCATCGCCCCCATGGATGGGGTGACCGAGTCCCAGAGGCACTGCAGGCCCCGAGGACCCCCGCTCAGAGCAGGCGCGCAGGCAGCACGCCCATCGAAGGAGAGACCCGTCAGGGCTCAGCCCAGGGGAGCTTCAGAGGCTCTTGGAGAGTGGCGAGGAGGCGAGGTCCCCTCCTCTGTGACCATCTGTCTGTGGGGTGGGGGGACTCGGGCTCCTGGCTGACCTGGCCTGCCGGCCCTCATCCAGGACACTCTCTGTTCCCCGTGGAATGTCCCGAGGCCTTGAGAGAGAACAGGGTGTCCAGTGCAGCTCCTGGCAGAGCTCAGAGAGAGACACGCCGCCATCCTTCTACCCCAGAGAGGGTTCAGACACAATTACCGATAAATCAGAACAGCGCTCCCAGTATGAATTCAACTGATTGAGGCGGTTAAATCGTTTGCCCTTGTCAAAGGGTGGCCCGATTAACAGCCAAACAAGCAATTTGATACACCTGAATTTCATTCTTTCTGAGCTGATAGCAGAGTGAGGGGAGCCTGGCGGAGCCCCCCGAGCGGGCCGAGGTTGGACCAGAGGCCTGGCCCACCATCCCTGTGGAAGGTAGAGGGAATTTCTGGAGGATTTTATCCACACAGCAGCGTGAGGACCAGACCCTCCATTGCCCGAGACTCTCCAGTAGATTTCCGCTGGAAGGGGTGAACACGGGAAGCCTGGACGAGATGCAGGTTGAAGATGGGGTCCCGAGACCTGGGGCTTGGATTTGCTTCTTTAAGAACAGATGTGCCTGGAAGGTGCTTCCCTGGTGGCTTAGCCATAAAGAATCAGCCTGCAGTGCAGGAGACCCAGGTTCGATCCCTGGATGGGGAAATCCCTTGGAGGAAGGAATGGCTCCCCACTCCCATATTCTTGCCTGGAGAATCCCATGGACAGAGGAGCCTGGCGGGCTACAGTCCATAGGGTCACAAAGAGTCAGACACGATTGAAATGACTTAGACATATGCACATACTTAGAGGAGTCTGGATTTCAGCCTTGAGATGCGATAGGGCTATGAGCGCCTGGAGTGAGCTTAAAGGACCATGTACTTTCCAATCCATGAAGAGCTAGGCTCCCGTGAAGGGCGTCTGTGAAAGGTGGGGGAGGGGTGGAGAAGCATGCTGGCGGTCAGCATCGCTGGAGGGGATGGGAGCCCCCAGTGGAAACAGGTCAGAGAAGAGCTTTCTTTCTTCTCCCCTTCAAAGGGGAAGGGGGTACCTGCCTCAGGTGGGCTGCCTGGTCCTGGGCAGCATCCCCAGGTTATAACACTGGACCTGCTCAGCTCCAGTGCATCCATGCATACTTAATGGATGTATATAATATTTCCTGCCTCCTGACAAGACAAACAAGACTCAGCCTTTCTTTGGAGGAGCATAGTCAAGGGTGGGGTTTCTCCACTGCCCATGCCAGACATGTGCCCAACTTCCCCGGGAGGACCGAGGAGGGGCTTCTCCCAGTGAGACTCTGCAGAAGGTTTTCCAGGTTCTAGCCCCCATCACTGACCCCTGGGCAGGGCTGACCACTCCTCAGGGGTCTGGGATGCTGAACTGGGTCTGCAAAGGCATCCAGAGCTTTCCTCCTTTCACGATATGTGTGACTTCTTGTATTAAAGACGGGGGCCCAGAGAGTGGAAGCCTACATGGGTGCTTCTTCTTGTCCAGAGCTGCCCTGGGCTCCCCTAGGAGGCCCCTGGGAGTAGGAGCATCACTGTTGTTCTTTGTCTGCACCTCCGGGCCTGGTGGTTGCTGGATGCAGGCCTGGTTGAGAGAGGCAGGGCTCTCCCTGTTTATGGAGCATCCGCCCATGCTGGGTCCTAGATTGACCTTGTTTCATTTACTCCTTGCCCCAAGGCATCCTGTCCATTTCACAGGTGAGAATGCTGACAGCTTAAACCCCTGCTCAAGGCCTCACGGTCCACAAGAAGAGACAGGCCTTTGCAAGTTCTCTGGACATTTGAGGCCCTTGAACTGATTCTGGTGGAAGGGAAGTCCCCAGGGGGTATGGGCCCCGATCCTCTATAGGGGGACACGCTCTAGGGCTGGGAGAGTCCAGCTGTTCTTGGCAGCCATGCCTCCCTTCCCCATCCCTCTCAGGCTGGAGCTGGGCAGGGCCCCCAGCCGCCTCCCTTGTCCCTCTCTGGGCATAAGGGCTTAGCTCCCAGAGTCTGTGGGTGATGCAGGTCGGTCAGCAGGGACTGGGGCTGTGGGTGGGCAGCCTGGGTTTCCCGTCTCAGGAGGCCTGTCCTCCACATTATCAAGGCAACAGGCAGTCGTAGGAACAACAACACTGGTGCTCCTGGGGGCCAGCTCTGCACCTGTCACTGCATCTCTTCACCACCACCACCTCCCCAAGGGTTAGAGGTTGTCCTTGTCAACAGAAGAGGGTGGGGATGTTGTCTCTTTGTTTCCAGATCCCCAGAGCCCATCACTGTAGCTGTTAATCAACATTTGTGCAGTAATTGGATTAAAATAAGAATTAGGAAGCAAAGTGTTGTCAATATTAAATAAGAATCAGGTTCAATAAGCATTCACCCTGGGCTGCAGTTTTCCTCCCTCATCCCAGCTCTGGGAGTTTGGCGGGGCTGGATTCCTCTTCCGGTTCCCAGGAGAAAGCATCTGAGCAAACCCAAGAAGCCTCTGTGATGCTACCAGGATGTGGAGACACATGTAATGGGATGGGGGTGGGAGGAGAGGCAGTGGCCACCAGTGTCATGGGCAGGCGCTGGGGGAGAGCGACTCTGAGCTTCAGAGGAAACCTGGGAGAGAGAAAGGGGGTGGGAGGTAGTCATGGATGGCTTCCTGGAGGTGGTGAGGAGGGGATAAGGGCTAAAGCACACCTTCCTTGGAAGTGCCAGAGCTGCCATCCCCACTGGCTGTAAAGGAGCCCTTCCTTCCACAAGTGAGGCTGACCACAAGTGCGCTGAACACCGAGAAGCTGAGAGAGAGAGTTGCCTACCTGTGTTAGGCTCCTGGGCCGCAGGGCACATGTGATCAGGGCAGGAATGTTTGTTAAGACTTGGGGGTGCCATTTGCATCTTCTGGGTGGAGGATGGCAAAGCCCCTAGGTGTCCTGCAGTGCCCAGGAAAGCCCACCCCGCCCCCTCCCACCCCTGCCAGTCCCAAAGAATGGGCTCACCCAGGTGTCCATGTGTGGAGGCTGAGGCTGAGAACCCCAGTGTGGGAGGGAGGGAGGCATGGATGGAACTGCTATTCAGAGTGGGGATGATGGGGAAGGAGCAGGGGGCTCCGAGGGCAGAATTCTGACTGTGCTACGTGGTAAGCGGTGGTGCCCCATGGCTGTGCTGACGGCAGGGATTTTGCAGTGCCCAGGTTGAGTTCTGCTGTGAGCTGGCTGTGAAGGTGGTCCGGCCTGGGACGGGAAAGCTGAGTCTGAACCGGTAAGGTGGGGTCGTGCTTGTGAGTGAGCCCTGCAGGGACAGTATCTGGAGCTATGGTGCCGGGTCCCAGGTGAGAGTGATGACGGGGACCTGCGGCAGTCACTGAGCCCTGAGCCCCCCTGGTGGGAGCAGCAAGAGAGAGAGCTACCTGTCCTGGTCAGCTGAGGCGCCATAACAGCTACCGCAGACCTTTGTCCTCTCCCGATCCTGGAGGCCAGAGTCCAAGATCAAGGTGTGGGTGGGGCTGGATTTGCCTGAGGCCTCTCTCCTTGGCGTGCAGATGACTGTCTTCTTGTGTTTCTACATGGTCATCCCCCTGTGTGTGTCAGTGTCCTGATCTCTTCTCTTATAGCACACGAGTCATAGAGAATTAGGATCCCACATCTATAAGTCATTTTACCTTAATTGCCTCTGTAGAGACCTCACCTCCAAACAGTCACTTTCTGAGATACTGGGGGTCATGACAATGTATGAATTTGGGGGGGACACGGCACAGTCTGTAGCAGAGCCTCAGAGGGAGGGAAGGTTGACCACAAGAAGAGGCGTTGCTTGGGGGGATGCTGCTCTCAGAACTGCCGAGGGTTTATGCCTGATGACCCCCCAGCCCATCCGCCAGGTCTGATGCTCAGCTCCACTGGGCTCCTTCGAGAAGAATTTCCCATGTTTTGTCCCCAGGTCGGTGGTGGCCATCCCATCAGCTTTATGCCAAATTGTGTTGTGGCCAAGCTCTGGACACCCCACTTGCAGACTCAGGCGACATGGTGCCCAGGATGGTGGGCTTCATGGCACGGCCACTGGAGGGGATGCAGGGTGAACCAGACGTGGAATGGCTGCAGATGTGTGGGCACCTGTATCCACGTGTCCATGTGTGACCATGTGTGTGCGCACATGTAGTCCAGGCTCGTGCAGGGGGAGCACCTCTCGTGGGTTGGATGGGTCCAGAGTCCCCGCAGGATAGCTGGAGGGGTGAGGCGGAAGTGCCCCAGGGAGGCTGCCTGCCTGAGCCCCTACCCCAGACCTGCTCAGTGCTCTTTGTATGTAATGAGTTCCCCGTCAGTGTCTGTATTCAAGCTGAGGCTGGAAAGCCATGGATGGTGGTGGTTAGAGCACAAATGTCCATCAGGCAGGGTGTCCCCTGGCTCTGTCTGGCTGGCTGCTGGATGGGCCCTCCTCACTCTGTACGCAGGTCCCAACATGAGATGGGACCAGGTAGCCACAAAGTGGGATTGAGTCCTGTAGGCGGGTGTCCGGTCCCCCAAGCATCTTGGTGACATCTGAAACATCCATCCCCTCATTGGTAATGTGGGACGAGTGGAGTTGCCTCTCTCGGAGGGTGTGGATGGAGTAAACAGGCAGGCCAAATGGGACCTGGGGGACTGGTCGGGCAAGCGCTCGGCTCCTATTTCTCTGGTGTCTTTCCCAGCATTTGGGGGCACATTCCTCGGTCCTGTGGGACTCATGCCAGGCCCCCCCGCCACCTCGACTGGGATGAGTGTGTTGGGATGTCAGCAGCAAAGCCTCTGTCCTCCTCACGTCCCCCTGACAGCGACATGGGAACTTGCAGTCATAGAAACAGAACGGTGACCTACATTGTAGGATTTGCACAGATGACTTCACGGACTTCCGGCTATGCCGGTTTGTTTTCAAGCTGGCACTTTCTTTCTCTCCCTCATGGACACTGTGGAATTAGATGGACCAAGGAGGAGCCCCTGACCCCTCCCTGCTCCCCAGATCCCCACTCCACAGGAGCCCTGTTCCCGTTGAGGCCACTGTGTGGTCCCTCAACCACCTGCAAAGGCCCCATTTCATCTCAGCCTCATTTACACTCAGGTATGAAAGACTGAGGTCAGTCCTGTGGTTGCAGGTGGGCATGGAGACAGCTGCCTCTGGGCTTCCGTGCTCCCTGGTCCCTTTAGGTGGGCTGAGTCTACTTTTCACTGTGAGAGGAGGACCCTCCTTCCCCCCCCACCTGGAATCTGCCCATCACAGACTCAGGAGGACCTTCAAGGTCATTTGCCCTCCCTCCATCCCGGTTGGCTATGGGGGCTTCTCCCCTGGTGCCTGATGAATGGTCATCCTTCTTTTGTACGATGCTCCTGGTCCAACACTGGTGCCACCCACGAGATTCGGAACCTCCCCAGGTTCCTCTGCAATTTCACCTCCTTCATGTCGCTTACTGTGCGTTCTTCAACTAGCAACTTTGCCTTCCTCATGATTTATCTTGATATTCAGGGACCCACCATGGTCAGCCACACTGAGCCCCTCTGAGCAGAGGCTCCAACTTTCTCTAAGGGATGGTCCCACGTGCCCTAGGGGTTGGGGTTGGCCTGGAGACCAGTGGAGAGAACTAGAAGGTCGCAGCCTAAGCTGGCCCTTGGGTTCCTCCGTCCATCCACCCGTTTTGTTGCTGGACACAGAGATACTCTGCCTTCACCGCCCGTAGCCTGAGTCCAGGCTCCTCTTCAGTCCTAAGCAGGAGTGTAGCTGGGCCCTTTCCCTGGAGTTCTGCCAGTGTCTCGTCATTGTCACCCTCTCTCGCACAAAGTGGGCACAGGAACACCCCAGGAGATGGTGCACAGGGGGAGTTGGAGTGACCTGCCCCAGGCTCTACACCTGGTGAGCTGGTGATGGAGCTGGGCTTTCAGCCCAAGTCCGCCTGGGCCCCAAGCTTTCCCTCAGCTTTTTCACTCTTCCTTCCTCGTGTCCCACCCTCGCCACCTCCACCAGTCATCCTTTTCCTGTCTCTGCAAGTCCCACGGCAGCTCTGCTTCTGTGACTCTGAGAGGCAGACACGCCTCCACGGTTCGCCCCTGTCGTTCCTGGTTGGCTTATAAAGTACCAGGCACCTGTACTGGACTTCGTAAACACAACGTAACAATGGCAACAAAGCTGAAATAGATATTTCCCATGAGGACAGAGGAACTTCACTGGGTACTGTGGAAGCTGACATCATTTATTCTTCTGAGTCCACTCTTCGGGGACAAGACCAGCATTAAGGAGCCATCTATCACCAGGAGCAGCATCTGGTACTTGGAATGTTCTCTACGGGGAACACGTGTGTTCCCCAGTGCCAGAGAGGTGATGGGACGGTTCTCCAAACCTGAAACCCTGGAGGAATGCGTCCTTCCCAGAACCGGCTTCCCTCCGGGCTGAATATTTACCTCCTTCAGCGTCAGCTGCTTTCAGTTGTATTTTTAAGAGTCTTCTTTCCAGAGAAAAACACAGCTAC
This sequence comes from Muntiacus reevesi, assembly GCF_963930625.1. Lineage (NCBI taxonomy): Eukaryota > Metazoa > Chordata > Mammalia > Artiodactyla > Cervidae > Muntiacus > Muntiacus reevesi. The sequence goes on along the minus strand of NC_089253.1, from coordinate 94,631,238 downwards.
TATTTTTGTGCTTTTCTTTCTTCTGCAAGATGAGAGTAACAGCCGTTCTTCTCGGAGGGTTACCGTGCGAACGGCATGAGACAATTCGTGTTGAGCGCTGAGCCCAGAGCCCCACGTGGAGCTGGTGCTGGGTCTGCGTGGGTGATGGTTCTGGCGCCCACCCCGCCCTTTCTGTCCTCGATCAGCTCTGTTCAGTGCAGTTTTCCATAAATATGCATCTGTGCCGTGGTCCTTATCTCTTCACATGATTGCATAAGAACTTTCTTGTGAGCATCTTTCCAGCCTGATGGCCCTGATACGTGGTACCCAGGACCCCTGTGCTGAAGGGTCACTGTCCCACAGCATCCCTCCCCCCCACCAACCCCATCTTATGGAGTGTTAGTCACTCAGTCATGTCCTACTCTTTGCGACTCCATGGACTGTAGCCCGCCAGGCTGCTCTGTCCATGGGATTCTCCAGGCAAGAATACTGGAGTAGGTTGTCTTCTCCAGGGGAGAAGATCCCCTTCTCCAGGGGGTCTCCCCAACCCAGGGGTCAAACGTGAGTCTCCTGCATTGCAGGCAGATTCTTTACCATTTGAGCCACCTGGGAAGTAGCATCCTAAGTCTCTTGTTAAAAATGGACATGAGGTAGAATTAAACTGAGCCCTGGGGAGGAGCAGGGCTTCCCACGTGGCTCAGTGGTAAAGAATCCGTCTGCCAATGCAGGAGATGCAGGAGACACAAGAGTTGCGGGTTCGATCCCCCCAGTTGGGCAGAGCTCCCAGAGAAGGAAATTGCAACCTGCTCCAGAAATCTTGCCTGTAAAATCCCATGGACAGAGGAGCCTGTCAGGCTGCATACAGTCCATGGGGTCGCAAAGAGCCTGACACGACTGAGCGACTGAACACATGGGTGAAAAGCAGGCAGTGTTCCCCAGCTGTCAACCCTGGGTGCCTGGGGAGTGTCCCAAAATGTGACGGTGCTGGGCTCCCTCCCCAAAGATCCTGATTGGTGAGTCTGCTGTGTTGGGACTGGAGCTCAGAGTTTTGTACCCATCCTTTCTCCCAATCATATGGTTCTCATGTGAAGCCCAGGCTCAGAACCACTGCCAGGGGTTTGGAGAATCGACTTTGCCCTTCCTGGGTCTTCTAGTGTTTGTTCTGAGTTGGCTTTGGTGGTGGGGAAGGTTTACCAGACATCAGATTCACCTCCAGCTCCTATTCAGGTTTGCCTTTGCCCTGAGAGAGATGGAGAAGACAGGCTTCACCAGTGGAGTGACCAGCTCGTGACAGGGGCCTGTCTCAGACCTTTGCTTCCTTCCTTCTTGCAGAGGAAGCCCGGGAGGATGGCCCAGGGTACCTGGTAAGACAGGCTGGCAGATCTGGGGAGGCTGCTCAGCTGCTGGTCACGTCCTGGGTGCTGCCCAGACAGGGCGCTGACCCCATGCTGGTGGGACAGTAGCTGAGCTGAGGGGACTGACCAGGCCGGGGGGCACTTGGTGGGGCCACCTTTCTCGGATGGCCTGCCTGCTGTCCACTGCACAACGGCTGCAGGAGGGCAGTGGGGGCCTGGCCGCAGCAGCAGGGGCTGTAGCATGAGACACGCAGAAGCCCTGCTCCCCAGTCCCAGGGAGAGAGCGTCCCGCCCACAGGGCTCCCCACCCACCGCTTGTCACCACTTCACTCCTCCGGAATGCTTGCGGGCACGTTGCCCAGGCAACCAGAATGCCAGCACGTTGCTATCCTTCAGTCTCCTCCGAGCACCTGCGAAGCCTGTCGAGCAAAAGCCCCTGTGCCTCAGAGTTCTGTAGACGCCCTGCTCTGGAGCACCCAGGGAAGGAAGATGGGTTCCTGGGTGCCGTCCCCAGCCATGGGGGGAAGTGGTGGGACCACGTCTGGGAGCCGAGCCTGAAGTACTCACCGTGGGGTCCCTGTGAAACACCGTGGTGTGGGTACCCGTGTTCGCCCCATTTGACAGGTGGGGAAACTGTCAGAGGTTCCACACATGGCCCGCGCACACACAGCTAGGAGGCTGGAAGTCAGGTCACCAGCCCTGAGCCCCTGTGTCAGCACCGCACCAGGCCACTTCTGGAGCTCCAGGGCTTTGTGATGGGGGCCCGTACCGTGCATGTGGAATGTCCTGCAGCCTCCCTGGCCTCTGCCCACTGGATGCCAGTAGCAGTGCCTCCCTCCCCAGCTGCTGGCGCCCAGGAACCTCTCCAGACCTTGCAGAACATCCTGTGGGGGCATGACTCCCCTGAGGAGACGCACTGACGGCATGAATGCACCGAGCTGTCTGGACGGCATCCCTGACACACAGGGGCTTGTTATCTTTCGTGAGAGCTTGTGAAATGATTCCCTGGAACCCGCAGGGCCCTGATGGCTGGATAAGGTTGGGGGTAGGGGTGTGGAGTCCCACCTGCCCAGGCCCGACACCCACCCAGGCACCTCCCTATGGGTTGAGCCTCCGTGCAGATGGTCCAGGGAGTAGAGTTGCCATGGTTACAGCTTATCATGAGTTTCTTCTTGCTCTACTTCTTCTAGTGTGTCCCCGGTCCCATAGGTCTAGGGCTGTTGGGACCTAGTTTCTGAGCACAGAGATCATGAGTCCCTGAGTCCTGGACTTATGGTGACCCCAGCCAGGCAGGCCCCTTCATTTCTGGGTCTCCTGTTGTCCACACCTGGGTAATGATGGTTTGGGATGACAGCACCTACACACAGATGCTCCAGGACAAAGGGTCTATCAGGAGACTGGTTTTCCTGTGCTTCACTCACTGTGAGGCACCCAGGAGTGGGAGGGTGCCAAGTGGAGGGTGCTGAGAGGCCCGCAGACTCCAGGGCTGCTCCCAGTCAAAGATGTCCTGTTGCCTGTTGTGTTGAAGGTTTCTTTCCAGGGCTGCTCCCTCTCTGTGTCAGACACCGTGTGTGCACCCAACATCCATGCAGTACAAAAGCTTAGGCACCCTGAGTGCCTTTCCTGAAGAGAGGGAGGCTTTAATCCCCTGAGTCCTGGGGCCGAGCACGAAGCAGCTCCAACAGGACATCACGGTGACATGGGGCTGGGAGCACTGTTTGAATGAATCAAGACTGCATTTATTTCCTTAGGAAAACTGAACCAGTGACCCTTTCCAGAAGAGAGCATGTGTTCCCTTCTGGAGCCGGTATGGAGGGGTGGAGGTTGAGGCACCCGTGTCCATGAGCAGGGAGGGTGGGTCTCTGCTCCAGAAAAATAGCCAGAAGTCTCTGCACTGTCCTGTTGCTGTTGGGGATCCAGGGAACACAGGGTGGAAGGGGGCCCCTCGAATGCATCTGGGCACCAGAGCGTCCCATGTGGAGGGGGGAGATGGACATATCCTGGTGCTGGAAGTCCTTGTCCCACTTCCTCCAGGTCAGAGAACTGGGGGCAACACTGAATCGGGATGACACAGCTTTTCCTGCACTGGGTACCAAGCTCTCCCTTCTCACCTGCAGCCGATGCTGCTGCTTCTTAATGGGACATATGCTCCACCAGGAGAAGAGGGTGCTGAGTCCACCTGGAGTTTCACTTTGCCCAGTGGTCAGCATTGAGCGTGGCCACCCTCTCCCCTCTGTCCCAGCCTTGAGATCTGGGACATGACCTCAGAAGGCTCACTGCCACCTCCATCCACCCCAGACCCCAAGCCTGCGCTCCGTGGTCTCTGGTCTTTTTCGAAGAACAGAATCATGCCATCAGGTTCTAGGAGAGGGCAGCTCTGAATGTCCTGAGAGAGAGTCTCATGACTTGTTCCTCCCAAGCCTCCCTCCAGCTCCCTGAGGGGGAGATGCCATAGCTGGGCACCCCGACTCCTTCCTGCCAGTCCACACCCCCAAAGCATGTAGAATGTAGGTTTGAAAGGAAGAAAGAGTCCTGCCTGTCACCACCGTCCTCTCTGTTTGGGACAGTGACTTCCTCAGATTTGTCCCTTTCCACAGAGTATTAATTAAGCAGAGACATCACTTTGCTGACAAAACTCTGTATGGTCAAAGCTATGGTTTTTCCTGTAGTCATGTATGGATGTGAGAGTTGGACCATAAAGAAGGCTGAGTGCTGAAGAATTGATGTTTTCAAATTGTGATGTTGGAGAAGACTCTTGAGAGTCCCTTGGACCTCAAGGAGATCAAACCAGTCAATCCTCAAGGGAATCAGTCCTGAATATTCATTGGAAGGACTGATGCTGAAGCTCTAAAACTTTGGCCACCTGATTCGAAGAGCTGACACATTGGAAAAGACCCTGATGCAGGGAAATATTGAAATATTTGGAATAATATGGAAATAATGAAGTCAGGAAGAGAAGGGGGCAACAGAGGACGAGATGGTTGGATGGCATCACTGACTCAATGGGCATGAGTTTGAGAAAAGTCCAGGAGATAGCGAAGGACAGGGAAGCCTGGCGTGCTGCAGTCCAAGAGTTTGCAAAGAGTCGGACAGGACTTAGCAACTGAGCAGCAACATGGCTTGGCTGCCAAATGGGTGAGGTTTGAAGAGTTAAAAACAAAGTGGGTTTCCTCCCTCGAGGGTTTGCTGTGCTTGGGGTCCTGCTTCGAGATGAGCATGTGGAAAGGGGGCAGTCATCACTTTTCAGTGGAGACTCCTGGCAGACAGGACGTCACAGGGAGCTGAGGTCATCAGTAGTGGTGGGTTGTGCTGACAGCAGGTGCCCCCTATGTCACGTGATGAGGAGGCTGCTGCAGTTCTGTGGTTCCTCCCAAGAACCCACCAGCCCAGTCCAGCCTTGAGAGAAACACCAGACAAATCCCAGTAGACGACCGTCCTACAAACTACCTGACCCATCCTGCTCAGAACTTTCAAGGTCGTCCAGAGAAAGAGAGTCTGAGCATCCATCACAGTCTAGAGGAGCTTGAGGAAATGTGATACCTATGTCACGTGGGGGCCTGAGCGGGATCCTGAAAGAAAAAACTCGTGAAACCCTAATACAACATGGACTTTGATTCCTGATCACCGGACCGTGTGTTACCTTAGTTTTGACGATTCACGTTGGTGATGTAGGATGTTCTCATCGAAGATTCTGGGGGACTACACAGGAGCTCTCTTTGCTCTTGTGCAATTTTCTGTGAATCTAAAACTGCTCTAAAAGCTACCATATGACTCTGCAATCCTGTTCTTGGGTGTATACCAGAGGAAAACATGATCCAAAAGGATACACACACACCAGTGTTTATTGCAGCACTGTTTACGATGGCCAAGACATGGAAGCAATCTAAATGTCCATCGACAGAGGAATGGATAAAGAAGATGTGGTCCATGTATACAATGGAATATTACCCAGCCATTCAAAAGAATGAAATGATACCACTTGCAACAACATGGATGGACCTAAAGAGTGTCATAGTGAGTGAAGTAAGTCAGACAGAGAAGGAGAAATATATGACATCCCCTTTATGTGGAATCTGAAATGATACAAATGAACTTATTTACAAAATAGAAACAGAGTCACAGACTTGGACAAGGAACTTGCAGTTCAGGGAGGGGGATGGACAGCGGGGGTGGGGGAGGGGTAATTAGGGAATTGGGGATGGACATGTGCACACTGCTATATTTAAAATGTGTAATCAACAAGGACCTACTGTATAGCACAGGGAACTCGGCTATGTGTTATGTTGCAGCCTGGATGGGAGGGGAGTTTTGGGGAGAATGGATACATGTATATGTATGGCTAAGTCCATTTGCTGTTCGCCTGAAGCTATCACAACATTGTTAATTGGCTATACTCCAATAGAAAATAAAAGCTTTTTTTTAAATTTCAAAAAGATGAAACTGCTCTAAAAAGCTTATTTAAACAAACCAACCAACAAGTGGTGTGAAATGGAGAGGCGTCTGCGCGCAGGGTCATGCTGAAAGGGGGGCAGGTAGACTGAACAGGGGTCCCAGGTGAAGAGATGCTCGAGTCTGCAGGGGGTTGGAGGTGTCCACTTAGGAACACGGACTCCCCCAGAGCCAACTCTGTGCTGGAGGAAGCCCATCTTTGTCTGTCGCACATGCATCTTTGGAGTCATTTCAGGTTGTACCCTGTCAATTATTGATCACAGACGCATGGTTCTCCTTAGAAGGTATGGAGTCCTCCATGCCACTGCTCCAACCATGTCGAATAGGATGGAACCTGGGGCCTGTGAAGTGAAAGCAACAAGCCCACGCTCAGGCCAAACTCAAACAGAATGATTCCTACTGTGACTTGTCCCTCAAGCCAACTGGTGACAAGCGCAAGAGCAGACATGGAAGGTGGGGGTCTCCCTCAGTCATCCGGTGCTGAGATTGCACACGGGGTGCTGGTCACTGCCTGTGGCAGGGCTGGGACAGGCTGGCCACCCACCTGACACTTCTAGGGTCCTATCCCATCCTGGAGATTGTGGTATGGCCTCTGAGCTGTGCAGACTCAGGGCTCCTGTGTGAACTTGTAGTCCAGCCCCAGTGCTCGAGCAAGCGGAAGCCAGCTGCTTGCAGGAGGCACCCTTGCAGACGCCTCGCTCGAGAAAGGTGCACCCTTAAATGGTAGAGACGTCTTTGTCTCCCTTAATTGACAGTGATTTTCTTCAGTGAAGAAAATATACAGAAGGTATCGAATTGAATCTCAGTTTGCTGAATCTTATTAAACCGTTCTTGGGGAAAAAAGATTTCAATAAAAATTTAAAAGGGAGAGAAGCAAAAAGCCTGCAAACTAGAAAGTAAAGTGAGATGGAGCCGTAGTTCCGATTTTGGAGCAGTCAGGTGGGGGTGGTGGGGTGTTTGTTCTTCATTTGAAAGTCTGGGCTGGGTTGCTGCCTCCAGGGAGCCGTCTGTCATGGAGTGTAGATAGGCAGCCGGACATTCAGGCAAGGATCATGAGGACGAACCTGAAGTCTCAACCGCAAGTTTATTGCCAAGGCCGCCTCCGACCCCAGCATCCTTCCTTTCCTCCTGCCGAGCAGGACTAGGCCTCAGTGCAGTGTCCCCCAAGCCTGTCTACTCACTACCCTGGCACACGTCACCTCTTCAGATCCAGGCTACACACCCTAAAATCCACTCCTTTAAGGTGTAGATGTCAGTAGTTTTAATATATTCACAAGATTGTACAACTGTTGCCACTGTAATTCTGGAACATTCTTATCACCCCTAAAAGAAATCCTGTAATCATTAGAGTTTAGATAGTAACTCCCAACCTCCCTGCCCCCAGCTCCTGGCAACCACCAGTTTACTTTCTGTCCCTATGGGATTGATTGACTCTGGGCATTTCATATAAATGGAATCGTGCAACATGTAGCCTTTTGTAACTGACTTCTTTGTGATGCCTTCAAGGTCCATCCATGTGGTAACGTGTATCAGCAATTATTTCCTTTTTAAAGAAAAAAATTCACTGGAGTGTAGTTGCTGTACAATGATCTTCCCAGGTAGCTCAGCTGGTAAATATTGTGTTATTTTCTACTTAGAACAAACAAAGCAACTGTATATTTACATAGATCCCCTCTTTTTTGGATTCCTTTCCCAATTAGGTCACTATAGAGTACTGAATAGAGTTACCTGTGCTATACAGTCAGTTCTCCTTAGTTATCTCTTTTATTCATAGAATCAGTGGTGTATATATGTCAATCCCAAATCATCCCACCCCCATACTTCTTTCCATTTTATGGACAATTAATGTTCCACTGTAGGGCTGGGCCACCTTTCTTTATACACTCATCAGTTGATGGACACTGAGACTGTCTCCCCTTTCCTCTGTTAGAAATAATAGTGCTGTGAACATTCAGGTACACATTTTTGTTCCCAGGAGTGGAATTTCTGGGTCCAGTGGTAACTCTCAGCCTTTGAGGAACTTCCAAACTGTTTAACGGCTGCACCATTTCACATTCTCACTAATGATGCATGAGACTTCCTGTCTCCCCACATCCCTGACAACACTTGGGATTGTCTCTCTCTTTGCTTTAGCCATCCATGTGGGGGCGAAGTGGTGGTATTTTGTAAGGGGTTTGTGGGGGCCCCAGAGTTTAGGGGGGCTGGCCCCACTTCTGCCTGCACTGTGACCTGACCTTGGTGTATCACCTGTCGGCCCCGATGGCTAGTGGCATCCTCAGCAGTGTTACCAGCAGTCTCGGGCCCTCCCGCCCCCCGCAGATGTGCGGGGTCCTCTTGAGCATAGGCTGATGGCACTGCAGATGCATTCCTGAGTGACAGGATCTGTGAGTGGTGCTTCAAGAACCCCTTCATCATAAAGTGGGTGTGGTGTTGGGGGCTTCCCAGCCCTGTGCTGAGCATTGTCACAGCAGAGTGTTCCTGGGGTCCTGCCTGGTTTCAGGACCAGCTGAGGGATGAGGACAGAGGTTCACCTGCTGCCCCTCGCATGGTCCTTGCAAACCTGACTGAATCCCCTCAAGCCAAGGTGCGTCTTCAGCCTAGCGTGTCCCCGCACCAGTCCAGGAAGGTCCGGATAGCACATAGGGGCAGCAGGCCTGCTGATAGAGCAGGGGGGTTGGGGCCTTTGACCCTTGTGAAGGGATGAGTGATGATGGGTCCCCTGTAAAGAGGCCACAGAATCGGCCACTGACCTCCCTTTTGGAGGGGCTCTCTCTGTCCCCAGCCTGAGCCCTGCGTTTCCTGGCTGCTGGGGGCGGGGGGCGGGGTAGGGTGGGTGGATCCTCTGTCCTGACCTGTTCACCTGGCCTCTTGTTTTCCCTATGAACAAGTCCACCAGTTCAAAAAGAAAGAGACTGGACTGGAAGAGGAAAAATACATCCAGCTTTCCCTGCCATTGTGATGGCCTGACTTTTCTACATAACATCTGGGTGGCATGGAAAAGAGGGGTTTCCATGGGAACCAATTACAGCTCATGATTGGTGGGAAATGGCAGAAATATCCTGCGTGTGAAGTTATGCCGGGCAGGCAGGCACAGGCTCAGGGGCTGCTGTTGTAATTTCCTGGGGTGATACTTCTCCAGCTAGAGGTGGCAAGTGGACTTGTGTATAGCTGCTCTTCATTCAGCCTGGTGAGGCCCGATGTGACTCTTCTACCTGGGCATGCCTGGTGAGGTCTGCAGGTACCTGGGGAGGCCTGAGGGTTCCTGGTCATACCTGGAGGGGCCTGTTGGTGACTGGTGGTGCCTGGTGAAGTCTAAGGTTACAAGACGAGGCCTAGTGGTACCTGGTGGCACCTACTGAGGCCTGGTGGTACCTAAGAGGACCTGATTGTACCTGGTGAGACCTGGGGGCTCCTGGTAGTACCTGGTGGAGTCTCGGGGTGCCTGATGGCATCTGCTGAGGCCTAGTGACACCTGGTAAGGTGGTGGTACTTGGGGGTGCCCAGTGATGACTGAGGTCACAAGATGAGGCATGGGGGTGTCTGGTGAGGCCTGGTGGAACCCAGGGATACCTTATAAGGCCTAGGAGTGTCTATGAGGCTGAGGGTGCTCAGCTCTGCCTTATGGTGCCTGGGGGTGGTCAGTGGTATCCTCTTAGCCGATGTCACACCTGCTGGAAGCAGTGTCTCACTTCCCTGGGGGCTGGACTTGTGTCTAGATACACAGAGGTGGGAGAACCTGCGCTTCTAAACCTCCAGAGGCCACCTGCAGCCACAGAGGGACCGCCCTATGTGACCTGAATCTCTGTGTGCGAGATGGTCCCTTCATCACCCTGGGCTGGCCACGCTGAGAATGTGCACACCGGCAGCCTCTAGATGCGGAAACATTAGCATAATGAGCAGTTTCTAGTTTCTGCAGCCAAGCACTTTCTCGTTCTGATTAAAAAACCAAGGCCTTATTATTCTGGAATCTGTCCTTTTTGGCAATTAGCACTCATTAATACAAGTTTCTTTCTTTCAATACACGGATGTCCGGGGGCATAGCACCTTCCTGGGTGTTGGCGAGCATAGGTCAGCCCTGGGCACAAGGACACCCTCATACTCACTCAGGGGCCGAATTAGTCCCTTTTAAAGTCATATGACAGCCCGGCTAAGAAATGCTGTCCAACTCCGCTTCCATAGGCCTGGTTCCGAGCAGCGTTTGGGTTGGCAGCTCAGCTTACCGAACACACTCGCCCACCCCTGCCCATCCCTAAATTCTGACTTTGTGTCAATTTTCAGATTTGATGTTGGTGATGAGCTCTGTCTTTGAAGGGCACCTGTCCTCAGCCCTCGGTTATCTAACTAAGCAGGTGGGAGGACCCGGGGGCCGGGTTCCCCTGCCCTGCGTGTGGCCACATCCTGACTTGGCTCCATCCTGCCTGGGTCCAGTGCACGCTCAACCCTGTGCCCTGGCTGAGGGGCGTGCCCTCCCCAGCCTCCCCACGCTGAGGAGGCAGAGGACAAGGTTTGCCAGGGCACCTGCCAGAGCAAGCACTTGGGTGGATTTGGCACCTTGACGAACTTTCCTCTTCTGGGCAGCACATCTTCTTCTGAGCGAGATCCAGAGGCAGCCACGAGTCAGCAGCTTTCCCCGTGCACACATCACGGCATTTGAGGCCACAAGGCTGCTTTCAAATAGACGCATCCGACTGAAATAGGAGGCGGAGGGGGTGGGGGGGCAGGGCACAGGGCCCGGCCGGAGCAGCAGGTGTGGGACTCTGCCCCATGGGAAGCCCCAGGGGCTGAAACCCCTATCCCTCCAGACCTCAGGACTGGCAGCTGCGGGCTTAGCGTCACTCATCCTGGAGTGGGGACTTCTGTGACCCGGAGGGCCGTGCCGGGCCTTGGACGCGGTGTGTGGACACATTCCTGGCCCTGCTGTCCCCCGCCTGGTTCCCTCTTGGTACCTGTGTTTTATTCTGGGTCAAAGCAAAGTGTGATGGAAGACTCCTGAGGCCATCATCTCTTTGGGGACTTTGGGGACTCAGTTTCCCTCCTGTAAGCGGATTCTTTGACACCAGCTTGTCATCAGCTGGCCATGTATGGGAGAGCTCCTCGGAGGAGAAGTGGGTCCTGACGAGTGAGGTTGGGCCTGTCCTCCTGCGATGCTAACAGAGCGGACATGAGTTGGCCTTTGAAGGGGACTTAATGAAGGGTTCCATTCCTCTTTGGAAGTTGGGTTTAGCACTCGTTACTAGGAGAGCGTCTCCTTCACCTGGAGTGGGGGTGGAGAGAGCCCCCCGGTGGAGGCCCCCACTGACCTTCTTCTCTCTTTCCCACGCAGTTCCATGTTCATCCGCTGGCCCGGCTGCTCCCTAGGAAGCCATGCTTGGATCCTTATAGCCATGTTTCAGCTCGCCCTGGATCTGCCCGCGTGTGAGTCCCTGGGCCCGGGCCCCGAGTTCCGGCTACTGCCTCGGCCACCCCACCGGCCACCTCGCTTGTGGAGTTTTAAGAGTGGACAGCCCGCCCGGATCCCCGCACCAGTGTGGAGCCCCCGGCCGCCCCGCGTGGAGCGCGGACACAGTCACGGACAGATGCCAAGTCCCCGGGCCCGACGGGCGCACAGACCCAGGGACCAGGAGGCCACTCTGGGGCCCAAAGGGGGGCTGGCCAAGCCCCCAGCTGCTGCCAAATCCAGCCCTTCCCTGGGCTCCTCCCCCACCGCCTCCTCCTCTGCAGGGGCCAGTGGGGCCCCCACGGACCAGCAGGCCCTCCTGCGGCGGGGGAAGAGGCACCTACAGGGGCCCGCTTTCAACAGCTTTGACTTCCGGGGCAGCAGGCCCACCACGGAGACGGAGTTCATTGCCTGGGGGCCCACGGGGGAGGAGGAGGCCCTGGAATCCAACACATTCCCGGGCTTTTACGGCCCCACCACGGTCTCCATCTTCCAAACGCGGAAGACAACTGTGGCCTCCGCCACCACCACGGCCACAGCCACCACGGCCCCCTCTGTGACACTGCAGACTCAAGGGGTCACCGAGCCCCTGGACCCCAGGAGTAGGATCCCGGTTGGGGTAAGCACAACGGAGCCTTCCACCAGTCCCAGCAGAGACAGTGGCCAAGACAGCCAGCCCCCGCGGGTTCTGGGGGAGACCTCAGGTATGCCCACCTCTTCTCTGGTTGGGTTTGGGTGGGGGGGTGCTTTGGGAGGGTGAGGCTTACAAGTGGTACTGGGATTGTCCGTTTTCCAGCAGGAGCACCTAAAGCCATAGTACCAAAGGGAAAGACGAGGAACTTTGTGTCCATGAATCTGCACATGTCCATCCCCTGGCAAAGATGGGTTATGCTCTGAGGAGGGGCCAGGCTCTTCCTGTGGATTAAGTGAGAAGGGAGAGGTTCTCTCCCTAGTAGTGACCTAGAGGTGGGCATGTACCCACCCTGCCTGTGTAGGGGGTGTCTGAGCCCCACCAGACATGGAGCAGCATCTTCTCAAATGCCAGAACTTAGCCTCTTGGACCAGCCCGGGAGTCAGGTGTGAGCATATCTGCTGATGGAGGTAGGGTGTGTGGCATCTTCAGAAACCTTCCAGGATGCACTCCTCTGGAGAGGCAACTACCAGACCGACCCAGAGTTAGGAACTACCTTAAAGAGCAGGAGAGATGGAGGCCAGGTTATCAGGAGGAATTCCCTTCAGTGTTAGCTGAGGCTTTGCACATTGGCTCAGGTTCTGGGTTGTCTTGTCCCTGAAGTCAGGCTAGGAGGTGTTTGGAGGATGGAGATCAGATAGATGGCTTTGGTTTTTCTGCCTGTGTCATTCTAGGTGAGTGCAGACAATTAGCATTTCTTGGTTTTGAATATACTGCATCGTCATTTTTTTTTTTTCTCAACTCCTCCAATTGCTTCAAAGGGAGTAGCCCTTGAAAATCTCCCAGACCAAAGCGCTTCCCTTCTTTAGTAGCCCCCAGTATTTACCTGGCTTCAGGCTGGCAAAGGGACAGCCCAGAATCCTGGACCCATTTGTTCCCACCCACTGCTAGCATCCTTGGCTTCTATGAACAGGCCATGGCCCCAGGCCCCATCACGACTTTCAGGTTTAGTCTGGAACTGTCCATGCACATTCTTGACCAGTGGCAGTATTTGCTAACTTGTAATACAGGACGCAAATTCCAGGGCATAAGCAGGAAGGGGATGGGGGCTCTGTGCAGCCTCCCCCACCCCCTGCTTGCCTGTCCACTTCCTTGGGGTTTGGAGCTGACACGGGTCCTCTTCAGAACCCAGAGGACGGAGAGAATTGCTCCTCAGGGTCCCTGTGCAACCCGATTGCTACGCTGTCCCTTGCACTCTGTGTGTGCATTAGATTTTGCAAACTGGCCGGCAGGCAGGCCATGGTCAGTAGTTGGACAGGTTTCCATAGAGTGGGTGGCTTCTGTTCCATGACCTACTTCCTCCCTTCACCTGGACAAGAAAGCTGCAGTTTTTATCCTGAGCAATTCTTCCCTAGAGAGCACCATATCTATGGAAGCAAAGCCAAGCTCCATCTCAATGCTGGGGGCCATGGGCCAGGGTGGAGGGATGGAGGCTGTGAGCTTGGGAGCATCATGGGTGAGGGTCTGCAGAACTGTGCTTCAGCCATTTCCCCGGTAGCATCCTTCTGGAATCCACAGACACACAGAGCCTGCCGTTCATTTCTGTGCCAGGCAACCAAGAGGCAGTTTACAAAGCATTAGTTTTTACCTCAATAAACTCCCAAGCCATCATCATAATAGAATTTAGTGGTGCATTCATTTATTGTCATCTCCCTGCCTACGTCACTTACTATATAGATGTGGATGAGAAAACGAGTTCCCATTTCTTCCAAATTACATTTGTTATTACTAAAGTTAAACGCCCGGGACACCATTATAAGGCTTAGCAAATTAATTCACAGTACATTGGATATTGCTAATCCAACTCGACAGATGCTTATCTTGGAAAAGATTTATGGTTCTTCATAATATAATCTGGTGCTAGATTAATTTGTTTAGCACAACAAATTTAAATGGGGGAAAATATGTGTGTTTGCTTTTAATGCAGAGAAATGCTCATTCTGGGAAGTTATACTGCATGCTGAGGAGGGGCACCCCACCGTCCTCAGCTTCAAATTCAAGGCGAGAAAAGATAGAATATGCAGAGATGATTCCCCTAACTGGGCTCCTCCATGCTCAACTGGTCCTACGAAAGTGACCCAAGCCCCAGAGCATCAAGAGCCCAAGCAGGAGTCCTGAGAATCCCCCTAGTGGTCAGATGCAGACCCAAGCCCCTCAAGTCTTTGGAGTATGACCACTACTCACACTTCTTGGCTAGGATTTAAGGCAGCATGGGTGGCCTTGGGTATCCCAGAGCAGTGGTCTAGGGGGCTGTGCAAGCTGTAGTGAGCAGTACCTGCTTCTAAGCTGCAGATCTGCTGAACATAGCTGGATGATTCTGGGAAAGTTCTCTTCTCTCTTCACTATATTTTCTTCATCAGCATAATTAGAGCTTCAAAATATCTCTCCTAAAAGGTTGCTGTGAAGCCTCCATAAATCAGCCCTGAGTACAAAACATGGTGCCTGGCAACCAAGAATCCTCCATCCGCACCAGTTGTTTTTATACCCAGCAGGAGTGACTCCAAGGAGAGCGTTACAGATGTTGAGGGCAAACAGACCCAGACTTGCCCACTCACTGCACCCTAAGGCTGGAATTAAGGCTTTAAGAAGAGATACAAAGAATTTGCTAAGTAAATTCTGTTGTCCAAAGAAGTGTCTCTGGAATCAGACATAGGGAGTTATTTTTTTAATAACCTTATTTATTTATTTTTGGCTGTGCTGGGTCTTTGTTACTGTGAGGGCTTTCTCTGGCTGCAGAGAATGGGGGCTAGTCTTCATTGCAATGCATGGGCTTCTCATTGTAGTGGCTTCTCTTGTTGTGGAACACAGGCTCTAGAGCAAAGGCTGGGAATGGACTTAGTTGCTCTGAGGTATGTGGGATCTTCTTGGGATTGAACCTGTGTCTCCTTCATTGGCAGGTGGATTTTTTACCACCAAGCCACTAGGGAAGCCCTAGGGAGTTGTTTTATTTTTCTTTCTGTAGAGAACTGTTTAGAAGGGGAATGTTATGTTTGCCTTTCTTTCTGTAGCACAGACATTGGTGGGCATAGAAGGGGCAGGTGGCTGGTGATTTGAAGCCCTGTGAAATCTGTCAGAGGGTAACATTTTATAGAAACACTACTGGAATTGTCCAAGGGCCATAAAGTGGTTGGGAGAGCTCTCTTAGTTTTCGTGTGATGGTTAAGAGTGATGCAGCCTGATGCCAGTTCCTGGCTTCATTTATATTAGTTGTTTGAACCAGGACAACTTGCCTCTCCTCTTTGTACATCAGTGGGAATTACATAATAAACCATCTCATAATGTTGTAAAAATTAAGTGAGATAGTATATGCCAGATGCTCAGTGCCTGTCATGGAGCTTCCCTGGTGGCTCAGCAGTTAAGAATATGCCTGCAAATGCAGGAGAAGCAGGAGACTGGGGTTCCATCCCTGGATTGGGAAGATCCCCTGGAGGAGGGGGTGGCCACCCACTCCAGTATTCTTGCCTGGAGAATCCCATGGACAGAGGAGCCTGGCGGGCTACAGTCAAAATAGTTGCAAAGAGTCAGATACAACTGAAGGGGCTGAGCATGCATGCACAATGCCTGTCACAAAACAGCTCCTCAGGATGTATTTGTTGCTGTTACTATGAAAATGATGATGGTGGTAGTGACGATGACGATGATAGAGATAGTAATGATAATGATGGTGCTGGTGATAGATGGTGATGGTGGTGGTAGTGATGATGATGGTGATGACAGAGACGGGGATGCTGGTGAGGATAATGATGGTGGTGGTGACAGTGATAGTGATGATGGTGGTGGTGGTGATGCTGTGGTGATGGTGGTGGTAGTGATGATGATGGTGATGATAGAGATGGTGATGATGATGCTGCTTAGGATGTGACAGTGATGCTGATGATAGGGATGATGTAGATGATGGTAATTATGATCATAGAGATGATGGTGCTGGTGGTACTGGTGGTGATGGTGATGACAATGATGGTTATTATTCTTAGATGATCACTGGCTTTCTGCTCCACTTGTTCTTCTCCTGGTGAGTTCATTTGATGAGGTCATTAGATGAGGTCCCCAGGCTCTCATCACTGACCTTGGAGCTCCGAGCAAAGATGTAGATGATGCTTAGCCAGGAGCTGCTTGGGATGGAAAATCACCTGGCTCAGGTTCACGGAAGCGTTGAGCTCCAGCCTCGCATGATGCTGCAGAGGCTGCGTGTCAGACGGTCAGAAGTTTACCTGAGGTTGGAGGGAAGGGCTCCCCACAGCAAAGTGCCTTCCTTCTGTGATAGCCCTCTTGCTGGTTGTGTTCTGAGTGTAGAATCACAGAATCTCCTGGGGGGGAAAATGGAAAGTCATTTCCTAGGCTTTAATCTCGATCCTCGGGAAGGGAGCCATGGGGAATTTAAGGCAGCTGGTGTCGATCCCCGCCTTTGCTCACTGTGGTATCTCCTGGGTGCTTGGCTACAGTTGTTGTTTCAGCCACTCCGTCATGTCCGGCTCTTTGTGACCCTGGATTGCAGCACGCCAGGCTTCCCTGTCCTTCATCATCTCCCGGAGTTTGCTCAAATTCATGGCTACAGTTAGTACTCAGTGAAGATTTCCCAGCCCTGCCAGTCCTTGACCCAGCCTGCTGGCCCCTGGCCCCCTGCCTGCACAGATACAGCTGACCCTTCCCCTACCGGCCCTCATTCACAGCTCTGACAAGGTGCACTGCCCAGGAAGCCAAGGTCCCCATCGTCATTCAAGCTTTGTCCCCATTTGGATCAATCACAGATTTGTGACACCCGGCAGCTCAAGGATGCAGTGGCTCAGACGTCCTCCCGGCTCTGCCTGGTGATTTTTACATTGGAATCCACTCATGCGTTTCCAAGGGTGATTTCCAGGTTGCTTTGTCCTTGTCACCAGGGGCCTTCAGTGTCCTCTTTGTGGGATGGGCTGGTGTCGTCTTCTGTCACCCTGATGGTCATCTGACTTGAACCGGGAGTGGGGAGCCCTTGGGACCAAGTTGTATAACGATGGAATAGTTTCTAGATGCCAGGATTGGAGGAGAAGGGAGGGAGAGGCAGATGGAAGGGACAGAGATGTGGTCCCCCCCTTCTGTTTGAAGCTGCGATGGTTGTTTAAATGCTGAGCCCCTTTTAATTAACTTGCTGGGTGTTTGCTACCAGGAAAATGAATCCGTCCTTAATTTAAAGATATTTGAAGCAAATGACTCATGAACTTCAAAAGTTTTGAGTGGCTTAATTGGTATAAGAGCACCAACGGACAAATGAGCATGTGGAGCTTTGCTAAACATGCTAAACTCTATAGATGACGAGGCTGGTCTTCAGGGTCTTCATTGGGACCTCTGGGGTAGATGGGGTGTGGCCTGTCTTATTTGAAGTGGTTCTGCAGTGACCCGTCCTGGCCACAGGCAGGGAGCCAGTGTGTCTGGCGACAGTTCCTGGACCTGTCCAGCCTCCCCAGGCACTTCCTTGCTTTTGCTGAGCAAAGCTGTGTTCACACCAAGTGGATAAATGAGCTCTGACTCATTAAAGCCGACCTCGGATTCTCCTGGAGATGACTCTGTCACTGGGTTTCTTTTATGCTCTTCACATGCTTCCTGCTCCAACCTATTGCAATTAGTGCTTCGTAAGTTCTGTTTCCCTCAGGGTTTCATTCTCCTTCTAAGAGCACCTTGGGATCAGTAAGGTTCTTCAATTCTTGTGGAACCCATGTGCCTATACTGCACTTTCTGTCTGGAAGCCAGGGCCTTCCACACCCCTGGACTGTTGTCCTTGCCAGGCTCCGGGGAGCTGCAGGAAGAGGCCTGGATTGATGCCTTCTCACCCTGGAAACCAGTGTCCTCTAAGGGTGTCCCCGGGGCTGCCGGCCACCCAGGGCCTGGGGGTTGCAGGAGACACACCCTATAGGACACATCTCCACTCCATCGGAATTGCAGTAACAGATCCATCTGATATATGGTAGACTGCTGAGTTTATGATTTCATCCACTCACAGGGGAATGATTCTAAGTATTGTGGTTCAATATTAGATAGAACATCATTTTTAGCATTTTTATTTGACTATGTTAAGGGAACCGGTCTCAAGATTTTTCTAGCTTCTGATCAATTGCTCAGGAAACTGTTCATTCCTTAGTTGACATTAAATGTTGCACCTTGGGATGGAGAGGGACCAGGAAATGGAAGACCCATCCCAGTGCCCTCTTTTCAAGGAGTTTAAAAATCTCTCTGGGAAAGCCAGACAGGCAAGGGCACAAGAGAGGCAAATGACAGTTAAGGACGCTAGCGGGCATGTCACAAACACCACGTAGGCTACAGCTCAGCTATTATTCTGCAAACGCGGATCAGGGAGGAAGCCTGCCAGCCGGGGGGCTGAGCAGTGGGCCCAGCAGTTATCAGGTGCAGGCGAGCTCTAGGGTCAGCAGGCAGATGCTGGGAAGGGGGTTTCAGAGCCATCATTCAGGGTGAGATGTCACCCCTCCTGTTCCCTCCCTCCCCCAGCCCAGATGTGGCCCTGGGTTATAGTAATGTGAAATGGCCCAGGTGAATACATCTGGGGAGAAACTGTGCCCTCACCTGCAGCAGGTAGGTTCCCAGTGAAGCCCAGGGCTCCCTAGAGACCCCGCTCAGATCCAGAGACCCAGTTCCAACTGCCTCTGGGTGGCAGACATGCCTTGTGGTCACCAGCCCTTCGGTCTTTGCTTTCCATGTGGTTCAGCGACTTAAGTCTGCTGCTTGTTGTTTAGTTACTCAGTCACTCCAACTCTTTGCGACCCCATGGACTGTAGCCCTTCAGGCTCCTCTGCCCGTGGAATTCTCCATTTCCTACTCTAGGTGGTCTTTCTGACCCAGGGATCGAACCCTAGTCTCCTGTGTTGGGGACTGATTATTTACCACTAAGCAACCAGGGAAGCCAAAGTCTGTTGTTAGGAGGTGATGATCGGCGGTGGTAGAAGAGGAAGCTTACTTTTCTAGAAGTTTTCTTCAGCAGCAGGGATGCCGAGTCTGTCTAGGAGCCGCATGGGGGATGAAGCCAGAAGTGGGAGATGTGTGGGGGTGTGCAGCAGAGAGAGCCCCTGCCTTGACCGGACCTGCCCCAGGCCCTGGCCGCCCGCCTGCAGGCTGATGGTGTGTCCTCAACAGTACACGTGACCTCAACAGGTCCTGGCTCCCCTGCCTGCAGAGCTGGGAAATGCCTTCTGCCCGCCGAGGCCATCCTGAGACTTGACCATGTTGACCCTGGTGGAGCGCGGAGCTCCTGGGAGGACCTGGGTAGCGCTGACGTGATGGAGTCCACCTCCTTTGGGGGATGGAACAGTGCCAGCGCTGGGAGAATGCTGCTTATTTTATGTCCTTCAAATGCTCCCCAAAGGTGTTGACAGGAGGAGGAGGGTGTTCAGGTGCCCAGCCAGCTCTCCAGTGACCTTTCTCTGCCCTGGAAGGGTTTCAGCAGCCAGAATTACCCCCTGCCTCCCCAAAGTCAGCAGAACCCGCCAATGAGGCACATCAGCAGCCCATGTGTGGTTTGGGGGACATCCTACCTGGGGGAAGTCACGGGCTGGACTGTCCTCTCATGATGGCAGCTTGCTTCTCTGCAGACACCCCTGCACACCTCCCCACCCCCCAGTAAATAGCCAGGAAACACTTCCCATGCTCCATGCTTGGCTTCACTCTCCTTGTTCTTAAACTGCCTGGGGGTAGGGGTGGTGGTGCTGATGTTGGGGGAAGCTGGTGGGCCTGGGACCCGCCCTCCTCACCCCCAGGCCAGGGCCCTTTTCAAGACTCTGGGGAGACCGGGGGCCCTCCCCACCACACACCCTGAAGCTTCAGGACATCCTGATTTGAGGGGTGTGTGTGCTTAGTCACTCAGTTGTGTGACACTTTGGGCTGTAGTTTTTCTGTCTATGGGGTTTTACAGGCAAGAATGCTGGAATGGGCTGCTGTGCCCTCCTCCAGGAGATCTTCCCGACCCAGGGATCGAACCCTGTCTCTTGTGTCTCCTGCATTGGCGGGCAGAGATTTGGGGAAGTCGGGTCCGGAGTCCAAAAGGAAGCTGACTGCCTTATTCATTAGGATAATCTGGGCCCATGTGTGAGATCCAGTGATAAAAGAACCTTCCGTTTCCTCTTGGACCTTGAAGAAGCTCCGTTGTGGTGGTGGGGGGTGCTTCACCAGTAGAGCCCCACCAGGGTGGATGGAAGGGTCACATGCCCACATGATGTGATCTCACACACTGTCCGGAAGGGCCAGCAGTTCAGGCCCCGGCCAGGACTCTGGGGGCGTGTCCTGGGGCTGAGAGCAGAACCCCTGAGAGGTGCACGCCTGGGTCCCCTTCTGTCTCCACCTGCACACGTGGGGGGATGCCAGTGTCCTCTGTGGAGACAGGGCAGGAGGAGCGACTTGGGGGGACAGTAGTGACTGGAGGAAGCTGGGCCAGGTGGAAGATGCGGGGGACAGGAGAAGGAAAGACCAGGGCTCTAGGTCAGGACCCTTGCTCCATCCAGACAGAGCCTGGGTTCCTGCTACACATTTGCCAATGTTCCCTTAACTCACTTGCTATGTACCTTTCCACAGGAAGTACAGCCTGCCAAAACCTTTGGTTTTAAAAACTTGTGCAGTGCCCTGACTGATTCAGAGGCAACACGACAGAAGGTTACTTAGAATAAACACTGGTCTATGCACGACTGGGAGGCAGAAGGAGGGGCTCGAAGGGCCCCCCACCCCCTACCCCTGGCCTCACCAGGAACATGATGCCACATGAGTTGAGATGGGTGTGTCTTTCTGGGCCTCGAGGCCAGTGACTTTCTGAAATGGGGAGCAGCTCTCTGGGACAGATTAATACCGCTTCCTTCCGATGTGCATGGTGGTTGAGTTCTGGAAACTCTGGTGCTTCTTAACATTGTGCAGAAACATGGTGGATCTGTGCATGGAACTGAAGGAGGCACTCCCGGCTCAAGTGTTCAGAGCCCAAACATGCGGCAGGACAGGGCATCTGTAGTCACGCAGGACAGAGGGCTGTCAGGGGACACATGTCTGTCCCACATCCTGCAGGGCAGGCAGCATCTCAGCCTCACCCAGCTAGTGCCAGTCGTCATGGCAACCAAACATGTCCCCACATTCCAAGATGCCCCAGTCCTCTGAGAATCCTGGATATCCCAGAGGTAGCCTTGCACCCCGTGAGTCCCAGGCCCCTCCCCGACCCATGTGCTGCAGATAGATGGGCCAGCTTTCTTCTGAGCTTGAGTGTCCTGGGGCCAGAGCATTGAGTCAACCCAAACGGGGGGCAAGAACCAAGAGAAGTTCTTTCTCTCCCAGTTCTGGAGGCCAGAGGACCAAAATGGAGGTGTGGGCAGGCCATGCTTCCTCTGGAGATTGGGGGGACCATCCTTTCTGCCTTGTCCAACTTCTGGGGGCTCCAGCATCCTTGGCTTCTGGCCGCATCCCTCCAATCTCAGCCTTGTCCTCACAAGACTTCTTCCTTCTGTGTGTGTATCTCTCTTTATGAGGACACCTGCCATTGGATTTAGGGTCCAACCTGATAACCTGGATGGTCTCATCTTGAGACCATTAACGTGATTATACCTGCAGAGGTCGTTTTTCTAAATAAGGCCATATTGATAGGTTCTAGGAGTTAGGCTGCCTTGGGGAGCTACCAGTGAGAGGAGCTTTCATTGGCTCTGGCTGGTGGTTGGCAGTGCCTGGGGATTTTCTCCTGTAGAAGCAACGGAAATGCAGCTTCTGTCCATGCTGGTCTTGGCAATGATGAGGGCCTCACCTGTGGCCCTTCACCTGGTGAGGTGAGCTTGGCATCATCGCCTGGTTAAGTAGTGGTCAACAGACATAGAAGAATCCATTCTAGCTGCATCCCCTCTACCAGGGCTTTGCATCCACCACCTGCCCAGTCAAGCTGGTTCTTGACTTCTCTGATGAATGAGTGGCCTGGCTCCTGACCTCAGTGCCGACAAGATCTCCCTTTTGTTGGTCAGAGTCAGAGGAACCCTGGACAGGGTGTGTTGTCCCTGGGGGTCACACACTCACTGGGGCACTCAGGTAGTCCGGCTGCAGCATGTGGGCTGGGCTTCTCTCTAACTCAGTGACCTCTGCAAAGACTGTGTTTCCACACAAGGGAGCAACCTGAGGTTCTGGGGTTAGGTCTCCATCAGAGTAAAGAGTAGTAAAGAGTAGTAAAGAATCTGCCTGCAATGCAGAAGACGCAGGAGATGCAGATTTGATCCCTGGGTTGGAAAGATCCCCCTGGAGAAGGAAATGGCAAATGGCAAATCACTCCAGCATTCTTGCCTGGAGAATCCCATGGACAGGTAGCCTTGTGGTAGGCTTGTGGGCTGCAGTCCATGGGATCTCAGAGTCAGACATGACTTGAGCAACTTGAGTACACACTTGAGCACACACACACTTGCCAAATTCACAGAGCATTCCAGGCTCTTTATGCTGCCTTCTATCTGTAAGCTGATACCAATGGCAGCCCCTTCCACCTATGGAAGTCAGTTTCTCCTCTGTGAGAGCCTTTGCCTGAGGCTGGAGGCAGTGCTAGGTGTGCAGAACGACCGTCTGGAGTGCCCCCTTTAACAGTCTTCTGTAAGCCACACCAGAACTGGCCCTACTCCTGGCAGAGGCTCCGACTCAGAAACGAGCCCCTTACTCTTTCCTATGAGATCCAGGCTTTATTGGAAATGTATATTCTGCGCCCATGGGGACTGGGTGGACATGTAGGAGGCGTGGACCCCAGCTCCAGGGCTGGCACCTCATCCAAAAATGTGGTCAGTGGTCAGCTGCCTGTTTGGCAACACTGGGGCACACCTCTGGCCAGCAGAGGACTGACAGATTAGTGGACATCAGACTGGGCGCTGTTCCCAGAGGCTCAGGATACAATGAGCTGCCATGGATGATGATGCATGACCAGCAACACGCCAGCTCTTCTGGTGTCTCAGCAGTAGCTGAGGACGGGCTGGTGCCACCAGCCCATTATTAGAAAAACTGAAGCATCCGGGCAATGAACACACTCTAGTCTGCCCTGCTGCTGCCATGAGCTTCCATGAGGTGGGCACCATGCCGGGCAGGTGGAGGGGGCAGGGCAGCTTACATCCTCAGGGTGTCCTAAAGACTCGTGCCCACTGTCCTTCTGGCCAGATCCTCAGATACAGGCTACAGTCCATAGGGTCGCGAAGAGTAGGACACGCGGAAAGCGACTGAGTACACATGCTGGCCACAGAAGCAACTTTCCTGCAAATGTCAATCTTGGCCACATCTCCTCATGGAGTTTTCCACGCCACCTTGGGCCTGGGGCCCCCACTTCCCCTAGACCACCCTCCTGCGGGCTCTCTGTCATCAGAACCAGCCTCGCTGGACCTGTCACCTCTGTCCTGGCTGCAGACCCCTGCCAGTCTCCCCATCAACCCCTAAAGGCCACGGGACCTGTGCACCCCCAAGGCTGCCGCTCCCAGTCTCTTCTTACCCTGCCCAGCTCAGGGCCCATTGTTCTCTCATGTCCCAGGAAAAAAAAAAATCATTGAAATAAATTACACATCAACAGCTAGAGATGGATCATTAATTAATACACTCAGCTGTCTCGGCTTCCTACCCGTAAATAGCACCTCCAGTGAATGAATGAGTGGCCTGGCTCCTGACCTCAGTGCCGACAAGATCTCCCTTTTGTTGGTCAGAGTCAGAGGAACCCTGGACAGGGTGTGTTGTCCCTGGGGGTCACACACTCACTGGGGCACTCAGGTAGTCCGGCTGCAGCATGTGGGCTGGGCTTCTCTCTAACTCAGTGACCTCTGCAAAGACTGTGTTTCCACACAAGGGAGCAACCTGAGGTTCTGGGGTTAGGTCTCCAACTGAACTTTTGTGGGGGACACAAGTCAACTCGAAAAGTTTATCATTGGATTTAGGGCCACCTAGATAATCCAGGATGATCTCATCTCGAGATCTTCAGCTTAATCGTATCTGCAAGGACTCTTTTCCCCAAGGAAACTCACATTCCCAGGCACTGGGAGGCTAGGACTTTAGTGTGTGTGTGGTTTTTTTTTAATTTTGGTTATTTTTAATTGGAGGATAATCACTTTACAGTGTTGTGCTAGTTTTGTGCTGTAATCAATGTGAATCAGCCATAGGTGTACATTATATCCCCGCCCTCTTGAACCTCCATCCCATCTCCTACCCCATCCCACCCTTTTAGGTTGTCACAGAGCACTGGTTTGAGCTCCCTGCATCTTTATAGAGGGGCAAAGTTCAACCCATAAAAACTTCCCCTTCTTCTGGCTCCTCCGTTGCCAACCAAAAACAGCTCCTCTCTCCTGTCTGTATGAGCTTCCCAAGTGGCACTGGTAGTAAAGAACCCGCCTGCCAATGCAGAAAACATAAGAGACGTGGGGTCGATCCCTGGGTCAGGAAGATCCCCTGGAGGAGGGAATTGCAGCCCACTTGAGTATTCTGGCCTGGAAGATCCCATGGACAGAGGAGCCTAGGGGGCTATAATCCATGGGGTTGCAAAGAGTCAAATGCAACTAAAGTGACTTAGCATGCACAGACATTCTTGTCTGTGTGGCCCCACTAGAGCAAATCCTTGAGGAGGTGGGTGTTTAGTAAGACTGTTGCAGAGGGAAGGGCCTCCTTATCCCCAGGAACAGAAGTTTTTAGAAGTTTCCCTTGATCCCACGTGGATTGTTTAACAACCTGTTGGAGGAGGAGATGGGAAAGAAGAGAGGCATGTCTGCTGCATGTTTGCAGCAGAGGTTCTTGTAAAGTTTGCTGTTGTTGTTGACTTTGGCTTTGGGGAAAAAAATGACTCTGCAAGACACTGAAAGAGAATTCTAGGCAGCGAGCTTGGCATAGCCAGTCCAGAAGCCAGGATTAATCTTGCAGCTCACCTAGCCTAGTGCTTGGAGAAGAAGTAGGGGATGGGAAGCACTTACCTTCCTCTTGATCTCATCTCATTTTTGCACATTTTAAAGACAAGCAAAACATGAGCCACAGCTTCTCTTACTGGATGTGTCAATCCCTGGCAGGCATGCTGTGCTACCTGCTGGTCCAGACACAGGAACGATGTGGGGCCTCCTCACTCTGCAGCTGGGGAGGGTACCATGGAACCCGAGCCCCACCTTTTGGGCCAGAGCCAGAGCCTGAGGGGAGGACGCCTCCCCCAAGGAGGAAAACACCTTCCATTGCTGAGCCCACACCTGTTGGATGGTGGCAGCCCTATACTCCTGTAGAAACAGGCATTTCTGGAGCTTCTGTCAAGTGCAGGTGGAGTTGGGCATCCAAAGGTGTGCAGAGAAGGACAAACACTGCAGCCGCCTTCCACACTGTCCTTGAGCAGTTCTTGTCCCTTGAGTGGCTGGATCAAACTTTGCCTGCACTCCTCCTTTTCCTCCAAGGAGAAATTATGTCCTCTTCCTTGGGTACCTCTCTTTAGTTTCACTCATAGATTCAGCTCCCAAAATTAAAAGACAATTAAAAAAACCAGACGTGGTTCTTCTGCCACAAGAACATTTTATTGTTGTTGTTTATGGAAGTAACTGAAGAGCTGACATTTGCTCAGACTCTTTCCAGATGTCATTTCTGGGGAAGAGCTACAGCCTCCTCTTGGCATTTTAAGTGCCCCCCCAAGAGCTAAGAAAAGTAAAAAAAGTTATCAAAGCATCCTTTTGTAGTCTTTATATATGACTTTCTTTGTCAATGATACCTGAATAAAGCTGAAGAGAAAGCAAAGATAAGTTCACGACAAGGCAGGCAGGCAGGTGGAGGGACTGTGGGCACAGTCAGCCTGCCATCATGTCAAATCAAAGTTGCAGGGACAGCTTGAGAAGGAGGAAGAAGCAGGTGGTTTAAGGGACCGCGGCCCCAGAGCTTAGCTGGTGGTGTATGGAAGTCCACAGGGCAAGCTCGCTCCAACACGGGGTGCTATTTGTATGGATTTCCAGAAGAACCAGCTCCTGCAGCATCCCAGCCTCCCTGGGGCAGCAGCAAACGAGCTCAGACAGTGGCCTCCTAGCCTGGAGCTTCTAGAAAAAAAGACAAAGCCACATTGGCTCTGGAATGGTGCCCTCTCCCCATTCTCTGTCTCAGGTCTGAGCCTTCCTGGAGTACTGGGGTCTCAACATCTGCCAAGGGGCTTTGGGGGGGCATCACCAGCAGTGTCCTCTCTAAGCTGCCCATCTTCCAAGTTCCCTCCCTGGAGGCCAGCGCTTCCCCATCTAACCTCAGCTGTGATAGCAACAGAGGGGGAGCCTCCAGAGCCTTGGGGTAGCCAGGAATGGACATGCCCTCCAGGGAGAAAGGCTTCAGGGGGAGAGTGATGTGAGTGTGTTCCCCCGCCCCAGGGGTTGATGGAGTGCATTTCCACAGCCCTCCAGGGTGCATTTCAGCCATACATCTGCTCAGAGGGCCCCTGACACGTGGGTCTGGGGACAGATGTGTCCCCCTCTTCCCCAGAAAGCCTGAGAAGGGGGTTGCATGGTGAGGTAGGACCCTGGGGGTGAGAGTATACAGAAGAGGCCATTGCAGGTTCAGAGAACTCTAATGTCATCTCATCTTATTTATTTGGCTGGTCAGGGTCTTCCTTGCTGCATGGGACTTTTCTCCAGCTGGAGTGAGTGGGGGCTACTCTCTAGTTGCAGTGCACAGGTTTCTCATTGCAGTGGACTCTCTTGTTGTGGAGCACAGACTCTAGAGCACTCGGGCTTCAGTACTTGTGGCACGTGGCTCAGTAGCTGTGACTGCCGGGTTCCAGAGCACAGGCTCAACCGTGGTGGTGCACAAGCTCAGCTCCTCCATGGCATGGGGACTCTTCCGAGACCGGGGGTTGAACCAGTGTCCCTTGATTTGCAAGGTGGATTCTTAACCACTGGACCTTTAGGGAAGCCCCCAGCTCATGTTAGAACTGGGCCAGGATGCCATGTGGCTGAGCTGGGCAAGTCAAGCCTCCCGGGGGAGTGGCGGTGGGGGAAGGACTGGCATGTGGATGCTGAAGAGAAGCATCTTGTCCCAAAGTTCTGCTCCCACCCCTGCTCCAGTCCACCGGCTTTCACGAGTCCTGGGATGTTGTGCCGGGTATGGCTGGGGCTCATAAGGGAGACCCCTCAGAAGTACGCATTGCCCACAGACAGCCTCATGAGTGCCAGCATAAACAAGAGCGTCACCCTCACTCCGGGTGGCCCGTGGTGCGTGGTGCCATCCGGTACAGAGCAGCTTAGTAGAAGCAGCTCAGGAGCGAGGTGGCTCACTGCTCCCCCTGAAGGACCTGGGGTGGGCCTGGAGCCCTGGGCCTCAGTGTGGGGTCACCTCCTTGCCAGGCCTCCCTTGGCGTGAGGGTAGTGGACGCTGGAGCTCCTGGTGAGATATGCTGCATTGCCATCCTTGCCAGAGCATCCCCAGGATTTCCTCGGAGAACTTCCTTCCCCAACATCCGTCTCAGCCTGGACATCTACCTGTGGCCTCTTCTGCTCCAGTGTCCTCACGGATGAACTGAAATAGGATCCTGGACTCTTCTCTGCCCAGCGGGGTATTTCAAAGAATGTTGGCATGGAGAACAATTGAAAAGCCGTTGAAATACTTTTACTTCTGGAATCTTCATGGGATTTCCTGGCCCCCTTGCTGTGGGCTGCTCCCAACCCAGTCTTTCCCCTTCTGCTCTTGGTGAGTTGAGCTCACAGGGCTTGACTCAGTTTCCCTTGATTCAGTTATTTTTGACTGTTTATTGATTTGGCTAAGTTGGGTCTCAGTTGCAGCTCTTATAGCTGTAGGATCTTTAGTTGCAGCATGTGCGATCTCTTTGGGAACTTGAAGTTGCATCATGTGGGACCTAGTTTCCCCACCAGGGATCAATCCCGGGCCCCATTGCATTGGGAGTGTGGAGTCTTAGCCACTGGTCCACCATGGAAGTCACTGACATTGTTTTATAGAAATGAAATGCTCCCTTCAGACTGCATGCATAAGGGAGACTGTGGCTCTGTCTTTGCGCAAGGACCCAGTGGCCCTGAGAACCATCATCTCCAGATCCCTGATATAGAAGCAGGGAGGGAGACAATGTCCAGGGGAATCCCTATTGCTTGTTCTTTCATTCATTTATTCTTTCAAACCTACGGGAATATATGGAGTGCCCCAGTCTGTGATCAGAGCTGGGGCTTTAACAGTCATCGGAATAGTCTCTGCCAGGCCCTCAGGTCTTCAGGGAGTCCGTGACTAGCCCAGTGGGAACCAAATACAACTGAGCAGGTGCCTGCCCTGTTCGGAGAGGCTGTTCTGGTTTTTCCGGAAGTGCGGTGAGGAGGGCTGACCCTGCTCCCAGGCACAGGAAATCCAGTGGGCGTGACTTGCAGGGAAGGTCCAGGGTGTTCTGACCCACTCCTGGGTGTCCCTTCCGCGGCCCAGCAGGGGTAGGACGAGGCCACTGTGACTTGTGCCACTTCCCAGATTCCAGAGAAGATTCTAGTGTTGTGATCTGCCCACAGCCATCGTCTGTGTCAGCCAGAAATAGAACGTGGAAGAGTCTTGCTCTGATTTCTGTGCTCATAATTCTAGGGCAAGCCGCCCTTATGAAATGTGGATCAAAGGAGTCGGGGTGGGAGTGGGGAGGGCAGAGCAGAGCAGTTCTCTGCGAAGGCTGTGCCGTGATCGCCCGGCATCGCCGAAGCACCAATTAGCTGCATTTATAACCCATCTCGTCCAAGTATCAACTGGGTTCAGCCTAGGGGAAAAAACGGGAGCAATTTGCTAAAGGCCCTTTCAACCATGACAATGAAAATCTACATACAGACTTGCAGATCTCCAGAACCTCAGGTGCTGGTTCCAGGGGCAGGACCGGAAGGTGCCAACTGGGATGCTGCACCTTCTTGGAAGAAAGCCACACATTATGTGAGCCCCAGAAAATGGCGGGGTTGTCCAGTGTACAACTCCTGCCTTCAATATTAATAATTTAGATGTACCTCATATCCACCAAAAGCCAAGTGCTTGGCTTGAATGAAATCTTGTTGAACTCACAGCAGTTTTAGGAGACAGACACTCCTCTGATCCTTATTCAGCAGTGGCAAAACCAGAAGCCCAGAGAGGTTAAGTGACTTGCCCAAGGTCACACAGCCTACAAGGATTGGAGTTGGGATTCTGGGCTTCAGGGATTGTATTGTAATGCAATGTACCTTGTTGTTGATAAGTCATGTCTGACTCTTTGCAACCCTATGGACTGTAGCCCACCAGATTCCTCTATCGATGGGATTTCCCAGGCAAGAATATTGGAATGAGTTGCTGTTTCCTCCTCCAAGGGATCTTCCCAACCCCGGGATTGAACCTGGGTCTCCTGCATTGCAGGCAAATTCTTTACCACTGAGCCACCAGGGAAGCCTAATGCACTGCACTAGCCTGGGCCTTTTCTACTTCAATCTTCTTAGCAACTCTTTGGAGTCTATAGTACAGGCTAGGAAATGGAGACTGAAAGAAATTAAGGAGTCTGTGACTGTCACCAAGGTTGATCCCAGTGCTGGCCTGGCCTCAAAGGACCGCTGTTCCCAGTGCCCTGGGCCTCTGAACACACACATGTAGAGTCCACCGTCCCTTGGCTATCCTTGCCTAAGCCTCCTTACCCTGAATCCTCCCACCCTGGGGCCCTGGCCTGCCCCCTCCTCTTGGCCCAATCAGACCCATTCTCAGGGAGCCCTTGTTCTCAGCGGCTAGAGCCCAGCTTCTGTTGCTTCTCCCAGAGGGGCAGCCCCGGGAGGTTCCAGCGAAGACGCTTGGAGCATCTGAAGAATCGGAGGGGGCGACAGTGCGTGAGAGGAGCAGGAAAGCCCCCATACCCCAGCATTGCAGCACCCCATAGCAGCTTTGGGAAATGCAAACCCTTTCCCTAGCTGCCCAGGGACCAGCTGCACATCCTCAGGCAGACGGAACCAATGACAGTCCCATTGCACGTGATCTCATTCTCCATCTCTCTGGTCAGAGGGACTCACAGGGATGATGCCCCGTACGATGTGTGAGCTCTCCGTGAGCATCCTTGGAAGGAAGAAGAGAGGCAGCCCCAGGGAAGGGCCAGAATGGGGCAGCTTTCTCACCTCCTTCTGCACAGATTCCATGGTTCAGGGGCTTCCTCTGCTCCCAGAGCCCACGAGGGTGCCTCCCCTACCTACCTATGTCCTCCTCACAGGTCGACTGGTCCATATATGCTGTCTGAACCTTCACCCATCTTTGCTGGGTACATGGGCAGGGACTTGTCTAGTTAGTAGAGGTGGGGGCCTCCCCAAAGCCCTTCAGTGGGATCCAGGGATCCTCACTGCTAGACAGAGAAGCGGAGAAGAGCCATTTAGGTTCAAATCACTTCAAACTGGATGACAGCCTGTCTCCTGTCCTGACTCTCTCCTCTGGGAGCGGGAGGGATGGTGTGAGGCACACAGGTCCCAGGGTTGGGGCTCTGCCTTAGAGGAGTCTGTCACCCCACCACCCTGGGAGGTACTCAAGGGCAGGCATGATGTGTTGGGGGCCACCCATCCCTGCGTCTCTGGGTCAGCAGCCAGTTCTGCCCGGCTGTCTCCTGAAGGTCCTAATTCTCTGTCCTCTATCCCGGCCACCCCCGGCCAATCCAGGGGACCAGGCTTAAGAGAAGAGGGCCAAGTGTCCTCAAGTCCAAAACCCAGCTCCGCCGGGTCCTTGCTGTGATCGCCTGACTGCTCTGCACCTCACCTTTCTAACCTGTGGAATGGGGATATGAAAAATGCCTGCTTCATAGTGCTGTGAGGGCGAAAGGCATCAATACTTGTAAAGGGTTCAGAACATGCCTGGCACATGGGAAGAACTATGAAGGGTTTATTCCATACAGTTCATAAAATAGCTTTCATACAGTGGCATTACTACTCCCCTGCTCAAGGATCATCAATGGCTCCCCACTGCCTATGAAGAAAGAGCATGCTCCCTCACTGGACTCAAGGTTGCAGTCACCTACACGCATGGCCTACAGGGACCCTCCTCCTTCCAGGCCTGGCCTCTGCCTGCAGGCGGCGTCCTGCTCCAGAGGCTCTGGCCACGGATGTTCCCCAAGCACAAATCTCTCTCTAATCCCCTGCAGCAGGAAGTGATCTCTTCCCTGCTGTGCTTGTCTACAGAAAGTCCTGCAAAATAAGACTGAAATGAGACCCTCCCTCCCTAGCTAGCCCCAAACCCCATTTGAGCTGAGCCCTGAGAAGCTTTCTTTTTTCATCCTCCATGTAGAACATGGAGAGTAATTGTACCTGTGGTGCTCTGTGCATGCGTGCATGCTAAGTTGCCTCAGTCGTGTCTGACTCTTGGCGACCCTATTGACTGTAGCCCGCCAGGCTTCTCTCTCCATGGGATTCGACACGACAGCTGGGTGACAGCTCCTGGAAGCCAGGTGACCATCCCCCCGTGTTCTTGTGTTTCCCAGGTGAGAGTGTTCACCTGAGGTCTCATTGCTGCCTGCCGAGTTTTCTGGGGAAATAAGTCAAAAAGTTAATTTGATTTTGAACAGATTCTTAAATCAGCTCCCGAGAGGCAGAGATCAATTTGCATTTTATTTTTTCCTACTGAGTCATCTTGGCTGGTATTTCACACGAGTTGTTGGTATTTTCCGTGTTCTCTCACTGCACAGAAATGACCCTCTGAGCATATTTTTAAAAGAAGAAGCCATCTGAAGATGGGAAGGAGGCAGCGGGTTCTTCTGTATGTGTATCTTCTGTTCCCGACGGCACAGAGGGATGCAGTGGCCTTTGTCTCCGACTTTGAGTTGTGTATTTGGTCAAAGGAACATTTGCTTCTGCTTTTCCACCAGAGTTCAGCATCTCTTCCTGTATCCTTGGCCACTGAGTATCTCCTAGAGGTTGTTGTTGTTCAGTTGCTAAGCTGTGTCCAACTCTTTGTGACCCAATGGACTGCAGCACTCTGGGCTCCTCTGTCCTTCACCATCTCCCCTGGCATTTGCTCAAATTCATGTCCGTTGAGTCAGTGATGCTGTCTATCCATTTCATCCTCTGCTGCACTCTTCTCCTTTTGCCTTCAATCTTTCCCACCATCAGGGTCTTTTCCAATGAGTCGTCTCCTCACAGAATACTGGAGTGGATAGTCATTCCTTTCTCCAGGGCATCTTCCTGACCCAGGGATCAAACCCAGGTCTCCTGCATTTGCTGTTGAGCTACCAGGGAATCCCCACCTACTAGGGGCAGGGATCTGCTAGTACAGATCCTCCCCCAGCTTGGGCGTCCCCATGCAGAGCTCAGATGCCCTCATCCTGGAAGGTGGACAGGATATGATGGGCCATAGACCCCAAAGAATGGAAAGCAGGGACTCAAGAGATATTTGTCCACATATGTTCACAGCAGCATGATTCACAACAGATGAAAGGTGGAAGCCACTTAAATGGCCCTGGATGGATAAACAGATACACAAACTGGTCCATCCATGCAATGGAATATAATTTAGCCTTATAGAAAGAAGAATGCTTGCTGCAATAAAGAAAGAAGAATGCTTGCTGCAATACTGATGAACCCCAAGGACACTATATTTAATGAAACAGTTCAGTTCAGTCGCTCAGTCGTGTCCGACTCTTTGTGACCCCATGAATCGCAGCACGCCAGGCCTCCCTGTCCATCACCAACTCCCAGAGTTTACTCAAACTCATGCCCATCGAGTTGGTGATGCCATCCAGCCATCTCATCCTCTGTTGTCCCCTTCTTCTCCTGCCCCCAGTCCCTCCCAACATCAGGGTCTTTTCCAATGAGTCAACTCTTCGCATGAGGTGGCCAAAGTACTGGAGTTTCAGCTTCAGCATCAGTCCTTCCAATGAAAACCCAGGACTAATCTCCTTTAGGATGGCCTGGTTGGATCCCCTTGCAGTTCAAGGGACTCTCGAGAGTCTTCTCCAACACCACAGTTCAAAAATATCAATTTTTCAGCACTCAACTTTCTTCACAGTCCAACTCTCACATCCATACATGACCACTGGAAAAACCATAGCTTTAATAAGCCAGTCACAAACAGACAAATCCTATATGATTCCACTTATATGATGCCCCTATAGTCATTGAATTCAGAGAGACAGAAATTAGAAGGGTGGGAGTCAGGGGCTGTGGGGAGAGAGAAGGGGAGTTAGTGTTTAATGGGGACAGAATTTTAGTTTGAGAAGATGAGAAAGTTCTGGTGATGGATGGTGGGGATGGTTTCTGGACAGTGTGAATATGCTTAATGCCACGGAGCTGCATGCTTAAGGAAGATGAAGATAGATTTTATGTGTATTTTTATCATATTTTAAAATTATTTATTTTAATTAGAGGCTAATTACTTTACAGTATTAGGATGGTTTTGCCATACATCAACATGAATCAGCCATAGGTGTACATGTGTCCCCTTCATCCTATACCCCCTCTCCCACCTCCCTCCCCCACCGCATCCCTCCAGGTCATCACAGAGCACCTGGATATCTGTTTTACACTGGATATCTATTTTACATATGGTAACTAATGTATATGTTTCGTCTGTGGGAGCAACCTAGATGTCCATTAGCAGATGAATGGATAAGGAAGTTCTGGTATATCTACACAATGGAATACTACTTAGCTGTAAGAAGGAACACATTTGAATCAGTTCTGTTGACGTGGATGAACCTAGAGCCTGTTATACAGAGTGGAGTGTCAGAAAGAGAAAAACAAATACCATATATTAAAACATATATATTGAATCTGGAAAGGTGGTACCAATGATCCTATGTGCAGGGCAACAAAGGAGACACAGACATAAAGAACAGACATTTGGACTCAGTGGGAGAAGGAGAGGGTTGGGTGATTTGAGACAATAGCATTGAAACATGTAAGTTTTTCAAATTTAAAAAAAAAAAAAAAGGACTTACAGGGTGAGGACTAGAGCATCCTGCTTCTGGCCCCAAATCTTCATCAGAAGCATCGGGAGCAGAAAGGCATTTTGGGAATTCTAACTGCAGAGTCACCATCAGACTCCACAGCTTCAGAGAAGGTGTGGTCTCTCTGCCGATGCACGTGGCTGGGGCCATTACAGGGTGTGTCAGAGAAGGGCAGTGGCTGGTGGGATTGAGAGATCAGCCTCCTGCAGGGGACAGAGCTGGGCAGACAGGCAAGGTTTCTCCCGAGGATATGAGAGTGGGAAACTGAGGATTAGCTGCAGGGTGGGTTGCATTTGCAGTTGTGTTGGTTTTCTGGGCCTTCTGCAACAAAATGCCACAAACTGGGGGTGGGAGGGGGACTTACAGAAGCAGACATTTATTCTCTCCCAGTTGTGGAGGCTAGAAGTCTGAAATCAAGGTGTGGGCGTGGCCGAGCTCCGCCCCTGGAGGTTCTAGGGGATGGTCCTTCTTTGCCTCATCCAGGCTCTAGGGGTCAGGCTGTTTCTTGGCTTGTGGCCTCTTTCCTACAATCTCTGCCTCTGTCTGCATTCGTCAGCATCTCCTTGGGTGTGTTGTGTGTCTCTCTTCTTAGAAGGGTATTGTTACAGGAAGGGGGACTCCTTCAGGGGCCCAAGAGTGAATTCTTATCTAGCACTTGGAAATGAACTGTCTGAGGAGACACCTGATGACAAAGCAAGAGACTTTATTCGTGGCTCGCAGTCTCGGGTTTTATGGTAATTGGGTTCATTTCTGGATTGTCTCTGGCCAGTCAGTCTGACTCGGGAAAGGCATGTGCATCACTTGCTGGTGGATTCTGGCAAGGAGGATTCTGGGAAGTTGGTAGGACATACAGACTGGCATCTCCAGTCGTTAAGTCATGTCCAACTCTTTTGTGATGCCATGGACTATAGCCCACCAGGCTCCTCTGTCCATACAAGAATACTGGAGTGGGTTGCCATTTCCTTCTCCAGGTGATCTTCCCTACCCAGGGATCAAACCTGCGTCTCTTTCTTAGCAGGCAGAATCTTTACCACTGAGCCACCTGGGATGCCCCTTCACTCTTTTGGACCTTTCTCTAATTGTTCCAGTTGGTGGTAGCTTGTTAGTTCCGCATTTCTGACCAGGACCTCCTCTTATGACCCACACAAGTGGTTACTATGGTGCCTGGCCAGGGTGGGTGGTTTTGGTCAGTGGTTCCCCTAACAATACCAGTCATTGGATGTAGGGCATCCCCCTAGTTCCAGTGTGACCTCCACTTAATCACGTCTTCAAAGACTCTATTCCAAATAAGGTCACATTCTGAGGTTCTGGGTAGATAGGAATGGTGGGGGCTGTTTAATCCCCTGCAGAGAGATTGGTACAGACTCAGGGTTTCCCTTGTAATCATCAAGACGTCTCCCCAGCTATGGGGCCCAGGAGCAGCAAGCCTCTAACCTGCATTCTCTGCTGAGGGGTGAGGCCTCCTTGAAGAGATGCCTGATTCCAGGGCTGGGGCAGGGAAGGAACAAGCCAGACCTGGAACCCCTTGTACCTGGGGGTAAGAATGTACTCCCAGAACTGACGGGATGTGTCCCAAAGATGGAGGCCAGCTTGAAGGTACTCCCGCTGACCGAACCTCAGACAATTCCAGGTACAAAACAAGAGAGGAGGGCATAACCTGATGAATAAAGTAGGGCTGCCTGAGTGGGTAAAGAAATGAAGAGATCCCATCTTTTGTTTTTTAATTTTTTAAAATTATTTGTTTGTTTGTTTATTGGCCGTGTTGCATGTGGGATCCTAGTTCCCCAACCAGGGGCTGAACTCATGCTCCCTCCTCTGGAAATGAGGAGTCCTAGTCACTGTACCACCAGGAAAATCCCAAGGCCCCTCTTCTTGATGGCAGGATGCCAGCTAATAAAGGCAAAAGGAACAATAGCATTAAACAATTGCTACCTTCACAGGTGGCTCAGTGGTAAAGAACCCGCCTGCCAAAGCAGGAGATGCAGGAGACGCGGGTTCGATCCCTGGGTCAGGAAGATCCCCTGGAGGAGGAAATGGCAACCCACTTCAGCATTCGTGCCGGGAGAATCCCATGGACAGAGGAGCCTGGTGGGCTACAGTCCAGAGTGTCCCAAAGAACTGGACACGACTGAGGACTAAGCATGCAGTCAACTCGCACATTCATAGTGATAATTAACTCAGACAAGAAGCATTGATGGACCATAAAAAGAGAGGGTGAAGGTTGGGAGAGCCACAGGACTTTACATCTTAGGCTGTCTCCCAGAAAATGCTGATTTTCACAAAGGTAGGGGAGTAACTTTGCAGCAGAGATGCTCAGTGGACACCGTCTGGGCCCTGTGGTCCTTGCTTCCCTGCCAGGGAGGAGACACAATGCCTTCTGCTCCGGTCAGTGGGAGTCACAGAGCACACAGCCTCACTTTGTGACTTCCCCTTGAATCCACAAATCGGGGGACATGTTGGTCAAATCAAAGTTACATGCTACAAAATGCCTAGTTATTCTGTTTTCTTAAAAAATGCTAAGCTTGTGAAAGTCTAGGAAAGACAGGAAAATTTTTCCCAATGGAAGGAAACTAGAGATGAGTCAAAGCCAAAAGGGACGAGTGGTCCAGGACTGGATCTTGTGGCAGGACCGTTGGCAAATCCCGGGGTGGCCTCTGGTTACAAGCATGTGGGCATCTGTCCTACCCTTGCCCCTTTCCCTCTTAAGTCTGAAATTGTTTCAAAATGAGAAGTGAAATAGCTAAATATAAAAATCTCTCACCTTTTGCAGCCCCTCCCTAAGCCTCTCCCTGCATATGTGCACACAGACACAGACAAGAAAAGTGTTCCTGTTGTTGGAATCAACATAAGGCGTAAGGGGAACATTGTGACCCGTTGTCAGTTAAAGCACAGCTCAGGGACAATACTTGCACTTTTTTTTCCCTAAAAGTCCTGGAATTCAGAGGCCATTCCTACATGAGTTGTTTCCTTGTAGGAAAAAAAGGTGAGGCAGTGATGGGAATGATGACTGTCCCTCTGAACAATATTTTAGTTTCCAGTTACCTGAACAGGTAGATTGGGTGTGCTGGCACGTTCTGGGAGATGCCCCTCAGGTCCCATGTGCCTGGAGACCCAGTACCGGTTCCATAGCTGCCTCCAGAATGTGACTGCGGGAGAGGGGGTCCTGAAATGTAGCCCCAGGATGGCTGCAGTGCTCTCTCCATCCACACCGACAGCTACCCCAGGCCAGGTGTGAGAGGCTTTTGTTAAAAAGGAAATGTGTTCTCTGCTGTGGGACCCATGGGGTCATCTGGGCTCCTCATTGTTAGGTTATAAGAGTGTCATCAGAGGCCCTGGGGCAATAGGATGTGGGACCGAGGTCCCTCAAGCAAAGGTCGGAAACCCAGCACTGCTTAGCCAGGAACTTGTGTGCGTGCAGTGGGGAGGCAGGGGCTGGGAGCAGGGCCATGATGGGGTCAGGAGACAGCATCTGAGTTTGTAGAGAGTAAAGGGAAGGGGGCTCTGCACGGCTGGAGAAACAGAGAAAACAAACTGTATGGAAACTGCAGGTATCTGTCTGCTGTCTTCAAATGCACACACTCCCAGGTGTCTGTGTATTCGCTCATTCATTCATTCATTAGCAGTAGGTCATCAGGCACATGATGAGCCTTTGCAGGGAGCTCAGGCTATGTGGACAATATGTGAACAATTCCCTCCAACTCTTCCCCCCAGCCTTCCCCAAGGAGTTTGTCTTTTAGTTTTTGACCTGAACCCTTAAGTGCTCTGGGCAGTTGGAGCAGATTTGCATAGTGAAGGTCAGGTTGGCTCAACCTTATCCACGGGAGGTCTCACCAAGAACAATTCCTGACTTACCTACTCAAAATGGATTGGGGGATAATTGGCCTCCTGACTTCGGTAATGCTCAGTCTTGATGATATAATTATGGGAGAAGGCGGGGCTGCAGCATGCTGGATGGTCCCCCAGGCGCTCTGGAGGCTGGACTGCAGCTATGGATGGGCGGTGAAGTGATCGCTGTCTTTCCTTGGGATCTGTATGAACAGTGTGGGAGAGAGGATAGCAGAGACTCATGGCTTCCTGTCAATGCCACTGTGACCCTCCGAGGACAGTGGAGTGCATGAACCAAATGGGCCCTTTGAGTGCCTGAGTCACTGTGTCCAGGGCAGTCACGTGCATGCGAGTTTAGACCCAGAAGGGGCCTTGTCTCCCAAGCACTGAACTCCATGGCTCCTGTTCCCAGTTCCAGAGATAATCCTTATGTCTGTACAATGCTTCATGAGTTTTAAAGGACCTCTCACACATTTTCTCCTCTGGCAGATGAGTCGGCTGAGGATTTAAGTGGTTTGCCCAAGGTCAATGAATCAATCAACAGAACAATTATTGAACTCTATCAGAGAGCGTGATGCTGAGGGCCTGATAAGAAGGACCAGGGTCTGCTCGAACTGCTCAGGGAAAGGGTGGATCTCAAGGCAGATGCAGGCACACATGTGCACAGGCATGCAGTGCACACAGGCACACACGTGTGCACATACAACATGCCCACACAAAGATTCCAGCCTCAGACCAAGGGCAGCTGTGTGCCAGAGGGTGAGGACGCCACCTTGAAGGGGCAGGAAAGCCAAGGAGACAGAGCAGGTGGGTCATGGGGACTTCAGAGGAGGGGGATCTGAGTCCCAGGTGTTGGGCCTGGGGACCCAGACCCCATCCCCCACCTCGAGCTGATGCCACCACTCCAGGAAAGAGCCCTTCAAAGTCTCCTTGGAAGGAAGGAAGGAAGGAACCAAGGAGCCAATCCCGGTGGAACTTGCAGCTGCCTGCCCCCTCTGCCAATGGAATTGAAATAATCAGAATAATCACAGGCAATCAGACTAAATAACAATGTGTAATGATAACAAATGGTCGTCAGAGCCCCTCCAAGGTCTGGAGTCGGCTGGAGAGCCTAGGATGACAATTTCTTAAATTAATTGCTCCGGGGCCTCGGCTCAGCGCTCGGGTGCAGAAGGGGCTCGGGGATGATTGCTGCTTCTTCTTCCCAGCCTGGAGTAGGTGCTCCTGCTTCTGTTTTCTCTCTGTTTTCTGAGGTTTTGGGGGCATTGCTGCCCCTGCCTTCCAACCTTGACAGCAGGTACGGATCTGGGTGCTTTGATTAGAAAATAATAAAGTACAGCTCTCAGAAAGGGGTGTGAGGGTTCACCCCTCTGGGGGTCCCCCTCCTTCTGCTAGGACTCTCCCGCTGCCAGTCAGCTGTGCACCCCGCAGTTGATTGGTGCCCAGGAATGAATTATGCATGTCTCAGAGCCTGGGGTGGAGTGCAGAGGGGGAGATGAAAGGCCGCCTCAGAAAACTGCAAAGTCTGAGCATCCCCTCCCCTTTTGGTTCTAGCAAAGACTGGTCATTGGGGCATCTCAGGTGGAGTCTGGGAAACTCATTCTCTTAAGTTCTGGTCTCTGCTGCTGCTGCTGCTAAGTTGCTTCAGTCATATCCGACTCTGTGCGACCCCATAGACAGCAGCCCACCAGGCTCCCCCATCCCTAGGATTCTCCAGGCAAGAACACTGAAGTGGGTTGCCATTTCCTTCTCCAATTCATGAAAGTGAAAAGTGAAAGTGAAGTCGCTCAATCGTGTCTGACTCTTTGCGACCCCATGGACTGCAGCCTACCAGACTCCTCCGTCCATGGGATTTTCCAGGCAAGAGTACTAGAGTGGGGTGCCATTGCCTTCTCCAGTCCTGGTCCTAGGTGCCTCTATCTGCTGGTCGAGTGGCCTGGCTGGTGTTCGGCTGGAACTTAAGGACGAGTGGAGAGAGCATGGATTTTGGAATCACGCTGAGCTGAATCTGAACATGGACTCTGCCACTTACCAGGGACCTGGCAGCCGGGTTCAGCTCTCTTCCCTCCTTATAGAGTGAGAACAGCAAAGTCTGCTGTGATAAGTCAGCACCAAGGACAGCAGATCTGCTGTGACAAGTCACCAGCAGCCCAGCAGGGGTCAGTGTACCATCCCACAGCTGGGAAAGAATCAGCCTGCAATTTGAGAGACCTGGGTTCAATCCCTGGGTTGGGAAGATCCCCTGGAGAAGGGAACGGCTACCCACTCCAGTATTCTGGCCTGGAGAATTCCATGGACTGTATAGTCCATGGAGTCACAAAGAGTTGGACATGAGTGAGCGACTTTCACTTTTCACTACAGCTCTGGAGGTCAGAAGTCCTACTTCAGGGTGTGGGTGGGGATGTGCTCGCTCCAGAGGCTCCAGGGAGGGTCCTTCCTGCCTCTCTCAGCTACTGGGAGCTCCAGGCATTCCCTGGCTTGTATAAGGCTGCCTCTCTCCACTCTCAGAATGCTTCTGTTTCCCCATGGCATTCCCCCCCACCGTGCCTGTTTGTCCCAAATCTCCCTCTATTTTCTTTAAGGATACCTGTCATTGGATTTAGGGCCACCCCTAAGTCCAGAATAACGGAGATCTTTAACTAACTACATCTGCAAAGACTGTTTCCAAGCAAGGTGATGTCTTTGAGCAGCACTTTTCCACCCTCTACACCTGTTCTGTAAGATCGTTGATGTAAGAGTAGGCACTGCTGTGTGTAATGCCTGCCAGCTCCTGGCTGTGGCCGCTACTCCGCACATGGTAGGTAGCTCATCACTGTCCTGTGGAAGGACCCAAACTGTCCCATGGTGACCACTCGAAGTCTGCTGTAAGCTGACGTCACACTGTGACTGAAAATAGGTGTATGCCTTAGGATGACAGTTGTCATGTTTAGTACCATTTTCACAGAACCCCCTTCTTTATTTTTGTGGGTTTTAAATTATTTTTGTTTTTAAATTAATTTTTATTGGCTTATAGTTGCTTTACAATGTTGTTAGTTTCTGTGGTCCCTCAAAGTGAATCACTGTACATATACATGTTCGCGTGTGTGTGTGCGTGCTAAGTCACTTTAGTCACGTCTGACTCTCTGCGACCCCGTGGACTGTAGCCCACCCGGCTCCTCTGTCTATGGGATTCTCCAGGCAAGAATACTGGAGGGGGTTGCCATGCCCTCCTCCAGGGGACCTTCCGAACCCAGGTATCAAACCCCTATCTCCTGCTTTGCAGGCAGATTCTTTACCTATGAGCCGCCGGGGAGGCCTGTACATATACATATGTCTCCTCTTTTCTTGGATTTCCTTCCCGTTTAGGTCACCGCAGAGCATTGAGTAGAGTTCCCTCTGCTGTGCAGTAGGTTCTCATTAGTTACCTATTTTATACATAGTAGGGTATATATGTGTCAGTCCCGATCTCCCAATTCGTCCCACCCTCTCCTTCCCCGCTTGGTGTCCATACATTGGTTCTCTACAAATTCCCTTCTTTTTCTGCTTAGTGGGCACCAGCTTGGTTGGAGTTGCTTGAGTGGAATGAACCCCAGGCTCTTTTGTTTTGCCTGTTCATTTGTTTGTTCACAGCTTGGTTTCTCAAAATGCTCCCTGATCGAGAAATTGCCTCCCTTCGTTGGGAGTTTAGTCGACAAGGCAGCTGGTGGCCTTGGGTGTCCCAGGTGAGACAGCAGTACACCTGCAGTCACCCCACGCTGCGTTGGGAGGGGCTGTGTCCCTGTGGTCACTGTGATGCTGGGATGGATGGTCTGCCCACGAGGTCAAGGATCACAGCACCAGGGCAGTCTGCCAAGAAGAGGCTTATTCCCTGCCGCCGACAGATGAGACAGACTGCGTCACATCCATCTGGGCCTCTTTACAGAAGCCCCTTCTGTGGAGGTTCGACTGTCTGAGCCCAGAAG
Source organism: Muntiacus reevesi (assembly GCF_963930625.1). Lineage (NCBI taxonomy): Eukaryota > Metazoa > Chordata > Mammalia > Artiodactyla > Cervidae > Muntiacus > Muntiacus reevesi. Next base: position 94,589,717 of record NC_089253.1, on the reverse strand, counting down.
TTTGCCTTTTGCATTCGTGTTAGTTTCTTGTGGCTGTCGTGACAAAGCATCACAGACTAAGAGGCTTCAGACAGCAGAGATGGACTCTCACAGCTTGGAGGCCAAGATCAAGGTCGAGGAGGCACCAGGGGTGTGCTCCCGGATGACTCTGGCTCAGGACCGAATCACTCTGATCGCCGCCTCTGGAGTCACGTGGCTGTCTTCTCTCCATTTTGTGTACCCTCTCTGTGTCCTTGCCTGTGGACACCGGTCACCCCGGATCAGAGGTCACCCTGCTGAGTGTGCCCTCACAGCTGGTTACATCCGCCCTGACCCTGTTTCCCAGTAAGGTCACATTCTGAGACGCTGGGGGCTCAGACCTCACCCTGACATTTGAGGTCACAGTTCAACCTGTAGCATAGTTTTTCAACCCGAAATTGCATTCCCGGTGCACCCAACCCGCCATGCAATTCCGCCTGGAGGGCTCTGTGGTTTCAACCCTGTTAACTTTGATTCTCTGCCTGATTGTCAAGTACCCTTCAGAAGTTTAAACAGGTGATGGCACACCTCCACCCCACCCTGCCAGTTCATGTGGGACCAAAGAAGGCTTTCGGGATGAGGACCCCATGCAGGGCATGGCATCGGGCACCACTTTCAAGCTGCGCTGAGCCTCCTGAGAAGTTGCCTTGGAGATGTCGTCTTGTCCCCAGACAGTAGGGCTTCTTATCCACAAAAGTGAGACCATATCGCCACCCCGTGGGTCTCTACAAAGAGCCAAAGTAGGAGACGCTGCAATCCCAGGTTCTGAGCATTTCTGTCTGCCTGACTCTAGTGCAAGGTTTCAGAGGTCAGGTGGACCCTTCCACATGCATGAGAGGGGGCTGTGAACTGATAAGAGATGGACCAGAAGGAGCCAAAGTTGGGGAGTCTGTCTGATCACTAGGAGTGTGTTCACAAAGGGGCACTGTGACCCAGATGATGGATGGTTGCAGGCCATGGGTAAGCGGCTCTGTATCAGAGAGGTTTTTTCAGAAAGCCATGTGCACGTGTGTGTCTGTTTGCCCATGTGTAAGTGTTCACGTGGACCCACGTGCACCAGAGGGAAGCAGTTGGAGGTGTGGACCCACTTCAAGTCATCAGGGCAAGATAGTCTGGTGGCCTCACAGTCCTTCAGGCTTTTGTGCTAAAGATGGAGACAGAAGATGACCTTGTCATCCTTGTAACTTGTAAAATAGTTTGCACCTATAAAAGTAAAAGACACTTGTTCCTTAAAAGGAAAGCAATGACAACCCTAGACAAAGTAGACACATCACTTTGCCAACAAAGGTCTGCATAGTCCAAGCTGTGGTTTTTCCAGTAGTCACATATAGATGTGAGAACTGGACAATGAAGAAGACTGAGCACCAAAGAATTTGTGCTTTTGAACTGTGGTGCTGGAGAAGACTGTTCAGAGTCCCTTGGACAACAAGGAGATCCAACCAGTCAGTCCTAAAGGAACTCAACCCTGAATATTCACTGAAAGGACTGATGCTAAAGCTGAAGTTCCAAGACTTTGGCCACTTGATATGAAGAGCCGACTCGTTGGAAAAGACACTGGTGCTGGAAAGATTGAGGGCAGGAGAAGAAGGGAGTGACAGAGGATGAGATGGTTGAGTATCATCACTGACTCAATAGAATCTGAGCACATTCTGGGAGATAGTGAAGGACAGGGGAGCCTAGCGTGCTGCAGTCCATGGGGGCTGCAAAGAATCAAACATGACTGAGTGACTCAACAGCAGCAACAAACCTGGACTGGACGGCACACGTGGCAGTCACCTCCTGAATGGACGGAAGCATTCTCCCTACCTTTGTTACAGGTTCCACAGAGTGCAGGGCTTGGGGCAGAGGAAACTCCATCAAACACACGAGAGGTAAAGCGAGAGTGCATCATTCACCAAAGGAGGGCAGGGAGGAGGAGGGGAGCAGAAGAAGCTGGGGGCATCCACCAAGATGGATGTGTGCAAAGGGGGCAGGCTTGTTTTGTGCTTGAGGGGTGCAGAACTTCCCAAGGGAGATCCAACAGAGGCAAGAATGTAGAAGGTGAGGAGTCTCAGTGGGAGAGGATGCCATGGACAGGATCAGTGTAGAGACAATAATTATGGGTTGAGAGCCACCAGGACCGTCCAGATAACATGATCGACTCCACACTGCTTCTTTTATGCTAGTGTCTGGACATCGTAGGCTTGAAATAAAGATGCTGTGCTCCATACAACACTGTACAGTAAGGTACACAAACACACAGCCTCTGGTAGAGGAGGCACGCACTTGACCATGTACACCAGACATGTGCCCTAACTTACATGATTGGCCATGGGAAGGCATGTTCACATCTTTGAAAGTTTGCAACTTGAAAGTTCGTGTGTAGGGGACGTACTTGCAAGGTATCAGGATTTAACCAACTGTCTCTTTATTGTCTGAGCCACCAGGGAAGCCCAGTAAGAGATAGATCACCATTATTTGAAACTGGGTGCCTGATAACTATGAAACCTGGATATTCCTGGAGACTACTTTTTTCTGTCTACTTTTGTTTTTCTCTCTTGGTTTCTTTTCATTGGGTCTTGTCCCTTGGTGTGTCTGGTAATGTTGTGTTAGATGCTAGACATTGTATCTGAAAACCTATGGAGATCCTTTGAGGTTGTTGACCAGAGGCTGTCAAACTATGGCCTGTTTTTTGCTTATGTACATCATGGGACCTAAGAAAAAAAATTTTTTTACACATTTAAATGATTGAAAACATAAAAAGGATATTATTTCATACTATGTGAGAATTATTTGAAATTTGAATGTCAGTGTCCACTGTTTCTTTGGACACAGCCCCACCTACTTACTTGTATCAGTTTATGGCAGCTTCTGAGCCACAATTGTTGTTGTTCAGTCACTAAGTTGTGTCCAACTCTTTGTGACTCCATGGACTGTAGCACAGTAGGCTCCCCTGTCCTTCACTGTCTCCCGGAGTCTGCTCAGATTCATGTCCCTTCAGTCAGTGATGCTTTCTAACCATCTCATCCTCTGTTGCCCCCTTCTCCTCCTGCCCTCAATCTTTGCCAGCATCAGGGTGTATTCCAGTGAGCTGGCTCTTTACATCAGATGGTCAAAGTATTGGAGCTTCAACTTCAGCGTCAGTTCTTCCAGTGAATATTCAGGGTTGATTTCCTTTAGGATTGACTGGTCCAAGGGACTCTCAAGAGAGTCCACAATGGCAGAGGCTAATGGACTGTTTGGGTCACAAAGCCTAAATGTTAACATCTGGCCCTTTGCAGAAAGAATCTTCAGACTCCTGCTTAGAGGCTGTTCCTCAGGCAAAGAGGTTGGAATCATGAGTTTGGAAGCCAGGTTTCCATCTTTCTGGAAGGCCATCCTAAGATTCAGTCCCTGTTTCTGAGTCTGCAGCCGATGGATGCCTCCTTGACTCTGAACAGCTGTGGGACAATAATACCTTTTCTGGTCTCTGAACCTGCAGGAAATTCCTGGCTTCTGACTTCCCAGACTGAACTTGAACACTTTTCTGTTTGCTGCTTATTCTCTCTGACTGGGTCTCAAGCCTGTGCTTGAAAATCCTGTCTGGAGAACATGGGTTTGAATATTGCAAGGACCCCAAACCAAAGCCACGAGTTGCTGTTTCCCCATCGTCTCCCTTCTTCCTCCGCTCCCCCGTGCCTCCCACCCTCAGGTCTTTCTTCTGGCTCCCTTAGAGTCATGGGGACAGGTCCCAAAGCTGTCACTGCCTGGGCTCTTTATGTGCTGACTTCGCGGCAAGCCCAGGGGGCCAAGACGCAGGGGGAGGTCTAGTCTGACCTGGGCCAGGTGCTTCTCAGCAGGACAGACAGGGGCTCTGCCTTGGGGATGTGGTTCTCTCCTGGTGCCCCTGCTGGACACTGCCTTGCACTGCCTGCTCCCATCCTGGTGGGAGGAGAGGGGATGGACCATCACCTGACGTCAGTGGGAGGGCCAAGCAGGGCTGCTGGGTAGAGATGGTGGTACTGGAATGTTTTAAATGCAGCTTTGTCTGTTTATTATTTTGTTTGTTTGTTTCAATTGGAGGATAATTACTTTACAATATTGTGATGGTTTTTGCCCTAGATGAATATGAATTAGCCATCAGTATACATGTGTCCCCCTCCATCCTGAACCCCTCTTTCCCCACTCCATCCCCCCTGGTTGTTTTATTGTTTTAACAAAATGGTAGTTAGCAGCATAAAGACCTCAGCAGTGGCTATTGGATTTAAGGATATTCCCCACCAGGAAGCCTTTCAAAAGTGGGCAAATGGTGCTGGGAGCGCTTGCCTTTCTCCTGCTCTCTTAACACCTCCCCTCTCATTGCCCCCATCAAAATTGCATTGCAATTTCCCCAAACTTTCTGGCCACAGTGAGGTTTTAATGGGACGTGGAGATAACCGTCTCCCTCCTGCTGGCTCCGCCGACACTGTCAGTGGATTCTGAAGGCAGAGCTGACAGCCAGCTGTGCCTCCCGCTCTGTCTGCAAACTGAGCATCTCTGATCCGTGGAGGCTGGGCCGGAGCCTCCCACCCCACCCCTCACTCTCAGTTTAACCCTGAAGGTTTGGCTTAGACCCTCCAGAAGGCTGTTACAGAGGGGGCTCTGTTCCCTCCAACAGTGAGCCAGTGGCCCTCAGTGTAGAAATAGAGCAGCAGCCAGAGGACAAGCCAGGGCTGAAGGTGTGGCTGCCCCAGCATGGCGGGGTCACCTGGCTTGAAGGCTGGGACCAAACCCCTGCTCTGGACGCCCCAGGCGGGGTCTGTCATGGACAGGAATTCCAGACAGCTCGTCTCTGGCTGCTTTTTAGTCTCCAAAGCAGAAACTCATCCCAGCCAAGACTAGGCAACAAGGATGGTCCCTCGGAAAGAGCAGTTCCGACGCCGAGCTTCTTGTCTCCATCCACAGGCGTTTGTTGAGGGCCGAGGATGCAGCAGGAAGTGAGTGGGACTTGGAGAAGCACCAGAACCTAGAGCCGGGATGGAGGGGGCGGGGGAGGCGGGGGTCATGCTCCTCTCCCGAGCCCACATGCTGTTGAGTTCCATCCATGGACGCTCAGTTTCCCCCGAGGTTCAGGCGCGTCTGTTCTGGGGGAGGAGAGAGCAGATGCCAGAGCATCTGGGGAATGCTGGGTTAAACCAACTTCCTGAAACAGGCTTCTTTTCTGGAGGATTCTCAGACGCGTGCATCACGAATCTCTAGGAGGGAGTCTAGGCTGCATGCACAGAGCTCTTGTTTTATTGGAATGCTGAGAAGGGGCTTTGGAGAAGGCAGCGTGGTCCCTCCAGGTGAGCTGCCCACAGCCCCCTCCCCAACCCTTCTCTCTCCACCAAGAAAATCAAACCCTGTCTGTCCCATGTCCCCACCTTTTATTCTGTGTGTCAAAGCCTGGCATTCCTGAAGGGAGAGCCTGAGGGTCACATGTGAGTTGTTACTGGGGACGTGATCACAGTGAGTGAGTTGGGGAGCACTGGATGTGCATTTCGGATGACTGGTACCCTGAGCTCTGGACCAGAAACCGCCACGCCTCTCAGGAGCCCTAATCCCCCTGCATCACTGTGTCTGTGGAGCCCTCCTGCCACAAGGCCTCTCAGGGAGTTCCACACTGACCTTCACCCATGCAGTTCCTCCTCTTTCCCTGGAAGAATCATCATCCCCAGCTCTCTTCATCAAGTGTAATGGTTAGCTATGGCCCTTTCGGTGCCACGTAATAAACAGCACCAAAGGGAATTCAACCATATGAGTGAATTCCTGGGGTTTGCCCACATGGCTGGGGTTGCTCTGCCTGCTGATCTGGGTTGGCTTCCATCCCATTGATTGAGGCCATCAGTTCTGCTCCACCTGCCTCCCATCCCCCAGTAGTAGCCTGGGTATGTTTCCACAGCAATAGCAGCGTGCAAAAGAGCCAGCCTCACACACAAGCCCATGTCCAGCCTCTGCTGCATCACTGGCCCAGCCCAGAGATGAGAGCCAGGGCAGGTCACCATATTGGGGATGGGGATGGCAGGAGCACTCCAAGTGCCAGTGGAGGGAGGGAGAGAGGGAGAACACTTGGGGTCACCATGGTGACATTACACCAGGGGGCTAGTCTGAGGGTCTCAGGGACCCTTTCCCTGCCTTCCTAGATTGGCTCATGACAGGCCTTCTCAGTACCCCCTTGTCATTGGAGCCTTTGTCACAGAGACAGTGCAGTTGTTTTTGAGCGTTTTTGATGACACCTGCCCCCTAGGTCCCCAACTGCAGCTTTAGTGTCCAGCCTGGTGCCTGCACACAGTAGGTCCTCAATAAACAGCTGCTGACAGGACATGTGGCACTTTCCTATCTAGCAGGGCCCTTCCATAAAGGAGGTATTGATCTTCGTCTGGTCTTGCTGAGGGCTCTCAAGTCTGCACGGGGACCAGGGAAATGATATTGTAGCTGTCTGAGGTCCTGCCGGCAAAGCACAATCATGGCCCCACCCTGGCTCACTCATCAAAGAGCCTCCCAAAGATGCAGCAGTCGGCGGGCAGCTCCCATCTGAAATCATGCTCTCAGAACTGCATCTCAGACAAGCTGTTTCTTCCACCTGAGACCCCAAGCCAGGAGCAGTGGCTGCACCTGCTTTGCATGGGGTGCCAGGTGGAGGTAAGAACAATTTTCTGCGGGAGTTTGCTTAAACTCATGTCCACTGAGTTGGTGATGTGATCCAACCATCTCATCCTCTGTCACCTGCTTCTTCTGTATTCAGTCTTTCCTGGTATCAGGATCTTGCTGGGTCATTAACATTATTACATCTGTCACCATCCCATGATTGTCTTTATCTGTGACATACTGACCAGCAAGGGGTCTTCTGGCTGGAATGCTGAAGCCCCTCCAGTGCTTGACCGGCATCTGAGACCCGCTCACTCTGCCCTCCATCTGGTCTCTGGCTGTCGACTATGGAGTCACGATCAGGTCTGCCCCTCTCTGATGGAGCCACTGGACAGCCATGTCTATCCCGGGTCATGGTCACCATGCTGAAATTCAGTCACTAAATGTAGGAAGAAGATGAGGGCACACGCAACAGGGAGATAAATGCCTTACAGTCTGGGCTCCCATCTGTCTGATTTGGAGAGGTGTCAAGGGTACAGGGAATTTTAAAAGAGTCTCAGAAGATGAGTGGAACTGAGGCCTCTGGGACTGAACTTGCATAGGAACGTGGACTTGCTTTCTTTCTTCTGTTGGAGTATAATTAATGGGCAATGTGTTAATTCAGGTGTACAGCAGAGTGATTCAGTTACACATATATGCATATATATTCTTTTTCAGATTCTTTTACCTTATAGCTTATTATAAGATATTAAGTACAGTTCTCCATGCTCTACTGTAGGTCCTTGCTGTTTATCTATTTTATATATAGTACTGTATATGTTAATCCTAGGCTCCTAATTTATCCATCCTCCACCTTTCCCCACTCCCTGGGGCTTTCTGAACTGGATGCAGCACTGGTCCTTCTGTCTATTGTTGTTGTTCAGTTGCTAAGTTGTGTCCGACCCTTAGCAACCCCATGGACTACAACACACCAGGCTTCCCTGTCCTTTACCATCTCCCTGAGTTTAGTCAAACTCATGTCCATTGAGTCAGTGATGCCATCCAATCATACCATCCTTTGTCGTCCCCTTCTCCTCCTGCCCTCAATATTTCCCAGCGTCAGGGTCTTTTCCAATGAGTTGGCTCTTCGATTCAGGTGGCCAAAGTATTGGCTTCAGCATCAGTCCATCCACTGATTCAGGGTTGACTTCCTTTAGGATTGACTGGTTTGATTTCTTTGCTGTCCAAGGGACTCTCAAGAGTCTTCTCCAGCACCACAATTGGAAAACATCAGTTCTTTGGCACTGAGCCTTCTTTATGGTCCAACTCTTACATCCTTCTGTTTACTGGGAATGTGCTACACTGTGAGTCTGCTCTGGGCCACACCCAGCCCTGTCTGGTGCCAGGAAGGTGGCCTGAGCCTCTGCCTGGTCATGATCACCTACTGGGATGGGAACTACTGTCCTCCGCACACCTGCTGTGTGCCACCTCCTGGTCTGGACCCCTGGGAGTTTGCAGGCATGTGGTCTACAGAACAGGAATGTGCAGGTGACCCTGTGAGGATGGTTCTGAGAGGAGAGGCAGGCAGGCCTCACTGTTAGCCTGGAGGTTTGAGCCATTCACTGTTTTATGGACTAAATATAGACCCCATCCTGATGGTGGGCGCTGGTTCTGCTGGTGAGTAATCCGGTCACAGACTTTGCAGCTGACACGTGGGACCCAGAGAGCTCCTGCTGCGCAGTGTGCTGTCAGCAGTGCTGGCTGATGGGCGCCTAGTGTGTGGCCCTCCCCGGCCCCTCACCCCTCCTTAGCATCAGGCAATACTGGCTGCCCGCCTACACCCCTCCCCAGCCTGCCCTCCTTTGTTGGAATATTCTAATGCGGTTGGGAGTTCAGTGAAGGAAATGGGTCATTTCCATGTTGGCTGCTGAGCTCCAAGCTGAATGTCAGCTGCTTCTGTTCATCAATGAGATGAACAGTAAATTCAGCGTGCGTGCGTGTATGCGTGTGTGTGTGTGTGTGTGTGTGTGTATCCACAGAATGCCTCGTGTGCTTGTACACGTATGTTGTGAGTCCACAGGTTCTGGAGGGGATTAGGGTACAGCACGGGAGAGGAGGGGACAGTGACACGCTTGAGAAGCCCCAGTGTGCACACTGCCTGGAAGTTTCGTACTCCATCCCAGCTGTGTGTTTTGCCTCTCCTCTTGTTGTTGTTCAGTTGCTAAGTCATGTCCGACTCTTTGCAACTCCATAGACTGCAGAATACCTGACTTCCCTGTCCTCCACTATCTCCCGGAGTTTGCTCAAACTAATGTCCATTGGATCAGTGATGCCATCCAACCATCCAACCTCTGTTGCCCCCTTCTCCTGCCCTCAATCTTTCTCAGCACTAGGGTCCTTTCCAATGAGCTGGCTCTTCACATCAGATGACCAAGTACTGATGCTTCAGCTTTAGCATCAGCCCTTCCAATGAATATTCAGGGTTGATTTTCTTTAGGATCGACTGGTTTGATCTCCTTTGCATTCCAAAGGTCTCTCAAGAGTCTTCTCCAATATAACAGTTCAAAAACATCAGTTCTTCGTCACTCAGTCTTCTATACAGCCCAACTCTCATATCCATACATGACTACTGGAAAAACCATAGCTTTGACTACCTTTGTCAGCAAAATGATGTCTCTGCTTTTTAATATGCTGTCTAAGTTTGTCATAGCTTTTCTTCCAAGGAGCAAGCATCTTTTAATTTCTTGGCTGCAGTCACTGTCTGCAATGATTTTGGAGCCCAAGAAAATAAAATCTGTCACTATTTCCACATTTTTCCTATTTGCCATGAAGTGATGGGACCGGATGCCATGATCTTAGTTTTCTGAATGTTGAGTTTTAAGCAGGCTTTTCATTTTCACTCTCCTCTTTCACCCTCATCAAGAGGTTTTTTAGTTCCTCTTCTCTTTCTGCCATTAAAGTGTAGTCATCTACATATCTGAGGTTATTGATATTTCTCCCAGCAATCTTTATTCTAGCTTTTGCTTCATCCAACCTGGCATTTCGTGTGATGTACTCTGCATGGAAGTTAAATAAGCAGGGTGACAATATACAACCTTGATGTACTCTTTTCCCAATTTTGAACCAGTCCATTGTTCCATGTCTCATTTTATCTGTTGCTTCTTGACATGCATACAGATTTCTCAGGAGGCAAGTAAGATAGTATGGTATTCCCATCTCTTTAAGAATTTCCCACAGTTTGTATCTCCCTAGGGACTGGCTCTGGTGGGGAATGATGCTGCCCGTGAATGAGTAAATCTGACCCCCGTGTCTGGCTGGCCAGGGTCCCAGGCTGGGGGCACATTTCCTGGACCAGCAGTGACAGCATCCTGGTCACTGCTGCCCACTGAATCGAAATTTGGTTGAACAGCCAGGTGGATAGGTCCTGGCTTTCATGGGCAACCCATGTGCATAGCCATTGAATCCAGTTCAAAACCCTCTGAAAGTGGCGACCCTATGGCTCAACCCGTCAACCCATGTGGTCATGCCGTGGGAGAGACATGTGAGAAAAGGGTATGCAGGGTGACCCCTTGCTTTTCCCCAACTGTTCACTGCTCCCCACCCCAGTCATGCCACATGCACCGGGGTGCCCACTCTGGGGTTTCAGTTGTCCCCTAGGGGCACATAGGAAGTATTTTAGGATTTCAGCCACACTGCTCAACTCCACCATTGTAGTAAAGATAACCCTATACAATATGTAAATGAGTGGATGTGACCTTGTACCAATAAAACTTTATTTATGATGTCAGGCAGTGGGCCAGATGTGTCCCAGTTTTCTGACCTCTGCCCTAAGGCTTTGTGCTGGGTGTGGTATCAGGGACCCCAGGAGCAGGGGCACAGGATCTCAGCTCCTCAGCAGCCAGCTGAGTCCCTCTCTGGAATGAATTCATTTCCAGGGTGGAAGGAGGACCAGCCTCATTGTTGTCAGGAAAGACGCCTGCCCTTAAGGCGAGAGCAGCTAAAGACGGCCTGTGCACCGTGTGCTGTGCTGAGTCCCTTAGTAGCGTCCGACTCTTTGCCTCCCCATGTGCTGTAACCCACCAGGCTCTTCTGTCCATGGGGACTCTCCAGGCAAGAGTAGTGGATTGGTTTGCCGTGTCCTCCTCCAGGAGATCTTCCCAACCCATGGATCAAAGCATGGTCACCCGCATTACAGGCAGATTCTTTACCTTCTGAGCCACCAGAGAAGTAAAGACTGCCTGCATCCCCCAAATAAACCTTCCTCCTGTGATCACTTGCTCAGTCACATCCAACTCTTTTGCAACTCCATGGACTGTGGCCCGCCAGGCTCTTCTGTTCATGGGATTCTCCAGACAAGAATACTGGAGTGGGTTGCCATGCCCTCTTCCAGGGGATCTTTCCGACCCAGGGATCAAACCTGCGTCTCCTGCAGCTCCTGCGTTGCAGGTAGCTTCTGTACTGCTGAGCCACTGGGGAAACCCCATTTCCTCCTGCATCTTTTTGTAAACGAGGAGACTGAGGCAAAACCAGTGCATCTGTGTCCTGGGGCACAGGCTGGGGCATAAAGTAACAGAAAGGTTTTCTCAACAGCCTGGAGGTCAGGAACTGGCGTCTGAAGGGCCCTGCTCCCTCCACAGCTCTGGGGAGGATGCTCCTCATCTGCTCCAGCTCCCGGTGGCTGCAGCTCCTCAGCTTGTGGCCACATCCCTCCTTCCCCTGCCCCCGTCTTCACATGGATTTCTCCCTTGTTCCGTGTCCTCTTCTCTTGTGTTTCTTGTAAGGACACCAGCCACTGCACTGAGGGCCCATCCTGAATCTAGGGTAACATCATCTCCAGATCCTTACGTAATTCATTAAATCTGTAAAGACACGATTTCCAAACAAGGTCATATTCTGAGGTTCTGGGGGACATGAGTTCTAGGGGGACACTATTCAAACCAATACAGAGAGACCAAGTCTCCTGTCCCGTTGGGACTGGTGAAGATGGGGGCTTGGGAACTTCCCTGGTGGTCCAGTGGTTAAGACCTTGCACTCTCAATGTGGGGGCGAGGGGCATGGTTTCAAGTCCTTGTCAGGAAACTTAAGATCCAATGTGTCATCTGGAGTGAAGAGTAAACAAAATAGATCTTTAAAAATAAATAAAATAGAAAACATTAAAAAAAAAAAAGATCATGGCTTTGGGCACATGGCTGATGGCCCTGTCAGGGGACTGACTGAAGGGCATGAAGCAGGGGAGGCAAAAAAGAAAGTGAGACTATGGCTTTGAAGTCATCTGTGAAGTGGATCATAGGGTGAGGGCTCTGGGTTTCTTGACCCTACTGACACACCCCCTCCCCAGTTTGCCTGAGTGTCACAAAGGTCAAAAGGTGCAGTCGATTCCTGGGGTCCCCATGACACAGACCCACAGACTGAGGGGAGGGGGAGGCTCGCAGCAGATTCTATCCTCTCGGTGCTCTGCAGGCCAGAAGTCGAGGCCAGTGTCTGCAGGGCTGTGCTGCCTCTGAAGGCGCCACAAAAGCATCCATCGCCGGCTCTCCTGGAAGCACGGTAGTGTCCGTCATGGGCTCTTTCCCAGGCTCCCTCCCAGCTCCAAGCAGACCCTTGGCTCTTGGCAGCATCACTCCAGTCTGCCCCTGTGTGTGTGTCCACATGCCCCCTGTTTATAAGGACACCAGTCACATGGGAGTAGGGGCCTCCTGACTCCAGTGTGACTTCTTCTTAACTAATTGCATCTCCAAGGACCCTATTTGCAAACGAGGCCATATTCTAGGGAGGTCAGGTGGGGGAGTCAGGACTTCAACATCTGCAATTGAGGGGGACAAGCCAACTCCATAACCCAGAGCAAACCCTGCTGCCCGTGAGTAGGGTCTCCTGAAGCTCGCTGTGCCCCACACTCTACTCTTTCATGGATCCCAGGTCTGAATGGGCAGAGCTGACCCTTGGGCTGAGAAGGGACTGAGCTGAGACCTGGCTGAGAAGACAGTGCTCAGAAGAGTGAAGGTGGCCGGATGTGTTCTCTGGGGTCTGGATCTGACATCCGCGTGATGGTGTTAGGCTCCAGGCTCCCTCTGTCTCCCCATCTGCACCACTGGGTTCTCCAGTTCAAGTCCAAAAGTGAAGGACGTTCTCAACTGAGAAACTTGCTCCCAGATGTGGACAATGTGGATGGAACAGCTTTAGTTGAGCCCAGTGTCAGGGGATGTCATTCAAGGTCAAGTCCCTTTTAAAGACTCTGGACTGCAGAGTGGGTGTCATCCCATGACCGTGTCTCCACAGCCACTGACCATCCCATGCAGAGAGAGGACTGCTATTCTCCAGTGGGCTGTGCAGGGCACCAGCTAATAGTACAGGCCAAGAACAAGCCTCTTTGGGTCCGTCCCATGTTTGCTGAGTCTCTGCTGTGTGTCCAAAAGGGTTAAGCTTGCTCAAAGGAAAGCTCCTGGTCCCACCTCCTGGGAGGTCACTCCTCAGCTTCAGGAGTATGCTGCCTGATATGAAGGTCTTTGTTTACCTGGGGCCTTGAACTGAGCACATAGTCTATGCTAACAAGGTGATTTAGGCGCGGACTGCAGGCTGCTACATCAGCTTGACCTCTGGATGGGCTGGAGACCACAGTCAGCCACCTGGGAGCTCAGCCTTGTAGACATGACCAAGCCCCAGCCAGGACTGGACACTCAGGCTTGGAGGAGCCTCAGTGGCTGAGCATACCCCATGCATGTTGCTGCCGTGGTCACTGGGAAGCATCGTGCTGTCCACACCTCCATTGGCGCAATGGTTGCAGGCCCCTGGTCTCTCCCACACTCTTCCTATTGCTGATTTTAATCTGTAGCATTGTGCTGTCATAAACTCTAACTGGAGTTTAATAGCTTTGCTCAATGCTGTGGGTCCTTACAGGGAGTTATTGAACCTGAGAGGGGCCCTGGGGACCTCCCAGGTTGCTCTGTGCTATCTCCCCATGGAAATGGGGAGCATCTTTGTGCCCACTTCTGCGGGGGAGGGGGTGCTGAGCTTCACAGGAACTCATTCACTGAGAAGCATGGATAGTATCTCTGCCAGCATGATCACCGGGTGGATCGGCTCTGCGGCCCCCACATCAGTCCTGCACCATCACTGCCAGTCCTCTCCTGCTCTGCATGGGGACAGGGCTAGGGAGAGAAGAGACTTGATGGGGAAGGACCACATTTCTCATGTTGCAGCCCCAGAGGGTGTCATCTTGGGACGTTTCTTACCTGCTAGCTGCGTGCTGCCTCAGTGATGGTGTCTCCGGGAGTCAGTTCATATGGTCTGCTGGGGGTTTGAGAGGTGGACGCCAGTGTCTTGTTCACCTATTTCTCCTTGCAGACAGCCTCAGCACAGTTGACATTTGGGTTCAGTTCTTTCTTCCTCATGAGGCCATCCTGTGCATTATTGGATGTCTGCTGGCTTCTCTGTTGTCATTGTTGTTTTTATTGGGGGATAATTGTTACTACAATGTTGTGTTGCTTTCTGCTGTACAGTGAAGTGAATCAGCTATATGTATACATATATCCTCTCCCTCCTGAGCCTCACCCCACCCCCAACACCCCACCTCTCTAGGTCATCACAGAGCACTGAGCTGAGCTTCCTGTGCTATGAAGCAACTTCCTACTAGCTATCTCTTTTACACGCGGTAGTGTATATATGGGCTTCTCCAAGGGCTCAGTGGCAAAGAATCCACCATATTGTAGGAGATACTGATTTGATCCCTGAATCAGGAAGATCTCCTGGAGGAAGGAAATGGCAGCTTGCTCCAATATCCTCACCTGGGAAATCCCACGGACAGAGGAGCCTGGCAGTCCATAGTGTTACAAAGAGTCGGACATGATTGAAGCAACTGAGTTTGCATGCACAGTGTACATACATCAATGCTACTCTCCCACTTTGTCCCACCCCCTTCCCCCTGCAGTGTCCATGTGTCCGTTCCCCACATCTGCATCACTGCCTGCATCTTTGATGTCTACCTCTAGACGCAACTGGGACCACCCATGTCCCCTGCGTCTCCTGACCTAGCCTGATGTTCCCAGCCCAGGACCACTGCTGCAGTCAGGCTCTGAGGTCCTTTGGGGTGATTCCTTGAGGTGTCAGCACAGCCATTTCCTCGGTGAGCCTCTGTTCTCTCCGCTGACGTCCTGCCCCAGGCTGGAGGGACTTTGGATGGGTGGACATGTCGTCTCAACAGTCTTGTCTCTAAACCTCTCTATCACTCACTCCTTGGAAGGCTCTTCCAGGTCAGTTAGAAAATGATGTGCCTTTGTGTCTCCACCACCAAGCAGGTAGCTTTTTCTGTGAACACCCTAGTTTTAGAAGGTGCACTTTCTAATCAGCCTGCTCCCCTCCAGGTGGCCAACTGCCTCAGAAAGAGCCTCAACCTTGTGGTTACTGTTCCTCAAGAAAGTGAGGCTGGCCTCTCACCTGTCACCCCATGGATGCTGTAATTTCTGCGGTGTTGTCAGAAACCATTTGTCAAAGATGTCCTGTGTATTCAGTGCTTTGTGGTGTTTGTAGAAAAGGAATGGTCTCTTTGTGGTGGAATTGGATACCACAGTCACCTGTCCAACCTCTGGAGACAGACATCCTTGCATCCATTTGTCACTGAGTCTGTGTTCCCATAATGTGGATGCGTGAGAGCCCTGCTGTGGAAAGGAGTCAGTGTAAACCCAGAAATGTTGTCTTTTGCCTCAATTTTGGGGCCCTTGTTCCTGCCTCAGGTACCCACAGGTGAGCCCCACTGCCCCTCCAGGTCTGGAAGGGAGGTCCTGGAAGGGCTGGTTCCTGCCATGGACAGTTGATTCGGCTGCATTTAATAAGAAACTCACCCAGACCCAGAGATGGATTACCAATTTCCCCATCAATCTTCAGGACCTGATCTTATTACAAACCACCACAAATATATCCATAAAAGCCCTATTGATTGATGCAGCGCTTGGTAATCCATCTGTCGCCATCCATTATTCCGGGTATAATTTTTCATTATCCGGATGGCAGCTGATTCCTAGCACATTAGTATACAGTGGCAATTACCAGGAGCAGAAAGAGCCCCTAAATTAGCAGGAACAATCACACCTGTCAGGAAGAGGAAGCGAGATTCCCCACACAGCTTGCTCTGTGCACTGGGACCATGTCTGGATGGCAAAGAGTTTGAAGATGGATTCAGGATTGACCTTGGAAGGTGGAGAGGAGAAAGTAAGTTGTCTTTTCCCCTCTTTCTTGAGTGTATAGAATGTACGTTCCCTTAAGGGTTCATCCTTGTCAACCCAATCACAGCCCACCCAACAGCTGGCCTTGCTCAGGGTCAGTAAGGTTTATGGCATAGATGTTGCTGCTTTTGCATTATGTAATGAGTATCAGAGACCTGGCCGGAGGGAACATCACTGAAGATGGAAGTGTTGAGAGAAATTATTCAGAGAGGAGAAAAGTTGGGTGAATGCTTCCCTAAAAACAGTCCCATTTGTGGCAGCGAAAACCCTGTCCACAGACCCGGGGGTAAGATCTCTCCCAATTCAAGGAGTCTATGCTCTGAGCATTCTTTTATTTTTAAAAATTAATTTTTATTGGCTCTTGTTGCTGTAGTCACTAAGTCATGTCTGACTCTTTGGACCCCCATGGTCTGTAACTCTCCGGGCTCTTTTGTCCATGTGTTTTCCCAGGCAAGAATATTGGCGTGGGTTGCCATTTCCACCCGCAGGGGATCTTGCCCACCCAGGGATCAAACCTGCATCTCCTGCATTTCAGGCAGATTCTTTTACTGCTGAGCCATCAGGGAAGCCCCCTAAGCTTTTTTTAGTTGGAGTATAGTTCATTTAGAGTGTTGTGTTAGTTTCTGTTGTACAGCAAAGTTAATCAATTATGTTGTTTGTTTTTTAGTTGCTCAGTCATGTCTGACTGTTTGTGACCCCATGGACTGTAGCCCTCCAGGTTACCCTGTCCATGGGAATTCCCAGGCAAGAATACTGGAGTGGGTAACCATTTCCTTCTCTAAGGATCTTCCTGACCCAGGGATTAAACCTGCATCTCCTGCTTGGCAGGTGGATTCTTTACCACTGAACCACTTGGGAATCAGTTATTGATACACATATATCCACGCTTTTCTAGATCCTTTTCCCATATAGACCATTACAGAGCACGGAGCAGAGTTCCCTGTTCTATATAACATAGATTCATGTCAATGTATGACAAAACCCACTTCAATATTGTAAAGTAATTAGCCTCCAACTAATAAAAATAAATGAAAAAAAAAACAACATAGGTCCTTATTATCATTCACACAGTGAAGCTTCTTTTCATCCCTAAAGGGAAAATTGAGATAGACACATGACTGAAATATTCCTGAGGGCTATTGATTCAACTGGTAAGATTCTCCTTGATCTTTAATCTCCAAAAATCGAGAATCCTGCTTAATTGAGTGTCACAGAGTGATCTGTTCTCAAGCCAGCTATGCATGAACGTATCCAGTAGGGCGAAGCTGCCCACTGCTGGTAGTTTTGGCCCCACTTGATAAGACAGATGCTTGGCTGTCTTTAAAATCACCTTGACAGTGACAGTGAAGGTCTCAGAAGACTCCAGATCTTTGATGATAGAGAAGTAAGGTTGTATAATACCAGAAGTTTGCAGTTTGAGTCCCAGCTTTAAGCAACCATTCAAAACCGATCGTATATTTCTTAGCTGATAAGCCACATCACCTTCAACTATTTACCTAAATCAGTTGTATGTTTTTGCAAATGAAGTTTTATTGGCGCACAGCCATGCCCACTGGTTGCATATAATCCACAGCTGGGTTGAGAAGTTGCAACAGTGGTCACACTACCTGCCAAACCTAAAGTATTTATCATCTGGCTCCTTATGTCAAACTTTGCCTACCCAGGATCTGTGCAGACTTAAGGGACTTACAGATGAGGAAACAACTCTTGGCATTTGGGGAACCTGAATGATAAGACAGATTCTTGAAACACTACCCAGCTTCTCATGAGAAGTTCTATCATCCTTTTAGGAGTGACCTCTCAAAGAGAGGAAAAGATGAGACATCCTTACTGGGTTTACATCTTCTAATCTGCTTCCTACAAATATCATTCTCACTATGTATCAAAAGGCCTGGTCCTTGTCAACCATCCTGACTGTGGGGTCTTCTTGTAGTCATCAGTCCCTTATGCCTGAACCCAGTAAACCTATCACAACCCACGGGCCAGCCGTGGAAACACAAGGCTGTTTGCTTTGCAAATGAAATACATGAGGAGCAGTAAGGAGTTTGCCTCTAACTACTTTTATTCCCAAGAATGTGGTTACAGATTTGTTTGTTTGGAGTTTGACATTTGATTTTTCCAGAGTAGAGAACTGCCTGCACCCGGGCTCTGCAGTATCGGCAGTGGATTAAATTGATCACGGGTGTGAAGACAGGCGTAGAGAAGTCTTTCCAAAGAGCATGGCCGTGATATTATTGTTGTACTTCCACCCAGATGATCCTGGCTGGTTATTAACCCACATATCATTTTTTCCAAATTTTAACTTGGCAAGTCCTATGGAGAAATTTCACACAGAAGGCAGGAAAAGGGCCTCTAGAACAAAGCAAACATTGGAATTATGTCATTAACTTTCTCCCTGTTCCCCTGGCTTTTTGTTCTCTCCTTTTCAGTTATCAGTTTCATAATATGTCACACAGTGCTGTTGCAAGGTTCTGTATCAGGCAGTTTGTGCACGGTTGGGAGTAGGGGTAGACATAAAGATGATGAAGATTGGGCTTTTTCTGCAGGGTCTCAAAAACTCATGAGAACCTTAGGCAAAGGGCTGGGCTTCTGGTCTTCCTGTCATCAGTGAGGGCATTCCTTGAGCCAGCTGTTTTCCCTCTGATCATCAGTTTCTTCCATTCACCAGAAGAAGAGAATGAATGCTTTTTTCCCCGTCCTTAGTTACAGAGGGAGTGGAAGGGAATTAAACATCTAAGATGCAGCTGGTCATGGAGCTCTTCCCTTCCAAGGACTTTGGTCACTGCAGATGTTCAACCCAACAGAAGAATTCCCTTGGTATGTGAGGTCCAAGTCTAGCGGTGGCCTGGGCCTCTTTGGCCCTGCAGATATTGGGGCATGGACCATAAAGTGTTCTACTCTTGTAAGGGAGCTCTCAGTGCCTCTAGCTGGGCTTGGCCTGAAGTTGAACCAAATCCCTACTACTTTTGGCTCACTCCCATTCAGTGTGCTCTTTTATACTCTATAGATATTGAATTCTCCTAACCTAGGAGATGGCAGGTTTAGCTCAAGAAACAATGGTTCAGTTCTTGCCATGGACTTGGGAGTATGACCTGCCAAGATGGCTGAGAGGCTCTTGACATGGGTCCAGAGCACTCCTTAAGAGATCTATCCATGGAAGAGATGATGAGGCTTAAACACCAGCATCGATAATTTAGCAGATTATTCTCCCCAAGAATGTAGAGGGTAGTGGTGTCAGCCTCTGTCTTGGAAGATTCAAGACCCCCAGATCAAAGCCAAAACAGGAACGAATAAAGTCTGAGATCAAATCCTATAATACTACAGGTCTTAGTATGGGTTTAGGAGCCATCAGATTCTATGTGATCCAAGGAATTTAAACAAACTTGTCCAGATGATTTTCACTACCATGTTTATTATGACAGTATGCACCTTCCAGTGTTGTTGCAAAGAATAAATGAGATAATACACACTTGACAATTTCTAATACTTGAGCATGCCTGTGATCACCGTCATTATGACCAACATCATTATAATCACCATCACCTTCATTATCACTATCAGTATCACCATATCATCATTACCACCATGATCACTAACATCATTACCAGCATACCATCATCATCAATGACATTATCACCATCACCATCACCATTTTCACCATCAGCAATAGCAGGAACATCATCATTACCACTATCACCATCACATCACCATCATCACCACTTTCATCATCACCACCATCATCATTACCAGCATCATATTACCATCATCACCACTATACTATCATCATCACCATCACCATTACCATTTCTGTCATCAAATCACCATCATCAACAGCAATACCACAATGGCCATCAGCAGCAACAACATCAACATTACCACCACTGTAACCATCACCGTTATCATCACCACCATTACCATTTCCATCATCAATGTCACTGTCAGCAATAGCACAATCACCATCATCATCATCATCATCATCACTATCATCAACATCAGTACCATCATAGTCACCATCGCCATCATCAGCCTTCTCTTCACAAGAAGCACAGACGCAGGATGAGCTCATACTGTTCATGACAGCATCCTCATCTCTTGACTGAATCAGAAGGATTGTGTAGATGGAGGGTGAGGGAAGAATGAACAGCCATCTTTCCTGATCATCCATTAAATTAGACATCCATGTCAACCTCCCTCTTCCAACAAAGTCTGAGTTGGGTCTCAGGGAAGAATCTGGTGAATATATAGAGATTATTGAGACTGCTGGACACTTTGTTGGTGGTGAGATTAAGGGTGGTCCCTTACTGGCATATGTAGCTTTCAACTTCATTGTCAGGCTGATCTGGCAGACCCAGAGGAAAGGCAAACCAGCTCAGAGCTTTATAGTACATGTCACATTTTGGGCACAGGTGTATGGGAAGCCACTGGTCAGAACCAGCAGTGAACGCTGCCACTTTTAAAAATGGGCACCACAGCAGCTGTTCCTGAGGGCAGGCACCATGACTGAGTTAGTCAAAACTGGCCCTGCTTGACATGAAGTAGGTACTTAATAGGTGATTCTTGAATCAATGGCTAAAAGAATGAGTGAAGGGAGGCCCATGACATCTCTGGTTTTCCAAGTGTTGCTTATTCTGTGGGCTCAGGAAGGGAATTCCTCGGGGCAAACAGAAATAGCCCGGAAGAAAGGCAGCCAGGAAGAGCTTGTTTTCTGGTCATGCCAATTTTGAATCATTTATTAGCAATTCCCCCCACGAAGATCATATTCAGTGGAGAGGTAACATCTGTTTGTGAGACTGTGTCCTTCAGAGGCTGCCAGAAAAAAGTCTTGCATCTCTGAGATGCTCCACGCTGGACCACGCACATGCCATGTCCTCACCCCAGGACTGGCAGGATCCTCAGGTGTGATGGGTGGGCCTTTGCACCTGGACATCAGAAGTGGAGAGAGACAGATACTCAAGTGTCAGAGATGAAAGAATGGCAGAGAGTCAGCACTCCCAGGGGCAGGGTGCTGCCACCTGCAGGGTTCTCTGCAGAGCCCCTTATGGCTGTTAGCTCCCAGTTCCTCAGGTGTAGTTCTTCCTAATGGAAGAGCGGGACCAGAGTCCCGCTCTTCCAGGTGGACCTCACTGACCAGAGGATTCAACCCTAGTGTCCCAGGAAGGATGTAAAGATGAGTTACACGGGAAGGGATCAGAGGTGTTGCCAGCCAGTCTTTTTTCCCCTCCCCCTGCATCTGTGGTTGATGGAAGGTGATGCAAGGGGAGGGGGGTGGATGGACAGAGGGACAGTACAGACAAAATTCTTGTCCTCTGCCATCCTGTCCCTTGTGTGGGGTTCAGACCACTCTCATTCGGGGCTGTGGCTGCCCTGCTCCTGGAGTGGCCAGTCCTTCTGTCCCTGTCTGCTGTTTCCCCTGCCTCCTTCCCCCATGGTGTATAACACACACAAGAGGAGACAGGACCTGGAGGCCAGACTGCAGATCCTTCTCTGGGACTTAAGGAAGCATCACCCGTTGGGCCTGGATCTCTTATTCCCTGGAAGCTCATCTGGCAGTGAACTTCTTGGAGAGGAATCTGGAAAGATGAAGATGCTCTCCAGTGACCCAAGTGCCTGAATCTACAACAGTGTCACCTGCCTCTCTTCCCTCCCTTCCCAATAAATTCTGGGCTGTCCCAGCTCCTCCCAGGTCCAGGTAAATCCTGCTCCCACCAGCAGGCCAGCTTCACTGGTGCCCAGACACAAGGAATAGCACTTACCCAGGTTGGGAGGAGAGAAAGGGGTGACAGAGCTTACCTGTGCCAGGGGAAGGGCTCAGCAGGTGCAAGAAAGGCCACAGCTGTCCAAGGGCTGAGTCAGTTCTCAGGGCCTGAGAGAGGATAGGCTAGGGCCTCCCTTCCCTGGCTCCAGGTGAGAACAGCCCTGGTACCCTCTGTATCTGGCAGCACCTCCACGTGGGCAGGAAACCGACCTGACCTGGTCCCATGAGGCCCCATCAACACGGGGCCCCCTGCAGGGCTTCTCAACACATGACGGGACCTTGTGTTCAGGGCTGGGTTGATGGGACAGGTCCCTACTCCCTGTCCCTTCCTGGGCCCCTTCATCTCATGCCTCTGGTTTCACGGCTCCCCTCCTCCTTCTCTGTTTCCAGGTTTGGCCGTCCATCAGATCATCACCATCACCGTCTCCCTCATCATGGTCATAGCTGCTCTGATTACAACTCTTGTCTTAAAAAACTGGTAAGGACCCTCGGCCCTTCTGGCTGGGTAACGGGGGTCAGTGGGGGTCCCTGGGGAAGCACACACAGAGAGGTTCTTGCTTCTCAACTCCATCTCAGCTCACAGCCTAGGGAATCATTTCTCTGTTTGGGATGGAGAGTGCCACGCAGCTCCTGCCCTGCTCAACTTGCTCCCCTTTGCCCAGGCAGCTCGGCTGCCCAGTGGGAGGAGCTGTTCCCTGACAGTGGCTTTCTCTGCGGGACACAAGCCCAGCCTGCTTGGCTGAATTCTTTAGGCCGCAGGTAGCCTGTTCCTGGAGCCCATCTCTCGGATCCTAGTGCCCCTCTGAATGTCCCCCTCACAACTCAGTTTGGTTTTCCTTATTTCCTACCAGCAGCCTGGCTGGGGTCCCTGCCCGCCCCTTGCTGTCCCCCGCCTTCCTCTCGCTGCCACTCTGTGTCTGCTGAACTAGGTTACTTCTTTGCTCCAGGCGGCCTGTCTTCGCCTATTTCCTCCTGGAAATTGGCCTACTTTGGGCTTGGCCTTGCTGGGTGTACACACCTGCTACACCCCTGGGAGAATCGGGGGGCTGCCAGCTGACCCCACTGCCCGCACGCCTCCCGGGCCTCTGTCTGCCTGCAGTCTCTCCTCCGGCTACATACTGAGGCTCCTCTTAACAGCAAAGCCAAAACACCTCGGGTGCAAATCATCCCCCTGCCGACCTTGGTAGGAAGTCACAGGTTGGTGGGAGGGAGGTGCTCTGAGCCTCCGGATAACAGAAACTTGAGGAAATGCAAGAGAAAGCCGGCCTCTGGGTTTATGGAGGACCAACTGCAGAGAGCCCAGGGGGGTCTTGGAGCAAACCCTGGACCTGGGGTGTTTTCTGGGGGAGATAGTGAAGATAATGGTCAGCTCTCAGCAGGGTGTCTTGGGCAGGGCTGGCTGGTTGGAGAAGGGGTGGATGCTCAGCAGGTCCGATCCCACTGGCTGTCTTGATGAGTGAAATCCCCTCCCCACCAAGGAGGTGGCAGACTGTGATTTTATAATAGGCAACAAGCTTCCTCTTGGTTTTCCCACACTTTGGGGTTTGCAGCGGACCCTCAAAGAGCCTTTTGGGGAAGACAACCCAGCAGGGTGAATGAGTGGTTCCATAACATTGGGTGGGAGGGGGGGTCCCCTGGCTTTCACATCCATCTTCCCACCTTCATTTATGGGCTGTCTTCCCTGCCAGCTATCGGGATATCTCTCGTTGGGAAGAGGCAGGGAATTAACACAACTTATATGGAGACAGGCTCATGAAACCCTGCCCCTTGCAGCCCACTCACTCCACAAAGGCTCTGAGCTGTGAAGCAGGTAGAAGAGAAGAACGGATGAGTTGATGAGAACCACTCCCCCCGTCTCAAATCTCCTCCTCCCCGCCCTCCTTCATGGGCATGACACTTCCTTCCATCCTTGTGAACTTACCCTAGAGGTGACTCCTGGAGCCGGGAGGGGACCCCACACACCTTCTCTATCAAATCCCCTGGCCAACAGGGGTGCGACCCATGTGTGCAGTCTACACAGTATCTGAAAGCCTCTGTGGTCCAAAAGAACAGGGAACGAAGGCAGGTACCCATGGGCACAAACACAGTCTTCTTCATAGACCGAAACGATCTGGTTTCATATCCAGCTTGTGAGCCTGGGCAGAGGAGAGACTGAAGATAAGAGTTCCCAGTCTTATCTCTCCCCAAAGATAATTACGTGGTCCATGCCACATGAACCATGGCAGCCCCCATCTGTGCACAGAGCTTTCCCCATGATCATCGTTTCCATACCATCTAGGCGTTCCTGGGGAAACTGAGTCAGTACCACCGCCGGGCTGACATTCCTTGGCCAAACCAGACCTCCGCTCCCCAATAACACAACTCCACCCCTCACTCCTTAATCCTTCCTGCAATAACGGTCTCATCTAAAATTCAAATTTTATTTTGTTTTTAAAAAAGAGCCCATTGCTTGTGGTTGATCTTTCTGAAGAGGCTGGAAATTACTATTAAATGATGTGTAATTAATACCTGGAGGTGAAGGTTCCTTAGCGTCAGTGCGGGAGATGCTGGTGGGTCTCTGCGCCTTTGAGTCCCGCACCCCCACCCCGACCTCTCTCTCCCCCAGCTGCGCGCAGAGTGGGAACCCACGTAGGAACAGCCACCAGCGGAAGACGAACCATCAAGAGGAGAGCTGCCAGAACCTGACAGACTTCACGCCTGCCCGGGTGCCCAGCAACCTGGACATCTTCACGGCCTACAATGAGACCCTCCAGTGTTCCCACGAGTGTGTCCGGGCATCCGTGCCCGTCTACACCGACGAGACGCTGCACCCGGCCGGGGAGTACAAGTCCACGTTTAATGGGAACCGGTAAGCGCAGGCGCGAGCCAGAGCCGGCCGCTGCTCCCTCCTGGGGATGCCGGGTCTATGGATGGGTGTCAGGCAGCCTTCTTATCTCTTTATGCAGTCGGGCTACATGCGGCAGCTCATTTGCTGAGATGAGACAAGAGGGGCACTAAGGTGCCAGAGTTCACATCTGGACCCCTGCACTTGGCCAGTGGATGGACCTGTCTTGCTTGGTGCTGGATCCCACATGCTAGAAGCTGAGCAGACAGCTCAGAGCCCAGAATCAGCCTCTTAGTCTCAATCAAGCCTCCAAAATATCAATAAATCATGATGGGCCCCTCCCTCCCCAGTCAATATCTGTGAACCCCCAACACTAAAATGTCAGCAGCAAATCTGGCAGAAATATCAAATACCAAGCAGACTCCTGGTTATTAAATGCTCTTTTTAATGAGTCATATGTAATCCCTCAAAGAAGACATGTCTCTAAAACCATCCCTGGGAATATTTAAGAAACCCTTGAGTCAGCTTCTGAAGGTTTATCCGGAATTAGATTAAAACATCAATAAGCTATTTTTTTTTCCTAAGTGAGTACACATTCATGCATCATTTTGTAAATTAAAAGAGAAACAATTCTCCAACGACTTAAAGATCTTAGGAAGAAATGAGCAGGACAGCAGGCTGACTTGAGGGGCATGGGGTCAGCGACGGGAGTGGTGACCAGGGACACTGCCCAAGGTGCCCTACCGGTCTCCTCCCAGAATCCAGGTCGAGGAGACTCAGGGGAGCCTTCAACTGCTGTGCCCGTTGCTCATGTTGGCCTTGTCCTGCCCTGGAGAGTGAAGAGGTGTTCCTTAGACACCTCCCTGCTGCTCCTCTCCTGGTATCTCCACGTCGGACTTTACTGTATGTTCTGAGATACTCCTTCCCCAGGGGAGAAGAGTGGAGAGCAGAAACCCCAGGACCCTCCCTCTGAACGACTTTGCTTTTACTCGGCCACATTTGGGGAGCCCGTGGGTTGCATCCCAGCCTTCCCAAAGGCCTAGTTCACAAAAAACTGGAGAAAAAACTTCCAAACCATTTCATTGACTGTGTGCCTGTTTGGATATAAATCTTGGCCACCCAGAACCTCAGGCCTGGGGGGAGGAGGAAAAGGGAGTGGCTGGGTCCTGGAGTTTCACTGTGTCACCCTCTCTGCCCCCATGTCCTGGGAGAGCCCTGTCCATGTGCGGGGTAGGCGCAGCTGGCTGGGGTGGACACCCTGGAGGGAACAGCTTCTCACACTGGGGCCAAAGGTGATGCTCTGTTGGTTCTCACTGGCTCTGGGAAACATTCGCTCAGTCTCGAAGGGAACAAAAATAACTGGAGGCAGGGGGCATTTTAGACATTAGGCCTTTCCCTCTCCATAATGTGCAGTAAAGTGGGTGGAAGGCACCCACTGATCTTGGAGGCAGAGACCCTGAGCTTTGCACTCATCCTGCAAATGAAAAACTGAAATCCAGACATAGCATCTCTGTGCATCTTCACCGGATTCGTCCTAGGCACGGAACCCTTGGACTGTGTGTCCTCTTAGGCCTCCCAGACTGGAAGGGAACTGGCCAACACAGGGGGAGGTGGCCAGTGGGTCCAGGCCAGGTGAAGCATCACCTTCTGGGGGTTCTTTTTCCTGGAGAAGCCAGTTTTCTGCAACAGGTCCCAACCAGCCTGCCTGTCAGGTTTTACATATGAGCCCTCGAAAGCCCATTTTTCTGCTTGCTGCAGGCCCTCTTCTTCTGATCGGCATCTTATTCCTGTGGCCTTTGTGTCTGAGAAATGGTTTGAAATCTCCTGCTGACTGGCCGAAGTCTTTTTTACCTCCTGGGGGCAGGGCAGACGCCATGTGTCTGTTTTATGGTACGTACCTCTCTTATTGGACCTTGCTTGACTTTCCCTACCCCCATCTCCCCTCTGGAATACTGGGAGCCTGTCTGGACGTGGCAGGTGGGCCTCAGCTAGGGCATCATTGCCCTGGATGCAAACCAAAGGGTTGGGCATGTGGTCTCTCTGCTGCACTCATTAGAAATGCCCCCACATCCCGGTGGGAGGGAGCAACAGACTCAGGAACCCCTGCTCTGCAATCTTGTCCAGTTCTGCCCATGCTGCTCCATCTCCCAGGAAGACCTGTAGGGCAGGGCACCCCAGGTCTGAAAACAAGCCACAAGTACCCCCCTCACTTCCCCAAACAAGAGGAGATCAGAGCCCCAGCCCAGTGGGCAGACACTATGCCGCCATCCCGTCGTTACGTGGGGGTAGGGAGAGAACACCAAGTGGAATTAAAATACAATTTTGAAATATAAAAAGAGATAAGAAAGAAAATGATAAAGAGAGAAAGTGAAGAGTTGAGACGTCTACTAATTTGAAGCCAGGGACCGGGACCAAAACAGGGATGAATTTGCCATGCTCTGCTGGATAGGAACATTTGGTTTGCTTTCAATGATATTGACTTTAATGCTGACATTAAATTGCTTTCTTCTGTGCTGAACCTCCTGAACACGCAGGCTGCTGTGTGGGGAAGAGCATCTCATCACCCCCCAGTGATTGCACACTCTAGATGAACAGTCAGTTGAGGCAACCAGGGTTTTTGTTTTTGTTTTCTCGTTTTTCTTGTTTGATGCTAGGGTTTTCAAAGGATGACATCTTGCTCTTTCACAGAGAACATCTTTTTTCCTCCAGATCTTCTCTCTAAGCATGATGTCACATCCCTTCCAGAAGCAGGGAATCCAGTTTCTAGGGTTATCCATATTTGAAAAAAATTTTTTTTTCTTTACTACTTTTTTTCACCTTCTGATATGGGGACTGAGTGGGAAATGTCATTGTCAGAATTGGAGGAGGGCCCAGGGCTTCTTAGGGTGTACCCCATCTTCTTAGGGAGCACCAGGACCCTCAGAGGCCTCTGCTTACAGCACCTCTGAGGGGCCAGGGGGCCCAGCTGCTTGGAGAAGCAGGTATGAATCAATCAGTTCATAATCCCAGCCCTAGAGAATTGTATATTTGTTCCACATCAAATGTCCAGCCCTCACTGAAGCCAGAACGACCCGATTAGCACTATGTTTAGCTGATGGGTGAAGGAATATAATGAGGTTAAAATGGAAACTGACCCCCTACTCACACAGAGGCCTTTGCTGAGAAGTGTGGGCCAGGCAGGTGAGATGAGCGCTGTGCCCGACATTCAAGAGCCACATGCCCTGGGCACAGCTTCTCCATCAGATGCTTGCACCTTTGTCTGCCCGGACGTGACTCATCTCATTAAGGCCTCGGACAAGCTCCCTTTGGCGTTTCAACCCAGCAAGTGATGGGGAAGTTCCCAGTTAGCCGCGAAACTCCTGTCTGCCTGGTGAGGCCTCTGCAGGGCGGCAGGTGAGCACCTGTATGTCCTTTGGGATTTCACAAATGCATACATGTGTAAGGCATTGACCTGGGAGGCCCTAGCCCTGCACATCAAAGACTTCTGCCGTCTTCCTCCAAGAGCTGCGGACCTGCAGGCCTGAGGTGGACACGCCTTTACTCCAAGTAGCCCCCATCTGGAGAGGATGGGGGAGACACTACCCTAATGGCGCATTTACATGGCAGCTCACTGCACACCTTTGACACCTGGAGACCCATTCAGCCTTCTCGGCAATCCCACCTACAGATGGGAAACGAAGGTCAGATGGGGAGGTCATGTGACTTGCCTGAGGCCAGTCCTGTTGTAAGTGGTGGGGCCACGTGACCCCAGGCCACCTGACTCCGGGGCCACACTCTGCCCACCGGTCAGACTTCCTCAACTGCTATTCCCGGTGGAATGCCTCTGTGCCCCTTTCCATCCCTGACGGCACCCTCAGTGGGAAGGGAATCAGGTAGTTGGAGAGGAGGGAGGGGTCTCCAGCTGATTTGGCATCCTTGCAAGGGACTCCCAGCCTGACTCTGCAGAGCAGGGAGCCTTGTAGTTGGAAACCTCCAAAAGTCTGGGCCGAGGATTGAACCAGGGAGCCGCAGACCTGACTTTAAAAAGAAAACCAGGTTGGGAGGAAAAAGTGCTTTTTATCCACACCTCTGGTCCAGAAGACCTTCCCGTCCCCTTCGCCCAGTTCTCTCTAGCAGCCCGGGACACAGAAGGACCCCATGAGCTAAAGGGTGGGTTCTCCCCGTGTGCCACCCCAGATGGGCCCCAGGGACCATGTTCTCCACTAGGTGTCCAGACCCCACTTCCCAACTCTGCGTGAGGATCAATTTCAGGACCAACCCATCTATGGGAAGACACCTCTGTGTCTGGAGAGCTCGACCCTCCCACCATGGATCTCAGATGGGCATTTTGGGGAGGTGAGAAGAGGCAACAGGACTCAGCTGGAGCCTGGCCACGCTCAGCCACTGTGCCTCTGGACTCAGGGCAGCGGCTCCCTCCAGCCGACTCCTCCCGGGGACACAGAGCAGGAGGTCCATGTGAGCAGCCTTGTTAGTCCTTGATAAACGCTTACACATCCCTTCGCGGTGGGTCAAATGGGCTGTTTGTCACTCACTGGGAGGAAAGCATTCGCATTCGAAGTGTCCCTGATGTCTACAGTTAATGCCTGGATGTGAGGATGGAGCGGTGGAGAGCCAGGAAGACGGCTCAGATTTATGGGGATTCTTATTGTCCCTTAAATAAATAGCAATTAATACTGGAACATTTAATTAAGGTTTAAGAGCCAGCAGAGATATTTATCTCTTGCATAACTGTTAGGCCTCTCCAAATGCATTTTTAATGATGTTTCCGCAGTTTGTTACAGCACCGTCTTGTGAGCTCACGCTAACCCACACGCACGTCTGGGACCCAAGCCCCGCCCACCCTGCTTCCCTGCGGGCAGCTTGATGGTGATTCTGGGGCTCGTGGACACAGGTGACCCCACCTGGGCAGAAACTTGGCCCATTTCCCTAGATTCAGCCTCTGTGATAGATTCAAGCACTTTTTCCCTGGACCCTCCTCCTCAGTGGAGCCTGATGGAACGCTGGGAAGACAAAACGAGGCGGCCTTTCCTGCTCCGAGGAAAGAGACCTTGAACACAGGCCTGTTATTGACTCGGGCTAATTTCCTGTCATTTTTCATGCAGCAAGTAAACTTCAGAAAAACCTCATCAGTGTTCAGATCTTCCCGTTTGCCAAGGCCACTTCATTCCAGCCTGAGAACTCATAAAAGCTCTTGCATCCGAAGCAAGTGAGAAATAAATCATGCGTTATTATTATTTTCAAAAAAACACACTGAAGATATAACTAATAAAAAAAACAAGAAGTGCACCTGAGCCTTCCTGCTTTGTTCTGAAAAATGCATTAACAGAATATCCAGCTTCTGTAATTCAAAGGAACATTTTCTTCAAAGCAACATCCAGACCCTTCTGGAAGCCGTTTTCTCCCCAAGCTGAGAACCAGCACCAAGGAAACCGGTGTGCAAGGAGCTTTTTCGGGATGTGGAGAAACTAACTAGAGGCTCACTCTCCAGGAGGCCTTGCTGCCAACTGCCTGATCTCTTTGTTCCTCAGAAGCTGATGCGGATCTTGAAGCCCAGGACCCCCGTGTGGTTTGCAGCTCCAGGGGCCATGGAACCCGAGCATCCCCTTCCAGGCAGCAGAGGGCACTGGTTTCTCCCAAGTCAGGATTCATCCTGGATCCCTGATCGCTCAGATCTCTCTCCAGCCACAGCTTTCCCTTCTGGCTCAGAGTCTCCCCTATCTGTCCTCACCAGCTATACGACCTCACCAGTGTCCTTCTCCAGGCAGGATGCACCTTCCTCTCTGCCCCTCCCTGGGTGAATGCCAGGCTGAGAGGCTCTTGCTCTGAGCCTTTGGATCAGAAAAAACCCAGCCCTTCCCCTCAAGTTGAGTGCAAGCAGCAGGGTTTCAGCAGGAACTGGGGCAGGCCTGGAAGGTGGCCTGGCAACTGAGACCTCTCCTCCTCCTTGCAGTGGACCACCACCTCTGCAGGAAGCCAGCACTGCTCTTCCAACAGCTACTCACGGTGCAGAGTTGGAGTCATCGCTCTTTCTCTATCCCACCTCCCTCTTCTTCATCCTGAAAGAGTGAAAGTGAAAGTGTTAGTCGTTGGTGTCTGACTCTTTGCTACCCCATGGACTGTAGCCTGCCAGGTTCCTCTGTTCATAGGATTTCCAGGCAAGGATATTGGAGTGTGTTGCCATTCCCTTCTCCAGGGGATCTTCCCTACTCAGGGATTGAGCCTGGGTCTCCTGCATTGCAGGCAGATTCTTTAATGACTCAGCCACCAGGAAAGTGCCTGAGATGCTGATAGAAGCAGATATTGGTAAGTTTTGAAGATGCTTGGCCCCCTCAGTGGCCCAAGAGCCCCCCCAGCCATCCTCCCAGGCAGGCAGTTTGTGAAGGTCATTCCAGACAGAGAAGGGGCTGAGGACAACGCTTCTTTCACACAGATGCCTCTTCTCTGAGTTTCATCCAGTGTTGCTCTCCCTCTAGCGGGCCAGACTCAGAGCTGGTACCCAGGCAAACCTTGGAGGACCTGGTAGGCACCCATGACACCTGGGTGACGTGTGATGTACACACACTCAGGTACAAACCAGTGCCTGAGGAGTCACAGAAACAGATGCTCTAACAGAGATGAAACAGAACGTGCTTAGGAAAGGAAGGGGTATCCACGAAGGTCTCCCCAGGGAGGTAACAGTCAGCAGAAACTTGGGGGTTTTCAGGTCAGAGATTTGCTATTGAAGCCAGGCACCCGCCCAGAAAGAGGAGAGGGAGAGATGGGGCAAGAGGGGCCGGGCCCTTGTCCTCAAGGATCCGAGGAGCCACTGTCAGAAGCACTGGAGACTTTTCAGCCTTTTAGCAGATAATGTCTGTTTGGTGGGAAAACCTCAGGAGACAGCTGGCCCCAGGGAAGAAGCAGTAGCAGCTCCTCCCTCATCTGTCTGGTTAAGGTTGCCAGGAAGGATCGGAGAGCAGCCCCAGGCTGCAGTTCTCCCTTCTTAGGAAAGGAGGCCCTGTGACTCCAGGTCCCACCCTGGACACATCTGAGGGTGGGGAGGGGCCTGGTGATCAACCTGATGGGGCAGTGGGCAACAGCTCAAACTAGAGACTGTCCCAGATCTGGGCAGATGGTCACTAGGCCTGGGTTTTACTGTCCCCTTATTTTTTCATGGATGACAGAGGATGAGATGGTTAGATAGCGTCACCAACCCAATGGTCAATGGACATGAGTTTGAGCAAACTCTGGGAGATGGTGAAGGACAGGGAAGACTGGTGTGCTGCAGTCCATGGGGTTGCAAAGAGTCGGCCACAACTTAGTGACTAAACAATAGCAACAATATTTTTTCAATATGTATATATTTTAAGATTTATGTATATATGTATATATTTTAAGATGTGGACCATTGTTTAAAAGTCTTTTGTTGAATTTGTTACCATATTGCTTCTGTTTTATGTTTTGCTTTCTTGGCTATGAGGCATGTATGATCTTAGTTTCCCGATCAGGGATCAAACCCACACCCCCTGCATTGGGAGGTGAAATCTTAACCCTTGGACCGCCAGGGAAGTCCCCCAATATATTTCTTAAGTTCCTAAAATTGTAGTAAACTATGTATCACATGAAAGTGACCATTTTACTTTTAACTGTTTTTAACGGAACAGTTCTGTGGCATTAAGTGCATTCACAATTGTGCAGCCGCCGCCACTGTCCACCTCCATAACTCTTGTTTTTTTTCCGGAACAGGTATTATGCCCCCCTTAGAAACTGACTCCCCCCAGCCCCTGGCCCTGGCACCCGGCTTTCTACTCTCTGTCCCCAGGAACTTGACAACTCTGAGGACTTCTTATAAGTGGTATCATCAAGGATTTGTCTCCACATTTTTAACTTTCTAAAGATTAAAAAGAAGGTGGATATACAGGAGGGACATTCTGCTTTAATGGTTTCACTTTTTTAACCACACTCCCTCCCTCCCTGCAGATCCTAGAGAGCCTAGGGGTCGGAGTGGTCGGCGGGGGAGGTGAGGGAGACAGCTGGAGTAACCCTCCCAAGGGTGGTCCAGCACACAGCTGACCAGATATCCATTTCATCACACTCCTGCTCACAGCAGGGCGGACCATCCCACAGGAGATGAGTAGACGCCCCATTTGGGCCTCCTGGGGTTGCCCAAACAGGTGTCACTTGTTTGGGCAAGGCGACGCCCTGCCTTTCTTATCCAGACTACGAGGGGTCCCGGAGAGGGAGCAGGCACTGCCACCCCACCCCGATGGAGTAGGCTTCCATGTGCCGAGGCCCTCGGAGAAGATGATGGATGCGGTGCTGAGCAGATGCTCGCCTGCGGGCTGCAGGTGTGTCCCTGCACCTGGATCTTCGGTCGTCCGTCCTGTGGAGGCTCGCCTGGGGGGCTTAATTGATGCAAGAGAAAGAACCCTACCCCAGAGTCCATTTAGAAGAAGGGTGCCATGGTATCCTCTTTATACCATTTGAGGGTCCGATTTCCTGTCATTGTGGGAGTGTGGACGAGGACTCTGAGTGACAGCAGAGAGACACCACCCCACCTTTGTAACAGAGCAGCAGCTTTGAGCCACCCCCCTCCCCCAACCCGGGGCTGAGCTACGGGGCATTCATTCTGACTTACCTGGCCATGCCCAGGACGGCTGTATCTCTCTGTCTTCCCGGGGGATGCTGACCTCAGGGTCTGTCACTGAGGCAGGATGACTTTGGGGTCCCAACTTTCTGAGCTAGCACCCTCAAACTGGGCAAAAGCCAGCTGCCTCTTTGCAGCCATCTGACCTGGCGTGCATGCAGGGCATTTCACGTTCTTCCTCTCTCCAGTGAGATCACTTCCTAGGGAGACCCAAGGGGTGGTTTTTCTGATGCAGTCCGTCAGCCTCCCCAAGTTCCAGCCCTGCTCCAGCTGAGCAGGATTAAAATGGATTCCATTGCTTCCTGCAGCCCAGGACTGGAGCTGGCAGTCCCTCTGCCCTTGGCGGCAGGAGCTGGAAGGGGAGCCAGCAGGATGCTGAATGCATTCAGTCACCTGCAAGCCTGGGGTGCCATACCTGCTCATGAGTTAGTGCAGGGGTGGTCCCAGCCCCCTCTTGGGAATCCCAGGCCCCTCCCTCAAAGGCAGGAGGACCATGCTGTCAATTACTGTAATTAACACGAGGGCCCCTCAGGATTCCTAGCATTTGTAGCCGTCCTTGGTGACCAGGTCCAGCGAGATAGCTTTGGTGCCCCCAGGATGACACTTGCGTGTTGTTTAGCCAGGCAGCTGTGTACCTGGGTCTCAGTGACAGAGGCTCAGAGGGGCCTCATAGACACCTACTACTTTTGACCCACTGCCATTTAATCTCTTCTTGTTTTCTTTCCACACAGGATTCCGTTGGTGAACCTGTAAAAAAAATTAAAAATTACAAAAAAAACACAAAACCTAAAACTAAACTATCTAAGGGGAGGGTCCCCACCCCTACCACTTCTGTTTGCCGGTGGGGAACTCTCAGAGCAGGACGCTATAGGCCAAATATATTTTTATAAAAATGCTGACGCCTATGGGGGACTGCCTTCTCCCAGAGCTCCTTTGGGAAACAGAAAGAAGACCCAGCAGAAGGACCCGGAGACAGAAAAAGGGCAGGAGGACGCACCAGAAGCTGGAGTTTGTACTTCGATTCTGAACCTGTGCCAATAATACCATTATGTGCCATGTACTGACCCGAGAGACTTGGTGACAAAGCCGAAGCCAAGCGAACCATAAGGAGTAAACTTACAGAAAACAGGAGTGGGCATCTCTTCTGTAGAGTCACTATTTCTGGTTAATATACATATATAAATATATAAAGACACACAGATACACACACACACACACACACACACACCCCTTTTTTGTACCGTAGCAATTTTTGAAGACCTTCAATGTTCCTTTTTAAAAAAAAAAATGTGTTCTCGGTTACAAAATCTGATTTCTTTAACATGCTTAGTATGAACAGGATGAACTGGTGTTTTCTACTTTGCAGGCTAACACACAGGCACACGCGCACATACACACACGTCCGCACATATATATGCATACACTGGAAATGCAGTTCCACGCGTGAGCATATTCTTCTGGTGACCTGGTGTCTCATCGCTGTCCAGCCTGGGGCGGCCGTGATGCGCAGACAAGACCCTCGAACAGCATGTCCTGCGTTTGCTGTGTATTTGGTGAGTGGCACCGGGTGTGTGATTTCTCATGTTGGGCCAGAATGAAGATCGCCAAGGTTTTATCTACATACATACATACATATATATATATAATCTCTATACACATAAATATGATCTTTTTTCATTGAGTTGTTCGGAGAAGCTTCCTAATAGCCATGTGCACACGTGTGTGGCCGGCCACTTACAAACAGGCCTGAGCATCAGATTGGGGGAGGGGGGTTGGCTGGCGGATTCTTGGCCATCTTTGTGTTATACAAGCATAGACCGAACTAAAGGAATTTTCCAGTTTCCAGAATTAAAGGAATATATCCTCGTAGTGTGTGTGCGCGTATGTCAGAGCGTAACTCAGAAATACGTGATTGCCCCGTTCATCTGGGCAGGAGCACTGGGTCCCGGGTCAACTTGCTCCGGGTCTTGTTCCCACACACTGGCTCTCAAAGGTCACCCACTCTTTCTAGAGCCTGAGAGTGACTTCGAACCTTGGTGGAGATGGTGGCAAAGATGCTGTCTCTTGTCAGGTCCCGTTGGCCAGCCTGTGAGCTTTGCTGTTAAGAATTCCACCTTGGGGCCTCTGAACCCCGACCACGCACTTCAGTGGAGATCCCCATCTTTACAGCCCCCACTTTATAAAGGCACCCTGTTGCCCCCCCCGACTGTCAGTGTGAGCACTGTAAAAGATGGGGATCCATCTGGGCCTCAGACAGAGGGCATGTCCTCCTCCTGGGGACCCCAGATTCTATGCACAGGGCCTGTCTCCTGTGAGTGATGACACCAGTATGGCATGAAATGCGACAGGTTAAGTTGATGGGTTAAAGGTCATCAGGCAGGAAGCTAACCCCTCCTACTCACTCACTGATAAGGCAGGTGACCCAGTCCTTTCACCAGACTCCCTCCACGACAACCTTGAAATGTACTTGGAAACTTGGCTTTGGTAACTTTTAATATGTGGGAGAGTCAAGCGATGCCAGCAGAGGGAAAATGTCATTTTGTCACAATGCCCATTAAGATCTGTTTTGGGGATACCCCCCTCCAAGAGTGGGAAAACTGTGTTTTTTGGTTTTTATTTTGTCATCCCCCTACCATCCAAAGTTCTGCCATATTGGACAAGAAGCCGCTAAAGTCCACTCCAGGCATTCATCATCTCCAGGCTCCTGACTCGCCCGCACAGTGCTCCTGCCAAGCTGCTCTCAGCCCAGCACCCAGCACAATCAGCTCTCTGCCTCCAGTCACTCTCCCACCCCAGGGAGGGTGGCCCTGGGGCCTTTGTGACTCAGGCGAGCGCTGTGCAGTGTGAATGACAGATGAGGGCTATGGGAGCCACCACTGTGTGTCAGATGAGATGAAGGTGATGGCAGGGGTGTCTGCTGTACCACTGATAGCAGAGCCTAGGGTTCCTGATGGGGACGCGGCTCAGTGACCAGGGCATCACCTCTAACTGTAGCTCAGTCCTCTCCCCTGGACCTCAGGCTGCCTAACCACTGGCTGACACAGAGCTTCCGAAGGAAGCTTCAAATAGCAGCTACTTCCTCTGCCTCCAACACACACACAAACCCCTTTGGCACATGTTCAGGGCTGAGCCGGGGGATGCGTGTACCACCACCAGAAAAGCCATGCCTGCATGTTCCCCACTGGGAATTCTAGCTGTGTACTGACATCTGTCCAAACAAATCCACTTTGAGGAAGGCTACCATATCACGATGATGGAGGGAAAGTGTGTAGAGATGCTTTATTTTTAAAATGGTTACCTGGAAACATCATCTCCATACTAGAAGATGAAAGTGAGTAGGCTTAGAAAATTAAGCTTCTTCCACAGCCAAGTCTGAAATGATACAGCACAGGTTTTTTCTGACTCGGGCTCCGTGTTGTCGTTGTGGCTAAGTTGTGTCTGACTCTTTGAGACCCCGTGGACTGCAGCACGCCAGTCTTCCCTTTCCTCCAGTATCTCCCTGAGTCTGCCTAAATTCATGTACATTGAGTCTGTGATGCCGTTCAGCCATCTCATCCTCTGCCACCCCCTTCTCCTCCTGCCCTCACTCTTTACCAGCATCAGAGTCTTTTATATAAAAAAAAAGTCGGTTCTCCGCATCAGGTGGCCAAAGTATTGGAGCTTCAGCTTTAGCATCAGTCCTTCTAATGTACATGTGTATATTTGTCTGAACATGTATGTATCTGTGTGTGATGAGTTTGGCCTGGCCATGCTTGCCGTAGACCCAGGGGTGACGCTCTGGGCCAGCCAGTGATCCCTCTTCTCAGCTCTTTGGATTTCAGAGTCCAGCAGTGACCCAGTTGTATCTTCTTAGGCCCCAGGGCCCCAGTTCTTACATTTCCTTCAGCTTTTTTTCTCTTCTTCAAAAAGCATAACTCAAAGGAAGCCTTCATCTTATTGTTTGGTGAGGCTGCCATCTTGGTGAGGTACTGCCCTCATGGGTTTTACTTTCTGTGACAGGCAGAGGCAAGCAATTAACACAGATGCAAAGAAAATAATTTTCAGAGAGAGGGATGAAGGAAAAATTAAATAAGTTTATAAAAAAAATAAATTTCAGAGAGAGATGGTAGGAAAGCAACAGAGTAGGATGACAGGAAAGAGAGAAAAGTGGGAGCTGTCTGGGTTTCTTCACCTGGCCATCATCTCCAACTGGGAAGTCATCTCCACTTGTTTCCTGAAGGTTGGTCTGGGAATGAAGGATAAAAGTGAAGTGCCAAGAGATAAGATGTTCCAGTCGTTACAACTATTCTACCCCCCCAAGCATTCTAGCTAGGAGAAACACCCAAGGAAGCAGAGAGATGGGACCAAGAAGAGGCATATCACCCTGATGATGGACTTGATCTCTGCCTGGGGTGCTGTCTCCCCCTCACCCGGGTCCCCTCCCTACTCACATCCCTAGGTTGTCAAGTCATCATTAGGTCAACCAGATCTCGAGGAGGACAGAGAAACTCAAGGAGAGCTAGGAAGCCCACAGGACACCGGGGGCCCCAGGGAGAGCCAGCCTCCCTCGTAAGAGAAGTCAGCTGCCTTTCCCAGTGCTCAACCTCAACACAGATCATACTCAGTAACGTGCTTCTTAAACAACATCTGCTTTTATTCCAAAACATGCTGTGATTCATGTAATTCTGGAGTGGTTACTTTGGTACAGTTTGTCAATTTGCTATGCCATACTGTTTTTTGATCGTTTGTTTGTTTTCCGATGTAAATAGCACAGCCCACATAAACGAGCCAGACTCTCACCATCTGAGAATCTTTGATTATTCTTCCCAACTTGTTCTTCTTCGCCTGCTCTGAGCCAAGATGTGTGTGTGAGCTGCACTCAGCACTATTCCTGGGGCTCCCATCCAGGTCTCAAATGATCGGTTGATGTTTTGAAATATGCTCCCAGCCCGTCATTCCAAAAAATGTGAGGCCTGGGCGGGCAGTTTTGCATTTCTAGGTTTTGAGTTTGCACTTAAATGCAAAGAATGGGATAAACAGAGGCGTAGCCAGAGGATAAATCTTTTTATATCACCCCACCCATTAAACAAGGGCTTCCCAGGTGGCACTGGTGGTAAAGAATCTGCCTGCCAATGCAGGAGAGATAAGAGAAACAGGTGATCCCTGGATGAGGAAGGTCCGCTGGAGTAGGAAAAGGCAACCCATTCCAGTATTCTTGCCAGAAGAATCCTTTGGACAGAGGAGCCTGGTGGACTACAGTTCGTGGGGTTGCAAAAAGTCAGACACGACTAAAGCAACTTAGCACAACATTAGACAAACAGAAAAATTGAATTTCTTTGGACTTCAAATGATTTTAAGAAGAGCGCAGCCATCAAGCCCACAATAGACAAACTCCAGAGTTCAGAACGGTCACCACGTGAGCAAGTAGGAAATTTAACTCTGGGCACCGTCTCTCTTTATGCCAAAGGGCCAGCTGTAGCATTTGCCCTTCGTCAGGGGAGCAGTGTTACTGGAGCAACCAGCCTCTGGTGGGTGGGGCTTGCATGTACCCCCTCCTTTCTCCTTCACCTTGGTTAGGGAGGTTCAGCACCTAGGCTGTACTGATGAGAAAGTTGTGAACACACGGGGCCAAGAATAGACAAGGATGAGGAGGGAGCGGCAGGCAGGATGCTATGTGGGCTCTTGAAGGCAGTATGCTTGGATGGGGGAGGGGTGGCGATGTGGGGGAGGGGCTTCACTCCGTGGATTCCCAGACACTTCAGCAGTGACAGGTCCACAGCTCACACTTAGGCGCATGGCCCACGCCCGAGTGTAAAGGCAGATGAAGGGAGTGGTCAGCTAAGTTATGATGTGTGTCTGTGTTGGAAGGCTAAAATTCACCCTTCCAGAAGCCCCGTTCCATTTCCCACTTGATAGATTCCCTGCTAAATGCTCCAAGAGTTACGCAGCATAGAATCAAGAGAGAATCAGAGCAGTTTTGAATGAATCCATAAATCTAAGTCATATATGGAACAGCCTCCGCATAAGAGGCTGGTATAAACTGGGCCAGCCCTGCCCTCTGGGACAACAGAGGTTTATAAGCACATAGATAGGGGTAGGGTAAACAGAGAGTGAGCGGTAGGGGAAGGAGCCAGTGAACCTGTCAACGGCCCTGCTGTCTCTTCTGTGTAGGTTGAAATCAGAACACACATGTACCATGGAGAGTATAAGTGAAATAGGTTCATAGAATAAGCCAGGAGAGTTGCTAAGATGTCCCCTGGGGCTGAATTAACTTGCTCAAATCTCGA
Source organism: Muntiacus reevesi (assembly GCF_963930625.1). Classification (NCBI taxonomy): domain Eukaryota; kingdom Metazoa; phylum Chordata; class Mammalia; order Artiodactyla; family Cervidae; genus Muntiacus; species Muntiacus reevesi. The sequence goes on along the minus strand of NC_089253.1, from coordinate 94,550,473 downwards.
ATTTCAAAGTAAAACAACTGCTGATCATATATACAGAAATGGATGCAGAGAGGATCAGATTGTAGGAAATCCTTCTTTATAAAGTTAATTAGTTTTGTCCTATGTAGTCTCTCTTAAAAATAGAATCCCCTGGAGACCTAGGTTCTTATCAACACCCAAATACTTGCAACACTAAATAACTCCCCAGAAACTTCTTTTGTGTGTGAACCCAAACTCAGCTGTTCACACTGGTTAGGTTTTCTTGGATTTCTGAAATTCTGCAATAAATTCTTTAGTGTTGATATTTATAGATTTTGGATTGGTGAACTGGCAGCTCATGCCAGTCTTCCTGAATGTAGCAAGTTATTGCTGCCAGAGAAGTGGGAGAACTTTTTTCAAAGGAGAAACAAGCCCTATGTCCTACTTTTTGACATCATCTTGTACCACGAAGACTTGTTGCTAAAATGGCGGGAGACCCTTCGAAGACCCCCAATACATTTTGTGTATAATAATTAATGCAGGAAACTATAAGAGCAAAGACTGTTGTATTAACCTTCCAGAACAATGATTCCTCTTCCAAGAGAACCTCGTCATCCTTCTCCACTCCGCAATCATGCCAGGCCAGAAGGGACACTTTCAAAGCCATTGTGACACTCTAGATTCAATTTCCAACCTTTGGGGGACTAAATGGAGTAGGAGAGAAGGGCTTCACTGAAGTCTCAGGCTGTAGGAATGCACATGGCAGTAGAATAGTGAATCAATAGTGTTGTTCTTGACAAGGTTTTTGTGACAGCAGTGACCACCAGAAAGAGCTCTCTCCCTCTGCCTCCAATGTCTATTTTGGGCTGGACACTCCACCCTGTGTCACCTCTCCCTTATGTGTATGGATTTATAGCATCAAGTGTTGTGACTGCTGATACCTTAAGGTCTACAAGGCAACATGAGTATTTTTTCATGGACTTACAGCAAGCAGACATGAAGTGACATGAAAGTTCTGGAAAGGAGAAATTTCTAAGGCGCTGTCAAGTATTGTGCTACTTCTGGCCCTAAGCACAACTGGATGGCCAGTCAAGGGCCTCAAAGATGAAGATGGACAACTGGTTTTGAAAAGTCAGCAGGAGTTACAGAACCCACCTACAGCCACACACTCCTTTAGTCGAACTGCCGTGACCTACAGAAAACATTTGGCTTTATCATTTTTGTTTGTTTGTTTTTCACGTGCGTTTGGGTTGCTTCCTCTGAAGCCAGAAGTGTGAAAGGACTTGAACAAAATCAGTTCTCAATCGACTCACCATGAATTTGATCCTTAAAGATGAATCCTCAGCACAGATGACACGGAATGACTTGAGGTTCAGCAGAGCTTTCAAAGACGCTCACGTGTTGTCCTTGGCTGGAAGATGAGCACCATCTGAAGTGTTTGCTGCTCCCTGAAACATTCTCCTATCATGGGGAGAGAGGATGTGGGGACTTAACAACGTCTGGGAATAAAACATTGAGACTGAGGGAAAGACTGTAGTCAGTTTTGGGGTCCAGATCATTGTTTTCTTAAAAACTAGAGAGTTTGTGGGGTTTTCTAGTTTCCTTTTTTTCTGGTAGCCCCATTGGAATCCTTCCTCTTGTCTCACTTGGAGAAACAAGATGGCAGGCGATGGAGCCCAGAACACAATTATTCTTCAGTAAAAATTATTTAAAGGAAAAGCAGAACAACCAAGTCTCACCTGACCATGAATAACTTTGCTGATTAAGTTTTACTTAACTCATGATTCATATATGGATTGACAAAAGATTCATTGATTTTCTGTCTCTTTATATGTGTGTTACTGAACTTGAGTTAAACCCTTGAACATGAGTTAGACCTAGAAAGTATTAAACTGGACGTTGGAGGAAACAGAAGACCACACATTGACTGTATTTTCAAAGTCTTTTACATTTTTTTCAAAAGGAGTAAATGTTTAACACAAAACATGTAGAACATAAATAGAACCAGAAAGAAGGGCAACAATGGAAACCCTTCAGTTCTTATTTAATTCAGTGGTAACTGTTTATTAAGATCTGGGGAGTGAGGACAAATCAGAGATCTCTTCACGGTAAGCCTGGTTGACCCATCTTTTTCCAACATACATTTTCTAAAAAGTTAGTCTAACTAATGTTTGAATGCCTCCTTGTTGTGGACTACAGTCTTCACTGCAGTCCTCACTGTAGTGAGTCCACTGTAGTCTTCACTGATCACGAGAGCGTCTCCATGAGTAAGTGGAAAAGGCAGTCAATCATTTGGATGTTTTGCTTCCACATCCATCGTCACACGTGAGCACATCTGGGTGTTATGGGGGGCAGCAGGGATACACAGGATACTCAGAGAAACATCCAAACTCTTGGCTGAGTTTTTCACGTGGGACATCTATCTGGGGGTCACAGATCTGATAACCAGAAGGCTCCATGCCCTTGTAAGACCCTCATGTACTTGAATCACACCCGAATTTACCAGGTCTAATCACATACATTTAAACACAGACCCATTCCGCCCTCCTCTCCCCAGCTCACCCATGGAACTAGGAAACTCACAAACCATGAACCTGAACCACAGGACAAGAAGGTCAAAGGTGATGGCCACACAGGCCCATTTCACAGCTAAGTCGATGTTTCAGAACTTTATTTTTCTCCCATCCCCTACTCGTGTATAGCAACAATGGGTTTATTTTGATTTTCCTAAATTATTTTCTGATACAATAAACTGTTTATTGTTTATTTATACTTTTACATGGAGCACTGGTTATTTTTCCATAGAAAAACAGAAGCTTCTCTGTTTACGTGTTATGCATATATATCTATGCCACAGCTGTCCTTACAGACATATGGATATATCATCTTCCTGAAAGAGCTCAATTATTGTAGTTTATTGTTGTGTTTTTCTTTGAATGCATCTCATAATCATGTTAATAAACAGACATGACACAAGCTACGGGGCAGGGTGGGGGGCTGGGTGTAATTTCCATACAGGTGAAATTTTATTCCAGATTTTTTTTAAGTTGTTTCTGTATTTCAAAGCTATGTAATTTGAAAAAACTATTGTCAATGCAGCAGCTATATCAACTTTGCTGTATATTTAGTACTCTGATGTTGCTATTAAAAAAAAAACATAATATGAAAAAAAGAGACAAAAGAATCACCATTAGTTCAGGTCATGACCTCAACATGACGTTTTCAGAATGTTATTTGTATATTTATTTCCTTTACCAGTATTATCTGAAACCTCCTTGAAGACTATGAGTGTTCATGTCTGTGTCATGGTTCACAGATTCTAAGATTTCCTCCTGGGTCTTCATTGTTTCCAAATCAGTTCTTTCCCAGTTCAATCATGAAGAAAATATTTCCAGGTCTCTGGTGTGGGTCCCGGGGTTGTTTGTAGCCAAGTCTGTGCTAACTGGGACGGTCCCATAATACTTTAGCTGAGATTATGAGGGCCCACAAGAGCAGGCTGGGGGCTTTCTGGGAGGTTTTCTGTGGACCATCTGAGCCCAGGTCACATCTATGGAGATTTCCCTGCAGAGGAAACTGCCCCTGGGAGGAACAGAGACCCCAAGCTCCTATGTCTGTGCTGAGGTGGGACATTCCAAAGGGCCCCCCTTCCTTGGAGTTGATGGATTCATGGAATAGCAGGGTTTAAAGAGACAGAAGATGGGCTCAGGTCAGGCCAATGATGTGTCAGTGGCCCTGCCCCCAGTCCAGCGGTTCTTAACCAGGGACAGTTTTACTCCCCAGGGAACATCTGGCCTTGTCTGGAGACATTTGAGGGGTCACACTGGGAAGGGGGTGCTCTGGGTACTGTGGGTAGAAGCTGGGATGCTGTAAGCATCATAAAATACACACGATGGCCCCCAAAGCAATAGTCAGACCCAGATGTCGACTGTGCCTAGAGAGCAAAGCCAGCCCTTATCTTCAGGGATTTAGGCTGAACTTTGCCCTGGTAGTGGGCAGGGGTCTTGCTCCCCTGATGTGGTTTAAAGGGAATGGCTTTGCCTCAGAGGAAGTTTCCTGGCCCCCAGGCCTGTGGGCTCTCTGGTCGAGTCTGAGACAGCAGGGACTCTCAGGCTGTCTTCTTTTTCAGCAAAGTCACGCTCTTGGCCCTCAGCCCTCAGCCCAGTGAATTGCTCTTCTGATAGTGCCTCTCCACATACCTGCTGTGGTCTCCTGTGTTGGGGATGCCTTGACCGCGAAAGTACTACACATCATCAGCTGCCCCAAGATACCACGAGCAGCCCTGACTTCTGAAGGGCCCCTAGCCCACGGAGTGGACCCAGAACCTCACCCCATCCTCCCGCATCCAACAGACCTCCAGAAAAGTCTCTGCAGCATAATTCACCTGCTGCCAAGTTTCCTGGCCCCTCTTTGTGGTTCAGTAGCTAAGATCTGTCTGTCTGACTCTTTACGATCCCATGGATGGCAGCACACCAGGCTTCCCTGTCCTTTGCTATCTCCCGGAGTATGCTCAGACTCATGTCCATTGAGTCAGTGATAGTATCCAACCATCTCATCCTCTCTTGTCCGCTTCTCCTCCTGCCTTCAATCTTTCCCAGCAACAGGGTCTTTTCCAATGAGTCGGCTCTTCAAATCAGGTGGCCAAAGTATTGGAACTTCAGCTTCAGCATCAGTCCTCCAGTGATATTCAGGATTGATTTCCTTTAGGATTGACTGGTTTATCTCCTTGCTGTCCAAGTGGTGCATCCATTGCCAAGGCCACTGACTGGCATCAGAAAGACAGGAGGGAAGGGGGCAGGGAACTATGGTCCCAGGGATCAGGTACACAAGAGCTGACCTGCACCCCGGGATCCCAACGAAGGTCTGCAAAGTTAGAGAAGCGAGGTGTTTTCCTAAAAGAAGAACAGGTTTAAAAAATGCAGAGAAGTAAAAGTTAAATCGCTCAGTCATTTCCAACTCTCTGTGACCCCATGGACTGTAGCCTACTAGCCTCCTCCGTCCATGGGATTTTCTAGGCAAGAGTACTGGAGTGGGTTGCCATTTCCTTCTCCAAGGGATCTTCCCGACCCAGGGATCTCCCGAACCCAGGGAACCTGGGTCTCCCGAGTTGTAGGCAGACACTTTACCGTCTGAACCACCTGGGAAGTCCAGAGATGCCAACAACTGGAAGCAGGGGGTAGAGGATTCTTTTTAAGCCTGAATGAACTTTCCTCCTTAATTAGCCCAGGAGAGCAGGTGGCACCCTGCCCAGCCCCGACCCCATGCCCCTACAGGACCCACAGGATGTGTGAGTATCCCCTAGTTCAGCACAGGACCCATGCAGAGAGACACTCTTCTGTTCCCTCTTAGCCTGGAGGGCTGCCTTGGTCTCATCTCCTCAGCGCCTGGGAGCCCCCACTGGCGTCTGAGGCTGTAAGCCGGCAGATGGCTGCAGTGACCACTGGCTCCCCAGGGAGAGCTTCTCCTCAATCAGTGAGGGGTTTAATGCCCTGAGACACATTGATGAATGGGATACATAACCGTCTTTAACAAGCAGAAAAAAAAACAATACCACTTTGGTCATTTAACTGATTTAAACAAATCAACAGCCTGGATGCCATTAAAATAAACTCAATTTGCTCACCAGTGAGAGATTCTAGGATCCATTTGCTAGTGCATAGAGCCCTTGCCTCTGAACTAAAGCCAAGAACATAAATACGGGGGCCCAGGATGGCTGGATACATTTGGCAGAGCTGACCGTGACGGGTGTCCGAATGTGCAAGCCCAGCAGAAACCTTTTGGCTCTGGAGGGTGGCTGGAGGAGTGTCCCAATCCCTGAACTTATTGTAGGGGTGTTGCCTGTGATACAGGGTTTCTTCGGCGAGTGTCCCACCAATGGTAAGAGGGGAGAGAACGCAGGGGAAGATGTTTGCAAGGAACTAAAGGTCCACATCACTTCCCTCAAGAGGAAGTCAGGTCAGCAGTCTAGCCACCAAAGATGCACACCGGTCCATCACAAAAGCAAATCAACAGACCACTCAGGCTGGGAAAGACCACAGGATTCCAGATCCTATGGGTCCCCCCATCTACAGGGACACTGCCTGGTTGTCATGATTGAGGAAGGGTGCCACTGGCACGTGGAGGTCAGGGATGCTGACATATTTCTGGTTTGCACAAGACAGCCCCCCACAGCAAAGAATGATCTGACCCAAATGACATCAGGGAAAGAATCCACCTGCAATGCAGGAGATGCAGAAGACATGGGATCAATGTCTGGGTCAGGAAGATCCTCTGGAGGAGGGCATGCTAACCCACTCCAGTATTCTTACCTGGAGAATTCCACAGACAAAGGAGCCTGGCGGGTTACAGTCCACGGTGAAGCAAAGAGTCAGACGTGAATAAGGGACTGAGCACACAAATGTTGACAGTGTCAACATGGAGAAACCCTGCTTTAGGGAAGTTAAAAGCTGACCTTCTTTCCATGGGGAGTAATTTCTAATAGACCAGGTTTTGGTCCCCCAACCTATCCAGGCTGCCCCTGGTTGGTTCCCAGGACTTCCCTAAAACATCAACTGTGTAGAGACACAGAAGGTGTGCCCTGGCAGCATTCCAGATAGTAAGGTGCATGCTCCCCTTTCCTGTTGTATTATTTTTCATATATATATATATATGCTTTTTGCTTTTTAACCTCGATTTTTGGCTGCTGGAACAAAGTACCATAAACAAAGTGGCCTGGAAGAAAAGAAATGCTTTGTCTCATTTTGCCAACAAAGGTCCATATAGTCAAAGTTATGATTTTTCCAGGAGTCATGTAGGGATGTGAGAGTTGGACTATAAAGAAGGCTGAGCAATGAAGAATCGATGCTTCTGAATCATGGTGCTGGAAAAGACTCTTGAGAGTCTCCTGGACTGCAAGGAGATCAAACCAGTCAATTCTAAAGGAAATCAACTCTGAATATTCACTGGAAGGACTGATGCTGAAGCTGAAGCTCCAATACTTTGGCCACTTGACTCAAAGAACTGACTCATTAGAAAAGACTCTTATGCTAGGAAAGATTGAGGGCAAGAGGAGAAGAGAGGAACAGAGGATGAGATGGTTGGATGACATCACCTACTCAATGGACAAGAATTGAGCAAGCTCTGGGAGATAGCAAAGGACAGGGAATCCTGGAGTGCTGCAGCTAATGCAGTGGCAAAGAGATGGATATGTTTTAGGGAATGAACAACAACTATTTGCTGCTGGAACAAAGTATCACCAAAGGAGTGGCCTGGAACAAAAGAAATGTATTGTCTCACCACTCTGGAGGTTGAAAGTCCAAAATTAAGCTGTGGTTAGGGCCATGGTCCTTCTGAAGGCTCTGGGGAAGGACATCCCAGGCCTGTGTCCTGACTTCTGATGGCTCCTTGGCTTGGGCAGCATCACCCCAATCCCTGTGTATGATTCTGTGTCCAAATTGCCCCTTTTTATAAGGGCACAAGTCCTATTAGATTAGGGCCCTATGCTTTTCTAGGATGACATCACTTTAACTTACCATGGTTTCAGTGACCATATTTTCCAATAAGGTATTGTCCGGAGGTCTGGTCTTGGAGGTTACTTAGGACTACAGCATGCTAATTTGAGAGACACAATTCAGCCCAGAGTGAAATCAATTGGTGTCATGTTGGACTTCCCTCCTGCAATGCAGGAGACCTGGGTTCAATCCCTAGGAGAGGAAGATCCCCTGGAGAAGGAAATGACAACCCACTCTAGTACTCTTGCCTGGAAAATTCTGTGGACGAAGGAGCCTGGTAGGCTACAGTTCATGGGATCACAAATAGTCAGACACAACTGAGCAACTTCACTTCACTGGGGGCTCTGAGGAGCTCCGGTACCAGTGTCCTTTATGTCTCAGTGCAGAAGAGAATTCAACCAGAGCAGAGTGATAGATAAGAAGTGATCATTAGGCTGAGATGCTTGTGGGGCTTACAAGTGGATGAAAAATGGGGTGCCTCAGCATGAAAACTTATTGGGCTATAGTTTTATGATCAAAGGAAAAGTAGGCAGGGATAGAAGAAATTATTTGTCTTAAGTAGAGTTCATACTTACATCATCAGTTCTTCCTCCAGCTTGAGCAGGAGAGTTTCCTTGCCTCTATATGGTCAAGCTAGGTCCACAAATTATTGTTTTTTTATGTGTGTAGAGAGTATGTCTTAGGGGTCATTAACTTACTGGGCAGGTTATTGGTCTCACACCAGCACTGTTTTATTATTTGGACGCGTATCTCGTGCTTCTGCTGCATGGGTTCTGTTGCCAAGTAAATCTGCTTGGTTTTGTGGTTAAGCAAATCTGCTTTTGGTCTTCTCCAATGGCTTAACAAATAAAGAATCTGCATGCAATTCAGGAAACACAGGAGATACGAGTTCAATCCCTGCGTTGGAAAGATCCCCTAGAGAACGAAATTTTGAAATCCACTTCCGTATTCTTGCCTGGAAAATCCCATGGACAGAGGGGCCTGGCAGGCTACAGTCTAAAGGGTCGCAAAGAGTCGGACATGACCAAGTATGCATACTTTGAAATCTACTTTCATGAGTTACCATTAACTTACAAGAGTATCCCATATTTTTTCTACTTACAATTCACTAGTGGGATTAATACTTAATCACCTACTCTACCCCTTCACTCTGTCTGTGTCAAGAGTGCTGGGGAATCAGAGAAAGAGAGACCCTTACTAGGACAGAAGCCAACCTCATTTTTACCAGTCCTGTATCTGTAAAAAGAAAAGTGAGGATCTAGGGGCAGGGAAGGGTGAGTCCAGAAGGAAGGTTCAGGTTTTTCCTCCCCTCATGGAAGCTGGAAGATCTGGTCAGGAAATAATAGAAGTTGTGGGAGCATCACCTTTTAATTCTGAGGCATCTGAATTCTAGTTAGAAGCCCAGCAGGGCTTAGAAAAGAGAAGTGACTTCCTTTTAAAGTGACTGTCCTCAGAATAGTGTTTTGTTTTGGTTTTGGGTTGGCAGATAAAGGTGAAGCAGCTGTCAGGATTACGTGGTAATAAAATTTAGAAGAAAGGGGAACTTGGAATACATTACTCCCTACACAGAGAGCAGCTGCAAAGGCAGAGATTTGCCTTTTTTCCCCCTTTTTTTGCATCTGTGATTCCTTATTTCTGTTTCATGTTTTCCCTGAAGCCCCGTGCCTCCAGCTTGCAGCATCTGTGGTGTCCCCATTAGGGTCTGCTGCATGGATAAAGGAAATGGGACAGCTGTTGCTGGTGAGAAAGTCATTGTGCAACTTTGCCTTGCAATCCAGTAAGCTCTTCCCAGCATGTCTCTCCGAACTTACCCTTGGCAGGAGGGTCTGGACTGGAAAGGATACTTCTCCCCTCTGATCTCCTTGCAGCCAGCACTTTACGACCTCCCTTCCCCACAGCTCTCTCCACATTTCCTAAATATTCAGCTTTGAACTTGGCAGAAATGAGGCAGCAAAGCCTCCAGTCTTTGAGGCTGTGGCTTCCAGTCAGACTTTCTGGGAGTGAGATCAAAGGCGCCAAAGCAGGAGGCAAGGTGAGAAAGTGCAGAGATGCAGCGATACGGGGCAAGTCTGTAGTGGTCCTAGGCTGGCGCTCACAACTTCACTGAAACCCCAGCCCAGAAGGTCCCTGGAGCTCTACTTGGTGCTGGAGATGCTGGGTCTGTTTACTCGTTCTCAATGTGTTGAACACATATCTTGAGAAGAACCAGTGTGTAGACATCCTGCTGATGGTTTTAGAGACAATCCCCCAGAACACTGTGGCTGAGAACATTCAACACAAACTAGCACTGGAAAACTGCAAGATATTGCACTTTTTGAGGGGATTGTTGTTCAGTTGCTAAGTTTGTCCAACTTTTTGCAACTCCTGTGGACTGTAGCATGCCAGGCCTCCCTATACTTCACTGTCTCCCAGAGTTTGCTCAAACTCACGTCCATTGATTCAATGATGCCTTCCAACTATCTCATCCTCTGTTGCCCCCTTCTCTTTCTGCCCTCAATCTTTCCCAGCATCAGGATCTTTTCCAGTGAGCTGACTCTTCACATCAGGTGGCCAAAGTATTGGAGTTTCAGCATCAGCCTTTCCAGTGACTATCGGGGGTTGATTTCCTTTAGGATTGACTGGTGTGATCTCCTTGCAGTCCAAGGGACTCTCAAGAGTCTTCTCTAGTACCACAGTTTGAAAGCGTCAATTCTTCGGCTCTCAGCCTTCTTTATGGTCCAACTCCCATATCCATACATGACTACTGGAAAAAGAACAGCTTTGACGATACAGACTTTTGTCAGCAAAGTGATGTCTCTGCTTTTTAATATGCTGTCTAGGTTTGTCATAGTTTTCCTTTTTTCCCTTTTGGGGAGATAATGGCCCCAAATGAGCTATGACATGGGCGAGACCTTCCCAAACCACTTCCTGTGCATCTTGTTAACACCAGCAGGCTCCCTGAGGCTCTCATCACCAAAGGCAGCTGAGTCAGGAGAGGACATAAGAGTTCTGAGAACACTTCACCTTTTTCCTCTGATGCATCAAGACGGATCAGTCTATGACCTGGATATTTTCACATCCTCTCCACATCGGCAAATCCCTCCACCCCCGCCATTATGCTAGATTGCTTTGATTCAAGGAGAAATAATAATGAATCATTATCATGGGCATCTGGCTTAGCTTTGTTCTTCCTAGGAGCAAAGAAATCACACCACAGTCACTTCAAGGATGCAGCAGACACCTGATTCTGTAGCCCAGACCCTGACTGGGCTTCAAGACCTTGCACTGTGGTGAGTAATGGCTGGGGTGTGAGCATTCCTCAGCCAGGTCCTTATATATGATAACATTATGCAGAAAAATAATGAGAACCATTGAAAGATGCTGCTCACTTTGAGATTGAATTACCGTTTAAATCAAGCTGGCAGTGGGCAGGGGGCTTGTGAAATGAAATTAGGGAGGAAGCTGTATTTCAATTGGGAAGCCCTGGGTACTTTCTGGGAGAGTGGGCCTCCTGTAAAGGAAATATAGCCCTGAGCTGGCATTCTGTCCTCTGTGATTTATCTGAGCCAAAGGGGCTTGTTCGAACCATTCTGAACGCTGTTTTCAAAGTGCAAATGAACATCTCATTCTGCAATCAATGACACAGGAAACAAGCTAGGGAGGAGGTGGCCTGGGGGAGAAGACAGGAGGGAACATGGAGTTCTGCCCAACCAGCATCCAGTTCTAGGTGGGCCTCAGGGCTTGTAAAGGGTTTTGGTGGGGCAGAAATGTCAGGCCTAGGGTTTTTTTTTTTTCTGAACATCAACAGGCAAAAGGACTTGTCTCCTGCAATCCATGTGGGGATGCATACAGCCAGAGAAGTATGAAAGAGACCTGCTCCAAGCCAGACTCCAGCCTTCCCCGTTGGGTCCTGCTGGCTCCAGAGCATCTCAGTGCTGGACAAGAGGCTCACATTCAGACTGAAATGGGTTTGGTTTTGTAAGTGTCCCATGTGAAGCTTATGTACCCCACTGGAGCAGATACATTTTCTCAGGTGATTAAGAGCCATGGATGCTTCTGAGCAGAGGCGTGATGTGAAACGATCAGAGTTTTAAGAAAGAGAGCACAGGAAGGAAAGGCTGGAAGGAAATAGGACCAGAGTCAGTGGTCAGAGAGGAGACATGAACAGAGTCAGCCAGGGCATGAGGCCACCGAAGCTGACCAAGGTGACCCAAGGGGTGAATCTGCGGGAGGAAGAGAACACAGAGCTACCTCCAAGACCATCTAGGGTGCCCACCAGGAAGATGTTCTTGCTGGAATATGTCCATACACAAGGCTGCTCTAGGCACAAATCCCAAAGGTGCCTGGACAGGGGTGGATGGTCTTACGCTGTGGTCCAGGAGAAAGCAGACTCCAGGACCCCAGGCAAGACCAGAGGGCACCATTCTCGTAGGCTATCCCAGGCTCTCCCCAGCTCTAAGTCCCGCCCACTGTGATGCTGGTCTGCCAATAGGATGGTGGCCAGAGAGACATATGCCATGAATGAAGAAGGGACTTCGGATGGGTTCTGGTGGAGGAAGATAGCAGGCTCCAGCCGAGTCTGGGAGCTGTCGAGTACTGAGGAAGGCAACTGGCACTCAGGAATCATACCCCCATCATTAGAGAAGCCAGCCTCCCCACAGTTCTTCTGTGTTTCTTCAGCAATGGCCCAGAGCCCTCCCTCTGACCATCCTTCCCATGTCATTCTGGTCAAGACTTGCTGCCTTTTCCTTCATCCATTTCCATCCTCTCACCTCTTTGCACTGTCCATCACAAATCTGACCTCAGATATCTTCTGCACAAAATCTCCACTGGCTCCAGTGCCTTCACAGAGCTGCCAGACTCATATGTTGTCTGTGTCTGTGATTGTCCTGGAGGGAGGGCTGGCTTTTCATTTTATCTGCCCATCCAGAGGATAGACACCCTTGAATTTATTCTTGGTCCAGAAAAAGGCAGACCTTTGGAAATTGACACCCAGGGGAAGGTTTATTTCATTCAATGGAAAATAAATCTTCATTCTTTTAAGTGGACATTTTACCTTCCAGAACTGAGAGTAAGAACCCACCTTCAAGGGAAGGTAAAATGGGGCACAGATAACAGTAAACACAGGTAGACTAGTGATTAATAAGTGTTTACTGTTATCTGTGCCCCATTTGAAAGTTGATCAAGGTGAACCCTTCCCCGCAAAGGAGATTTCTTTCCTCTCCTTGGATTAAGGTTTGAACTCTGACCAGTGGTATGTGTAAGAAGATCAAACATCACAGAAAGCATGCAGATTGAACTTCTGGGTACTTTCAGGCCTTTGCTGGGCACCTGGGACAGACAGTCTGCCTCCATTTTATTCTTTCCTAGCTGTGTTCCAGAAGCACAGGCATGGACCCCATGGTACCCCACCTGCAGTTTGGAATGCTGAACTGAGCACAAAAGGAGCAAGAAGGAGCATCTGCCCAAGTAAGATGTTCCAATGTCAACTTCTGGAAATATGGTGGCACAATGACCAAAGCAAGGCTTTATCTTTTACTGCTCTAGCCCTTCTGCTAGCATCTCATAAATGATGCTAGTTCATTCTTGAGATAAGATGGTAGGGCCATTCCTCTTGTTTCTGACACTTGGGTAAGATAAACCACAGGAGAATGAAATGAAGAAATGTCCAAACCTGGATATATCCTGCCAGTGGGAAGCTGTACTTGTCCTACAACAGGGATCAGATTGAAAGGACTCCTCCTCCCCTTCCCAGTCTTTTCGACCTGCTCCCAATTTGTCCTAAGCTTCAACTCCAGGGGCCAAAGCATTTGTCCCCTGGTATGGCTCATTCTCTGAAGTCCATGCTTAAGTAGTCTGCTTAGTCTAAATTGACCTTCTCCCAGGAAAAATGCTTTAAATTTCTCCATTCAAAATACTCTCATTTCTCCTCATTCAGTGTTCTTATCTCCAGTTCCTCACATTGTCACAAACACCCTGACTTGGGATTGGTCCACCTCTGCCCTGTGTTCCTACCATGTTTGGCATGAAGTGTAGGGCCTATCACTCTAAGAGATGAACTGGAGGCCATGATAGAGCAGCAGGCAACATCTACTGAGCACATAGCTTGTGCACACTTAGCTCAGGATCTTCCCAAACTCTGGCTAGTGTGAGGTGAGGTCAGTCGTCTGATCGTCTTTGGCTGTATAACAAACCACCTCAAAGTTAGTGGCTTACAATAAGCATTGTCATTTTACTTCTTGTCTTGGTGGTGCAGTGGTAAGGAATCCATCTGCCAATGCAGGAGATGCAAGAGATGCAGGTTTGATCCCTGCGTTGGAAATTCCCTTGAGGAGGGGATCCCCTTGAGGAGGAAAGGGAAACCTACTCTAGTATTCTTGCCTGGAGCATTCCATGGACAGAGGAAGCTGATGGACTCCCCTTGTTGGGTATGTCCATAGGTTTGCAAACAATCAGACATGACTGAGCATAAGCTCTTCTGTGGTTGACTGGACTCAGCTGGGCTGCTCTCCCTCCAGTTCTCTCACCTGGCTGCAATCAGAGGGCATTTGGAGCTGGAACCCTCTGAAGGCTCTATCACTCACGAATCTGGAGCCTGAACTGGGGGAACTCAAACATCTGGGACTTCTGCAACTCTCTATATGGAATCTCCCTATGTGCACCAGTTTTCTTGTCTCTAAAATGGTACTGATGATATAAACTACCTCAGGGAATTGTTGTCAAACAGAAATAAGCTGCTAAATCCTTGAGAAACATCAACTGATATAGTGGGAATCATTGTTATCAAGAAGACTTGGGACCTGTAGGAACTCTTTGAATGGTTAACAGCTATCATTGGAACGTAGGACTCTTCTCTACACAGATTCTGAGGGAAGAACAAGGCCAATGGATGGAAGCTATGCAGAAGATTCAGGTGCGGTTTCTAACAGTAAAATAGTTCAGAAATGGAACAGGCTGCCATGACAAAGAGTAAGCTCCCACTATCAAATTGGATCAACACAGCCTAGCTGACTATTTACTAGGGAATGGCAAGGGGATGGTTGCACCAAATGGAAAATTAGACAAAGTTTGTTCAGGACTATTCTAACTCTGACTTCCTGTAAGTCTCTGATTCTGTTGTTTCCATTGATAGAGCCAAGAGCATACAATGTAAGTATCACCCTTATTTCTTCATCTGGACATTCACTTATGCAACCAATATTTATTGCTGCTGTTTAGTCACTAAGTCATGTCTGACTCTCTGTGACCCCATGGACTGCATGCAGCACGCTAGGCTTCCCTGTCCTTCACTGTCTCCTGGAGTTTGCACAAAGTCATGTCCATTGAGTCAGTGATTCCATGTAACCATCTGATCCTCTGTCGTCCTCTTCTCCTCCTGCCTTCAATCTTTCCCAGCATCAGGGTCTTTTCCAATGAGTCTGATCTTTGCATCTGGTGGCCAAAGTATTAGTGCTTTAGTTTCAGCATCAGTCCTTCCAATGAATATTCAGGGTTGATTTCCTTTAGGATTGACTGGTTTGAACTTCTTGGCATCCAAGGGAGTGAACATCCCACAAATGCCATGTCCTATGCTAAATACAGGAACATAGGGTGGTGATTATAGCAGCATCTTGAATATATGGGTTTCATGAGCCTCATCCCAGAATCTAGTGGAGGATCCAGACAGTTTATGAAATGCAACCGTGTAATAGGAGAAATGTTCTATTGAGAAACAAACCCAGGGCACCAAACTTCATCTGTGGAAAAGTAGGGAGGGGAAACTTTTGTGAAAGGAGGAATGCTTACTCTGTGAACTGAAGGATGGGTAGAAGTGTGGAGACAAAATGTAGTTAGAAGTAAGAGATGGATATATTTTTTTAAATTAGACAAAAAAAAGAGGAGGTGGGAAAGAAGAGTGGACCAAGAAAAGGAGGAGTTGTATGGGGAGATTCAGAGATGAGAGAGAGAATGATGGAGGGCATTAATAAAGCTCTTCAGGTAACCAGGGCACAGGAAATGGAGTAGACAGGATGTGAGTGAAAAACCCTGTTGATCAATGAGAGGTATTCTTGTTCTTCCGGGATTTATGGCATCATCCAGCTTCCTCCCTCAGTCTGTCATTTAGAAAGCTATTATTTAGTCAATGAGGATCTGTCCCAGTAAAGTTGCAGTAGGAAGAAAGGCAAGGGAGCCAATTTAAAAGATCCTTGAGGAAAAATTGGCATGCCTTGAAATTGGCACTGATTTTCAGGAGGATATGGATAATTGAGCTAATATTTAAGGATGACCAAGATTTTGATCTTAGCAAACACAGGGGCACTGGAAGGAAGAGTTGATGGGAAGTAAAGGTACAGAATTCACTTGGAACATAGTGACTCAGAGATAATGGCAGGGCAGGATGTATCCTAGGTAATTAGAGATGAGAGGCCGAACACTGAGTGAAAGACTGGGTTGGATTTATTGACTTGAAAGTCACAGGAGGATACACCTCTTCTTCCATCAACCTGGATAAAATGGTACCAGATCTGTGTTCCCATCTAAGCAACTAGAAAGCTGGATGAAGCACTGGAGGCTTGGTAGTGTAGGACTGTGATCTGTGACAGAGAATAAATGAGGTGATGGCCTTGTCTCTGGGGGTACTTTTCATGCTATGGTGTAAGGTGAGGGAACATAGGTAGACAAGGGTGGTGTCATTGATCTGAAGAGAAGAGATTGGAATTTGGGGATTCTGACCTTGGAATTGGGCTTCCCTGTTGGCTTAGACAGTAAAAAATCTTCCTGCAAAGTGGGGGACCTGGGTTTGATCCCTGGGTTGGAAAGATCCTCTGGAGAAGGGAATGGCTACCCACTCCAGTATTCTTGGATAGCAGTCGACACTGGAGAGGAGAGAATCATGGTGAGAAAAAAGAGCCCCAGAAACCTACAGAGAGTTTCTCAGGAACCTTGCTAAATGCTGAGTAGCATAGAATGAAACTTCATAAGGCTTGGTTAGGAACTACCAATAAGTTTTAAGGTAAGCAACTCTTTTTTTTCTTTTTTTCTTTTTCATTTATTTTTATTAGTTGGAGGCTAATTACTTTACAATATTGTAGTGGTTTTTGTCATACACTGACATGAATCAGCCATGGATTTACATGTATTCCCCATCCCGATCCCCCCTCCCACCTCCCTCTCTACCCGATCCTTCTGGGTTTTCCCAGTGCAACTCTTAAAATCCACACAGGGTTTCTAGAATTGTGAGGTCTGAACAGCTACAGTGTTTAACATCTGGGACACTCGGAGAGACCTTAGACAGTTAGGCCTTTTTAGCAGAGCTAAACTACCGTAAATTAAAGTCTACTCTACATTTGTCCTTAAAAAAATGAAAAGCAAGTCTCAAAAGGATCAAACTGATGGATGAGCAACTAAATTGCACCCAGAACAAAATTCACAGTATTCTAAAGGTTAACAAAATACACGCATTCAATGTTGTAATATTCAAACTGTTTAGCATCAATTAAAAATTACTAGACATGAGAAAGTAGACTAAGTGATCAATTACAGGGAGAAAACATTTAATAGAAACAGACCCAGCAATCAGAGATGGGTGGCATTAAATCAAAAGTCCTTAAAACAGTAATTATAAATATACTTAAGGGCTTAGTGGGAGATATAAAACTTAGGAGAAAAAGATATTAAAAAGCATATAAATCTGAAAAATAAAATATCTGAAATGAAAAATTACCTGGATCAGTTTAACAGGTTACATGCTAAAGAAGAAAAGACCAATGAACTTGAAGTACGGAAATATAAATTGTCCAACAGAAACATAGAAAGAAAAAAGATAAACAAATAAACAAAGCTTTAACAATCTGAAGGACAAAATCAAGCAGTGTAACATATTTATAATTGGAGTCCCAGAAAGAGAGAATGAAATGGGGTCAGAAAAACATTTGAAGAAATAATGGTTGAAATTTCTCCAATCTGATAGAGCTATAGCTCACAAATCCAAGAAGCCTCAGAGACTCTAAGAGAATAAACATAAAGAAAACCACAAAAAGCCACATTACTACCCAATTCTTGAAAACTAATGATAGAGAAAATCTTAGAAAATACTCAAAGAGAAGACACTTTCTATTTAGGGGAACAAAGATAGGATTTATCTTTGTTATTCTCAAAAAACAATGAAAGACAGAAAATGGTGAAAAAAACACCTTTGTTGGGGGGGATAAAGACTTTTAAAGGCAACAAAAGCTGAGAGAATCTGGTCAGCAGACTTGTACTGAGAAATGTTCAAGTTTTTCAGTCTGAAGGACAATGATATCAAAGAAAACTCAGATCTTCTCAAAGCAATGAAGGCCTTCAATAATGGTAAATATGTGGGTCAATTTAAAATAGGTTCTTTTCATCTTGACTTTAAAAAAGATAAATTACTATTTAAAGCAAAAAATTACAGTGTTCTGTGGAGTTTAAAGAAGTAAAATATCTCACAATATTAACACAAAGGATGAAAAGGAGAGATGGAAGATTATTACTATAAAGTGGCTGTAGGAGACGGGGGCTTCCCTGGTGGCTCAGATGGTAAGGAATCTATCTTCAATGCAGGGGACTCAGGTTTGATATTTGGGTCAGGAAGGTCCCCTGGAGAATGGAATGGCTACCCACTCCCAGTATTCTTGCCTAGAGAATTCCATGTCCATGGGGTCAATTCTACAGTCCATGGGGTCACAAAAATTCTACATAGTAGATATAAGGGCATAATCTTAGTTGAAGTTAGACTGTCATCAGTTAAAATGAGTATGACGTTGTTGTTATTCTGTCATCAAATAATGTCTGACTCTTTACAACCCCATGGACTGAAGCACACAAGGCTTCCCTGACCCTCACCATCTCCCAAAGTTTGCCCAAGTTCATGTCTATTAAATTGTGACACCATCCAACCATCTCATCCTCTGTTGCCCTCTTCTGCTCTGTCTTCAATCTTTCCCAGCATCAGGGTCTTTTCCAATGAGCCAGCTGTTACATCAGGTGGCTAAATTATTGTAGCTTCAGCTTTAGCATCAGTCCTTCCAATGAGTATTTAGGTTTCCTTTAAGATTGGTTTGATCTTCTTGTTATCCAACAGACTCTCAAGAGTCTTCTCCAGCACCACAGTTGGAAAGCATCAGTTCTTCGGTGCTCAGCCTTCTTTATTGTCCAACGCTCACATCTATACATGACTACTGGAAAGACCATAGCCTTGACTATACCAACGTTTGTCAGCAAAGTGATGTCTTTGCTTTTCAACACACTCTCTAGGTGTGTCATGGTTTTACTGCCAAGAAAGTGAAAAATGAAATTCGCTCAATCGTGTCTGTCTCTTTGCGACCCATGAACTTATACAGTCCAGTGGAATTCTCCAGGCCAGAATACTGGAGTGGGTAGCCGTTCCCTTCTCCGGGGTATCTTCCCAACCCAGGGATCGAGCAGAGGTCTCCTGCCAAGAAGTAGTCATCTAATTTCAAGGCTGCAGTCACCATCCACAGTGATTTTAGAGTCCAAGAAGAGGAAATCTGTCACAACTTCCACCTTTTCCCCTTCTGTTTGCCATGAAGTGGTGGGACTGGATACCATGATCTTAGTTGTTTTTTTTTTAAATATTGACTTTTAAGCTGACTTTTTCACTCTCCTCTCACTTTCATCAAGAGGCTCTTTAGATTTTCTTCACTTTCTGCCATTAAATTGGTGTCAGCCACATATCTAAAGTTGTTGATATTTCTCCTGGCAATCTTGATTCCAGCTTGTAACTCATCTAGCCCAGCATTTCACATGATGTGCTCTGTGTATAAGTTAAATAAACAGGGTGATAATAAACAACCCTGTTGTACTTCTTTTTTTGAGCCAGTCTGTTGTTCAAAACAAGATTCTAACTATTGTTTATTGACCTACATACAGGTTTCTCAGGAGACAGGTAAGATGGTCTGGTACCTTCATCTCTTTAAGAGTTTTCCACAGTTTATTATGATCAACACAATCAAAGACTTTAACATAGTCAATGAAACAGAGGTAGATGTTTTTCTGGAATTCCCTTGTTTTCTCTATCATCCAGTGAATGCTGGTAATTTGATCTCTGGTTCCTCTGCCTTTTCTAAACCCAGCTTGGACATCTAGAAATTGGACATCTAGAAATTCTCAGTTCACATAAAGCTGAAGCCTAGCGTGAAGGATTTTGAGCATAACCTTACTATTGTGTGTATGATGAGACCTATAGAAATCACAAAAGTTAAAACGAAAAGGTGTAACCCAGGATGGCGATATCATGAAATACTGAAAGATAAAGTTAAGGCAGGAAGAAAGGGGAAAGGAGAGCAGAGAGAATATGACACAAATTGAAACATTTGGACTTAATCGTGTCAATATTTGCAATAAATGTAAGTAGTCAAAGTAGTCAAATTAAGGGCAGATGTAATCAGGATAGAAATAAGCAAAATCAGTGGTCTACTGGAAAATGTTTAACCACTAGCTCTCTGGAGGAATACAAGTCCTAATTTGTATCAATTGCTGATTTACGTGGTGTAAACACTCCCACTATAGCCAAGTTCAAGCTATGACATGACATCTACTGGCTTGCAAAATTCTTATAAAGCTAACAATCAACTCTTATGAACTAGTATGAGCTCTTTCCAGCACTGGTTAAAAAACTAGATGTTTTTAATGTACTGTTTATAAGAGACACAATATAAAGACTGATTAAAAAAAGGTAATGATAGGTTAAAAGTGAAAAATAAAATGGGGAAGGCATATACCATGCTAAAAATAATCATAAGAAAGCTCAAATGGCTACATTATTTTCAGACATAGTAGATTTCAGGACAAGAAATATTACCAGGGACAAAAAATAACATTTAATAATAATAAAAATGTCTCTTCATTCAGAAGAAATGACAATTCTATGTATGCAATGAATAAGAGAACTTCAAAACATACTGAACAAAACCTACAGAATTGAAAGAGGACAGGTATATATTCAAGATTACAGTTTCCATAGTCCCCTTTTCGTATCGATAGGACAACAATTGGATTGAAAACCAGGGCACTACAGAAGACTTGAACAACACTGTCAATCACTTTGACCTACTTGGCATTTATAGAAAGTTATTCCAATCAACAGAAGAATATATTTTCTTTTCAAGTGCATGTGCAACCTTCATCAATTTAAGCCATATGCTGGCCTATAAAACAAGTCAATAAATTTAAAATATTAAAGTCAGACACAGCATGTGTCTGACCATAGTAACATTTTATTAGACATAAAAGAAGCAAAAAGCTAGCTGGATTATATCCAAATCTTTAGAAAGCAAACAACAAATACTCTTAAGAAAAGTTTTCAAGAGACAGTAGAAAATATTTTAAGCTGAATATAATGAGAACAAAAGGAAGAAATTAGAAAAAAAAAATTAGAACATATTTGAAACTGAATGGTAATGAAAACACAGCATATGAAACTTTGTGTGATATAGCTAAAAGCACTTAGAGTGAAATTTATAGCTTTGAGTGTTTATATGACAAAGACTAAAGTTGTAAGATCAAGATCACTGATTTATTTTTTTCACTTTAAGAATCTAGAAAGAAAAAAAGCAAATTTTAAAAAAGCAAGTAAACTAAGGAAATACTAAAGGCAAGATTGAAAATCCCAATGAATAAAATATCAACAAGAGAATAAATTACTTAAAATACTAGTTCTTTGAAATACCCATTAAAATCATAAACTCCAGCTAGACTAATAAAAAAGAAACAAAACAAAATCAGACAACATATCTAAATAAAGGTGGTATATAGATCATCCAGACAATAAAAGGGAAATATTAGGTTGTTGGGGTTTCCCAGGTGGCACTAGTGGTAAAGAACCTGCCTGCCAATGCAGGAGACTTTAAGAGACCCCGGTTCGATTCCTGGGTCAGGAATACCCCCGGAGAAGGGTTTGACAACCCACTCCAGTATTCTTGCCTGGAGAATCCCATGGACAGAGGAGCCTTGCAGACCACTGCTGATAGGATTGCAAAGAGTCAGACACAACGGAAGTGGCTTAGCATGCATGCACTAGGTTGTTAGGGACAACTTTATGAGAAGTTCAACAATTCAAATGAAATGCACATATTGCTTAAACAATGCAAGTTATTAAAACTGATAAAAGAATAAGCAATTTGGGATAGCTGCATGTGTATTAAAGCAATTGAATTCATGACTAAAGACCTTGCACAATCAAAACTCTGATCCATGTGGCTTCATACTGATGAAGAAATTATACTAGTCTTACACAATTTCTTTCACAAAATAAAAGAATAAATACTTCTCAGCTCATTTGTGAGTTGAGACCAAAACAGAATAAAAAAAAAAAAAATACAGACCAACATTCCTTATTAAATTAGATGCAAAAATCCTTAATACAATTTCACCAAATCAAATTCAGATATATTGATATATAAAAAGATAACTAATACTTATCCCAGGAATATGAATTAGGTTCAATATTCAAAAAATCAGCTATCTATTATATTACATTAAGAAAATAAAAGAGAAAAAATCATACGGTTATTTCAATGGATGAAGAAAAAGCATCTGACAAAATTCAAGGCCCATAATGTTAAAAACTCTTAGCAAAGTAGAAATAGAGGAAACATCCTCAGTTGATAAAGGACACCCAAAAAATGAAACCAAACAGTCCAAAACAAAACAAAAGCAAAAACAATTTTTATTGATAAAATTACACTTAATGGTGAAAGCCTGAATACTTACAGGAATATGGCAAGAATGTCTATTCTCACTAATTTTATTCACTATTTTACAGAACCTCCTAGCCAGTGCAATAAAAAAGGAAAAGAAAAAAGAGCATATAAATTAGATAGGAAGCAATAAAACTGTATTTGTAGATGATAGGATCATGTACATATGTAGAAAAATCCTAAGGAACCTCCAAAAATATTGCCACAACAAATAGCTAAATCTAGCTAGTGATCTGAAGTCAACATACAAAAATAAAGTTCATCTCTGTATGATAGCAACAAACAAATGGAAAATGAAATTTTAAAAACAGTTGCTTATAATAGCACCAAAAAAGTGAAATATTTAAGAATCTGTATATAGTCAATACAGTTATATACATCTAACACATGTACTATATTCACTGTTGTTGTTTAGTCACTAAGTCATGTCTGACTCTTCGTGACTGCATAGACTGTAGCCTGCTAGGTTCCTGTGTCCATGGGATTTTCCAGACAAGAATACTGGGGTAGGTTACTATTTCTTTCTCCAGGGGATCTTTCTGACCCAGGAAATGAAACCATGTCTTTTACAACTCCTGCATTGGTAGGCAGATTCTTTACCACTGAGCCACCTGGGAAGCCCCATATACTGTATAAAAATATGTAAATATATGGGGATACATGTATACACAGAAAAACTGTATACCGGAAAACTACAATTTTGCTGAAAGAAATGAAGAATCTACATAAATGAAGAGGAATATCTTATTTAAAGATGAAAAACTCTACTTTAAAATGTTAATTCTTCCCAAATACATATACAAAATCATATAATTCCTATCAAAATCGAGGAAGATTTTTTTTTTAATTGACAAACTGATTCTAAACTTTGGCTAGAGATGCAAAATAACCTAGAACAGGCAAAATGATTTTGAAACAAAGAAGTGGCTACTTGTTCTGGGTGCTATAACAAAAAACCATAAATGGGGTGGTTTAAATAGCAGAAATGTACTATTCATAGTTATGGTTGGTGGTAGGGAAATCCAAGACCACATGGTGAAACAGGGGAGGAGAAAGGATAAAAGCTAGGTTTCCAAAGAGGGCCATGAACCTCAACTCTCCTGGGTGGGGGGGGGGGTCCCACTCTAACCACCTCATCTGAACACAGACACTTCGCAGACATCACACTTCCAAATGCCATACTTGCACAGTACAGGGTCCTGACATGAATTTGGTGCCAATACAAACATGGATCCAAAACAAATAGCAAAGTGAGAGACTTGCCATGTCTTGATTTCAGTCCTTACTGTAAAACCACTATAACTGAGACAGTGACACCCATAGGGATATACTTTTAAGTCAGTGCAACAGAAAGGAGATTCAAGAGATATGCTCATAGTTATACAATCAATTAACTTTCAATAAAGGTATCAAGATAATTTAATGAGAAACTCATAGTCTTTTCAAAAATTGTGCTGATTTTATACATAGTAGGTGGCACTAGAGCACCATAGTAAGTGAAAAACAGACTGGTTCCAAATTGGCAAAGGAGTACATCAAGGCTGTAGAGTCACCTTGCTTATTTAACTTATATGCAGA
Source organism: Muntiacus reevesi (assembly GCF_963930625.1). Classification (NCBI taxonomy): domain Eukaryota; kingdom Metazoa; phylum Chordata; class Mammalia; order Artiodactyla; family Cervidae; genus Muntiacus; species Muntiacus reevesi. Next base: position 94,526,751 of record NC_089253.1, on the reverse strand, counting down.
GTACATCATGTGAAATGCTGGACTAGATGAAGCACAAGCTGGAATCAAGATTGCTGGGAGAAATATCAATAACCTCAGATATGTAGATGACACCACCCTTATGGCAGAAAGAGAAGAGGAACTGAAGAACCTCTTGATCAAAGTGAAAGTGGAAAGTGAAAAAGCTGGCTTAAAACTCAACATTCAAAAAACTAAGATCATGGCAACTGGTCCCATCACTTTGTGGCAAATAGATGGGGAAACAATGGAAACAGTGAGAGACTTTATTTTGGGGGACTCCAAAATACCTGCAGATGGTGACTGCAGTCATGAAATTAAAAGACACTTGTTCCTTGGAAGAAAGCTACGACCGACCTAGACAGTATATTAAAAAGCAGAGACATTACTTTGCTGACAAAGGCCCATCTAGTCAAAGCTATAGCTTTTCTAGTAGTCATGTATGGATGTGAGAGTTGGACTATAAAGAAAGCTGAGCACCAAAGAATTGATGTTTTTGAGTTGTGGTGTTGGAGAAGACTCTTGAGAGTCCCTTGGACAGCAAGAAGATCAAACCAGTCAATCCTAAAGGAAATCAGTCCTGAATATTCATTGGAAGGACTGACACTGAAGCTGAAACTCCAATACTTTGGTCACCTGATGTGAAGAACTGACCCATTGGAAAAGACCCTGATTCTGGGAAAGATTGAAGGCAGGAGGAGAAGGGGATGACAGAGGATGAGATTATTGGATGGCATCACCGACTCAGTAGAATGAGTTTGAGCAAGCTTCACAAGTTGGTGATGGACAGGGAAGCCTGGTGTGTTGCAGTCCATGGGGTCGCAAAGAGTTGGACACAACTGAGTGACTGAACTGAGCTGAGGTGGCACTAGTGGTAAAGAAACTGCCTGCCTGTCAGTGCAGGAGACGTAAGAGATGTGGGTTCAATCCCTGGGTCAGGAAGATCCCCTGGAGAAGGGTATGTCAACCCACTCTAGTGTTCTTGCTTGGAAAATTTCATGGACAGAGGAGCCTGGCAAGCTACAGTCCATAGAGTCACAAAGAATCAGACACGACTGATGTGACTTAGCATAGCACCTTGTAGTTCTGGACTAGCTAAATGGCAAAGTGAAAATACATGTGTGGCAAGAATGAGGAGCAACAGGCATGCTCAGATGCTGCTGGGTGTAACTGGACATTTTGGAAAATCATTTGATGGACAGATTCTTTACTTCTCATAAAATCTAGCAACTGACTCTTGGACATTTGCATGTGTGCTCAGTGGCTAAGTCATGTCAGACTCTGCAACCCCATGTACTGTATCCCGCCAGGCTCCTCTGTCCATGGAATTTTCCAGGCAAGAATCCTGGAGTAGGTTGCCATTTCCTCCTCCCAAGGATCTTCCCGATGCAGGAATAGAACCCATGTCTCCTGTGTCTGCATTGGCAGGCAGTTTCTTTACCACTGAGCCACCTGAGAAGCCCCCAGGGCATTTACCGTATAGAAACAAAACCAGAGCTTTAATCGTCACAGCCCAGCCTGGAGAAGACTGAGCTTTCATCTACAGGCTGGAGACGCTGTGGTGTCACCACACGAAGGGACATCGCCAGCAACACACAGGATCAGAGTTCCAGCACACAATAAAACCAAAGAGCAAAATGAGGCAAGGGGACAGAAAGGACGTGCCGTGTGGTTCCACAGGGATGAAATCCTGGAACAGACAGACAGCAGGTCAGAGTCTGCAGGGGGCCAGGGCCCGGGGTCAGGGTCAGGGTGACTCGCTGCCAGGCGGCTTATGTCTGTATGTGTATCAGAGCTCATCCAAGTCTGCATTTCAAAGCGGGTGCTTTTGAATGCTTGTCAATTACATCTCAATTATTTTTTTTTGTTTCTTCTTTAATTTTACCTTTTATATTTTGTGATTCAAAAAAATTTTATTGAAATATAGTTGATATACAGTGTTGTGTTCATTTCAGGGGTACATCAAAGTGATTCAGCTCAGTCATATATATATAATATGTATATACATGGTTTTTAATATTCTTTTCTGCTTTAGGTTATTAAAATATGCTGAGTATAGTTCCCTGTGCTATACAGCAGGGCCTTGTTGGTTATCTGTCTTATAGACAGTGGTGTGTGTATGTTAATCCCAAACTCCTAATGAACCTGCCCCTCCTCCAGTGTAACAGTTACATGTGTGTGTGGTGTAGAACTTGCTGGTTTGGCAGCCATAAGTTTGGTTCCTATGTCTGTGAGTCTGCTTTTCTTTTGTAAGTAAGATCACTGGCATCGTTTTTTTACATTACGCATATTAGTGATACATGATATTTGTCTTTCTCTGTCTGCCTGACTGTACTCGGTACAATCACCTCTAGGTCCATCCACGTTGCTGCAAATGGCATTATTTCATTCTTTCCTATGGCTGAGTAATAGTTCATTATACACATGGACCATGTACTCTCTGTCTATTCCTCTGTCACTGGACACTGAGGTTGCTTCTGTGTCTTGGCAATTGTGAATTGTGCTGCTGTGGACACTGGGGTGCATGAACATAGATGCAAAAACCCTCAACAACATACTAGCAAATTGAAGCTGACTTTTAAAAGTGTGAAGGATCTGGGGAGGAAGTGGGTGAGCTGGGGTGGAAAAGCTCATGAGCCGCCAGCTCACAATCAATATGTGTCCTGTGCAGACAGGCTGAGGAGGCCTTGAGTTGAGGAGGAGCATATGGAGATTTGGCTTTCATGTTCACATCTGGCACTCCTGTGGATCCTGAAGTGCACAGGAGACCTTGGGCTGAAGTTTCAAATATGGAAAAGTTTGGAAAGTGAGAACAGCCAAGAAAAACCATCGAAAGGTATAGCTGAGAGGCTTCGGAAATTGATTTGCTGATGGGAGGAGGGAGAGGCGAGGCTCTAAGACACCTCCAAGTAAAATGTTTCTAAAAGGTAAAGATAGTCCCATAGGGACTTTCCTGGTGGTCCAGTGGTTAAGTATCTGCCTTGTAATGCAGGGGACACAGGTTCAATTCCAGGTTGGGAAACTAAGATTCCACATGCTGCAGAGATACTGATTCTATGCACCGCAAGCAAGACCCAATGCAGTCAAACAGATAAATTGTTACTATTCAGTCTCTCAGTAGTGTCCAACTCTTCATGACCCCATGGACTGCAGCACACCAGGCTCCCTTGTCCTTCAGTATCTCCTGGAGTTTGCTCAAACTCATGTCCATTGAGTTGGTGATGCCATTCAACCATATCTTCCTCTGTCATCCCCCTTCTCTTCCTACCTTCAATCTTTCCCAGCATCAGGGTCTTTTCCAGTGAGTCAGTTCTTCACATCAGGTGGCCAAAGTATTGGAGCTTCAGCTTCAGCATCAGTCCTTCCAATATTCAGGACTCATTTCCTTTAGCATTGACTGGTTTGACCTGCTTGCAGTCCAATGGACTTTCAAGAGTCTCCTCTAACATCACAGTTCAAAAGCATCAATTCTTTGGCACTCAGCTTTCTTTATAGTTCAACTCTCACTCATAATTCAACTCATGAATATTGGAAAAACCATAACTTTGATTATACGGACCTTTGTCGGGATCTGTCCTTCCAATGAATATTCAGAGTTGATTTCCTTTAGGATTGACTGATTTGATCTCCTTGTTGTCCAAGGGACTTTCAAAAGTCTCCTCCAGCACCACAATTGGAAAGCATCAATTCTGTGGTGCTCAGCCTTCTTTCCGGTCCAACTGTCACCTCTGTGTATGACCACTGGAAAAACTAAAACTAAAACTGGACCTCTGTTGGCAGACAGATAAGTAAATATTTTAAAAAGACAGTCCCATAGAAGAGGGCAAATATTTTGAACAGACTTGAACAACTTCACTTGGCCAGGAATGGCCAAGAAACACAAGAAAAAGTGCTCAATATCATTAATCCTCAGAGAAATGCAAAAGGAATCACTATACTCTTTTGTACCTGTGGACTTGACAAAATTTGACATTATTTACTGTTTGTTGAGGGTGTAGAACAGCAACACAGTAATTGTTACAACCAGTTGGTGACCCATTGCACATAATCTATTAAAATTGAACACACATGTTCCCTATGACCTACTGGTTTCCCTCCCAGGCATATACCTGATCCAGAAGCTGCACCTGGATAAGTGCGGGCCCAAACTGGAAACAAGCCAAACTTCCATCAGGGGTGGATTAGATCCAGGAACTTACAATGAGATCCTTAAGCAACAGTAAAGAGATGGACATGCATGGGTGAATCTCACACATGTAGCGTCAACAGAAAGATGCTAGACTTGGAATACACACAGAATGATTCCTGTGCGTTGCATTCCACAACAAGCAAGGCTGACATACGGGGGGGTAGGGATACACAACTGGGCAGCATCACCATAGCAACAGCAACACCGAGAACAAGAACTAGTCATGATAAAAGTCAAGATAAGACCCTCTGTCTGGAAGGGACATTTGAGGTCTTCCTGCACTGGCAACGTTACATGTCTTGATGTAGGTGACACTTACGTGACTGTGTGCTTTAGAACTCTCCATTAATTTGAGCAGGTATGTCTTATGTTCCTTTCTGTGTGTATATTACATTTCATAACCTGGTAAATAAAAAAAAGTCAGCAGAATACAGAATGGTCATTGAAAGCTTCAGACACACAGGGCTAACGAGCACAGCTGCCCAGACTGTGCACTGTGCAATACCTAAGGAAGCTACAAACATAGACACCATGACCCCAAAAGGGAGTCAAGAGAGTACAACTGAGTTCTTGGTCTGAAACCCGGAGAGGCAGGCACCTCATGGAGAAGCAAGAGGTGCGCAGAGACCAAGAAGGAAGGACAGGAAGGCAGAAGACCAGCCAGGACAGTGCAGAGATGGGAGGAGGACTCCTACGGAGCACCTCCCCAGGGACCCCCCTCCTCCCAGGGCCCCACAGCACTCCTGAGCTCTGCCACCTCATTTCCCACTCCCAGAAGCAACTGGAATCAGATCTGCCAATGGTCAGAGCCCCTGGCCCCTCCCAGGGAGAAAGCAGATGATACAATCTGAGAGTGAAGCGGGCTGGAAGGATGACAAAGATTACTACAGCCTCTCCCACAAATGGGGACTTAGGTCACCTTGCCAGTCAGGGTCTTTCTCTTTTGTAGAGCAAGCCCAGAACAGAGGGATGGGACCTCCTCAAGGTAACAGAAAGCCTCCAAATCAGGCAGTTCCCCTCTATGACCTTCTTGTTTCTTATTCTAATTTGCTGGATTAACTCCCATTAATGACTCCTGATAGGTAGAAATGTAATTCTGTTAACACATTTGCATGATAATAGAAATTCAGTGTCTCAATAGAAGGAACATCAGTGCCAGTTCAGGGAAGGCCAGTGAAGTAAGACCATACCACTGGGGGTCCTGGACTTCTTGGGAATTTGAGAAGAACCCTAGACCCCCTGGTCAGGGAAGGTGACATTAGCCCTTTGTGTACAGGCTTTGATGAATTTGTGTACAGGCTTTGAGGAGGTTTGCAGATATCCTCTGCCCCCACCAGCCCATCAGAGACTCAAGCTAACCCCTATGAGGGAAGCTAGCTTTAGTCCTAATGACTGCTTGATGGTGGGCAGGAGAGAGAAGGCCCCTGTCATTGAGAGAGAAAGCAGGTAGTGGGGAGAGAGACAGGGAGATAGAAAGAGACGGAGAGACAGAGGCAGAGAGAAAGAGCAACAGAGACATTCTCTTCTGTTAAGACCAAGTAACAGCCCTTGTCCACCCAATGCCCATGCTGGATCAAGCACTATATTAGGCACCTCACAGGGGACCTCTTAGAGCCCTGAGCAGAGACAGTGGTATGAGATGCTGAGTCCTTGGGTCAGGAAGGGGCCTAGGCCACAGCACTTTAGGTCCAGGTGGGCTAGGAGCCGCTTTGCCGTTCAGCCCCTGAGTTATGTCTGACTCCTTTTGACCTCATGGGCTGCAGCACACCAGGCTTTCCTGTCCTTCACCATCTCTTAGAGTTTGCTCAAACTCATGTCCATTGAGTCAGTGATGTCATCCAACCATCTCATCTTCTGTCACTCCCTTCTCCTCTTGTCCTCTTGGCTTATAAAAAAAGCTGAGCACAGAACAAAAAAATCTCAAACAACAACAAAACCCACCCATCATTAGCCTCTGTCCAAGCTCAATGATTGTGATTAAGGCAAAGAAGAATGAAGTCTAGGGTATTTTAAGCCACAGTCAGTGTATCATTTTGAAAAATGGGAAGTTGGACTCTGAAACCACAGGTTAACAGCCCCTCAACAGGACAGAGCAATGCCCTTCCTAATAACTATTTGTATCCCTGCTTCTCAGGCCCCACTTCCTTTTATTCAAAGGCCAGAGGCCAGCTGCAAGCCCCTTCTGTGTGGCAATTGCAGTGCTGGTTCAGGATGCCAAGTTAAGGGTCTCCAGGTGATACCTTCGAGGACCAGGGGACTGAGAGGAGCCCACCCTCCTCAGCCCCCTGTTAGCTAGCCTTCACCTTGAACTGACCCCTGGGGCCACAGGTGGAGACCTCAGGACAGATTCCACACTCCCCACTATGCACTTGGTTTAGACTGACGGCTCCCCTCCGTGCACACACAGATGCACTCGGCAGTGTGCGTGCAAATGGACAAGGACACCTTTATCCCCACGGCCCATTTGCCAAGTGCATGTACACAGATGGTACCCCTAAATGTGGCCAAACAGCGCCCACCCCATCAGCACCCGGCCCCCTGAAGCCACCCACGGGTGCGGTCCCTCATGGACTCAGAGCCCAGAAGAGCCATGGGCTCTCCCCAACATGGGAGCAGAAGTCCTGTTGCTTCTGCCTTCTCTCTGCTCCTTCATGTGTTAATTCATCTTTCTTTCCCCTTTGGGGATGCAAGGAAGGGGCTGCTGCTGGTCCGGAGCAGATAATATCTGTCTGACACCTACTGGGCATAAATGTCAATGCAGCCATGTATTGATACGTTGGGATTTTTTCCCATTCTTCTCACTGATAAAGTTGCTGCTTGAGATACAGTTCCTGGGGGAAGCAAAGGGATTTGCAGGAGTAGATGTGCCATGAGCCCAAGAGGGTGTGCAGAGAGCCTGTGGGTGTGTGAAGGCACACAGACAGAGCAGGGGTCCACGTCACTTGCATGGAGGGAACACGGATGTGTTGGAACGTGTACATGACAGCTTGCATGGGGAGTGGAGCAGTGACTTCTGCTGGTAATGACATTTCTGGGAGCATGTGTCTGGGGCCATGGGAATGGACCTGTGGACCTGCAGGGGGTCCGTGTGAGCCTGGGATTGTGGGTGTGTGTTCGCGTGTGATGTGTGGGAGGTTCAGGTTGGGGGTGTGGAGGTGTCTCCACATTTCCACAGGAGGTCCTTTCTCAGACATGGGCTCTCCTCTTACACTCCTTCAGCCAGAAGACGGATGCATGGTTTTGCTTCAGGGATGAGAAGCATGGTTTCTTGGATGTTCTCATGTTCTCACCTAGAGAAGCAGCCAGGTGTCTCACCTCAACACACACACACACACACACACACACACACACACACATGCCTGGCACAATCTCAGACATCAGGAAGCAAAGTGCTCTCACCTCACAAGAGGTGAGTCCACAGAAGCAGGACACGGGGAAGAGAGCTGTGTCTGGCTCGTGGCCAGCTCATACACCTGCATTGTGTCCAGGGCCTCTGTGACAACCAGCAGTCCATCAGCTCTGCTGTGCTTCTGGTTTTAGGTGCAAAGAGCCTTAATTAGGATCTTCCCCAAACCGATGGTTCTGGAAAACATTGATGGTGAAGATGAGGACGGAGATCCATGAGTGCTCAGAATGTGGCAGGCGCCCCACCGAGAGTTTTCTGTACATCATCTCATTTAATCTCCACAAGGACACCAGTGGGCTGTCTCCTCCCTGAGACTCTGAGGAGAGAGCTCGCCTTGGTTACCTGCAGATAATGGCCAGCTGCCCCTCCCCTTTCTTTGACCCCTTAGGCCCCTGTGAATAACTGCCTCTAAAGAGTCTACTCTTTCTATCCATCCTGTACTGGCACATATGGAGGTCCTGTGATCAAGTTCAGGGCAGAGGAGGGTGCATAAAAGCCAGGCCTGCAGCTTTGCAGGCGGTCACTCCCTAGACTGGATCAGCTCTGCTCTCCCCTCGTTTACCCATTTCCAGCAAGAGCCAGTGCCTCCAACACCCACAGATAGATGCTCGAAGCTAAGGGTGCCGAGCTGCCCTGCTGGCCGTGGAGCTCACTTCTGAACTGAAACACAAGTGGGAAAGTTTCTTCCACGTCAACTTGGTCCTCCAGTTAGAGCAGAAATGGAAACTACCATAGTCACACCAGCAGAGGATGAGATGGTTGGATGGCGTCACCGACTCAATGGACAAACTCCAGGAAATGGTGAAGGACAGAGAAGCTGGTGTGCTGCATTCCAGTGGGTCACAAAGAGTCGGACACAACTTAGTGACTGAACAACAACATGGTCACACCGAAAATCTGGAGGTTGACTCGGCCAGGCCCCAGATCTTGCCAGCTGGAAGCTGGGCCCTTGAGTGCATCCTTCCATGCAGTTTCAAAACACCAGGAACACCAGTGAGGGTGGCCCACATCTTAAGAAGGATGGATTAGGAAGATTAAGAATGTTAGAACTGCTAGCAACTTCCTGTCAATTTTAGCAAAGCCCAGCAGGAGGGGAGCCCAGACTGCAGTTATTTGCTCTGCAGGCAGCGGGGAGAAGACTGGAAGCCCCCCAATGGGAATGCTATCCATCAGTGCCCAAGCACCAAGTGGACAGAAGCCTGGGACCTTGTCACCTTGAGCCCCAGACAATTGGATATAAGTGTGGGAACTCAGCCTTTCACAAGAGCCCCCCATTACTACTTTTTGGCCAGACAGGAGACCCCATTCAGCTGACAGCAGAAGGTGGAGGGTGGGACCTCCCACTCACATCTACCATGTCCACTGGTCTCAGAGAAACCATCACTGAGGGGAATAGAAAGAAGTGATGGTGGCACAGAAGCCCAGAAACAGATGAGAAACTATAGGCTTCAGCCTCATATATAAGAAGGACTCAGCCTATGATTACTAAGGCCTAGAACAGGCTGGATGCCTATAAGACTTGGAGAACTAGTTGGGCAAATAGGGTACACCCTTGACCTGCAAATGCTATGAGCATTCAACCTGAAAGTAAGCGCCATCTCTTCCAAACTCTATCCCTTAAGTGGGCACTCTGCCCTTCTCAAATACACCAGTTTACCCCAGAGGTGAGAGCTGGACCATGGATAATGGATGATGATCTTGGAGAAGCAGAACTGAGAACTAAATTGGAAGGACTGATGCTGAAGCTGAAACTCCAATACTTTGGTCCCCTGATGTGAAGAACTGACTCATTTGAAAAGATCCTCCCCCCCAAAATAAAAGACCCTGATGCTGGGAAAGATTGAAGGCAGGAGGAGAAGGGGATGACAGAGGATGAGATGGTTGGATGGCATCACTGACTCAATGGACATGAGTTTGAGTAAACTCCAAGAGTTGATGATGAACAGGGAGGCCTGGTGTGCTGCAGTCCATGGGGTCGCAAAGAGTTGGACACAACTGAGTGACTGAACTGAACTGAGCTTCCCTTGTGTTTGAATTTTGGGTGTGATCCATAACTGTGTAAGAATTTGTAAAAAATCCATCCAAAATCAGTGCATTTTACTACTGCTGCTATGTTGTATTGAGTTATAACACTGTATAATCAAACTATCCTGTATGTTATAGGTCAGTTTGTCAATGGGAGTATAGGATTGTCATGGAAGCATTTATTTTATCAGCTATTTCACTGGGTCCATGATATTGCATGTCATTTCAGCTAAAATTTTTAGATTTGGTTGAGTTGAGAGCCATTGGATACATCAACACTTTATTGGATACATTACAATTCATTGGAAACATCAAGATCCAGTTCCTGGCACATAAGACCTGTGATCTCACACTGGTCATTCTGATAGAGTTTTGCTCCTTACAGACACAATTCCAGTAAAGTCTATGTTGCTATTTCCACAATGAAAGAATAAAGGTGGTGAGTTTGTAAACATACACACAGCACTTTTAAGTGTGGTCCTGAGAGTATGTTTACAAGCGGATGAGGAGAACAAACCGTTTTCACGTCCCACATTTGGGAGAATCCATTGCCTGCTACCTTTGGTTCTGTGTTCTGCAAATCATGTTTCTCCTCCACTAAATACATAATCCAGTCCTGAGCCATGAGAAGGCATTCTTATTTCAAGGTGTAACAGTTCTTGCATCTTCAGGTCATCTCTAGGTGAGTTGGCATGTGGGCAGCAGGAGATTTTCTAGAAGCTATCCCTACCCAGATAGCAGAGCCCTATATGTGGAAATACACCCACTAATCCCAAACACACCCACACCCCTAGCTACACTATCCCATCTCAATGGCCACTCCAATGCCCCCTTTTCCAGACAGGAAACGTGATGTGGTGGGGCCATGCTGGAGTGGAAAGAAACCGTGGCTTAACCACTGCAATTACAATATCTTCTGAGGACTGTATAAAAAAAATACTACAATGCAATCCCTAAGAAACCCATGAATTATATAAGTAGGAAAAAATTGAAAAGTTGGAAAATATTGGAAGAACCATCAAGATGGGTTAGGGTTTGAGCTTATGGTGAGCTCTCGGAGGTGATGTGGGAGGTGGAGAGAGAATGTGATTTTGCATCAGGAGGCAGAGTCTGGACCCAAACTCATCATTGGTTTCCCACGAGAACTGGGTGAATCGGTTCCCTCTCTGCACCTCCGCTTCCTAGTAAGTAAAACCAGGCGGTGAGAATGTCATCTCCACGCGCCTCCTCCAGTTGTCATGAGGACCACACCACTGAGCACAGCAGGAAATGCTTTGTAAACCAGCAGGAAGTCCTGTGTTCTAGGGAATTGAGTTATTATCGATGCTCTGATGTTTGGGGAAAGCTGGAAATCAGCTCCCATAGAGCACATTTCATGACTACATGCTAACTAGCAAGAAAACCTTGATTCTGAGAGGGCACTTGTCTAAATACTTCCATTTGCAAGATCTCTCTTCATTTTTCCATTGTTCATTAATTCAGAAAAATGTCTGAGCACGTGCTCCATGCTGGATGCTGGCATTACAGAGGTGAAGAAGCTGGTGAAGTCCCTACTCTCATTTGAATCATGGAAGTAAACCTGGAGACAGATGAGGCCAAATTGGACCAACCCTTCCTCACCACTAGGTAGTAATAGGCTGGAGTCTATTCTGCAAGGAGTCATGTTCAAAGATAGAACAAACCACAACCCCTACTGGATCTGGACAGATCCAGATCCATCCTGCTCGTCAAGCTAGGCTCCTTGTGGTGGTGGTGATGGGGAAGGTGGCTGTAGGTGTTGATGATGGTGTCACTGTGCCTGTTGGCTATAGTGATGCTGTTACTGAATTTAAGCTCGTACTACTTGTGGTGCAACAGGGCAATCAATCAAGCGATGAATTGTGAGGGCAAGGAATAGTGACCTTGTTCAGAAAGTCAGCAGACTGAGAAGATGGTGGACTAGTGCCCGAAAAAACCATCTTATTCAAGTTAGAATTCAGACTACGTTTATACTAAAAGGGATGGGAGTGCATTTGGTTGTTTCAAACTTTTTTGTGCTGGAATACTTTGTTCTTGCAGCTGTCCACAGGTCAAGTCAACATGTTCCTGTGAGTCTCCAAGAAGACAAATGTGATTCTCCATTCTGTGACTTTTTATCTCTATATAAATGGAAAAGTATCACACCCTTAAATGTCAAAACCTTGAGAAGGGACTATCCTGTATATTTTAGGCTATAGGCAGCATTCTTTAGTTGTAGCAAAATCAACAGAATACAAAGTTTAGAGTAAAATAAATAGATCCACTTATGGAGTCAGATTTATTCTCCTCTGTTACAGTGATTGTTGTGGTGGTAGTGGTATTTGTAGTGGTTGTTTTTGATGTGTAGTGGTTGCAACTATTAATTTTTTTGTGGTTGTTGTAACTATTATTATGGTGGTAGTGGTGGTTGATGTTGTGATTATTATTGCATAATGTTGTTATGGCCTTAGTAGTGGTTTTGTTGGTTGCAGTTGCTGATCTTGTGATTGTTGCAATGGTATCGGTTTTGGTTGTTGACATCACTATTGCTGGCATGGTGGAGGTGGTCGATATTGCTTAATGGTGGTGATGGTTATAATTCTGATGGTGGTGGTAATTATGGTTGATGCTGTTGTGTAAATGTTGGTGATGCAGTGATATTGCTGGTGTTTACAGTTGATGATGTTACTATGGTTGCTGCAGTGGTGGTATCAGTTGCCACTGATGTTGTGGTGCTGTTGGTGGTATGGCAGTTGTGGTGGTTGTTGCAATGGCAGTAGTGGGTGTGGTGATGCCACTACTGTTGGGGCGATGGAGGTAGTGGCTGCAGTTTTCGTTGTGGTGGTGGTGGAGAGTGTTGCTATGGTAGTGGCTGTGTTGGTACTTCATGTGGGTGTTGTGATGCTACTGTTGTTGGGGTAGTAGTTGTTGTGGTTGTCCTTATGGTGGTGTTGGTGATGTGGTGATGGTGGTGGTACTGGCGGATGTTGTGGATGATGTGGTGTTGTTGGCAGTTGCTGTTGTTGCAGTTGTTGCGATGGTAGTGGTGGTGGTGATTTGGTGGTGGTGAGGTTGTGATGTCACTGTTGTTGGGGTGGAAGAGGTAGTGAATATCTGGACTGTATCTGTTTCCAAGTACATCACCATGGCCTCCTTTCCCAGATAACCACACCGGCTTACTTTAATTATTGATGGAGAAGTTAATTAAAACATGGAGCTTCCGCAAATCCCAAAGTGCTAGTCTTCAAACCTGCTCTCCTTGTCATTTACTATGACCCTCTGTTAACAGGCAGTGATCCAGGCTTCAATCTTTGTGACAATGTTCCAATCCCAACCAATTTAAATAATTCTCCCAGTAAAAATTCCACAAGATGCTGTCAAACATTTTATGAGTCTAAATACACAACACCAACTGTATCTAATCATTTTTTGTTTAAATTCTATTGAGAGGAAATGAATGATAAAGGATATCTGGCAAAATTTGCTTCTGTGAGTCCCTCCTATTATTGTTCAGGAACAGGAAATTTTCCATTTCCTTTCCTAATTTTTCCATTATTTTATTTACTTGAAGGGAACCTGCTATGTGATATCTGAGAGCAACTTTGATCAGTCTTGTATGAGAGAGGGCCTTGTACATATTGCCTCTTGTTCACCAGCTCCCTGTGGTCTCACACCACTGGCATCTCCAGGAGTGTCACCATCCTTGGCCTTGTGTCCCAGTCCAGCCACCAGCTGCCTCATCTTGGTTGGGTGTCAATTCCTTCATCTAAATCAGGGACCATCACACCAACCTTCAGGACTGTCCTGCAGACAAACTGTGGTTAGGACACTAAACTTAAAACTGAGCCTGGCTTGGAGGAGCAGCCCCTTTGACAACAAGGCATTGTCTTCTAAAGACTGGGCTGAGCAGTCTCTTATTCACGAGCCAGCACCTCCCTCCTAGGGACCGCTGGCCAGGTGGGCTTGGATACATGGGCACAGCCCTTCCTCAGTCTCTGGGCCTTTCTCACGCAGGCCTGGCACAGAAATTGGAAAACAGCAAGAAGGCAGCAGCCAGTCCTTGATAAGCCCATGCCCGGGAGGAGTCCATGTTCTGGTGGAGAAGAAAGGAGAAGCAGATCTGGCTTCACAAGATGCGGGGCTCAGGGAAGAAGGAAAATATGGGGATCCTAACAAATTATTAAAACTTTCAAAATAGCAGGGGATTAAACCAAATAGGGGGTCCTCCTCTGTGTGGAACCTTGTGTTTCTGAGCAGTTCACACACCCATGAAGCTGTTTCCTGGGAGAAGGAAACGTTTGTCATGATAGGCCATGCCAGATCACATACATGCTTCGTTTTATTTCACTGACTTGAGAGCTAGCTGCAAAGGGTAGGCATTGTAATCCCTCATTTATAGAAAAGGGAGACAGAGGACTTAACTTGTTGAAAGATTTCTCAAGCACACATCAAAGTCCATGTTCTACCGGTTAGGCTGAACATTGGGTCCTCTGTAGCACCTTTAGGCTTTCGCACGTGGAGCCCCAGGCAACCTGAGGAGGCAAACAGAACATCCTCTTCATTACAGCCTTGCTCCAGACCCAGATCTTCCCTGACTGTTCAAAACAGACTCTCTGGGTCCAGAGTTCAAATCCCATTTTTGCCTTGCATTACTTGGATGACACTGGACCAGCCATTAAAACCATCTGGGCCTCAGTATCCCCATCTGTGACATGGACAAAATTGTATCTGATGATGTTGAGAGGACTGGATGAATGAAGAGGAAAAAGCATTTAGAATTTGCTTGAAAAGTAAAAAGTAAAAGTGTTAGTCACTCAGTCATGTCTGATTGTTTGCAACCCCATGGACTGTACCCACCAGGCTCCTCTGTCCGTGGAATTCTCCAAGCAGGAATACTGCAGTGGGTTGCCATTCCTTCTCCAGGGGATCTTCTTGACCCAGGGATTGAACCCAGATCTCCTGCAGTGCAGGTGGATTCTTCACCATTTTAGCCACTAGAATTTGCCTGATATATTAGCAATTCTATCTGCCATGTTATGTAATAATAACCCACGTGGATTTGGGATAGAAAGTAGGCTTCATTTCATCAAATGGAAGGAGGTGGTTGTTTGAATCATGCTAGTGGCAAGATCAGGGGGTTGGGAAGGGTGCGATGATCATTTGTTAATGTCTGCTGGGTCCACACGTGGATGGTGGGGTTGCATTGTAGGCTACTGGCCTTTTAGACAAAGTCAGTACAGAGTTCAAGGGTGGGAAACACTGGGTGGTGATTTCATTTTTTTCACGTTTATTTATTTATTTTTCAATAAGTTTAAGTCCTTGAAGGGTACAGCATCCCATGGATTCTGTGTCCAGTGGCCTCAGCAGGAAGATTGCGTTGGAATTTGACATGAGCCCTGCCAAATGTTTCCATGAGCTTGAGTTATCTCTCCCCAGATTGCTTGGTTCTGTTGGGTTTTCTGCCAGGAGTTACTGTGTTGTTCTTTGCTCTGTACACATATGCACATCTCTTACCTGGACAGAACTCAGTTTCATCGAGGGCACATACATCTTCAGTTTGCAGGAGAGTTGTATGCTCCCTCACTCTGGTTTCATAGACTCCAGTCGCAGCCAACAAAAATGGCTGTGGACCACAGTCTTCCAGACTTATTTGTCGTTTCAGAAGTCCTGTTCCCAGCAGGTCTCCACAGAGTCCAAAATGGCCAGGCTGGTGTTTTCTTATTCCCAGGACCCACCAGGCCAATCCAGGCCAGGCACTGCACTGAACCCTCTCCGGCAGGAACTCATTTCATCCTCAGATGATCCGGTGTTGAATCTCTGTTTAGCCCAAGGCCATTTCTACAAAATGCTCAAGCATCTGAAGGACGATATAAAAAGAACAGCTACCACCAGACTGGTTTCCAATGATACCGACTCCAGATTGTGCGCTTGAAATGGGGTAGCCCGCGTGGAGATGGGCCTGATTTGGAAGACTGCATATGCAAAAACTATGTCAGCTATCACATAACTTTTATACAATTATATGTTCAAGTGATAATATTTGGGATCTGTTGGACTAAATAAATTATGTTATAATTTCTTTTTTTTTTTTTTAAACTGTTTTTCTATGTGACTTCCAGGAAGCATGAAATTCCATACCCAGCTCACATTGCAATTCTATTGGAAGGCTCTGCTGCAGAGCAGACATTTGCTGGATATGCCAGGCCCACTACGGGAAGCCCCCAGGAGGTTCTGGAGGCCATAGTTACCTCGACAGGGGCCACTCTTGCAGAATAAAGGCTGACCCGTGTGGGCTGGTCATGAGGAAAGGCAACAGGATACCCCTTTAAGGGAGTGGGGGTGTGTATCTCTGCCCTGTGGCTTCCATGGTATAGATGGCCAGATCTACCTCTCCAATCCTCTCTCTGGGTGGACTCCAACCCCACATGTGTCCTCTTTCTGGTCTTTACTCAGATGTCCCCTCCTCAGGGAAGCCTCTCTAGAGTTCTTATATAAGACCCCCTCTCTGATACCTCACAATGTCACCCCTGCTTTAATTTCTCCAAAGCATGTACACCGTGGGACATACCCAGTGGTGAATAATTTTATATGTCAGCTCAACTGTGCTAAGGACTGTCCAGAGAGCTAGTCAAGTATTATACTTGGGTCTGGGGGTGTTTCTTTTTATTCTATTTATTTATTTATTTATTGGTTGTGCCACAAGGCATATGGGATCTTAGTTCCCCAAATAGGGGTCAAACCTGCACCCTCTGAACTGGAGTGCAGAGTCTTAACCACTGGACAACCAAGAAAATCCTCCATGGGAGTGTTTCTGGAAGAGGTTAGCATTCAATTCAGTCCATGAAGAGTCCTGCCCTCACCAATGTGGGCAGCATCCTCCAACATTCTGGGGGCCTTAAGAGAGCCAAAAGGCAACGGAAGAGCAAGTTCTCTCTTATTTTGAGCTGGGACTTCCATCTTTTCCTTTCCTTGGTCGTCAAAGCTCTGGGGCTTATATCAGAGGCCCTGTGATTCTCGGGCCTTTGGACTTGAATTGAGTTATATCGCCTGGTTTTCCTGGGTGTTCAGCTTGTGGATGGCGGATGGTGGGATGTGGTCTCTGTAATCATGTTAGCCAACTCCTAAAATAAATCTCCTTTTATATATATGAACATATATAATATACATAATGTTTTTGTTCACATGTAGTTAATATATCTCCTATTGGTGTTGTCTGGAGAACTTTGACTAATCTGAGCACCTATTTCCTTGTTCAGTGCTGGGAACAGAAACTGTCTGCTGTGTTTGCTGTTATTTCCCAGCACAGAGAACAGTGCCTAGTGGGCTGTCAGGAAACCTTTATGGGATGAGTGGGTGAATAGGTCTCAGAGACAGGAGACCACCCTGCATGATGTCTCAGGTCTGGCTAAGGGGGTCTTTAGCTCTTCAGCAGACCTGCTCCATATCTAGCCTGAAGAACATGGCCCCAGGATGACCCTGCATCTAAAGGGACCAAGCTTATATCCCATGAGACAGGCTTCCACCCTTCCCCCGCTCCATCTTGTCAAACACACACGCTGCGTGCCTTCTGGGGGTGTTTCTTCCTTGGAATCTTAAAGAACAAGGGGAACTCCAATGATCCATCTCTAGTCCCAAGGTTATGAAGGCCCAGGCCTCTGGTTCACACACTCCTAAGACATGGGCAGCGTCTCTGACCTGAGGGATGTGCCCTTAGCTCAAAATCTGCCATCTAGCCCTGTGGACCAGGGATCAAAATCCAGGACTAGATCACAGACCACAAATGAGCATTCATTTACATTCTCACCGAGCATCATTATACGCATGCATTTTCATAGACTCTGCTCTAAGTAAGGTAAATAAGTGGAAGTCACTCAGTCGTGTCCAGCTCTTTGCAGCCCCATGGACTATAGAGTCCATGGAATTCTCTAGGCCAGAATACTGGAGTGGGTAGCCGGTCCCTTCTCCAGGGGATCAACCCAGGGATCGAACCCAGGTCTCCTGCATTGCAGGTGGATTTGTTACCAGCTGAACTACCAGGGAAGCCCAGACTCTGCTTAATGGGGATAAACTGACTGTGTGTTTGTATCTCTCTATTCTCAAGAACTAGAATGATACTGCTCCAGGTATGGTCACACAGATGAGGGTCACACAGAGAGGTCCTATGGAATGAATGGCATCCTCCCCAAAAGATACTGAGGTCCTGACCCAGTGTCCATGAATGTGGTCTTTTCTAGAAATGGGGTCTTTGTGGATGACCAAGTTAAGACGAGGTCATTAGGGTGAAGCTTAATCCAATAAATACTCAGTAGATCAGTTGTGTCCTACTCTTCACGACTCTATGAACTGCAGCCTGCCAGACTCCTCTGTCCATGGAAATTTTCAGGTGAGAATACTGGAATGGGTTGCATTTCTTCCTACCAGCACTCTTCATGACCCAGGGATCGAACCTGTATCTCTTGCATTGGCAGATGGATTCTTTACCCCTGAGTCATGAGGGAACCCAATCCTATAAGACTGGTGTCCTGATAAAAAGGGCACAGAGACACCTGTAGAGGGAAAAGGTCAGGTAACAATGAAGGCAGAAGATGGAGGTCCTGCATCCTGATCCTCTGCATCTCCAGAGCTCAGCAAGGACAGTGTTGCTCAAGCCCTCCATCCTTGGGGGGGTTCGTTGCAGCAGTCCTAGCAGACGAGCATGTGAGGGGTGGCATTTATGCCTACTATTTATCATATATTTCTGGTTCTTCTCCTGGGCACACAGGAGGGCCACTGTTTGCTAATCCCTTCAAGTCCAAGGTGACCATTTGACTTGCTTGGCCAATGCATGTGGGCTAAGAAGTGTGTATGAACCCTGGGGAGATGCCCCAAACCATGTGTGATTCACCCCATTCCCTCTGTCTGCTTCTGAATCCCTGGGATCTATGCTGGGATGAAGACTCTAGTTTACCTCCCTGGGAGCAAGGGGTGACAGTTATCACAGACCCTCTACTATCCTGCAACAGATGTTTAGTGAATGAGAAAGAACTTTGGTTATGTTTAGTCACTGAGATTTTTGGTGAGGGGATGCTTGTTATGCTTGTTATGGCAGCATAACCTAGCCTATCCTGACTGATACACGTTGAATGGCAAGAAAGAAGTGAGGGAAGGAGGGAGGGATGGAATAAGAAAGGAAATTGTTGGATGATGATGTGTTTTGTTTCTGGAAAAGCTGAACTCTGGGGTTTCCATGTGGCTGCCTGATATACCCATTAATTTCAGCCATGATCCTGGTGGTTTAGATGAAGAGTGTGTGCATGCATGCCACAACTGCATGCATGTTTGCATTGTTATGTGTGTGAACACACATGCACAATACTAGCCATGTGGTTCCCTTTGCAGCCTCTGCTTTGAAGGCTGACAATGCACTTGTGCTCAGGGGACAGAATTCCCATTAGTCCAACCAGTTCTGAAACCGCTGAGTCGGAGACACTCTGTGAGCATCTGAAATCAGGTACCTTCCTCCCACTCTGGATCCAGAGCTGCTCATCTGGGGCTGAGCTGAGCTCCCAGTAAGGAGCTAATGTTATGGAAGAGCTGGTGTCAAGGTAATTTGTCGTAATAAGCCTTTCCACCTGCGATCTCCCTCTGCAGAGGTTTGAAATATGGCAGAAACTCATTTAAGGCAGAAGAATGATAACAGAACCAGAGCTCAAGAAAAACCAGCCACTTTGGAGCAAAATCAGTCTTCATCAGAACCAACCCATTAAGAAAAAAACAGTGTGCCTAGTTCTCTGCAGGGCATTTGCATATTTTTCAAGTTCTTAACAGAGAAAAATCACAAGGTGTCAGGATAGGAACCTCAAGACAGCTCCCATTCCCTTCAAAATGAACGAGAGATGTCATCTTTAATGAAAGGAGAAGAAAGAAGCCTTTAATCCTCCTACCACTCCCCCTCCTCCTCCCACAAATTGGGAGCGCTCTCCTAGCACACTGCTGCAGAGGAAGGAACAGAACGGCCCACGTTGGTGCGAGTGGGGCTTATGAGTCTCTTCAAGCTCAGTAGCCAAATGCCTTGCGTGGCAGGTGGGGAACTGGATATTGATTCCACAGAATGACATCTCCTGACCTCAGCAGGGTTCCGAGGGTGCTGAGGTTCCCGCGAGCCAGCCCAGCACCAGGCTTTGCTTTTCTAAATCAGCAGCAAGACCAAAGGGCAGGTGGCTGCCCACCAATGTGGCTTCCAGAGGGTTGCTCCTTTCTAAAGAAATTCTCAGTTGATTTTGAGCCTTCATTCACTCTGGAAACTTTTCTGAGCCAGAGGGACTTTATA
Source organism: Muntiacus reevesi (assembly GCF_963930625.1). Classification (NCBI taxonomy): domain Eukaryota; kingdom Metazoa; phylum Chordata; class Mammalia; order Artiodactyla; family Cervidae; genus Muntiacus; species Muntiacus reevesi. Next base: position 94,506,828 of record NC_089253.1, on the reverse strand, counting down.
GGATGGATTTTGTGGCAGGCAGAATTTGAAGACAGCTTTTAGGGTCCCTGGCCCCTGCTTTGCATACTGCTTATAATTGCCTCTACTTGAGTGTGGGTGGGCCTGACCTAATCAGGTGAGCCCTTTGTAAAGATGGTCTAGGGATCAGAGAGAAAAGGAGCCAGAGAGCCACAGAGATGCTCTCTTACTGGGCTTTAACAGAGGACTCTGACATGTTCTGAGCCACATTGCAAGAAACTGTTTATAGATGGCTTTTAGGAGCTGAGAGTTGTCCCTGACCATGAGCCTCAGGCCTGCAACAGCAAAAAACTGAATTATGTCAGCAGAACATGAGTTTAGAAGAGGATCCTGGGTTCCAGAAAGGGACACAGTCCCCCTGACACCTGGATGGCAGCCTTGTAAAACCCTGGGGCAAGAGCCCAGCTAAGCTGGGGCCCAGATTCTTGACCTTTGAAAACTGTGAGATAATCAGTGTATGGTGATTTAAACCACTGAGTGTGCGGTTGTTTGTTATTCAGCTTAGACAATGGATACAGACTTTTGATAGGAAGTGGGGACTGAGTGCTCCTGGCCATGTGCAAAAGCCTGGGTGGTGGACTGGGGAGGATCTGAACCACTCTCCTCATTTTCTCTGTTGTGCCACACACCCACTCCCCACAGTAACTGGGTGTGTCCCAGTAGGGAGGGACAATGGTACTTGTCTGCATGGGAGCTCATGCTTTCCTAGTAGAATTGTCCACCTGTGGCTTGTCTCCCCAGGAAGCTAGGACTCCTGGGGGGCAGTGCCTGTGTCTCTCATTCCTACCTTAGCACCCGGCCCAGCACTGAGCAGCTTGACAACTGCCGTGGGGCTTGGGGAGTCTCTTAACTCAGCAACATCCTCATGGCATACGGGGTTACGATGGTTTCCTTGCAAGCGACCACCACTCTCTCTCCATTTTGTAGCAGTGTTGGTTTGGGTGAGGCTGATTCATTTTATCCTTGGCTTAGGGCTCAGGAATGGGCCCTAATTAGTCTGTGTCAAGCTGGATGATCCCACCCACCTTCCCACACAGATGAGCTCAGAAATGCGCAGAAGCCCAGGCTGCGGTCAGTCAGTGCCTGGAGTTCTCCTGGCCCCCGGGACTGGTTAGCTGGGTGATGAGGCATTTTATTGCTTGGTGGTTGGAGGAAGAGAAGTTTGTACTGTGGACAGTCAGATATGCCCACAGAGTCCCTGAAATAATTTGCCCACTATGAGGGAAGTCAGTCTTCACATGGAGATGAAAAGAGTCAAGATTATCACAGACAAGTGGAACTGGATCCTTGATCAAAGCATGCCTGAAAACCATCCTGCTCTGGATTTTTTTTATTATTATACCACCTGAGTTGGGTTTTAGTTGTTCCTCATAACCTAACATATTGTCAAATAGAAAGAACAGATATTTACTCTCTTTTCACAGTTGAGCTTGGAGGCTTCATGTGTTTCAACAGCTGGTCTTGGAATCCATTAGAACTAGAAATTATCAAAGGAGAAAAGATGAACTCAAATCTTTCTAGTAGGTGGTAGGCAGAGTTCTAATATGGTCCCCACAATTCCCACACCCTAGTGTACACAATCTGTATATCCCCTTCCTTTGCTTGTGGGCAAAGTTCATTAATATGATGAGACAACTCTCCCATTGATGATCAGGTTAGATGACAAAGCTGAATAGATTTTGAAGATATAATTAAAGTCCAAACCAGTAGGCTTTGAGTTAATCCAAAAGGATGTTGTCCTTGATGAGCCTGGCCTAATCAGGTGATCTCATAAACTGACGAGAGGCAGGAGATGCTCCCTGGCTGGCCTGGAAGAAAGTAAGCTGCCATGCTGTGGAGGGGACCATGCGGCAGGGAATGTCGTGTGGCCTCGAGGGACTGAGGACATCAGTCCTAAAATTGCAAGAAGCAGAATTCCACCAGTCAGTGAGCGTGGAAGAGATCTATGAGCCCCGGACGATACAGCAGCCCCATCAACACCTTAATTTCAGCCTGTGAAACCCTGAACAGAGGGTCCAGCAAACTCACACCCAGACTCCCAACACAGAAACTGCAAGATAATAGATATGTGCTGCTTCAAGCTGCTAAATTTGTGGTAGTGTTGCCAAAACTTGGCCTCTGTTCACTGGTGCCAATAGAAATGGAGACAGAGTTTGGGGTGAAGGAAAATAGATAACCAATGGGAATTTGCTGTATGGCTCAGGAACCTCAAACAGGCGCTCTGTACAACCTAGTGGGGTGGGATGGGGAGTGAGATGGGAGGGATGTTTAAGGTGGAGGGGATATATGTATACCTATGGCTGATTCATGTTGAGGTTTGACAGAAAACAACAAAATTCCACAAAGCAATTATCTTTCAATAAAAAAATAAATTAAAAAAGAATAGCTTTTATTGCTTTGCCAGGCAAAGTGGGGCACAGTGGACTAATGCCCTGAAGACCGTGTGACCCACCCTGGAGGGGGTAGTGAGGAGTTTTACAGAGTTTCGGGAGCAGGGAGCAAGGTGTGATCAGCTTGTGGATAATTCTTGGACTGGTTGGCATCAAAGTGAGGTTTCAATCATCATCAATCTTTTGGCTTCAACCAGCCTAGGGTCTATGTTCTTGTGGTCTGCAGTTTTCATCTGGAGGGGTGGTCTGCTTCCTGTAAAAACAACTTCAATCAGTTTAGTCACTCAGTTGTCTAACTCTTTGCGACCCCATGGACTGCAGAATACCAGGCTTCCCTGTCCACCGCCAGCTCCCAGAGCTTGCTTGAACTCCTGTCCATGGAGTCGGTGATGCCATCCAACATCAACTAAAAATAACTTAGGAATGTGTGTTAGGTCTTTATTTGTATCTTTCGGGGAATTGGGATTTTGGTGATTCCATTATGTGGCAGAATTATAGTCTAAATTGTTACCAGTTCCCTAGCCCAACAGCTATTCTTTGTTTGTAAATCTTCACATTTCCAAATAAGTAACTCTTGTGTCAGCATTTTACTTAAAAAGACAAAGACACAGGGACATGTACATGGTTTCAGTAAAGTGTTACACAGCAATGTAAAACTAATAAACAGTAAAAGTCACCACTCAACAAACTAGTTAAAAGGTAAATATTACAATATCTGTGCCTACATATTCAGTCCTTATCTAACTATCTATCATTAGCAGCAGCATCTATCCATCATCTAACCAGCTATTTATTCATCACATAACCATCTATTTATCCATTATCTATCTACCTATCTATCACTCAGTCCAAAAGGATAATTTCCTTTTGGTTAACTGAAAACCAACTGATTAGAAACCTTAATTGAACCTTCACCTTTACGACCCCAGGAGCAACCTTGCCGGTCATTCAAATGTGTGTTCACAAATCTTGGACGCTTTCCCCATGCCAGACCCTTTTAAACACATGGGCTCTTGGTGTTCACAATAGCCCGTGAACTAGACACTGTTGTCCTTGCTTATAGACTAGATGGACATTCAGGGTCAAATGACCTTCCCCGGTGTGTCAGCACCTGTGACTGCACCTGTGACTGACTTTTGAGGTCACCCCCTTATTCCAGTGGGGGAGAAGCCAACAGCATAGTATGAAAAAACACATGCAGGTTTGAGTCCAGATTGTTTCTTACTAGTTGTGAGATTTGGACTGATAGCATCTCCCTGTACTTCTGTTTCCTCCACAACAAGGAGCAAAGATCTGCTGCAAGGATTACACGTGATGTTGTGTGTAAAGCACCTGAAATCCTGCCTGACTTACAGAGTAAGCATTACTTGTACTGTTACCACTGCTAAAACCGCCTCCTAGTAAGGATGTAAGGACTTCATTGGCGGAAACAGAGAAGGAATAAGACACATCATGAAACGATGAAACTAGAAGAGAAGGAGGTTCTGTCAGGTCCCAGGTCCCTTACCCTTTGCTCCTTCTTGTTTCTCAAAACTCTTCCAAAATCACAAAGATCATCATGGGACTCAAGTGATTTGAGTTCCGAAAGTCCAAACCGCTAAAGTTATGTCTAATTAGCCAGACTTAATTGACATTAAGATAAATAACTTTGCAAATTATTTTTCCCTGTGAAATTGAGACGTGTTGGAGGGCAACCATCTCTAATTTAAATCAATGAGTTAAAACAAATGTGATTTAGTGGATGCTGAAAGGAAAGGGAAAACTTTAATGTGTTAATCAACTCATCCGTGTTGATAGTGGGGGGACGGAATTCTAAACCACATTAATCAGCTGTGGATGAAATGGTTTGGAGACAGTCATGTGCTGTCAGGAGCATAAATATGCAGTGATGCCTAATATGCTTAATAACAAGCAGCACTGGACTTCTGATGCACTGTGGGTAGGGTTTGCTCACTGCCCAGTATCTCATTTTCTGTCATAGTTGAAAAGGCCAATCTTCAAGCACTATAGTCCATAAAAAATATAACTTGACATTTTTTTCTTGCTGCTTATGTCTTCCTCATCCTGCCTCTTTTCTTGTTTTCACCCTCCCCCTTTTCTTGTTTCTTTTTTTTTCACCTCCTTTCTTGTTCCAGACTCCTGCTAGCATACAAATCTAAAGTTCTAAAATGTGCCAAAACTTTCTCTGAAATCTGATCATGTGATGATAAGGGAAAGAGCTGATGTCAATGAGGGCAGAGATCATGTAGAGGAGTAGCCCACTTCCTGAATATGTGACAGTGCTGGCTGCCCAAAGCTGAAACCAGAGGCAAAGGCATAGCACGAGTCCAAGGCTGTAGGCAGAGCAGTATAATCTGCAGTTAGAGAGGCAGTTCCAAAACGCTGAACATCTTGTTCAATTTTTGTTTTCAGCTTTCATTTTGATAAAAAAGCCAACTTTATCTTTAGATTTCACAGTCTATTTAAGTTGTAAAAAATGAGAAAATATTGAATCAGTTAAGATTCTTTCTATTGAAAGTGACAAAACTTGATAGAAACTGTCTTAAGCAAAATGGGAATTTATTGGCTCATGCAACTGAAAATCTTGGCATGTATTCAGCTTAAAGCAGAATTATAACCAAGACACAAACAAAATGCTCGGAGCATTCATCTCTCTGCCCTGCTTTCCCTCTGTCGGCTTCAGCTAGGGAGTTCTAGCTCTCCAACTGTGGTGGCAGGGTGGACGAGCCGGCTCCAGCCTCACAGTCTCTCACATTGAGATGAGTGAATAATGAGAGTCTTTTCTGTAGGTACACCCTGGAGTTGGCCATTCACTAATTCAATGGTAGTGGTTAAGAACTCAAGCTCTGTGTAATTTCTAGGATTCACATCCCTGCTCTGTATCTTTGGGCAAATTATTAAACCTCTCTGGGCTTCATCTATAAAAAGGGATGGTACTTACTGCATAGGGTAGGTGAGAGGCTTAGATAGGTTTGTGAAGACTGAGTGCTCAGGGCAGTATATGCACATAGTAAGAACCCAGTGAACGTTAACTCTGTGTGTGTGTGTGTGTGTGTGTGTGTGTGTGTGTGTGTGTGTGTGTGCTCAGTCACCAGTCGTATTCGATTCTCTGCGACCCTATGGACTGTAGCCCACCAGACTCCGCTGTCCATGGGATTCTCCAGGCAAGAACACCAGAGTGGGTTGCTATGCCCTCCTCCAGGGGATCTTCCCCACCCAGGGATCGAATCTGCATCTCCTGCATTGGCAGGTGGATTCTTCACCACTGAGCCACCAGGGAAGCCCTGAACATTAGCTACTGCAGTCATATTCTCACCCCGAATCTGTCAGAGGGCAAGGAGAGGAATGAACTGGACTGATTGCTTGCGCTGGAACACTGTGTACCTGCAGACCGCCTAGACAGAAAGAGGAGCAAGGGCAGGCCCCTACGCTGAGTATATGTTATCCTTGGGGGAGACATACCCATGTTATAACATTGCGACATGGGGGCTGGAAAGATCTGGGTTGATGCCAGCTTGACTCAGTTATTTTCATTGACTTCATGTCACCCCTTTGGGGATTTCCCAGGTGGAGCTAGTGGTAAAGAACCCGCCTGCCAATGCAGGAGACACTGGGGATGCAAGTTTGATTCCTAAGTCGGGAAGATCCCCTGGAGGAGGAAATGGCAACCCACTCCAGTATCCTTGCCTGGAGAACCCCATGGCCTGAGGAGTCTGGCAGGGTACAGCCCATGGGTTGCAAAGAGTCGGACATGACTGAAGCAACTTAGCATACACATACACGCATACCCATGTTATAACGTTGTGACAGGGGTGATGGGATCTGGGTTGATACCAGCTCAACTCAGTAATTCTACTGACTGCCTGTCACTTCCTTTCCTTCTGGTCCTGGAGGAAGCAGCAGAGTAAGACGCATTCATCTTGTGTAAGAACCGTTCAGAGGATGCTGGGAGGTCCAACTCCCTGCCCTGTTACCCAGTGACAAACTCAGCATAATGCCCAAAGCTCTCCAATCTCAAGAGCATCCATCACCTGAGCTTGGCTTCCATGGAGACCGCTTCTACCCATGGAGAGTCTATTCAGAATAAGGGCTTCTGATTGTGAAGTTAAGGATGTGAAACAGTTTCCAACCAAAGGACGGAGGGATGGAAGTAAGGCTGGGGTGGGGATGTGGGTTTTATCCTCGTAGCTAGTAACTCCTGGAGGAGAGTCATGTAACATCCTGAGCCTCAGTTTTCTCATCTGTAAAAGGCGACAGTATCCCTTACCCGGCTGAGTTGTTGTAAACCTGACAAGGTGGCGTGTCACTGAGGCTTGGTAGCTGCAGTCTCTGGGGCAGTGTAAATGTGCAGGGTTGTAGCACCTCCTAAGCCTGTATTGCTGGTGTGCTGTAGTCCATTAAGGTCGCAAAGAGTCAGACGTGGCTGAGCAACTGAAATAAACTAACTGAAGCCTGTGTTAGGAATAAACTTTTAAAAAATCTTTTTATTTTGTAAACCTTTTGTTTTATATTGGGGTATATCCAATTAACAATGTTGTTATAGTTTCAGGTGAATAGTGAAGGAACTTAGCCATACAAATACATGTATCCATACTCCCCCAAAGTTCCCTCCCATCCAGGCTGCCCATAATATCGAGCAGAGTTCCCTGTGCTATATAGTAAGTCCTTGTTGGTTATCCATTTTAAATATAGCAGTGTATACATGTCCATTCCAAACTCCCTAAATATCCCTTCCCCCTGGCAACCATAAATTCAGTTTCTAAGTCTGCGAATCTGTTTCTGTTTTATAAATAAGTTCATTTGTATCATTTCTTTTTAGATTCCACACATAAAGGATCTCATATAATATTTCTCCTTCTTTGACTTATTTCACTCAGTATGATACTCTCTAGATCCATCCATATTGCTGCAAATGGCATTATTTCATTCAGCCATTTTTAATGGCTGAATAATATTCCATTGTGTATAAGTACAACATCTTCTTTATGTATTAGGAATAATCTTGATCTGTACATACATTCATTTATGAAAAACAGCATCACATGTGGGTCTCCAGGGACTGGGGCCCCCAGGGAATACCTCCCATTCAAGCCTTCCAACCATAGCAAACTAGGGGATCCGGCTCTGGTCTGAACTCTATTTTCTTGTTAACTTTAAACTCTGTCCTCACTGAGAACTTTATGTACGAGGAAAGAAGTGTTAAAGAAGGCCTCTCAATTAGACCAGGTTGCGGAAGAAGCCATACAAATAATGCCCACCCCCCAGGTACACCCGATACCGCTGTGACATTATGCTCCCAAGTGTGCCCAGAGGCCACCAGCTCAACAAACAGGTCATGGGCACCAGGGCCTCCAGACAAACTTGCTCATAAAGGCTCCCCTGTGGTCCTTAGTCCTGTGAATCCATCTCCACTCTGCAGAATAATCTCTTCGCAAACCCACTCTCTGAGTAACTTGGAGGCTCCCCTCCTGGGCTGCTCATAAGGCTGGTATTATTTGTCTGGGGGTTGGGGAGAGCTTTGGCAGGCTGCTTAAACTTTCTGGGCCTCAGTTTCTCCAACTACAGGCCAGGGAGGAAGGTCTGTAGGCCAAGGTCACCTCTTAGGGCTATTAGTGTGACTGAGGCCAGCAAAGGAACCACCCCATCAGACTGCCCCATTTGCAGAGCCAGCGGGGACACCAGCTTCCTCCTCATCCTGTGTCCTCTCCTCAGCCTATGGGATGGATTTGAGGGTAAATTAGTTAACACAAGCTCTGTCAACAAAAGACATCCACGGTGATTCCACCTCTGGCATCCACATTACATTCAAGAGCTGCTTGCTGACCAATGAAAACCACCCTTTGCCCAGCCTCGATCCAGCATGGAGAAAACTGGGGAGGTCTCAGTCCCCTCCCCTTGGTCAGCTTTCCCTGATAGTTGAGCTATTTTCCAATCTTTGTTTTTTGCATCAAAAGAAAAATGGTCCCACCACGGAGCCTCGCACTGACACGTTGAAAATATACTCAGCACGGCCATGCCTTGGCAGCAGGACCCGAGTGTGTTTGCTTCGCAGAGAAATGGCTTTCATGAACCAACTGGTGGAGTGATTCGATGGAGGCACAAATTCACAGCTCGTTAAACCAGCCACAGAGAACATGGTGTGCACCAAACACCTCCCCGAGGAGTCCAGCGGGAAGGAGCAAGGAAGCCGCAGGTGCATCAGGCCAGACACGGAATGGGGCATCTTTAAGAGCACACTGCACAGAGGTGCTGCTCGAGAGCTGCGATGCATTGCCCTGCTGCAGTAAATCCTGTAATTGTTAATCAGGCAGGCATTATCACCCCTGATGACACCCCATTCACTGCCAAGGATCCAGAGACTCTCACCTGTGTTCTCGCCATTACATCGTCAGATTATAATTCATAGTGACGACCCTGCATTTTTATTTCCTTCTGCCTGTACGCATCACTGAGAAACACACAAGCCTTTTGAGATATAAAATAACGTAGAAGAAAACTGTGCTTATTGTGGGGTTTCAGATCGATGGTAATTAGGACGCCCTTTGCCCTTGGATGAATGCATGTTTATAAACAGGACAAATGCTTGCCTGCTGCAGTGCCGGTGGGAAACAGGGACTCAGCCCTGATGAAACTACCTTGACGCAGTGGCTTGCTCTTTGGAACCAAAGCCAGTCATCCGCGGGAAGGCTTCTCTCCTCTCTGGCTCAGGAGGGTCTGTTGTAGGTCAGCCAGATCTGAGAGGGAAGATCGAAGCAAACCCAGACCTATACTCTCAGTCCTGTGAGGGCGTGCAGTGGTCACCAGTGACTCAGAGACATTAAGCATTTCATATGAGGTGAAATTTCACCCTCAGTGAGAATAAAAGGGCATCTGGAGGGCCCGATCCTGAAGATTGATGAGGATCTGAAGGATGGTTCTCCTCAGTCCTGCGCTTGGAGCAGCTCGCTGACACCCGTTTGGTCATTTAGGAAAGGCATCAGTCAGGGTTTGACCAGAGAACTGGAACCCACCGGAGGTAGAGCTTCATCTCCATCCACACCTGCACCTGCATCTGTCTCTCTATCCAGCCCTGCATCCGTATCCGTGCAGACGTCAGTGTGTGCATTCTTATCTATATACAGATAATAGAAGTATATACAGGTATGGATATGGGCATGAAGATGTATTTTATAGCTCTAAAAATGATAGATAGGGGACTTTCCTGGCAGTCCAGTGGTTAAGACTTCACCTTCCATTGTAGGGGGTGTAGGTTGGATCCCTGGTCAAGGAGTGAAGATCCCACATATCTCATGGCCAAAAAGCCAGAACATAAACAACAGAAAGAAGCAATATTGTAAGGAATTAAAAAAGAGTTTAAAATGGCCCACATTAAAAAATACATGGACAAGTAGGTAGATAGATAGATATTTATATTTTTGGGTTAGTCAGTTTAGATAACTATAACAAAATACCACAGACTGGGTGGTCTATATACAACAGAAATGTATGTCTCACATCTCTGGAGACTGGGCCACCAGGATTAGGCCCCAGAGAGGCTGGGCTCTGGTGAAGCCCTCTTCCGGGCTGCAGACAGCTGTCCTCTCCTGCATCCTCACATGGTGGAAGGTGGGAGGAGGCTCTTTGGAGTCCTTTTCATGACAGCACTGACCCCATTCATGAAGGCTGCACCCTCATAACCTAATCACCTCCCTAGTCCCCACTCCTATCCATACCATCACACTGGAGGATAAACAGGTATTGTATCCCTATAGCTGTATCATATCATCTATCTATATCTATAAGATATACATATCTATAATCTGTAAGATATATCTTGTGTATCTATAAGATATAGATATAGAGATCTAGATAGATACAGGCATATTACATCTCTGTGTCCACATCTATATATCATATTTCTATACATATATCCATATCAATATCACTATATCATATCTCTAGATCTATATCCACATTCATATAGATATATATCTCTCGACTCTAAGTATCTTTATCTATATATGATTTTTAAATTATCAGATACATATATCATATATGTACATCTCTATATCCATCTATCTCTATCTCTATATATGTATATTGTGCTATGATTAGTCACTCAGTCATGTCCAACTCTTTGTGACCCCATGGACTGTAGCCCGTCAGGCTCCTCTGGCCATGTAACTCTCCAGGCAAGACTACTGGAGTGGGTTGCCATTTCCTCCTCCAGTGGGATCTTCCCAACCCAAGGGTTGAGTTGAACCCAGGTCTCCCACATAGCAGGCACGTTCTTTACTATTTGATCCACCACCTTGGATATACATATCATATCTATTTATACAAATTGGCAGCAGGAAGGGCAGGTGGGGGTTTCACATGGGAGTTTCAGTCCAGAGGCAGAGCTGCCTCTTGCTCAGGGAGAGTCTGGTTCTGGTCATGAAGACTTTCAGCTGATGGAACCAGGCCCACCCAGAGCACAGGGCAATCTCCCTGACCGAGAGTCACCTCACTGAGAGGTCAGTCACACCTGCAAGACGCCTTCTGAGCAGCACTCTGATTAGTGTTGGGTTGAATCACTGGGAACCTCCACTGGAAACTGACCATCAGACTGCCCATCACAGGAATGAATAGATCCCTCTTTAGGCTGGAGAGAGTGGTAGGTGTCTTGGAAAGTTAATTATGAGAAGACAATTTGGGGAGGAATATCTATTAACTTTACAGAGTATTGTGTGTGTTATAGACATCTCACTAAATCAACATCACCTACCCAGGAGCACAGACCCATGCATTAGTCCATGCATCATGACTACCCATGCACCAGGCGCTAGTTCATACATCCACAAACTAGCCCATGAACCACACATTAACAGGTGAACCACACTTGTTAGTACCCGTGCGATATGTACTAGCCTATGCACCCACACACTAGCCTGCTCACCCTACACTCACCCATGCACTATGCACTAAGCCACGAACTTACATACCACACACTCGCCTGTGGACCACACGTTGGCCCATGTACCTAGGTGCTAGCCCATGAACCACACAGTCCTGTGCACCACTGGCTCCATCCTCCCCTGTGCTGGGCTTGTCTTGCTGAATAACCCACAACTCTAGGAGGGTGACCCCCTTTCATCCCCATTTTCCTGATGAGTAAACACAGGTACTGTTCATACTGTTCATGGGGTTCTCAAGGCAGGAATAAAGTGGGGTCCTGCTGAGGTCCTACGTTTAACTCATGACAGAGACAGGACTCGAGTCCAGTGTTTAATCCCCCTTTCTAGAGGCTTCCCAGTGATCTCTGTATTTTGAGTCAATCCTGAATTGTTCTTGAGAGGTGGTAAGAGTCAGCACCGACTTTGCCAACATCCACCTGTGAAGTCTGAACATGTCAGTTTGCCTCTCAAAGCCTGTTGCATCATATGGAAAATGGGGGTGCACACCCCATTTTAGGCAGTGCCTATTTGCTAGCGTGAAATTCTAGAAGGCATCTCATATGCAGATATATTTCTGTAAACTGTACAAAATGGGAGGGATTCATTTTCCTTATTTCTCTTCTGAATAATTTTACTAACTACTACATCTGTGTTCAGCTTTGCTTGATGAATTGCCCCGTGTAACAGGCGGCAAGAGTTCCACGGCACACGAGCAAAATTTTAAAAATGCCATCTCTAAAATGCCTTTATTTTCAGCTAAGGTTAGAGAGAAAACCTCTGCCATGCACTTTTGGGCTCTTTCCCTCTCTCCCATGTGTCCTATAACAAGAGGCTCTGGGAGACTCCTGAGCAGAGCCTGATGGCCTTTATTACTTCTTGCCCTGGCTCAGAGCCTAGTTCCCAGGAATCTTTCCTGCCTGAGCTCAACCACCGGCATCTTGCAGAGACCCCTGTTCAGAACCTCACCATCAACAGGACTTGTGGGACTCTTGTCCCCACCATGTCTCAGGGAGCTGGCCACCCTTGGGTTTCCCTCTCCTGGGCGTGGAGCATCCCATGTCCAAGGTTTGGGACATTCTCTTATCGCTCTAGTCATAGTCTACAGCATCTTCCCTTCCTTCCAGGAGAATACAGACCCACTGGGCTTCCACCTTCAAGCCTGCTCATGCTAGCATCCTCCACTGCCCTTCTTCACAGGACTGCTCCTCAGGAGGAGAGGAGCCGGCATCCTTGGAAAAGAAAGGGATGCTTTCTCCTCCTGTTCCCTTTCCTCCTTTTTCTCTTTTCTTGCTTAGTCCACAACACCTCTTCTTTTCTTCAGCGGGCAGCCCACCCTGTCACGTCTCTTGGCTTAGACACACAGGCATAGAGAGCTGCAGAGGAGGCAAGGTCTGCTCACACGCACCATCTCTCACCCACGACGTTTGGGGTGGAACCTGAAAGTGAGGATCAAGTCCAACTGAGGAGTTCTCTGAGGAAGCCTGTTACTATGGAAACTCCAGCTTGGCTTCGTATGCAAATACCTGTCTCCCTTGAAATCTGCCTGACAGTGATGCTCAGCAGAAAATGTGAAACACGGTGAAACGGCTTTTTAACTTTTATGGAGGGACCGTGCGAGCCGTGCCTGCTAATTATGCACAAGCACTCACAGGCGCACCTGGTAGACACGTCTGCAGGTAATGGCCTTTTGACAAATCCCCTTCAACTCTTAATTCTTTTCAAGGGAAGCTTTCTTTTTTTTTTTTTTCAGTAAATAGACTAAGAGGAGGAGAGGCAGTTCATTTAGAGCTGGCTGCTCTGGGCACCCATTAGTGGAGCCCTCACTGCAAAACTTCTTTCTCCTCCTCATTAGTGTGACGGCAACAAGACCTCGGGTGCCACCTGGCCTGCCTCCTGGGCTCGGGTAAATTCCTTGGGGCCGTCTCTAATCAGTGAAAGGCATGTCAGGAGCCCCTGTGTTAGTACGAGCCACTCTCCCCGGGGGGCTGCCATCTGAGACCACCTGGGGGCTTGCCAGGAGGGAGGGACCAGATCCCCGTTCAGTCCCTGGAAGCGAATCTCTGCAGAGCTCAGAGACGTGGGATGTGGAGTGTAGGTCCTGAGCCCCCCAAGGCTTCCAAGGAGACAGAGGAGAAGCATCCGGGGCCAGGTGGCCTCCCTGTGCAAGGTCACCGAAGTCTGTCACTGCGCTAGAGGAGGAGACCAGTGAAGGGGGCGCGAAACTTTTGGGAACAGAGTGGAAATCAGCCAAAGGGAATGACATAAACAGAGAAGCTCTGAGGGCCTGTCCAGACGGAGGTGGCTCTGTCACCAGGACCCTGGGCACGCCCTGGTGAGAAAGCCTCCAGAAGCAGGCTGGGATGCACTGGGCCCTTTAGGCCAACCCTCTAGGGTCTGGGTCCTTCCCACTGGGTGAGCAGAATGTGAAGGCACAGCCTGCGGGGACCCAGAGGCTGAGGCAGTGCAGAAGTCGGGCAGATGGGCGGGATGTGTGGAGGAGGCTGTGGGGTGGATGGCACAGGGATCTGGGGGAGGGGGCCAGGGAGGGAGTCTGCCTGGAGACCAGGAGGCAGGTCCCGGCAGTTCCGGGAGTCTGTCATTTGTGCCCTGACTCCCTGCGGTGGTTCCAGATCCCTTTATGGATGAACAGACTCAGGCTGGAGGAGGTGGGGGACCTGCCCTGGATGGAAGAGAGCAAACAGCAGCAGCTCGGGCACCTCCCTAGTCCTTTCCTGAAATCCCCTGGGGCAAAGCAAGTGGGTGCTAATGCCTGGGAAGGGAGGGGGCGGCCCTTTGGGAAGCAGTTAGCTAGATCGGAGCCATTTGCTGTTGTTCAGTCACCAAGTCGTGTCCAACTCTTTTCGACCCCATGGACTGCAGCGCACCAGGCTCCCCTGTCCTTCACCATTTCCAGGAGTTTGCTCAAACTCATGTCCATCGAGTCAGTGATGCCACCCAACCATCTCATCCTCTGTCAGCCCCTTCTCCTGCCCGCAATCTTTCCCAGCATCAGAGTATTTTACAGTGAGTCAGCTCTTTGTCAAATGTGTCCCCCTCCCACATGGGTCCTAAGCCTGCCCAGGCTCCTCTGTGGTGAATGAAGTGGGAGGGGGTGGGTTACCTTGTGGGTGGAATTGTGTCCCCCCTGAAAACTCATATATTGGAGTTCTGACTCTGAGGACCTCAGAATGTGACCTGCCTCAGAGAAAAGGTCCTTGCCGATGTAACTGGTTGAGTTAAGATGAGGTCGTACTGAAGTCAGAGGCTCTGATCCAGTGGGACTGGGGTCCCCATGAAAAGGGGGGGCTGGAACACAGATGCTCACACAGGGAGATGCCACGGGAATGTGACGGCAGACACGGGGTGTTGTATCCACATGCCAAGAAGCACCAAGAATGCTGGCAGAGCCCTGGGAACTGGTTGGGGGTTGGGCACAGATCCTCCCTCACAGGCTCAGGGGAGCAACCCTGGATCTCAGGCTTCCAGCCCCCAGAGCTGGGAGATGAGTTTTTCAGGTTTGAGCCACCCATCTGGGACTGTGCTGATAGGGCTGACATGAGACCTGGAATGAACCCAACGTTTCAAGGTTGGTGGACCACAGCTGCGGAAGAACACACTGGCATCACTACCCATCCCTGCCCCCCGGTTTCCATGGGGCTAGGAGAGGCAGTGAGGTCACAGGCTGGGCGCCGGGAGGAAGTGGGCAGCCAGGTTGCACATTGCTCTCTGGGCCCCCGGGACTCCACAGGTGACCATGGACCATGGTGCTCCATGGGGCTACGGGCTCTCTCCCAGCATTTCCCCTTTGGTTCTCACCACAGTGTGGCAATGCTGGGAAAGACTGAGGGCAGGAGAAGGGGGTGGCAGAGGATGAGATGGCTGGATAGCATCACTGATTCAGTGGACATGAATTTGAGCAACCTCCAGTAAAAACAGAGGAGCCTGGTGGACTGTGGTCTGTGAAGTCCAAAGAGTTGACTTGGCGACTGAACAACAGCAAGATGGCAAAGAAAACAGAAAAAAAAGCAATATTATGAAGACTTGAGGGCCTTGCTCCCACAGCCACAGAGCAGAGAAGGGATCCTGCCTTCTAGGGGTGCAACAGCCACCCCCGGCACATCACACCTGCCACTCCGCTCTCCCCAAGTCTCTATTGGAAGGTGAGAGCCTTAGTCAGTGACATTTCTCCAGGGGAATTTCGACTGACAACTGTTTAGTAGGTGAAATTCACTTCCTCCATAATTGAAAACCCAAACAGAAGTGATTATAGGCTGATTTGTAGCAATTTGGCAAATTTAAGGAGTGCGCCATTCTGCTGGAACAGAGGCTGGCGCTGGGGGCTCTGCCTGCTTGTGATGGACTCAGGGGCTGCGCCAGGGCAGCCTGGGTGAGAGAGGTGGATTCGTGGAGGGAGCTGTGCGGGCCAGTCGTGACCTGGCTGCAGGATCCCACGGTTAGGGAGGGGCGTTAGAGCTAAGACTCAAGACTGTGGCTACCACGGACACACAAAGGAGCTATCTTGAACCACATTGAACACCAGGAGCTATCTTGAACCACACTGAACACCCAGGGTTGGTTGTTCATACCTCTCTCTACCCCAAAACACACACACACTCACCTGTGCACAGTCACACACACGTGACACACATATGAAAGCCCACATCATGTACAAGCATGTACCACACCCCCACCATGCACACACACACCACTGCACATATCATATACATGCACACAGACACACATGCACACACACACACATACACAAACCCCATCACACACACACTCATGCACACACACCTCTTCTGCCTCCCTGCTCTTGCTCCATGTTGTTCCCCCATGATATTCACTCAGCTCTGTGGGGTCACAGAGAAGGCCATGGCAACCCACTCCAGTACTCTTGCCTGGAAAATTCCATGGACGGAGGAACCTGGTAGGCTGCAGTCCATGGGGTTGCGAAGAGTTGGACACGACTGAGTAACTTCACTTTCACTGTTCACTTTCATGCATTGAAGAAGGAAATGGCAACCCACTCCAGTGTTCTTGCCTGGAGAATCCCAGGGACAGGGGAGCCTGGTGGGCTGCCGTCTACAGGGTTGCACAGAGTCGGACACGACTTAAGCGACTTAGCAGCAGCAGCAGCAGCTGTGGGGTCAGGACCCCCATGCAATCCCAGGGATGCAGGATGCTGGCGGCATGGCCTCTATTTACTGGGTGTTCCTTACATGGCCAGGACTATGTCACATCACCCTGTTTCAGCCTTTCTCCAGGAAGACAGAGGAATCTGTGCTTTTGAGATGCAAAGTGGCCTATCCACGGTCTTGCAGGGTCGTTCAAGGTCAGGTAAGGTGTGCATCTCCTTGGCCCAGTGCCAGTATCTATGTCCCATCAGCCTACCTTGGAGCGCCCTTACCCTCCAGCCTTGCTGAGTCCCCAAGTCCATCCTTCCACTTGTTCTTTCAGTTTTCTAAGAAAAGTTGATGGGGAAGCCAATTTCCTCTTGGGGCTTGGGTGTTTGGTCCCTACTGGGTCCCATTCCAACTCTTGGACGGAGGGGTCACTAAAGGCTTACATCCCTGCCTTGCCGACCCCAGTGAACTCGGCCTGTGGCATTACTTCTGCAGTATTTACAAGTGTGACGCAGAGGCCATGGTCTAAAACCGAGGAATTAATCTGTAAGGGGAGAATTCCAAGTTCTGAGAAGCCTGGCCATAAAGTCTGGAAGATAATATCTGATATAACGACTGTTGGCCTTCCTGTCTAGCTCCCAATATCAGAATACCCCCTGCCCAAGCCACTGACTTCCCTTCTCGTGACTTAAAACCAATGCCTCTCCCGCTCCCCTCCAGCTCACTCCCCACTCCCCAGGCCTGTGTCTCTTGGTCACAAGAGGAGGGAGTCAGCTGGTGGCTCCTTAGGGACCCTTCCAGCTCAGGGATTCTCATATGGACACTCTCACTCCAAATGGTCCTCCTTCTGGGCCCGCAAAGGTGCCAGGCTCAGTACTGTCCCCACATGCTCACCTGCTGAGAGGCTCCCCGGCATTCCCCCAATATGACAGCCTGCATCCTTCTCCTTTTTCAACCCCAGAATGCCACAAGGAACTAGTCCCACGGAGATTAGACCCTACCTATCACATATTTGGACAACAGTATACTAAGCATGTGCCAATCGAAGGTGCAGAAGTGATTAAGAAGAGAAATCGAAGTGAGAATGATTTTTAAGAGCTCTGCATTGCTGAAGTCTTGGTCTTCAGTTTGGTCTCCTCCGGTATATATTATGCAAATCTCTCCCTCTCTCTGTCCCTCTAATGGAAGAGTCTGGCTGGGTTTGCCTGGATTTTTAAAGTGGAAATTTAAATACAATATCTGAAGCTTTTAGCCTTACTTATGGCAACACAAAAAAATTCAATTATCAATTAGAACTGATAATGCTTTATAGACTGTTCTCTTTATTAGAGCCATATTGCAGCTAATTCGAGAGAACGATTTCTCGGAAATGTCCCTGGGTTATGGTTTCACTGACTCCATTTTGCAGAAGATTTAAGATTTCGGTGAAAGCCAGCCTGAGCACGCAGCAGGGCCCTCCACCGCCATCCCTGGGTGGCCTGGACAGCTCCTGTCTGGGGCTTGAAAGGCGACCGCAGACAGGCCCTGAGGATAAGACTGGCCCTAGTTAGGCAGTTCACCAGCCCCTTTATGTGTTTGGTTTAGGTCTTCCATCACTAAAAGGTGCACCCCTAAGTATCTGCCAAGAGTCTGCAGAAACAAGAGGAAGCAGCACCCTTCCTGGCTTTCCCAACAACATCTAGGACACCAGATAACTATACCCAAGCTCTGGGTGGGACACATCAGCAAACCCACCATTCCCAGCCCCTCTGCCAGGCCCATGAGAGTCAGTCTCACAACATGTGGTGCTGCCTCTGAACATATCCCAGCTATGCTTGTCTAACTTGGCTCTGGGGCCAGCAGCATCTGCTCTGCACAGGGTCATCCTTTTAGGATGAAGCCATCAGGGAGAATGGCCGGTTTACACCCCAAATGCAAACCCTGCTGGACCAGAGGACAGGAGCAGTAGGAAAGGAACTTGTCTGGAAGCCAGGCCTTTTGGGAAGACCTCCCCCCCTCCTCCGTCCATGTCGGCATCTGACACATCCCTGGCAGCACCCAGGGGTACATCATTCCTGGTTTCTGGTGGAGGAACCCTTGGGAAGGCTCAGAGCTTGCTTCAGATGTCAGAGCAGGACTCAGACTCGCATTTTCTCTGCATGGAGTCTGGACTCTCCCAGGAGGCCCAGATGCTGGCAGAGATGATTCCCTTTCTGAATGGAGTGTTCTGCTCATGGCATCTCTGTTCCAGCCCCAAGGTCTTGGCTGAGCTCTTGGGTGACCCAGAGTCACGTCCACATATCTATAATCATCAGCGCTGATGGCTTTGTCCCCACTGTCGTTACATGACTGATTGGTAATTAGGACTGAGCTTAAATTAACTCACTGTCCCCAAAGCCTAGCACAGCCACCCCTCTCCCCCTCCCAGCCAGCCTGGGCTCATTGGCTGGTGGGTGGTGGGTGAGTCATCCTCCGAGGGAAGACAAAGCTTAGTTCATTCACTCACTCATTCATTCAACACACTGTCACTGCGTTCTAGGTCGATATAACCTCTGTCATTAGGACCCTTAGAAGGTATGAAGTGTCATCCCACCCATGAGGTATAAGAGGGGCTGAATCTTGATCTGGGGTTCTCCCACCTCCCTGGGTTCCCCACCAACCCTCATGCAGGACACTCAGTGGTGGTGGCTGTGAGGATGGTAGAAAACCTGATCTCCTTCAGCGGAAAGGGGAAGCTGTTAAATCCAGCCAGCCAACACTGGCATGGTGTGCTGGGTGTGGCAAAGCCAAGATCAAGACCACCCCCACCTCCCAAAGCGATAGGCTGAGGAGGGGGCCCGTGAAGACTGTTACCCAGCAAATTCCATGGTCGCCCAAGTCCAGGGTTGTTTCCTGTGCAGCCCTGCAGTGGGTGTTCCACCAAGGGGAGGTCTAAAGGCCATGCCCCCTCTTCCTGGGTAGTCTCTGGTGTGGTTCTCTCCTTGATGGGGGGCCCGGGGAAGACACTCAGACTTTGATTGCTGGCAGTCTTATAAGGCAGGAGTGAGAAGGAGTTTGTTATTAAATAAAGTTGCAATCTTAGGCAAGTCCCAAGGAATCTGAGAGAGGAAGGAGGGGAAAATAGGGAGTCTGGGTGACAAACTGCAGGACGGGAGTGGTCGACCAGGAGGCGGCAGTCCTCTGCTGCCACAGATGTGAGTGCCCCTCCCCACCCTGTCCTCAGAGCTGGCAGGGCTGGTGTCCCTGTGATCAGGGTCAGCTCACTAACCAAGGCCAAAGGGGAAAATAGACTTAGGCCTTGGGAAGTGTAGTGAGAGGACACATACTTCTTGATCATGCACCAGTCACACACCTGGCCTCTTATAGAGCAGATGGAGAAAGCTTCTGCATGTGGAATGGAGGCTCAAGTCCTAAGGGAATTTGCTCTAGGGACCAGCCAGTGTCACTCCTCCAGCCTCTGGAACTTTCCTTGGAAAGTGGAGAGCAGAAGGAAGCCCTATGCAAATCCTGCTGTGTTTCTGCTCAAGGCAACGAAAACTGAACTTGCATCTTAGTGAATAAATTAGTGGTGAGGAAGGAAGTTGGAACCTGAGAACTTGCCTTCAGTTGATGGAGAGCTTCATGCATGTTCTGAAAACTCCAGAGGTGAAGCTGTTCCATATGAATTTTCTTTGTGAATTTTCCACAGACCTCCCTGGCTGATCTTAATCAGGCTCTATCCCAATGAATTTCAGGTAGATCTTCAACTGCCCAAGTTCTCTGAGCTGAGAGAACCTTGAGGGCTTTTATAAGACGGCAGGTCACAGGAGGACCAGCGAATGAAGCCCTGGTCTGTGAGAAGTTGGGTTTTTTCTCTCTTTAACCCAGGGGTCTGTCCTGCTACAATGTTACCATGTCCATCAAAGCTTCTCCTCTGAGTAAACACACACCACTTAATAAAGAAAATGTGGTACATATATACAATGGAATATTGTTGCTGAATATTGTCATGTCTCTCTTTGTGACCCCATGAACTGCAGCCTGCCAGGCTCCTCTGTCCTCCATTATCTCCCAGAGTTTGCTCAAATTCATATTCTTTGTGTTGGTGATGCCATCCAACCATCTCGTCCTCTGTCGTACCCTTCTCCTCCTGCCTTCAATCTTTGCCAGCATCAGGGTCTTTTCCAATGAGCTGGCTCTTCACATCAGGTGGTCAAAGTATTGGGGATTCAGCTTCAGTATCAGCCCTTACAAAGAATATTCAGGGTTGATTTCCTTTAAGATTGACTGCTTTGATCTCCTCGCTGTTCAAGGGATTCGCAAGAGTCTTCTCCAGCACCACAATTTGAAAGCATCAATTCTTAGTTGCTCAGCCTTCTTCACAGTCCAACTCTCACATCCATACATGACTCCTGGAAAAACCATAGCTTTGACTATACAAACCTTTGTCAGCAAAGTGATGTGTCTGCTATAACATACACTGTCTATGTATGTTATAGCTCTCCTTCCAATGAGCAAGTGTCTTTTAATTTCATGACTGAAGTCCCCATCTGCAGTGACTTTGGAGCCCAAGTCACTGTTTTCACTTTTTCCCCTTATGTTTGCTATGAAATGATGGAATCGGATGCCATCATCTTAGTATTTTTAATGCTGAGTTAAACGGAATATTATTCAGCCATAAAAAGAACAAAATATTGCAGCAATATGGATGGACCTAGAGATAATCACACTAAGTGAAGTAAGACAGAGAAAGACAAATATCAGATGATATCACTTATATGTAGAATCTGATTTTTAAAAAATGATACAAATAAACTTATTTATAAAGCAGAAACAAGCTTACAGATTTTGAAAACTAACTTATGGTTACCAAAGGGGAATTGTGGGAGGCCAGGATAAATAAGAGCCTGGGTTGAACCCACACACACTACTCTATATGAGATAATCAACAAAGCCTTACTATATAGCCCAGGGAGCTCTACTCAATATTCTGCGATAACCTATATGAGAAAAGAATCTGAAAAAGAGTGGATATATGTATACATACAGCTGAATCACTGTGCTGCACGCCAGAAACTGACACAACATTGTAAATCAACTATACTCCAATAAAATTAAAAATAAAACCCAAATTGAAAAGAAGAAAAAAAGAGCCTGAAATTGCAAGCTCATGGCTTTCAGGTACCACAGAGGGCCTGGGGGAACTTCTGGGCATGGTGAATTGTGGGAGGAGCCTAAATGGACACAGACCCTCCAGGCAAACAGGAGGGCCATGGAACACACCACATCTGGGAAGGGACCCACACGTGGCCCAGAAACTGTGGTCAGAAGAGTAAGGGAGCCATGTTCAAATCGACTCATCACTTGTAGTTGCAATGGCAGCTCTCACATCAGCCAGTAGAGGATGAATAAATAACCCAGGGATGCAGAAATTCTGCATGGAGACCTAGTGGGGGTTTCATTGCCTCAGGATTGAGGGTAGAGGTTCAAGGAAGGTAGAGAGCAGGGTGTCTCTACCTTAATTATCGTCCCCAGGGCCCCAAGGTCACAGAGGTCACATCCACCCATTTTCATCTAGAGACAGTTCCAGAAGCCAGATCCTAACAGCTGAGTAGGGAAGATGCCTTTGAAGGGTTCCCTAATGAAGACTCCTGGAGCTGTTTTTATTTAGAAGTGCAATTCATCTGATCAGGCCAAGGAGGGCCTGGAGGCGGGCAGGCAGGGCATCATTGCTCCCAATTACTGCATTTGTTCCTTTTAAGCTGGTGCTGGGACCCTGACTTCAAGTGAAGGTCAGAACCTTCAGTCCTAAGAACCTCCCAAGACATGCCTGGCAGGACAGGAAACTCTAATGAGCTTGTGCTGTTGTGTCTTATTAACCAGGAACAGAAGGCATTTCATTCTCTCGCTCAGGATCAGGATAATTTGAACCCCATCTCTTGCTCCCATGTCCCTCCTGGGGGTTCAGAGAAGCACTGAGGACTGGCTTCCTGATGTGGAGATGTGGGGTTATTGGTTAACCTTCTCTCCATGTAATGTGTTCCTTTGTGTTGAGCCTGGGCAATCTGAAGAGCACATGGGCAGGACTTTCTCTGCATGACTGTTTGCAAGCTAGGTGACCATAGGGAGGGTCAATGGAGGCTCTTCCTCAGAGTCAGCATGAAAGCATCAAGGAGGCAGCATGGAGGTGGGGGCTGGGCAGTGAGACCTCAATTTGACTCAAAGGCCTGGGTAGAGATGTGGAAAAGCCAGTGCATCCCCCACACAGACACCCTCATGCTGGCTATTTCTAGACACCTGGCAGGAAAGAAGGTTAGAAAGCACCCCCCTTCCAAAGCTGTGGTTTTTTACAGTAGTCATATATGGATGTGAGAGTTGGACCATAAAGAAGGCTGAGCACCAAAAAACTGATGCTTTCAAATTGTGGAGCTGGAGGACTCTTGAGAGTCCCGTGGACTGGAGATTAAACCAGTCAATCCTAAAGGAAATCAGCCCTGAATATTCATTGGAAGGACTGATGCTGATGCTGATGCTCCGATTCTTTGGCTACCTGATATGAAGAGCCAGCTCATTGGAAAAGACCTTGATGCTGGGAAAGATTGATGGGACAAGGGGAAGGGGGTGACAGAAGATGAGACAATTAGACAGCTTCACCAACTCAATGCGTATGAATTTGAGCAAACTCCAGGAGATAGTGAAAGACAGGGAAGCCTGGCGTCCTGCAGTTTGTGGGGTCACAAAGAGTCTGTTGTTAGTGGCTGTACAACAACAACTCTTTCCAATATTGCTGGCCAAAGGGGTCTAGGCAGGAAGCCAGAAACAGGACGCTGAGACCTCGAGGCACGGGGCAAGCCTGGGGCCTCTGTGCCTTATGGAGTTTTGAGGCTAAAATGCTTGATCTCCAAGCAAATGGATTAGCTGTGCCTTTCTTATTGTCTTAATTTCACTTTATTTAAAATATGGACTGATGGGCCCAAAACATACTACTCTAAGGTATGGCACCTTGAGATATTGAAAATTTTAACTGAAGAAATTTGAGAAACACCAGGGATAGGAAGGACTCCCTGACCTCCCCTTGAAGCAGGTCAGGAGGTCCTTCTGTGCAATGTGTTCTCCCAGGCTGAGACTGGCGTGTCCTCTTCTCCAAGAGAAAGAGATGTCAGGAGGAATCTGAAGGTGCAGGACTCCCTAAGGCCCCCAGCTGGTTCCCTCCCCTGAGCTCAGAGCCGTTCATGTTTTCAATGACTTCTTAGCCTTCATCAAACCTGGTATTTTATGCTTGGCGGTCACTATGCACATGGGTCCTCCTTTCCTCACGGAAGCTGTCATGTTACATAATACTAATATTATGCATACTTGCATGCTTTTCTCTTGTCAATCTTCATTCAGACCTCAGCCAAGAACCAGTCTAAGAGGATAGAAGGAATTTTTTTTTTCCTCCCCTGGGAATGTGAAGTCAAGTGGATCTTAGGAAGCATCACTATGAACAAAGCTAGGCTAGTGGAGGTGATGGAATTCCAGTTGAGCTATTTCAAATCCTAAAAGATGATGCTATAAAAGTGCTGCACTCAATATGCCAGCAAATTTGGAAAACTCAGCAGTGGCCACAGGACTGGAAAAGGTCAGTTTTCATTCCAATCCCAAAGAAAGGCAATGCCAAAGAATGCTCAAACTACCCCACAATTGCACTCATCTCACATGCTAGTAAAGTGATCCTTAAAATTCTCCAAGCCAAACTTCAGCAATACATGAATCGTGAACTTCCAGATGTTCAAGCTGATTTTAGAAAAGGCAGAGGAATCAGAGATCAAATTGCCAACATCCGCTGGGTCATCGAAAAGGCAAGAGAGTTCCAGAAAAACATCTATTTCTGCTTTATTGACTATGCCAAAGCCTTTGACTCTGTGGATCACAATAAACTGTGGAAAATTCTGAAAGAGATGGGCATACCAGACCACCTGACCTGCTTCTTGAGAAACCTGTATGCAGGTCAGGAAGCAACAGTTAGAACTGGACCTGGAACAACAGACTGGTTCCAAATAGGAAAAGGAGTTCGTCAAGGCTGTATATTGTCACCCTACTTATTTAACTTATATGCAGAGTACATCATGAGAAACGCTGGGCTGGATGAAGCACAAGCTGGAATCAAGATTGCCGGGAGAAATATCAATAACCTCAGATATGCAGATGACCCCACCCTTGTGGCAGAAAGTGAAGAATAGAAACTAAAGAGCCTCTTGATGAAAGTGAAAAAGGAGAGTGAAAAAGTTGGCTTAAAGTTCAACATTCAGAAAACTAAGATCATAGCATCTGGTCCCATCACTTCATGGCAAATAGATGGGGAAACAGTAGAAACAGTGGCTGACTTTATTTTTCTGGACTCCAAAATCACTGCAGATAGTGATTGCAGCCATGAAGTTAAAAAATGCTTACTCCTTGGAAGGAAAGTTATGACCAACTTAAACAGCGTATCAAAAAGCAGAGATATTACTTTGTCAACAAAGGTCTGTCTAGTCAAGGCTATGGTTTTTCCAGTGGCCATGTATGAATGTGAGAGTTGGACTATAAAGAAAGCTGAGCATAGAAGAATTGATGCTTTTGAACTGTGGTATTTGAGAAGACTCTTGAGAGTCCCTTGGACTGCAAGGAGATCGAACCAGTCCATCCTAAAGGAGATCAGTCCTAGGTGTTCATTGGAAGGACTGATGATGAAGCTGAAATACTTTGGCCACCTGATGCAAAGAGCTGACTCATTTGAAAAGACCCTGATGGTGGGAAAGATTGAAGGTAGGAGGAGAAGGGGACAACAGAGGATGAGATGGTTGGATGGCATCACTGACTCAATGGGTATGGGTTTGGGTGGACTCAGGGAGTTGGTGATGGACAGGGAGGCCTGGCATGTTGCAGTTCATGGGGTCGCAAAGAGTCGGACACATCTGAGCGACTGAACTGAATTGAACTGAACTGATAGGGCTACATGTTTTCCTCAGCCAAGAACGTATCTAAAAGGATAGAAAGAAATACATATATTTCTTCCTCCCCTGTAGGGCTACATATTTCCCTCTCATTGGGAAACATGACCTCTCATTGGTCATTTATTTTCTCTTTCTCTCTCTCTCTCTGTTACTTTTTACTGCCCAAGAATCAAACCTGGGCCCCCTGACTTGGAAGCACAGACTCTTAGCCACTAGACCCCCAGGGAAGTCCCAGGGTTATTTATCCTCTTAAATAGTATTTTTGGCTCTGTCCTTCCTATAGCTGGGATGGATGCCACTTTTTCTTAAGGAGAAGGATCACACTTCCTGCTCAGTAGGAGGTGGCCATCGTGCACAGACGAGGCCACACACACCTTGAGAAGCCAAGGTTACCATCACAATAGGCTCCTCACTCAAGTGGGGGCTGCGGGAGCATTACTAAGTTCCTCTGTCCCTTGTGATCTCACGCACACTGTGGACATAATAACATTAACCTGCATCTCACGGAGCTATGTGGAATTAATGAGTTAATGTACAGAAAGTATTGAGATGGGGCCTGGTGAGAAGGAGGTTTGTGTTTTTGATTATTGCCCTAAGATTGGACAACATTTAATTAGCTATTTTAGAAACAATTGATAGAAGATTGATAAAAGAATTGATAAAATTTATCAATTGATAAATGAAATATTTATCAAACTGATAAAACAAATCAATTGATAAAAGAGATAAAGAAAAAGATTATTCTGACATGAGTTAAACCCATAAGGCAGACTTTATCCAGAATCATTGAGAGATAGGTCTAGGGAGCCCTGCACTGGGGGAACTGAACTCAACTTGTAACACAGGAACCAGATGGGGGCAGTGGGTGGTGGGGTCGATGGTGGAAACTTACTAAGAGGGAAGGGTAATTCTCTGCAGAATTCACCTAACAGGATTCTTGCTGAAGGCAGGCCAGGGTGAGCAGACACCGCTGGGGGATGAAGAATGTGGTCAGATGTAGAGGGTGGGGGGCCTAGCTAACCCAACTTGGGATTTTTGCTGAAATTGGGTGGGTCCTGCACATCTTGTCATATATATGACATTCTTTGAAACAATTTGATGGCTTCCTAAAGTCCTTGTAATAAAGATTAATAACTCACCTGCCAATACTGGAGACATAGTGACATGGGTTCGATCCTTGAGTTGGGAAGATCCTCTGGAGAAGGGCATGGCAACCAACTCCAGTATTCTTGCCTGGAGAACCTCATGGACAGAGGAGTCTGGTGGCTAAAGTCCACAGGCTCTCAAGGAATCAGTCATGAATAAAGCAACTGAGCGTGCAAGCACATACTGTTCAATATTTATGCTGTTTTGATTTTTTAAATAATATAATTAGTGTTTGAATGAGCATTGTTGTAGCTAAAAATTAAATAAAAAATAGAGTCCTACAAAGATAGGAAGTTCCCAAAGTTGTGACCTCATTGTGGGGAGGGAACAGAGGGGCCTACTGAGGCCTGATCAGAGGGACACTCTGTCAGACAGAAATCTAAGTAGTTATCATATATTTCAGAGCAGATACTTGGCATCAGCTCTGTGCAACTCTTAGCTTATTTTGTAGCTAATGATTCTTGAGTACCTTGTTGTTGTTCAGTTACTAAGTCAAGTGCTATTTTTTGCAACCCCATGGACCAAAGCACGCCAAGCTCCCCTGTCCTTCATTATCTCCAAGTTTGCTCAAATTCATGTCCATTGAGTTGGTGATGCTATCTAACCATCTCATCCTCTGCCAACACCTTTTCCTTTTGCCCTCAATCTTTCCCAGCATCAGGGTCTTTTCTAATGAGTCAGCTCTTTGTATCAGGCGGCCAAAGTATTGGAGCTTCAGCTTCAGCATCTGTCCCTTCAATGAATATTCAGGGTTGATTTGCCTTAGTATTGACTGATTTGATCTCCTTGCAGTAGAAGGGTTTCTACTTCAGTCTTCTCCAGCATCACAGTTCAAAAGCATCAGTTCTTTGCTACTCAGCTTTCTCTATGGTCCAACCCTCACATCCATACATGACTACTGGAAAAACCATAGTTTTGACTATATGTACTTTTGCTGGCAAAATGATGTTTCTGCTTTTAATACTTTGTCTAGGTTTGTCATAGCTTTCCTTCAAAAGAGCAAGAGTCCTAATTTCATGGCTACAGTCACAATCCACAGTAGTTTTGTAGCCCACGAAAATAAAACTAGCCACTGTTTCCACTTTTTCCCATTTATTTGTCATGAAGTGTTGGGACCGGATGCCATGATATTAGTTTTTTGAATGTTGAGTTTTAAGCCAACTTTTTCACTCTCCTCTTTCACCCTCATCAAGAGGCTCTCTGGTTCTTCTTTGCGTTATGCCAATAGAGTGGTATCAACTGTATACCTGAGTATCATCTGCATCTCTTGAGCACCCAGGGACAGGGGAGCGTGGTGGGCTGCTGTCTATGGGATCACACAGAGTCGGACATGACTGAAGTGACTTAGCAGCTTGAGCACCTACTGTGTGCCAAATCCTTGCTTGAGTGAAGCCTTGCTACACACATTGGCTGTTTGCTCCTCTCTGAACCCCTGGAGGCAAGTCCTGCATGGTGATGTCAGGGGACTAAAGTCTGAAAGGGTTAATTCACATTAGAAATAACCTGGATTCAAATATTTCTGATCTGAAGTCCTGACTTAGAAAATCAGACAACCCAGCAGCCCTTCCTCCTTCTGACCTGGTGGACATGAAAATAGGTCTCTGAGGACCTGCAGTGTGCAGGCCAGCTGGTGACTGCTGCAAGGAAACAGGTTTATGAGATCCCATCCTTTTGGCAAATGCTGGACTAAACAGAGCTCTTTGAACCACATGTGTATTCACCGTTACTGTCCTAAAGAGCCTGGGAGAGAGTTGAGGTGTGGGGTTTTCATATGGAGTTGACTACAGAACATTATTCTTATGGGATCATCTCCTCACTGACTTTCAAAGGAAAATGGTTGGAAAGTATTGTCCTGAATGCCCTCAAAGGCCCTCTGCAGCCATCAAGGATCTTTGATCCGGTAATTCCAGAGACTTAGTAGCACCATGTGCCTAAGGAAGTATACATTAAAAAAAGAAAAGGCCTTTCTTGCCTATCGACAGCATGTGTGTATGTGTGTGCTCAGTCACTCAGTCTTGTCTGACTCTTTCAGCCCCATAAACTGTAGGCCACTAAGCTCCTCTGTCCATGGGATTCTCCAGGCGAGCATACTGGAGTGGATTGTCATTTTCTTCTCCAGAGGATCTTCCTGACCCAGGGGTTGAACATGCATCTTCTGCACTGCAGACAGCTTCTTTACCACTGTACCACTTGGGAAGCATAGATGGCACAGGGAGGGTGAATGAATGATGGTCTTTCCTGGTCCCTTCGGCGTGTCTGAATCTGGGCAGACAATCAGTGCTGTGCCAACACCTCCTGTCACTCAGACGAGATCCATCATCCTTGGCATTTCGGCCTCTCTGCTGGGCCTTTGAAAAATTGGCCCTTGCTAATTGTCAGAGGCTATGGCTTCCCTCCTCTTCCCCCAAGCAGAAGACAAGGGCCATTGCCTTCACTTCACAGCAACAGTTGTCAGAAAGAAAGACAGCTCTCCCCCAGGATGGGGACTCTGCCTCTCAGGCCCCAGAGTTTTCCATCTACAGGAACCACGCAGAGCCATTTGACAGTTGAGTGCCTGGGATCTCAAAGAGAAAATCTGCTTGAGATATGCAGGATGGAAAGAAATTTATCATCTTGGCAGGAGCCTGACTATGTAAATCAGGAAGTGCTCTGCCCAGACCCTTTGTTGTTGTTCAGTTGTTAAGTCATGTCTCACTTTCTGTGACTCCATGAACTGCCACCTGCCAGGCTTCCCTGTCCTTCACTATCTCCTGGAGTTTGCTCAAATTCATATCCATTGAGTCAGTGATGCCATCCAACCATCTCATCCTGTGTTGCCCCCTTATTCTTTTGTCTTCCATCGTTCCCAGAATCTGGGTCTTTTCCAATGAGTTGGTTCTTCACATCAGGTGGCCAAAGTATTGGAGCTTCAACTTCAGCATCAGTCCTTCCAATGAATATTCCCGGTTGATTTCGTTTAGGATTGACTAGTTTGATTTCCTTGCAGTCCAAGGGACTCGTAAGAGTCTAGCAGCCTTGGCACACTACAGAAAAGTAGATGAAATGATGAGACACAAGGTATGTGTGTTAATGTGCATGTGTTTGTCGATCAAATTAGAAGTGATCACATACATTCCTAGTAACCAGTGAATGAAATAATGAATGGCCATATAAACTGATTTGGAGGGGAGCCAATTTATCAAAGATTTTATAAAACCTCGTAAAAAGAATAGTTAACATTTATCAAACACCAGGTTGAAATCTAAGTGTTGTAGACACTTTAAAGCAGGTACCCCCCCCCTAAAAATTTCTCTCCATGGTGGATATAGCATCATCTTTATCCTCATCTCATGGGTAGAGAGAAAAAAGGAAAAGTCTTCAAGTAATTGGTCTGAGGTTACACAGCTAGTAAGTGACAGACAAAATTTGAACTCAAGACATATAGCCCCATCCACCTCACTCTACTGCCCTGTGTGACTGACTCAGAGGTTCCACATTTATGAAGAAGCCTAAACACATATTCATATGGCCTCTTTGACACTAAGATGTTCATCGGCTTATCTATGAGAGTGAAAACTTGGAAGCAGGTCAATGAAATAATGCTCTGTCATTTTTTTAAAAATCAAGATTTCAGGTTATAGAAGTCAAAATGTACAAAACACAATCAACTCCAGTGCCTGCTTAAATCTTACCAAAAAGGACAGTAAGTGGAAACTCACAAGATCGTGAGGACAATGAGAAGAGAAAGGCAGACAATATATTATTCTGGATGCTGAGAGGCAGAAAGAAGTGTTTTTCAGCTCAGCCATCCAAGAAAGCAGAATCCAATTGCATTATAGGAGTCACATAAGATAACACAGAAGATGGATGGGCATTGAGGACCTTCAATGGATGCTGCTGAAATTGTGGGAGCAACATGGAGGTGTGTTGAAGATGAAGGTTGGCTGACGGTCCATTTGAAAGTGTTTGAACCACTCCCTTACGCAGCGTTGCCTCCCCCAGCTCAGTGTGCTGAAAGACTGGCCTCCACCACCCTGGCAGGAGGCTAGAGGTCTGTTTTTGAGATAGAAGCTCAATAAAAGCGTGAGGATTCAATGAATGGCCAAATTAAAAATGTGGTAGTTAACTGGATATTTTGCCCTGGTTGAGTTCCTGGGATCCTGATGGTCAGACCTCTCCCTCTCCAGGCAGAAGACTGGAAGATTATTCTTTGGGAAATCTGACCAACTGAAGAGAAAAACCCTAAAGACAGTAACAGCAGAGTCTCCTCAGTGAAATCCCAGGAAAATCATGCCATAGCAAGACCACAGTTGACAACTGCCACAATTACTTAGATTTGCCACTCAACTTTTGAAGGCTTATCTATTAAATATGAGAAAGCTTTCAAGATCACCAAATACTTGAGAAAATCTTGTAATGTAGACAGATACCAAACAAGTCAACAGTACCCCAGAAGGGAAACAATTGTGTAAGATGATGAAAACCAAAGCCAAATAAAGAGGAAACATGTCAATAATATCCCCAGGGTTATAAGAGAAGATGCTACATCTATGAAATATGGACAGGATGCTATTAAAAAGGAATATTTAGAAAAGAGAATGAAACAAAACAAACAGTGTTTAGGAGGACATTAAAAAGATAAAGGCAAAAATCAAAACTCAGGAAAAAACTTCTAAGATAAAGCTAAATAAATCTGCCAGAAATGAGCAAACTGACAAAGTGATTAAAAAGGAAAAAGAAATTGAAGACAAAGAAGTAGAAGGGGAAGAAGGAGGAGAAGGGAAAAGGGGAGGACAAGAGGTGGGGAAGGTGGAAGGGAAGGAAATAGAAGGTAGCAGGAGGAGAGAGGAAGAAGAGGTTAGAGAAAGAGAGGGCATAATCAAGGGGACACTAAATCATACAGAATAGCAAAGATACTGGTGATTATGTAGTAATTCTATGTGCCTAAAACTATTGCCAGAATTGCCTGTTAACTTAATAATTAAATGTTAACTCATATAATTGTCACAAAACTCTTGTAGTAGACACTATTTCTATCCTATTTTAGAAATTATGACACTAAAGCACAGAGAAGCAAGAAGACTGATTACCCAACGTCCCTCAGCTTATAAAAGTCAGAATGAGGATTTGAACTTGGGCAGACTTACTCTTTCATCTAAGCTCTTAACATCCCAATAAGGATGTCTCTCAGTAAAAGAACTTCATAAAATTCAAGAATTACTTAAAAGTTGTTTTCCAGATCTGATGTTTCCAAATTAAAAGGACCTTTAAGTGTTTGTGAAAATAGGTAAAAAATTATCCTTGATAATTTATAATATCATGGCACTGTGGGACTTCAGAACCCTGAAGAAAAAGTTGAGATCCTAAAAGCTATGACAGAAAAGTGAGAGGACAGAACAAACTGCCTGTATATCAAAGATTAGAATGACATCTGACTTCTGAAGGGCAATACTGGAAATGAGGAGAGAATGGAATAATGAAACATCTTTCAGTTCAGTTCAATTGCTCAGTTCTGTCCAACTCTGCAACCCCAGGGACTGCAGCACTACAGGAAGCCAGTCTTCCCTGTCTATCATCAGCTCCTGGAGCTTGCTCAAACTCATGTCTGTTGAATCCATTGATGCCATCCAGTCACCTCATCCTTTGTCATCCCCTTCTCCTGTCTTCAATCTTGTCCAGCATCAGAGTCTTTTCCAATGAGTCAGTTCTTCACATCAAGTGGCCAAAGTATGGGAGCTTCAGTTTCAGCATCAGTCCTTTCAATAAATATTCAGGACTGATTTCCTTTAGGATTGACTGATTTGATTTTTTGCTCTCCAAGGGATTCTCAAGAGTCTTCTCCAACACCACAGTTCAAAAGCATCAATTCTGCAACTCTCAGCTTTCTTTATGGTCCAACTCTCACATCCATACATGACTATTGGAAAAACCAGAGCTTTGACTAGATGGACCTTTGTTAGCAAAGTAATGTCTCTGCTTTTTAATATGCTATCTAAGTTGGTCATAACTTTTCTTCCAAGGAGCAAGCATCTTTTAATTCTGTGGCTGCAGTCAACATCTGCAGTCATTTTGAAGCTCAAGAAAATAAAATCTGTCCCTGTTTCCCCATCTATTTGCCAAGAAGAGATGGAACTGGATGCCATGATCTTTGTTTTTGAATGTTGAGTTTTAAGCCAACTTTTTCACTCTCCTCATCTATAATTCTTAGCAAAAAAAAAATCTTTAATTCTGAGCAGAAAATAGTAGAAGAGCAGTCTATACTCAGCCACATGGTCAAGAACGAGTATAGGGTGACATTTTTAGACACTGAGTCCCATGTCCCTTTTCTCTGAAATCTGCTGGTGGAGATCAACAGGAGGGAGTCAACCATACAGAAGAAGTCATGATGTCAGGAAATGGAGATGGACACAAGAGAGCTGGGTCCCTAGGGTGTTGTTTCCAGAAAGACAGATGTGTGTCAGGACAGTGTTAAGACCAGAGCACGTTGGAAAACTGGGAAGATGTCTCCAAGAAGATGAAGGTCACCAGATGCAGTTGAGCAAACTGGCAAGAGATTGTGAGAAATTTTCTATAAAAGAAGGTGGAAAAGTAGACAAACCACAGGAACCAAGAGACAACATGGAAGATAATTAACTCTGTTGAGAACAAACAGTTGTTTAGGAAAAGAAAAATCATCTT
Organism: Muntiacus reevesi; assembly: GCF_963930625.1. Lineage (NCBI taxonomy): Eukaryota > Metazoa > Chordata > Mammalia > Artiodactyla > Cervidae > Muntiacus > Muntiacus reevesi. Next base: position 94,473,643 of record NC_089253.1, on the reverse strand, counting down.
CTGGTGTTCAGTGTATTGGATTCATACCTTACCATTCACACTTGCCTGGATGTGAAAATGTAAATACTGAATGTGGATCTAACCAGACTGTAGACTCATGGTGAGATGATGGGTGATGGAGGGTGGGGAGTGGATGTGTGTGGAAGTTAGAAGGATGAGTGACTAAGCATTTCTTTTTTTAAAATTTATTTTTAATTGGAGGATAATTGCTTTACAATGTTGTGTTGGTTTCTGTAAAACAACAATGTGAAACAGCCGTAAGCATACATATGTCCCCTCGCTCTTGAAACTCACTCTCACCTCCCAGCTCATCCCACCCCTCTAGGTTGTCACAGAGCACCAAGCTGTGTTCCCTGTATTACGCAGCAACTTCCCACTAGCTATCTATTTCACATATGGTAATATATATGTTTCAATGCTGCTCTCTCAGTTTGACTCATCTTCTCCTTTTCCTGCTGTGTCCACAAGTCTGTTTTCTATGTCTGCATCTCTATTCCTGCCCTGCAAATATGGTCATCAGTACCATTTTTCTAGATTCCATATATGCATACATTAATATATGATATTTGTTTTCCTCTATCTGACTTACTTCACTCTGTGTAACAGGCCTGGTTCATCCCTCACTAAAACTGACTCAAATTCATTCATTTTTATGACTGAGTAATATTCCATTGTATACATGTACCATAACTTCTTTATCCATTTTTCTGTTGATGGACATCTAGGCTGCTTCCATGTCTTGGCTATTGTAAATAGTACTGCAATGAACATTAGGGTATATGTGTCTTTTTGAACTATGGTTTCATCAGGGTATACGCCCGGTAGTGGGATTGTGGGGTCACATGGTGTTTTATTTCTAGTTTTTAAGGAATTTCCATACTGCTATCCATAGTGGCTGTGTCAATTTACGTTCCCACCAATACTCAACAGGAATTGAGTATTTCTTGTTCTTAGTGGTAAGACAATCAATAATGACTCAAGTTGAAAAATCACCAAGTATAGATATGCTATTTATGAACATAGGAAAAAAAACTAAAAGAAATACTAAAAAATGAAAAGTAACCTTGGGAGTGGAAAGTGGGCAGGAATTTGATTATTGATTTTAATAATAAATCTTATGGAATTAATTGACACTACAGCTATGTGCCGGGTCACGACAACAATAAAACTCAATTAAAAAAAAAGAAATACTGATGAATATGAATACTGTGTAATAACATAAAAATATGTGATGTTGGGTGAAAAGCAAGATTCCAAAAGATGTGAGCAGTATGACTGCAACTGTGTGAAAAGTCATAGGAAAAGTGGTTGAAGGAAATGCACCAAATACTGGAGGTAGTTGCTGAGAGAGCGGAGTATTTTAAAGATTATTTTGTCAGTGATTTCCATATTTTCGGTACTGTAATGACATCCCTTTTATAATGGAAAGTGGAGAGGAGAATAAGTGGTGTCTGCCTACTTATCCACTGCTGGGTGTGGAGTAAACAAGGTCTCTGGATTTGCTTGGAGCCGGGAAAATCCTCTTCCTTATGAAATCTGATGATATCCATGGCAACTCACTGGCCAGAGGAGCCAGAACATAAACACCTGGGATGGTAGTCAGTACATAGACCTGAGAAGAGCTGGCAAAAGAAAAAGCTGTGACAAAGAATCAAAAGAGAATGCTATGGTAGGTTGCATATGCTGATGACACTTGGCTGGTACCAGCCTCCCCAACTCCCCCGCACTGCCTTGGACCAGCAGAAGCACCTGGATGTGAACTGTCCTCTTATGTTGCTTCTGGACACATCTTTACTGTGAGAGGACCAGTGTGGGGCAGTTCATAGTGAGTCGCCCCCTCCCTTCCCTTCATCCCACACTCCTGCATCTGAGAGGGGCTGAATCTAAGAAAGACACCTCATTATGGGATGTCCAAGGAGCCTCACCCTCATGGATACAGCTGAAAACTCCTCTTCCACTGCCATGTAATCAGCTCTACCTCCCTGTCTCCTCTGTTATGCTGTTAGCGTCTTGGGAGAAACCGGCTGAAGTTATACACATGGGAGAGACATTCAGTAAAGGAGCAGGTCTGACCTCAAGGCCAAATAGCTGATGGGAAGTTTCCAAAGCAGTGAATCTGGAGAAAGCAGATGCTCCCAGTGGCTGGGACGAGCTCACATCGGCCTGCAAGGACTGATGGTGAGCATCTCTTGATGTCATGTGGGTAACTTAGAATTAGCCAATTAACTGCTTGGTGGGAATATTTACACCAGTTTAATGGGGGAAACACTACAAGTAAGCTCCCAGCTCAACTGGATTGCTGGCTGGTAAGTGCTCACTCCTATATCACTGTGGATCTGGACCCACTTACTTGATGGCCATGAGCGTTTTTCTTGGAAGCAATCAACAGTCCAGTGATGCTGAAAATGGTTACATTGTTAGTCCAAAAAGTATGCCAGGGACTGGACTCAAGCATCCAGAAGGACTTCTCCAGCTGGGAATTGTTAAGATTCTTTATATGTGAGAGAATTGGAAAGGTAAGGAGGATTTTCATTCCCTGACCGTTCTGAGACTTACCTCTGAGTTTCTACGTGAATCTCAGCCACAAACATGGGTAAGGGTAGGGAGGAGTGTAGGGTCCACATCCATTGTCTAATTCAGTGGCAGGACCAAAAAACATTCCACAGCAGACTTTGGAATTTCTAGAGAGCAAGTTAAGCATTGAAATATTTCAGAATTCTTTTTTGTGAGTGTGCCTCGAAGGAAGCTGCAGATCACAGACTATCCATCTCTGCACCCCATTGCCTGGTTTAAAAATTTTTTTAATGTGGCAAATGAGTCCTGGGTGGAACTGCCAACACAGCATAATAAAGATTGATACCCTCTAGAAGTTGTCATCTCAGAATGCAAATGTTGTCTCTATGAATCCAAAGTATAATCACAGTAAGTGAATGGACAGGGCTAGGTGTAAGAAACAACAAGTCTTGGAGTCAGGAGTCACGGGGATCTGTGGGAGACTTTGTGTACTCAGGAGGGCCAACCCTGGTGCTTTTTGAACCCCAGAATTGAGGCATTGACTAGGTTTCTCAAGGTTTTCTCCTTTTTATTGACAGAGTTTCACAATAGTCACACCTTGCGATAACCTATCATTCATTCATTTTATTCAACCAACACTTAACTATCACCTACTTTTTGCCTAAATTTTGTGCTGGCTCTTTCCATAGCAATAGTCTTATTTAAACTGTTAACAGCTCCCTGAGATGGGTACCACACACTCGGGATGAGGAGATGGAGGCTTTGAGCATCACAGGGCAGCTGATTGACCTTCTTCCTCTCCCCAGGGCATCCTCACCTCCCTCTTCAGCCTCCAGACACACTCTTCTCTCTATACTTTGTGCTTCTGTGCTTCATCCATGTCTCAGGGCCTTGAGACAAGCTCTTCTTTCCTTCAGAGGCTATGATTTGGCACAGCTTCACAGAGCTGGCTCTCAGCAGAGCACTTGGCCCCGCCAGGCTCCTCCTCCTTCATAGACTTCCATTCACTTACTCTCTGACCCTGCCCTCCAGGGTATAGACCTTCCACTGACACACACCTCTGCCTCCCCAGACCCACCTGCAGGAGTTGATAAGGAGAACACATGTGACTCAGGCTATGTTGGGTGCATAGTCGTGTATGACTCTTTGCAGTCTCATGGACTGTAGCCTGCCAGGCTGTGCATGGAATTTTCCAGGCAAGAGTACTGGAGTGGGTTGCCAGTTCCTACTGAGGGGATCTTCTTGACCCAAGGAGTGCACTGGTGCCTCTTGGGTTTCCTGTATTGCAGGCAGATTCTTTACTGTTGAGCCCCTGGAGAGGCCCCGGGCCCTCGCTATCCCCTAGTAAAACAGGATATAGTCTCTCAAACCCCACCCCTCCTTGGGCATTCACCTCTTCCTATGCTGCCCCTGCACATGTCAGATTAAAAAATGAACAAATGTGCCTGCCTTTTCTCCCACTAAATCTGTCTGTTGTCAATCTTAATTTACAGGATCGCCAGCCACTGAGCCTAAGTAGGCAGAGAAGTTATTCCTCCCCTGTGAGCACCTATGTGTTGAGAAGTCAGCTACCGGCAGCAAGAAGAGAGAGTGTGTAGGATTAAGAAGCGGGGCCCAGAGGATTTTATTTGGTTTTGCTTGTAAATAATTCCAGGTTCAACTAAAAGCACTTTGCATCCACATCTGACTTCTCCCCAGTGAGAAGAATCCCTGTGTATCCGGCTCCCTTTCCTCCTCCAGCGGCTCACAAAAGCCAGAGCCTGTGATTTATAAGGACATGATGCTTAATGAGGCCAGAGGTGCTGAGAAGCCGCACTTGAACTGTTCGCACAGAGAGCAGGAGGCCAGTAGCGGGCGGTAGAGATGGCAGCTGCTGTTTTGACCATCAATATTAGTTAAATTTAATAGTAGAGTCTTATTGACTATAAGAGTCTTAATTATCAGGAAGAATGGCCCTGTCTGTTAACAACAGAAAAATGATCAGAAGTGAAACCACATGAATTAAATTGTTTGCTCATCCTTTTATAAATAAGATTAATTGGCTAAATGGATCCTATAGGTTAAAAAGGATAAGTGGCTGGTTTTTTCCTCCTGACAATTGCCTTCTTAACACTCTCAGATTTCTGCTCTGGAGGTTTGATAAGGAAACATTCATCAAAGAGTGTTATTGTTATTATGTTTTAATGTGTCTCTTATCTGAATTTCTCCCACCTCAGCGCTTTATCTGCTGCGGTTGGGTAGGGGGTAGGATGGGGTTTAATGGGCCTGTGGGCTATTAGAATAGGATATTCTGAGAAGGTGGGTGTTATGGACTTCTCCATGGAAGCTAGCCCTGCAGGTGTGCACACCCACATCCTTGTGTGCACACATCATAGCCTGCACACATCCTAGCTCACACACCTCCTGGCACACATCCTGCCCACGCCCTCGACCAGGATGGGTGGAGCCTGGAAAGATGTAAACCTTTTGTGTGAGCAGATCAGTGTCCGGCTGAAACATCCCCCAAAGAGGAAGCCACGCAATGCATTCCTCAGAACCTAAGAGCTGGGGACTTGCTATTGAGACCAAACTGGTACTTCTCACCCAAGAGAGATGATGTGGTGGGGCAAGAAATAAAGATACTGTTTGGAAAGGCAGAAGACTGAGAAGGCAGTGGACTAGTGTTCCAGAGACTTCTAGTTCCAGACAACTAGAATTCAGGTTTCTTTCATACTAAAAGGGAAGCGGGTGTGGTTAGGTTATTACAAACCTTTTGGTGTTGGAATTCTTTGTTCTCACAGCTCTCCACAGGTCAGGTCACCATGTTCCTTTAAACCTCCAACAAGACACATGTTATTCTCTATTTTTCAACTTTGTATCTCTCTATGAATGGAAGTGTTATACCTTTAAAAGTCAAAGGTCAGAGCTTTGTGGAGTGGCTGACCTATATATTTCAGGCTATAGACAACATTCTTAACTTGTAGCAAAATCAACAGATACAAATGTTTACGTAAAAGAGACAGATTAGCTATGGAGTCAGATTTGTTCTTCCCTATTACAGCATTAACTGTAACCATGCTGCTGGCCACTCAGGGATTCAGGTTTTCTGTTATTGCTCTTCCCCATGAGATATCATTGGAGAAGGGGACGACAGAGGGTGAGATGGTTGGATGGCATCACTGACTCAATGGACACGAGTTTTGAGCAAGTCCAGGAGTTGGTGATGGACAGGGAAGCCTGGCGTGCTGCAGCCTGTGGGGTTGCAGAGTCGGACACGACTAAATGACTGAACTGAACTGAATGAGACATCAGGTGTTATGAGTTGGATGGTGTTCCCCCAAATTTGTATGTTGACAGTTTCGGCCCCTCAGAATGTGACAGTATTTGAAGGACACTTAAGGAGGTAATCAAGTTAAAATCTGATGCCCTTTAAGAAAAGGAGATTAGGATTCTGACCCAGACAAAGGGAGGACCATGAGCAGACACAGGGAAAAGTCTGTTATCTATAAGCCAAGGACAGCCTGGCTCAAAAAACTAAGATCATGGCATCTGGTCCTATCACTTCATGGCAAATAGAAGGGGAAAAAATGGAAACAGTGACAGATTTTATTTTCTTGGGCTCCAAAATCACTACAGATGGTGACTGCAGCCATGAAATTAAAAGATGCTTGCTCTTTGGAAGGAAAGCTATGACAGACCTAAATAGCATATTAAAAAGCAGAGACATCATTTTGTCAACAAAGTTCCATATAGTGAAAGCTATGGTTTTTCCAGCAGACATTTAAGGATGTGAGAGTTGGGCCATAAAGAAGGCTGAGTGCCGAAGAACTGATGCTTTCGAACTATGGTGAGGCAGAAGACTCTTGAGATTCCCTTGGACTGCAAGGAGATCAAACCAGTCAATCCTAAAGGAAATCAGTCCTGAATATTAATTGGAAGGACTGATGCTGAAACTGAAGCTCCAATACTTTGGCCACCTGATGAGTCATTGGGAAAGACCCTGATGCTGAGAAAGATGGAAGGCAGAGGAGAAGGGGGCAACAGAGGATGAGATGGTTATATGGTATCACCTTCAATGGACGTGAATCTGAGCAAACTCCAGGAGATAGTGAAGGACAGTAAGCCTGGCATATTGGGATTGCAATGAGTTGAACATGACTTACCCACTGAACAACAACAACATAAGCCAAGTAGAAAGACTTCAGAAGGAAACACCTCTGCTGACACTTTGATCTCAGACTTCCAGCCTCCAGACTGTGAGAAATAAATGTCTGTTGTTTTAGGCTCCTGGTCTGTGGTGTTTTGTTGCAACAGACTGAGTCCACTAGGACAGCAGGTCCCTTCTGACCTCTGCAGGTTTTCTGAAGCAGAACTGCTGGGTCCAGAGGTGAGGAGGAAAGCAGGTGGGCCCTGCCTGCTTCTTGTCCTACAGACTGTCTCCTGTGGTCTTAAATCACAAGGCATTTTTAAGGCATAGAAAACATTCTTGCCCTTAAATCAAAGCATTATATTTCAAAGGCAATTTAATAAAGCTTGCTTTTGCTGCCTCATGGAAATGTGTCTATGCAAACATAGGAGATCCTTGTCTGAAAGTAATTCTCTCCTGGCTCCTTCAGCCACCAAGGGAATGAAATCAAAAGCTGGGCAGTGGTTCCGAGCTCATCATTTGTCAAAGCAAGGTAGAGTTCAAAGTGGCAGGCTTCTGTGTCCCAGGCTAAATTTAGCTAGTCACCCCTCTGAATTCTGTTCTCCATCAAGGACCCCAGGCATCCCTGTGAAAGGATTCATCATGCTGTCAGCAATAATGATAGTTTGTGCTTTTAGTTCCTTGCTCCAGACGATTTTCAAAGGACTCATCCACCCCACTCTGCTCAGGTAACAGTGTTGATGCGGAACACAGCTGATTTGCAGGCTCCTGACCCATCATCACCAACTTTGCTGAAATGACTCACAGGTAATGCCCAGGGGTCTGTATATGTGGTAATGATGGTGATGGACAGGGAGGCCTGGTGTGCTGCAGTCCATGGGGTCGAAAAGAGTCGGACAATAGGCATCACTAGAAAGCAGGTAACATGACAACTGAAGGCAAAGAGAAAGTAGATCTTAATAGCATTAACTATCTAAGTCAATCAATACAAAGTGACCCACAGCAGCTACATTAGTTTCAGAGAGTGGGGCAGCCTTTTCTTTGCTACTTTTCCTTCCATTCTGGGTGTGTATTTTGCAGGGGAGTATGGAAATTTCTTCTCTCCTGATGTTCCCTTACATGGTGACAGGTAGAAGTGACCTTCTCCAATATGGACTCAACCTTAATCCTAACACTGCTTTTTAATTGTTTTAATCATTTAAACCATTTCTTAAATGACTCAGAATATAGGCAGGGAGAAATATGATATTCAGTGCTCCCCCCACCACCAAACACACACTCTGTCATTCTGCCCCACGCATCTCGACTCCTATTGGAAGTAAATGTGGAATCTGAACTCTGGTTCTAGATATGTTTAATTATCCGTGTGTTTGCAATGATTCTGGCCAAAAGAAAAGTGTTTTACAGCCTTAAAATCTGAAGTAAATGCTTCCAGGGACTGGACGATGTGAGCTGAGGCCTTGAGGGAGACTCGGGTAACCTGGGGGAGTGGGTCAAGGAAGTCTCTGGAGCTGCTGCCCAACCTGTGACCCCACCTCCTCTGCCCCCACATTGTGGCAACACACACCAGAATGATATGCAAGGGCAATGGAGAAGCCTGTGAAAGGGCATATACAGGTCCTGCATGTGGCTCATGTTCAATCCATCAAAGACTCTTGTCTGTCTGGGAACCTGCCAGCCCCCAGCTCTACCAGCTCTGAGTCCTCAAGGTCACGGTGACTGGGGCCATACCAGCCGGCCCACACAGGAACCCTCTGCAAGGGGCCACCATCCATTTGCCAGCTTCTTCTCTCAGTGGTCCTCAGCTCCTGCATGGTTCTGGGGATGTCAGGATGCTGGAGATTCCATCTCCATTCTCAAGAAGCTCAGCGACCCATGTGGGGGAGGAAGGACGCATGTCAGGGGCATGATCGTGGCTCCATGGGTGTGTCTCGAGGTCCAACCTGGCTAGGCTCTGCCCCTCTGCTCCCCTGTGGTCCCCCGGCTCCCTCTCTGCAGCCACTGGCCTCCTCCCTACTGTCCCAGGTAATTCTTGCTCCCTCGGTCCCCAGATGGGCTCCTGGCCAGCTCCCTCCCTTCCTCTAGTCTTGGGTTAGATGTTCTCTTCTCAATGACCATGATGCAGCTCAAGCTGTCATAACAAAGCATCACACACTGAGCTGCTTCAACAACAGAAATTTATTTTCTCAGTTTTAGAGGCTGGGAGTTTGAGATTCAAGTGTGGTCAGGGTTAGTTTCTTCTGAGGCCTCTCTCCTGGGGGTGTAGATGGCTGTCTTCTCCCTGTGTCCTCACATGGTCATCTTCCTGTGCATGTCTGTGTCCTGATCTACTCTTCTCATAAGGACACTGGTCCTGTTGGATCAGGACCCACTCATATGCCCTCATTTTGCTCATTGTTGTTGTTCAGTCTCTCAGTCGTGTCTGACTCTTTGTAACTCCATGGACTGAGAATGGCAGGCTTCCCTGTACTTCACTGTTTCCCCGAGTTTGCTCAAACTCAGGTCCATTGAGTTGATGATGCCATCCAACCATCTCATCCTTTGTCATCCCCTTCTTCTTCTGCCTTCAATCTTTCCCAGCAATAGAGTCTTTTCCAATGAGTTATCTCTTCGAATCAAATGGCCAAAGTATCGGAGCTTCAGCTTCAGCATCATTCTACTTTAATCATCACTTAAAGACCCCATCTCCAAATGTGATCATGCTGGGGGTTAAGTTTTTGCTATAAGGATTTGGGGGAGACACAAGTCCATCCGTTACAACCACACGATGCACAGATAGAGCATCACTGCTCAGGCACCCCACTCTCTCATCCTAGTCCCCCTGCCCCACTGTGGCCATCACCCCTGACCTGCCATACGACTCCCTCATTTGGTATGTCCTGTTCACTGTCAATCTCCCCATGTGTGTGAGCTCCAAGAGGGTAGAGGTATTGCCTTTTTTGTTTGTTTGTTTCCCCACTGTGTTTATTAAGCCTTTCTCCAGGGTTTGGCTTGTAGCTGGAGCTTAAAGAATGAGATAAATACACAAACTCTTCCTGGAGAGAGGAGGCAGGCTTACTGGGAAGCAGACTCAGAAGAGGCTCCTTGGCCTGAGTATCCTTGAAGTCCTACAGACACCTGCCAGAGGAATCATAAGCATTTAGAACAAGAGGGCAAATTGACCCTGGGAGGAAGGATTGTAGCCAACGTGCTGGGAATGTGGGGTTGGCACAGAGACAACACAGGGGCCCTGGGGACCTCGTCAGCAACAGCCTTGCACCCCTCTCCTGTCCACTCCTCTCCATCTGCAACTACAGCCCTTTAGAGCTGGGGAAGGACTATGTGTGGAATTCCAGCAGAAACCCTGCAGCACAAGTCCTGATCCTGTGAGCAAGCCAGGCTTTCCCCTCGTTGTCTGACATCTCAGTGAAAGCGAGTAGGACCCTGCAGGGCTCTTGGGCACAAAAGTCTTTGTGCCTAATATTTCTTTTGATTACAGGAAATAGGCTTCTGTCTTCATGACCTTCCCTGAGTCCCAAAGGGCAGTTTAAAACAGTTGTTAATTAGGGAAGGGAGAGGATGCAGAGACAAGGGAGGAGCAGTCAGGAAACACTAGTGCAGCCTTGGTGCAGAACCTGGTTCCCCCTCAAGGGAAGCACACAACAATATCTTTGTGCTGTTTTGCAGATACTGAAACCCCCATCAGATGAGAGAAGTCACAGACCCCAGGCCAGTTGGAACCAAAAGGTTAATTATGCTGACTCCTGACTACCTCACCTTCAACCCATCTGAAGAATGTCCACAAGCTGATTATGCCCTCTTTAACCATGACCATAAAGCTCCTCACTACCCTTTCCAGGTCGGGACTCACAGTTTTGAGGGTGTTAGATCTCTATGACTCCATTTTCTTGGCAAAGCAATAAAACTATCTTTTCTACTTCACCCAAAACTCTGAGTCCAGGAATTATTTCAGGGTTGGGGTACAGAGGCTGGATTCAGCTTCAGCAGGAGACACCACTGTCCCTCTGCAGAGGGCCGCCAACTGGGATCTCTTGCGGAGAATTAGCTGGGTTGATGAGAAGAGAGAAATGAAACTGGAGTCCAAAGCCTGGGAGAAATGAGGCCACATATCTACTTACTAGCCTGGCAAATCTTTTGAAGCCTCAATTTTCTCATCTTTAAAATGGGGATATATTTCCAATTGAGGCTTTGAATTGCAAAGCCTGGAGAAGACTCTTGAGAGTCCCTTGGACAGCAAGGAGATCAAACAAGTCAATTCTAAAGGAAGTCAACCCTGAACATTCATCGGAAGCTGAAGCTGAAGCTGAAGCTCCAGTACCTGATAGTCACCTGATGTGAAGAGCTGACTCACTGGAAAAGACCCTGATGCTGGGAAAGATGGAAGACAAAAGGAGAAGAGGGTGGCAGAGGATGAGATGATTGGATGGCATCATTGCCACAGTGGACATAAACTTGGGCAAACTCTGGCAGATAGTGAGAGACAGGGAGGCCTGGTGTGCTGCAGTCCATGGGACTGCAAAGAGTCGGACATGACTTAGTTACCAAACAACATTTCCACTCATCAGTTATCCATTAAAAATGAATGACATGAGTAACATGGAGATTTACAATACCATATGTAAAATAGATAGCCAACGGGAACTGGCTGCATGGCTCAGGGAACTCAAACAGGGGCTCTGTAACAAGCTAAAGGGTGGGATGGGGAGGGAGATGGGAGGGAGGTTTGGGAGGGAGGGGACTTGGGTGTACCGATGACTGATTCTTGTTGATGTATGATGGAAAACTACAAAATTCTGTAAAACAATTATCCTTTAATAAAAAAGTTTAAAAAAATGGGTGACATGTGAACATGGCTGACACTTAGGAGGCACTTAATGAAATGAAACACTCGTCATCGTTAATAAAATTTGTGGCTGAGTCAATACATGGATCAAAGAGTCTAGCCATAGGGGGTGACATTGAAATTCAGACAGGCAGGTGGGTCAGATGGTCCCCTGGTGTCACAGAGGAGGGGATTCATGAAGGTTGACATTCAGTTGTTTTAGATCACAAAGTAACTGCTGCTCACTCCCTCCCAATCTAGAGTTAAGAGGACGAGTGAGCCAGGAATTTAGGACACATTTTGCTAAAAATAGGGGATTATTTTTTTAAAAAACACAAAACAATAAAAAATCTGTCTAACACATTTTAAGGATGACTGCACACCACTGAAATTATTTAGAACAGTAATTTTCTTTCTTCTTTCCTTTCATATCTCCTATTGTGTAGACATAGTTTTCTTTATTCCTCTTTTTTCCCCTGCCCATTGGTTTTATACTTACATTTTCTAGTGCTTTTTAATTTTTTCTTTAGTGGTTTCTAATATTAAATTTTAGCATGTCTATTACCAAAGCCTAATAACACTAAACAACATTTCTATATGTCACCATGAGTTAGAATACTTCAGTTCCAAACTATCTTAACATCCCACTTTGTGTTTCTGTTGGCTAATATTTCAGTATCATCTTGTTTGTAAACCCTCCATTTATTCTTTAATATTATTCTTTATGTAGAGTTACCAGTGTGTTCACAACTTTATTTACACAGGTTTTTGTGCATTCTTACTGCTTTCTTTGGCTTTAGTTTCCTACTTGTTTAGGTGTATCCCTTAATACTTCTTTCCAAAAGGGTTACTGACCCACAAACAATGAATAGTAAACTCTTACAATCTGCCTCTGAAATTGTCTGAAGGATATATAACAAGATGTAGGATTTCTAGGTTAATAGTTATTTCCTTCCTTGTTTAAGGACTTGTTTTATTGCATTCCACCATGCTGCTAATGAGAAGTCTTCCCTTCAGTATTATTATTGTTCTTTTGTTATTTTTTTCTTGCCTCTGGTAGAGTTTAGGATTTTTCCCTTTTTCTATGAAGATATGAGGATTTTGCAGTTTTCTGTTGATCACTGAGGTTTGATAGTGTCAACTACAAATTGGAACTTGCCATCTACGTAACTCTATGGCCTTCCCTGGTGGCTCAGTGGTAGAGAATCCACCTGCCAGTGTAGGAGATGTGGGTTTGATCCCTGGGTTGGGAAGATCCCCTGGAGAAGGAAATGGCAACCTATTCCAGTGTTCTTGCCTGGGAAATTCCATGGACAGAGGAACCTGGTGGGCTACAGTCCATGTGGTTGAAAAAGAGTCAGGCATGACTCAGTGACTAAACAACAATGATCTACCTTTATAAGGATTGAATCAGGTGCTTCTGCAACTGCTGATTTTCAGCAACTCCTGAAAGGAGTTCAGGGTGGAGAACAGAAACGAGGCCCCTCTGCGCTCTGGAAAATTGGCAGATATATCTTCAGGTAGATATTTTTAAAAGCCAATTTTATGAGCCCGATTCTTGCATTTCCTCATATCCAGAAAAGCAGGAATTTCCTTCATGGTGACATATGCTCCTCGTGACCAGCAAAGAATTTCTGCAAAAAATATGTGTTTGATTGCATGTAGCCCCTTCACCAAAATCACATATATACTAACCTCCCCCTGTCTCTTTAGAGCAGTTTCTAGGAGCTATGTGAGGTGCTGTCCCCAGGCTATAGAACTGTTTTTGCCCCAAAGAAAACTTCACTCATGATACTCGTGTTGTGCAGTTTTGCTTTTTTAAAAAAGTCAGCAGTGGTTTCACTATAACGTGTGCATCTGTCTTATCTCTTTTGCTCGGGATGTTTGGGTTTCATAAATCTGAGTTCTCACTTCTTCCTTCACTTTTGAAAACAGGCAGTGATTTTTTTACTTCAAATAGTTTCTCTCCTTCATATATCTTTAGATAAATGCAAGAGTCTCTCATCCTGTCCTCCCCCATTTCCTAGCAGGTTCTGTTTCTCTCTCTCTGTCTCTGAGCTGCCATCTCTCTAATTGCCCTGTTTGCTGTCAGCTGAGTCAGTCTGTCTGCCAGAGTCTCTTTCCAGAGGTAACAGTCTGTGGCTACTCAACCTGTAGCTACGTTTGCTTTCTTCGGTTCTCCCCACTTCTTATACCCTCTGGAATTACACAGCATCCTGAAATCGCTTCCTCTTTTCTTATCATCTCCACTTCCCATTGCGGATTCTGTGCTTGCCGGACCCACAGACTTTGGTCTTGGACTGGAGTCTCTTCTTTCTGGGGATGTTTTCCCCAGAGTTTGGTGGGGCTGCTGGGTTCCCCTTCTCTTCTCTTTACCAGCAGAAGCTTGGTTGTGATCTGCTGGCATTCAGCTCAGGCAAACACATTCATTCCCAGACAGCCAGCGACTGGCAGTGACTGGGCCACACAGAGGCAGACAGTATGGGTGGGCGAGGGACATCTGTGAGTGGGCTCTCGTCTTGTTGGGTTCTTGATGACCCACTGTGGCCACCCCTGCCCCACTGATGGATGTGTGACACAAACAAATCCCTTACCCATTCAAACCCAAAGAGAGAGTTCTATTAATTTCTCCCTGGGCGTCTGCAACAGAACCAAGTATGCACATGAACACCACACCCTGTGTGACCATGGTCTGGGGTCTCAGTGTTCGCTGGTGATGCTTTTTCCGGCTACTGTCCAGTCCCAGCACCTTCCTCATCCTTCCCCAGGCTAGCAGGCTGCCAGGCTCCAGGCCAAACTCAGGAGCCCCTCTCCTGTCCCCAACAGCACAAAGTCTTCGATGCTCCTGTCAACTACACATGGCACTTGTCATCTACCTCTACAAGGATTAAATCAGGTGCAGCGGCAACTGCTGATTTTCAATACCCCCTGAAGGAGTTCTGGGTGGGCACCAGAAATGAGGAACTCTGTGCTCTGGGAAAACTGGCAGGACAGGCCTTCAGATAGTTAGATCTCTCAGGAGCTGATTTTATGAGCCCAATTCTTGTATCGCCTCATATCTAGAAAGGCACTAGAATCCATCATGGTGACACTGTTCCTTGTGACTAGTGAAGGCTTCACGAGACTAGTAGAAACTTTCTGGAAAAAGATGTGCTTAATTGAATGTACCCCCCCCCCTCACCAAAATCAGATATATTCTGACTGTTCTCCCCTGCCTCTTTTGCAGTTTCTCAGAGATATGTGAAAGGTGCTGTCTCCTGGGCTGTTCTGCATTTTGCACCAAATAAAACTTGCAGCTCTCACGTTGTGCATTTTTCCTAAGTTGACACTCCCTGAGGATGCCAAATGCCAGCCCTCAGGCTCTGGTCCTAGCCCCACAAAAGGCACCCTCTCACCCTCCCTGTTCCCTTGGACTTCCTTCCCCATTTCTCACCTGTGATTTTATTTTACTTTCTGTCATGGGCCCTGGTTGGTATTTAGCAATTTCTTTGCTGTTATTATTAATTTAATTTTTATTGAAGTATGATACTGCATTAGTTTCAGGTACACAGCATAGTGAGTCAGTTTTTTTTTTTTTTTTTTGCAGGTGATATTCCATTACAGGTTATTAGACGACACTGGACATAATTTCCTGTGTTGTACGGTAAACACCTGTTGGTTATTTTTGTTATTTTTAACCTGTGAGTAAGTACTTCCTACATCTCTGCTATTAGGTATGTTCACCTGAAGTCTCAACAGTAAGGGCCTTTATAGTCCAGTGAAAGCTGGAGAGCATCCCCCCAGAAAATTGTGTTTATCGCCATGGGTATTCAGGGTGACTCCCCTGGGAGAAGAATCAGTATGAAAGAGACTAGACCATGTGGTCCAGCAATCCCACTTCTGGGTATTCACCTACAAGAACCAAAGTCACTGTCTCTGAGGTAAGTGTCCATCATAAGTGACCATCAACCGATGATTAGGTAGGGAAAACGTGGTCTCTATATATGATACATTATTTTCATTGTTTAGTCACTAAGTTGTGTCTGACTCTTTTGCAACCCCATGACTGTAACCCACCAGGCTCCTCTGCCCATGGGATTTCTCAGGCAACAATACTTTAGTCGGTTGCCATTTCCTTCTCCAGGGGGATCTTCCTGACCCAGGGATCAAGCTCACATCTCCAGTTTGGCAGGTGAATTCCTTACCACAGAATTACCACGAAAGCCCAAAAGAATATTATTCATATTATTACTCCATATTATCCCATAAAAGAAGGAAATTCTGCCATTTGCACAACATGGATGGACCTTGAGGGCATTATGCTAAGTGCAATAAGTCAGAGAAAGACAAATACTATATGGTGTCACTTATGCATGGAATAAAAGAGCTGAACTCATAGAAACAGAGAGTAAAGTGGCGCTTACCAGGGTCTGAGCGGGTGGGGATATTGGGTTATGCTGGGCAAATGTGCCAATCTCCAGTTATAAGATGAAAATGTTCTGGGGGTTTGAGGTACAGTGTGGTGATTATAGTTAATAATACTGTATAAGATACTTGAAAGTTGCTATTTAATAGACGTGAAAGTGAAAGTCGTTCAGTCCTGTCCGACTCTTTGCAACCCCATGGACTATAGCCTGCCATGCTTCAACCCAGGTCTCCTGCATTGCAGGCAGATTCTTTACCTTTTGAGTCACTAGGGAAGTCCAAGAATACTGGAGTGGGTGATCTATCCCTTCTCCAGGGGATCTTTATGACCCAGGAATCAAACCAGGGTCTCTTGCATTGCAGGCAGATTCTTTACCAGCTGAGCTACCAGCGAAGTCCTTTTAATAGAAGAAGCGATCTTGAATGTTCTTGCTACAAAGAGAAAGATTGTTATGCGAATAAAAGGAGTTGGCTAACTTTATTGTGGTAAACATTTTGCAATGTATATACATATCAAATCTTCATGTTGTACATATACATATCAAATCTTCATATTGTACATATACATATCAAATCTTCATATTATACACCTTAAACTTAGGCGATGTTACATGTCAATCATATTTCAGTAAAACTGGGGGAATATTTATTAGTAAGGGCAGATCATCATTTCATATCATGTTTTTGAAAGGTAGATCACAAATCTATTCAGGGGGCCATGATCCCACAGTTGAGCACATACCTGTAACTACAAATAATAACTTTTCCAGGTGTGACCAACTTCCTTCCATTATGTAAATGTGCTTGCTGGAATTTCATGATAAACATTTACGTATTTTGAAGTATGAAAAACTGGACTTCTTGAACATTTGTGAGCAGGTATTGGAAGCAGGAAGTCTCCAAGACAAGAACAAATCCCACTTTTTAGACGAATAGGACTGATTTGCCCAACACGCAGTGGCTACTCTCAGAAGGGTCCTAGGTCTGGGCTGACTATTTCATCAACCCTGAAAACTAGGCCGGCGTGCTCTCTTCGGAACGTACATTTTGACTCACTATATGGGACTCCTACATGTAAGCCAGGGACCCACTACCCACTCCTCCCCATAATCAGCCTGGATGTCTTGGCCTAATTTCACAAGACCAGCGTGAAAATCTGAAGCTCTGTTGTCTTGGAAACTGCATCCAAGGAAAGGGTACATGACCTCTGGGGGAAATTCCCAAAGACGGGACCTCCTGCCTGAACCACAGCTGACATCATTCTTCTGAATCCCCATGGAAGTGTTTCGCTGGACTTGCTCTGGTCCATTCCCAGGGGAATGCAAATCCCACCGGGTGGCCCCCTGGCCAGGCCTTTTCTAGCACAGGTATCCAGCAGAGGGTGGGGGCTATGCTCTCTGAGCTGCAAGGTTGGAGGACCCAACTGGAGAACCCATCAAGCTCCTGGGCTGTGAATCCAGGCTCCTTCTAGCTCATCAGCTCTCACACGCCTCCTTACCCATCTTCCTGTGTGGATAGTTTGAGTTTCCGTTTGCCCCAGTCATTACAGATGGTGATCACAAGCCCATCACAGGCCAATTTAGATTCAGAAGGCTGACCCAAGGCCACCATGGGCCCATTAGAACAATGATCTGACTATAGATGGTTTGTTTGACCACGTGAAGGGTCCTTGGGACTCATTCTGTCTCAGCTAATGAGGTCTTTTTTGATTTCCTGGCACTGCTTTTTCTTGATGGATGATAGATTTATGATTCATAGAGGGTTTTAATATTAATGTTGGCCCGATGGAAGATAAATCGGACACAGAATTTATTGATGTAGTAAAGAATTAGATGTTCCCTCCCCTGTGACTGTGAAGGAATTCATGAACTGGCCACCCTGGCCTGTGGTTCAGGAATCCTCAGGTGGCAGTTCTTCCGAAGAAGCTAAGTCCCCACCCAGAAAGAAGAGGTCAAGTGAGGAAGCTACCTGGGCTTCAGGGCTGAAACCAGAGGCGGAGAGGGGAGCTGCCAGGGAACTGGTTAAGTCCGCACCTGTTGCCGCGGCCTCCATTTCTGTCAGCTTTTATTGGACCCGTAAATATCGCCTTGCAGCTCAAACGGCGGGTGTATTATGCGGAGTATTCGTGCAAGAATTCGGAGAGGGAGTAAAATTGATGGATGTCCTCAATGTCTCCCGCCGGCAGTGGGAAGTCGTGTGGGAACCAGCAGCCCATTTCCTGGAGCTCTCTGTGCTCTGCTGGCGTGCTCTGTATTTCAGCTACAAGTTCCGTAGCTGAACATTGAGATGCAGAGTTGGATGGCCATATGGCCTTCCTGGTTTAAATACAAAGATAAAGCAAGCAAAGCATCTAGCGAGTGCTTACTACATGTCAGGCCAGTTCTGAAACTTTCTCTTGTCATCTCAAACCATCTTGGAAACAACACTACTTAGTAAGAGATGCTATTACTGACTACATTGTAGCTATTAGATATGGCCTGCCCCCTACCCCACCCTGAGGTTCAGAGATGGACCCAAGGTCACCAGCAACAAAAGAGCAAAGCTTAGATTCGAAGCTGCCTGGCTCCAGCCTTAGACACAATGGCTGTCAGGAATAAGCCCCCTCCCATTCACCTCTTGGGCTTCGACCCAGCTGTAAGCAATGAGCTGCCCCTATGCAGTGGTGGATGTGGTGGGGAATTTGTTCTTTAAAATTCTATACGAAATCCTCAGGCAAGCACTTATTGTCTGTACTCCCAAACCCTCAGGAACAAATGTCATCCAGGCATTCAGCTACCAGGGCCAATGAGGACCACTGGCTGGTAGACACAGACTCTCTTTGTCCCGCCTCCTGCCTTCAGTGGCAGAGCTGGTTTTGCAGGACTGTTTCTTCGTGAAGATGGTTTGAGGACTTCCCTGCCCTCCAATGGCACGGCTCAGACAAGGGGGAAATGCAAAGGCTGACGACTTCCTAAATGGCAGAGAGGCAACCCCGCCCTCTCTGCAGAGCGAAGACCCCCAAGCGGGAGGGCAGCAGCCCCTCAGAGCAGTCAAGCCCTTCCGTGTTTTATGCCCACACAGCTTTCTTTCTTCCTTTGTTCTCTGAGTCTGTACTGTTTCCACCCCTACTGGGTGGAGTGCAACACAGTTCCGACTCCAACCATCCAGCTTAGCGTAGACCCCACAGATGACGGGCTGGGTTTCTCCAGCTTCAAATGCACCTCCAAGAGAATTCCCCAAGCCACTTGCTCCTCTGACCGACTGGTTATGAGTTCAAAGGGCTTCTGAGACCCCTCCTCAGAGGAGATTGGATAATTCACTAGTGGAAGAACTCAAGAAATCACTGCACTGCATTGTAAAGGACACACAGAGGGACAAGCATACTAAAGCGGCCTAGAGGGCAAGGGATGGGGACAGAGTTCAGAGCTTCTGGACCCTCTCCCTGGGGAGTCCAAGTGTGCCCCCCCAGCTGGTGCATCAATGTGTCCATCAACTAAGAAGCTGCCTGGAGTCTGAGTGTCCCAGAGGTTTGATTGATGTTTTGTTACATAGAACAGATGGATTAAATAATTGGCTCCGTGATTAGATGCAATCCCCAGGACCATTCACTCCTGGAAGCCGGGCTGATTCAAAACCCCAATCCTTTAATCACTTGGTTGTCCTTTCTGGTGACCAGTCCCTATGTGAAACTATCCAGGGGCCAACCTCCATCACCTCATTATTATAAACCCAAACTTCTGACACTTAAGACAGTCCAGAGATTTCTAAAGTGCTTGCCAAGAACCAAAGGCAAACGTGAAATATATTTTTTATTTCATCATAGAATCCTGTCTGGAGAACAGAATGGCTACGCTCCAGTATTCTTGCCTGGAGGCTTCTATGGACAGAGGAGTCTGGTGGGCTACAGCCTATGGGATTGCAAAGAATTGGGCATGACTGAGTGACTAACACTTTCACTTTTCAGAGCCCCATACTCAGGCAACTCTGTGTCCTGGCCTTGGTATTAAGATAGAATTACTGATGCTAACTATTGTCTTCCCTGCAGGTAAAACTCTAAGCCACACCTGCCCCATGGACTTAGTCCTGATGGGTGAGATGCTGCAGGGCCGGAATGGGTTCTCAGCCTCCATCATCAGTAAGACTCTCATCAAAGAGCCCTGATCACACAAGAGCTCAAGATCTGGGCTCAGAACAAGGAAGACTTGTGCTGAAGCAGGAGTTTCTATTACATTTACTTTGTTCTCATTTTTCTGCTGGTGAGTAGGTCAAGGGGGTCACTGTCCCTGAACATACTCTGCATTTTTAAACTGCAGCCAGAGGAGGGTGAATCACAGGCATTATTAACTATTCAGGACAGACCAAGCCTTAGCCCACAGCATCGCTTTCCTGCATAATTACAGAAAAGATGAAATGTAGAAAGAGCCCGGCAGCCCTCATGCCCTTTCAGTTCTGCTTCCTTCCTTGTTGACTTTTTGACTCTCTGGGCTTAAACAAACTCCTTTCAGAGGAATGGAAGGGCATTTCCTGGAGGCCAGCCCACTTCAATATTCAGTCAAATGGGGAGAAGGTGTATACCAATGAAAGGAGACACAGAGGTCCTGGGATATGCTAAGCCTGGCTTGAATTGTGGAATCTCATCCCACCATCTGTGTCTACTGGGGGCTTCTGCTTGCTGCAGGGTCTCAGAATGAGGTCCGGGATGGAGCTCAAGGATGGCCAGGCATGCTGTCGGAATTAAAGCCAGTTTCTGGTAGGTGGGAACTAAGGAAGGAGCCATGGGCCTGAGCTGGTATCACTCAGTCTGCTCTGGCTGCCCTAATAAAATGTCACAGACCAGAGGCTTAAACAACAGACTTTTATTTCTCACAGTTTGGGAGTCTGGAAATCCAAGACCAAGGCGCTGGTAGGGAGAACTTTCTTCTTGGCTTGCAGATAGCTTGTCTTCTCACTGTGTCCTCACATACGGGCAGATAGAGATGACTGTCTGGGATCTCTCCTTTTCTTTTCAAGACTTTTTCTTGATGTGGACCATCTTTAAAATCTTCAAGTTCACACTTAGGGGTTAGCACTTGATTATATAAACTTGGGGAGATAGGGTTCTGTCCATAGCACCTCTTCATGGGCAGGGTCATAGGAACCGTGTAGAAACCCTTTTTAACCTCTTCCTTATTCTTCCTTCTATATTATAAGAAAAAACCACTTTTTGCCCTTCCTCTCAGTTCTCCTGACACCGGCTATGTGTGGGGTTTTCCCACACCAGGGCATCCTCTGATGCCAGTGGATACCAGTCTCTGCAGCTGGCTCACCCCCATCCCCTCATTCAGTCTTGTACTGAGTTAAGAGAACACGTCTTTCTAACCAAATGTGCATCATTTCCACTTTCAGCTTGAAGGGCTGCTTCAGGACATGATTTACATAGACTTTCAGGTTTTCAGAAGTAGAAGAAATCCGCGACACGCTTTTGCTGGAAAATACACGAGAGTCTTCTAAGGGTTTTTAAGCGCCCAGAACATAAAAGGGAAATTGGCCCGACAGAGGCACAGCGGTTGATTCGGCCAATAATACATATAATATTGCCTTCCCGAAATGCTAGCGCCTCCCGGGCTATCTCATCAATAGGCACGACTTTAAATAAGACGCTTTGTTATTAAATAAAGCCTTCTCACAGACAGGGACCATAGGGCTGCAGGTCAGTCATTGGGGTTTGAAATCTCCTTTAATATGAATTTCCAGAGGATATTACAAAAGGGCCTACACGGGCAATAAAACACATTGTGCGCAGCAGTTAAATATGCATTTCTGCAACGGGCTCTTTCACGTCCGTGAATACAAATGCACAAAGACATAAAACCGCCGCCTGTTCCTGCTCTGGGAAGGAGGCTCAGGGAGACACAGTGATAAGCCTTGTCCTCTGCATCCGGCTGGCAGCCTTACCGAGGCCAGCTCCAGTGTTCAAGGGGGAACAGACAGGTCTTGTCTCACAGGCTGGAGGCCCAGGGTCCTGGAGACAGTGGACAGACCCCTGGTCTTCTGGAAGGAAGTGGCCCTGGGCCCCCAGTGACCCGGTCAGCCTTCTATTCCAGACCAGCTCTGTTTTCATTTCCATCTCTTGGTAGGAACTTCAGAGATGGGACTTCCTGCCCTGATTCTTGTGGTCCCCTCCCAGCACCCCAAAGCAGTCATGGCCTTCTTGTTCCCAAATACGTGTGTACATGGTCATTTGAGGGAGGATGGTATGAAAGTCCTAGGGAAGCCCTAACAAACATCAACTAGTTGGCTGGAAACAACAGAAATGTATCATCTCAGAGCTCAGGAGGTCAGGAGTCCATCTGAAAGCCTCTCCCAGCTTCTTGGCATCTCTGGGCTGGTAGAGGCATCACTCCAGGCTCTGCCCCATCGTCACATGACCATCTTCCCTCCAAGGGTCTGTTTTCTCTTCTCATGAGGACATCAGTCAAACTGGATTATGCTCACCTTGGTCTGGGATGATCTCATCTTAACTGGTTGCATCCTCCGTCTCCAAGTAAGGTCATATTCTGAGGTCCTGGGGGTAAAGACCCCAACATATCTTTTGGGGGGACCAATTCAACCCATAAGAGATGCCTTTTCCTCCTGGTAGCTGAGGACATTTCAACCACGTATTCAAGGCCAGAAATCCATTTACTTATCTGCTAATTAAACTCACCAATAGGAGTGAAGCACCTGCCAGGTATCAAGCTGAGCTTGAGGACTGAGTGGGGTGTTAACCTGAGAGTGGACATGTAATGCAGGCAGCACTGGACCGGAAGCCAGGATGGAGTCAGGGACGTGGTGGGGGAGGGGGAACGAGCCTGGAGGGAGGGGAGGGGTATGACGGGTGGGTTGAAGAAAAGAAGGAGTGAGAAGGGAGGGGGCACTTGACTGCAGGACCACGAGGACACATGAGGATTCATCTTCACCCCAGGAGCAAAGGGGAATCATTGCTGATTGCAGCGGCTTGTAAATGCTATCAGATTTGTGTTTTAGGGAGACAACTGGGCAGTGGGGGAGGGGAAAGCTGCTCTGAGAGCCAGCGTGATGGATGCGGGCACTTAGATAAGGAAGCATGGCAGAGGTCCAGGTGAAGGGCAGAGGGGGCTTGAGCCAAAGAGATCTCAGTGACTTGGCCAGAGAGCAGAAAATGTAGTCCAGAACCCTCAAGCAACATGAAGATGTGGAGATGCTGTACAGGACCTAGAAGGTGCCAGAATGCTTGAGAACGCCTAGCACTGCCCGAGGGCATCCGGCACACCTGGCGTTCACCCAGCCACTGGGAGAGGAGCTGGTCAGCTGTGAGACAGAGGACAGCAAAGCAGGGGTCAGTCACTGAGTCCTGTGAACTCCTGAAAGGCTGCAGGAATGTAAGTGAGAAAACACCGAATCTTCACTTACATTGGCCAAAACAAACAAACCAAAAAAGGAAAATAGTATTCAGTGCTGAAGAGCCTGGGTGAGATATCACAGCCATGCCCTGCTGGTGGGAATGGAAATTAGCGAACGCTTTGGAGAAGACCATTTGGCAGGAAGATCTCCTCTGGCAGGTTACTGCTGGAATCCATCCTGAAGCCATGTTCTTATCTGTGCAAAGACTTACACCGGTGGGTTCTCACAGCAGCTTCCTTTGGGAGAACAAAACACCCACTACTCACCTGTGTAATCAGCGATAGGGAAACAGCTTAAAATTTCAGTGATGTCTCCATTTAAACTGTGGTTTGAAAACTATCTATTAGGGAAACTAACACAATAGTAAATAAAAGATGCTAAATGCCAAACTATAATACACTATAGTATGCTTCCATTCCAATTTATGGGGAAAGGTGTGTAACATAGTGTGTGTGTGTGTGTATGTGTGTGTGTGTGTGTGTGTGTGTGACTCTGCCACTCAGTCACTCAGTCGTGGCCAACTCTCTGCAGCCCCATGGATTGTAGCCCACCAGGCTCCTCTGTCTGTGGGGTTCTCCAGGCAAGAATATTAGAGTCAGGTTGCCAATTCCTCCTCCAGGGAATCTTCCTGACCTGAGGATCAAACCTATGTCTTGCATCTCCTGCATTGGCAGGCAGATTCTTTACCACTAGCACCACCTGGGAAGCAACTGGCAAATGCTGACAAAGAAATTATGTACAACATGATCTCATTTGAAAGCATGAACTTGTATGTTCGTGTGTGAGTTACGCAAATGTGTGTCTACTTAGAAAACAGAGTGAAACAAAATATATCAAATGTCTAACAGTAGTTATTTCTGTCTGGTGGGGTTTGGGGTCAAATTTTAAAAATTCATTTTAGTTTTATATATTTATAACTGGAGAATACTCTTGAGGGTACCATGGTAAGCAAGGAGATCAAGCCAGTCAATTCTGAAGGAAATCAACCGTGAATGTTCATTGGAAGGAGTGATGCTGAAACTGAAACTTCAATACTTTGGCCATCTGATGCAAAGACCTAACTCATTGAAAAAGACCCTGATGCTGGGGAAAGATCGAGGGCAGGAGGAGAAGGGGGCGACAGAGGATGAGATGGTCAGATGGCATCACTGACTCGATGGACATGAGTTTGAGCAAAGAATCCCTAAGGTTGTAAGAAGCAGGTATAGAGCACATGCACAGTAGCTCATGACCCCTTGCTTAACCATACCCTCAGGGAGATAATAAAGAACAGCGAAGCCTGGCGTGCTGCAGTTCATGGAGTTGCAAAGAGTCAGACATGACTTAGTGACTGAACAACAGCAACAATATTTATAACATGGATGCATCATAGAACATGAAGACGATACAGGAAAAGATGTATAATTTTAGAGCATCTAGAGTAACAGAGATTGCTGGATAGGGTCCTTCTTAGACAATTTTGCAGAGTCCTACATCTTAATTCTTCCTCTGGGAGACAGCCTTCCCACTTTTTCTCCCCCAGGAGCCAGTTCTCCTCTAAGAATCCTGAGAAGGCACACTCCAAGGACAGTCTCCTTGGCTCCACTGGCTTCTTGCTTTTGCTCTGTGGGATCACCTCTGGCATTTGCTGGCACCTGCCCAGGTGAGCAGACATGACAGAGCAAAGAAATTGAGAATGAAAAGTGGGAACACAGAAGAGGCATCGTTCCTCCGTGTCTGTATGAGAGAGAGAGAGACAGCGAAAGAGAGAGAAAGAGAGAGAGAGAAAGGGGATGTGAATCAGATCAGGAACTGGGTTCAGGCTGATTCATCTGGACAGAAGGAGAGCATCTTTTATCTCCAAGGACCATCAATCTGGCTATTTTCACAGACACTTAATTCCCCTGAGAGCAAGGCAAATATTTTACCATTCTTTTAAATATGTTTTATATATATATATATATATATATATATATATATATATATATAAGGTTTGGCTTTAAAACCTGGAAGCCAGGAAACCTAAGCTCAGGCTTAAATTCCCTTTGCAAGCAGGTCTGGGGCCGTGCAAATGACATGAATTATACCCACCATTACCTCAAGACACACTGCTCCGAGTTGGCATAAAATTGCCCATTTCCTGCAGTGATATAAGGGGCCTTATTCTGGACGCTGGGTCGATACCTGGAGCTCCTATTTCGTGCCTGACACATTGGTCATTCTAATCACCGGCCCCTGCATCTGGGCCATGCCCCCCCTCTTCTTTGGCCATATTTTTGACTCTGTCTGCAGTTTTCACCACCTGGGTCCTTTGGAGGGATGCATATTATCCAGAAAAGTCGAGGGCCTCATCCCTCTAGGGCATGTCAAGAAGTGGAGGAAACTTTATAAGCAGACAGAATAAATAACAGAATGATAAGGGCAGTGGTGAGGGGGTGAGGGCTTGGGAGATGTAACTGAGCGAGGACCTGTGTGCGTGCACATGAGTGTGTGTGTGTGTGTGTGTGTGTGTGCATGCACCCCCTGCCTCCCGCCCAGCACACAACGAGCCCTGCTTTTCTCCTGCTGCCTGACAGCCAGTGGATTCTCCAGGCAAGAATACTGGAGTGGGTTTCCTCCTCCAAGGGATCTTCCCCACCCAGGGATGGAGTCCACATTTCCGGTGTCTCCTGCATTGGCAGGTGGACTTTTTACCCCTGAGGCACTGGGGAAACCCACAAAAGGAGAATTTGTTCCACTTCGGTTGATATAATAGGAACCCATCTTAGCCTGATGTGGTGCTAGAGGTAAAGAATCTGTCTGCCAATGTAGAAGACACAAGAGATGTGGGTTTGATCCCTGGGTTAGGAAGACCCCCTAGAGATGGGAATGGCACCCACTCCAGTATTCTCACCTGTAATATCCCAGAGGAGCCTGGTGGGCTACAGTCTGTGGGGTTACAAAGAGTGGGACACGACTGAGAGGCTGAGCACCCAAACTTGTCTGGAAGAGACAGAGGAACAGAACAGGAGATGGACGTTCGTGAATGCAGTGAGCACTCTGCAACCCACACACGCCCCTCAAACACCTTACTCAGTGCACCGTGCCCTCTGAGTCACACCCATCCGATCAGGTGTTCGAACTTCTCATCTGATTCCAGACCACCTTCCTTCCAGCCCCACCACGGCTGGGGAGCTGCAGTCCTCCCACATCCACATCCACGGCAAATTGCAGGGCTTCTCCAGGGTGAGGAGCCATATCTGTTGTAGTGTGTGAGGAAGAGCCCCTGAAGAAGGAAATGGCAACCCACTCCAGTATCCTTGCCTGGAGAATCCCATGGACAGAGCAGCCTGGTGGGCTACAGTCCACAAACTTGCAAAGAGTCAGACACGGCTGAGCGACTAAGTACAGCACTCATGCATTTCCCAGCCACTTGACACGGTTAACAGGCACTGCCCTGTTTATTATTTTATTGCTTGCTTCTCCATTGAGGTTTGGGCTGTCAGGCCCCTGCCCCATCTCTACTCCCACCCGGTCACAGCAGGTGAGTTAGTCCAAGCCATGGCTTTTAGGGGCATGTATATTGCACAACAGCAAGACTGACTATGCTCTGAAAATTCTTCAACCTGGGAGAGGTTACAGGCGAAGCTTCAAATTACTGTGGCCATTTTATCCCCCAGGAAGAGCTGGGGGTGGTGCTGAGAGGAGATTGACGGTCGCTAGCAAAGTGTGGGTCACTTGTTGCGCTGGGCTGAGGGATGCCCCTCAGTGGTCCCCACATCCGAATCCCCCAAATCTGTGTTACTTTATGTGGCAAAAGGAATTTTGCAGATGTGATTAAAGGATGCAAAAGTATTCAGAAGGATCTTTGGAAGATGGAGATAGAGGCTGAAATGATAGCGGAAGAAGGTGGAGAAAGATCTGAAGCAGGTTATGACTCTGCTGGCTTTGGAGATGGCAGGAGAGGCCATACAGCTCGGAACTCGGCTCTAGAAGCTGGAAAAGTCTGGGAACAGCCTCCCCTGCCCCCAGCTGAGCCTGAGGAGGGAATGTGGCCCAGCTGACATCTTGATTTGGGGTCAGTGAAAGGGATTTTGGATTGATGACCTCTGGAACTGTAAGAGAACAAATGTGTGTTGTTTTAAGCCACCAAGTTTGGGATGATCTATTATAGCAGCCATGGGGAAAGGAACTCACAAGCTTTTTTGGAGGAGGTACAGCCTTGGAAACAGCCTGGGGCTGGAGACGGGGCTACTGGCACCTCCGGATAGTTTTTGTGTCTCCCTGCTTCCTGGATGTCACCGTGGTAGAACGGCTCTGGCAGCGGGTGTAGCTACTCCGTGACAATCTGGTCTCTTTGGGATACTCAAAGCATTATAAGGAAAAGCATCAGGGGAGGCAACGTCCCCACATCTGACCCAGAGCAGGCGGGTGATGCAGTTGGCTTTTTCCAGCATCTGAGACGTGACCAATTTCCTTTCTTCTCAACTTCCCTAAGCCTGGATCTCTCCTGCCTTCACTGCACCCTTCACCTACAGGTCAGGGCCACAGAAGGAAAGCCTTTCACGCACTCCGTCTCCACCCAGCATCCAGACACCAGCATCCTGTGCCCCTCCTGCCCCCTTCCCAAGCACACTTCTGACTGCCCACTTGGGCATGCCTGTTGCTTCTCGGTAACCCCTTTAGTGTAACTCAGAAAAGCATCTCAGAATGTAGGTTGCTGGAGAGACATCATCTGAGATAAAGTCTGATGGCATCAGACTGCTTTTTCCAGCATTCATCTTCCAAATGCCATTAATCAACCTGCTGTCCTCAGGAGTGCAGACGGCACATGGGCGCTCGCTTCCATTAACCACGTTACCACCTGCCCGGGCTACTTCCTGGGGCTGCAGCATGGCTTTAATTCCACTAGATCTAATTTGGGGGGATGTCTTGTACCCCTGAACTCTGCCTCAGAAGGCTCTAAGCACTTGGTCTGCTTGCTCTCAGATGACTTGGAAGCTGTGGGATGGGGTCACACAAGGTCCTTGGACGGAGAACAAGGTCTGGCCTGGACAGACAGCAGGGGACAAGCCAGGCATGGCCTATGGACTCCATACTCTCACCGGGGTGCTGAGTTCCAGGAAGAGCAAATTTCCCTAACTGATTAACCCTGGGAATGGATTCATCAGTCAGTTTACCCTTTGCCCAGACAATGCCAGGTGCTATCTGTGGAGGTAAGACAACTTTTGGGAGCCAGCACCCCTAATCTGGAGGCAGAGGGGGCCGTGCAAACAGACAGATCACCAGGAAATTGTCCTTCCATCGGGAGACAGCGGCCATGTATCCAGAATCTCACAAAGAACCCCATGGGAATGGGGACTTCTGGGATCTCATCATTCTGAACCACCGAGTCCTGGAGGAGGACCCATGAGCCAGAGTGACTCAATCAGTGCTGGTCTCAGATGCATCCAGAGTACGAACAAGAGAATCTGTTGGCATAAAAGGAAGAGGCGGAGGAATTTGGGGCTTTGTTGGTGGCTTAAGCGGTAAAGAATCAATCCCTGGGTCAGGAAGATCTCCTGGAGAAGGGAAAGGTAACCTACTCCAGTATTCTTGCCTGGAGAATCCCGTGGACAGAGGAGCCTGGTGGGCTATAGTCCATGGGGTTGCAGAGAGTTGGACACGACTGAGCGACTAATGCTTTCACTTTTCAGAGGAATTCAACTTATTATTAGTGTTGTTGTTAAAGTTATTATTGTTGTTTGTTGTTGTTAGTATTGTGTATAATTATTCCTGGCATACAGCCTCACGATTTTGAGTACCACGTGCTGCTGTGGAAATCTTTTAAAGGTGACTTTACAATATAGTACAGTGAGTAGGACCATTCGTATTCCCCTGCAGGGGATGAAGACAAAAACCACCCTCATGTTATCAGAGGAGCCTGTGGCTTCATACATGATTTCCAGTGATAGGCAAATCAGAATCCCCAAATCTCCAAGGCTCCACTGCTCAGACAGGAAATGGTTAGATTCCCAAGGAATGGCTTCGCTCCAAAGATGCCACGTGTTGTTTCTGAATATGACTGCCTGATGAATTATGAGCAGGGGTAAAAAACAATGATTATGATTAATACATTGTTTAATTCTACATATGGATTATAAAGAAGAAATTTAGTAAGCAGGCATTTCATTATTTAATCTTCATCCAGAAATAGTAAATATTTAAGATGCCCACAGACTTATTTCCTTGTCTGGAAGACCAGGTCACTTACAGGTGGACATGTATCCTGGACACTGTGTGCAGTGTCAGAGGTCAAGTGATGTCAGGGTTGGCTGAGGCCAGAACCTTACGGGGGCACCAGGGTGGGAAGGGAAAATGAGTACAGATCAGGAAAGGGTTTCTGGAAGAAATGATCTCTGAGCTGGGACTGGAGACGAGGCTGGGTAAAGAAAGGAGCAAAGAGAGAGTTCCCCCATGAATCAAGGCAGGGGATTCCACATCCTCTGAGAGTCTGGGATTCTAACTCAGGGATGACCCAAAGCATAAGCTTGCAGAGACTGACGGAGCAGGTGTGAGGAGTCTTGCAGGCTGGACGGAGGCATGTGGGATGTTTTCGCTGGACAAGGGTGGTTGACAGAACACTCTGTAGCTCCTCCTCCCTCCAGGATGTCCCACTTGTGGTTTTGGGTTCTTCTTCTCTGAAAATTACACTGAGGTGGAAACTTTCAGATGAACAATGATGAAAATGCTCAACATAAAATGCCCCAGGAATTGTCTGGGCTCACACACCACCTCTGTGAGATGGTTTAAACAGGTCAGTTTCAGGTTTTAGGGAGAAGTTTGGATTTGAAGCACAGCAGGGTGGGTTTGGGAACAACAGAGTTAGGTGGGGTGGCGGAGGAGAGAAAGTGACTTTAGGGCACTGGACACCTTGAAGAGGGGGGTGAGTGAAGGCTCATGGCAGGGGAGCTGCAGGGAAGTGGGAGGAAGGGGTGTAAGAGGCCTGGTGGCAGGAAAGGGTGAAGTCCTCATACTTGACATGCACAAGCCTCACCTTGATGGTTCTGGGGCTTCCTGTCCATTACAGCATCTGTTTACCCAGGGCCTTGGACCAGGCCAGAGAGTGGGATTCTTAGTGGGGGCCTTGGGTCAGAGGATATCAGTTTGGCCCCTGGGGTCCTGGGTACTGGGCAGTTCAGGTCAGCCATGTGTGTGCTCTATGCCTACAAGATAGACCCCCAGGATAACCCCCAACACCAAGGCACCGAGGGCTTTTCTGGCTGTTGACCTGGCTTCTTACGTGTGGTCACACTTCCTTCCTGGGCAGAGGCAGCTCTGTCCACACACCACCACTGGGAGAGGCCAACCAGAAGCCTGTGTCTGCTTTCTCTCCAACTCCATCCTGCATGCCTCTGCTCCTTGCTGATTTCAACCTGTATCCTTTCTCTGTAACTGTAAGCATCATGGCTTTGTTTGAATTCCATGAGGCCTTCTGGGGAATCATGGAACCGGGGGGTACAGTGGACCCTCTCTGCAAAGGACAGTCCCAGAGGCATAGTTCTCTTGAGGTCACACCATAAATTACTAGACGTGGGAGAAAGCTGAGTGGTTTTGGAGGAAACCTAGAAAGGACATGGCAGAAGACACGGCTGCAGAAACAACGAAGCTTGGCATGACCAAGGTCCCCTTCCAACTCCTCTTTTCTGCCCCCAGGGGTCTTGCTGCTGCACCTGTTTCTGGACAAGCCCTGGTCTTTCTCACCTGAATCACTGCTTCCTTGTTTCTATTCTCTTGAGTCTTCTCCTCCCCTCTTCTTTGGCCAAAGAATTTCTGCTCCTGCCTCAAGAGTCGACTTACACATTCCACTGTGAATGTTTCTCTGACCCACCAACCCCCAGAAAAATAATTTACACTTAATTCTATGATAGCATCTTCCCTTGCTTCCATGCATCTTAAAGAGTGGGCTTAATCACATCTTATTCATCTCTGTAATCCTATCATCTAGCCTACTGCCAGGCACAACAGAGGTCTGGATTCTTATGTGGTCAGCTAAACAATTTCCAAAATCCCAGAACAATTTCCTTTACTCACAATTTCAAGACTATATTAAACAACAACCTTGGTTTTGGTGTTTTAATCATGAAAAGCCGAAGTGTGAATGTAATAGAAGGGCCATTACAAGTTGAGAGCTTGAATATAAATGCTATCCAAATTGCAGGGCACCTATTTGTCATTTCCCCATTCTGGCCACCAGTTTCTATTAGAGATTTCCATCAGGCCAGGATTGGGAGTTATAAGATCTAAGTGCTACCATTCTCATCCTGCTTATGGCAGGCATCACTAATCATGTCATGATTAACCACCTACCCTCATGTCTTTTCAAGCAGGAGAAACACACTTGGTGTGGAAATAAAACCTCTTTGCCAGCCCAGGGTTAGACCATCCCCAAGGTTTTTGCCTTCAGTTTTTCAATCCACTGTGTATGTTTCCCTGAATTTAGCAATGATACTGAAAATGGAAAAGCAGTGGGTAACTTGGGCTCCATTTGAGTCAATAAACAGTAAGAACTCTGCCAGAAAATTCCCCATGGTTATGTCAGGAGGTCAATAATGTTGATCTACAATTCATCTAGTCATCACTGGGCAGGATGTCAGACCATGGAATAAATCACATCTGAGCAGGAAATTCCACAGTCCTGCCCGCACCTGTTATGGGCTGACTTGTGTTCCCTCTGATTTATATACTGAAGACCTAACAGCCAGGATCCCAGCATGTGACTGTATTAGGCGATAGAGCCTTTAAGAGATGATTAAATAAGAATGAGGTTCTGTGGGTGAGCCCTAGTGCAAGCCGACTGGTGTCCTTACAAGAGCAGGTTGGGACAGAGACCCTGAGGGATGACTATGTGGGCCCCTGGGGAGGAGACAGCTGTCTACATGCCAAGGAGAGAGGCCTCAGGAGAAACCAACCCTGCAACACCTTGATCTTGGACTTCCAGCCTCTAGGATGGGGAGAAAATAAATTTCTGTTGTTTAAGCCTTTCGGCTTCCCAGGTGGCGCTAGTGGTAAAGAACCTCCAAGCTAATTCAGGAGACTTAAGAGATAAGGGTTTAATCCCTGAGTCAGGAAGATCCCCAGGAGAAGGGCATGACAACTCACTCCAATATCCTTGCCTGGAGAACCCCATGGACAGAGGAGCCTGGTGGGCTACATTCCAGGGGGTCACAGAGGGTCAGACATGACTGAAGTGACTTAGCACCCAAGCCTTTCAGTTGGGAAGTCACAGGCAGCAAATACAGAACTCATTTCCATGATGGAATAACACCATCATGGGTGGTGTCTGGGTAGAAAATGTGCCAGGGGCTGTCTTCTCTTTCTCTGCCACTGTTTCCAAATCCCACCTTCTGTCATGAAGGACTGTCTCAGCAGGATGGGGAGGGACACAGGTGGGCTCCTGGATCACACCTTGAGGGTTTTTGCTGGAGGTTTCTTATCATTCAACACCTCATGCTCACCTACATCACTCTGAGCTGGAACAGGAGGCCTGATGCCTTCACCAGTGAACGGTCATGTCAACTTAGCTCAGTTTCCTGAGCTAAGAAAGTTTTCGAGTGACTCCTGAGCAGAGTAATTTCATTTGCTGTGAAGTAAAGTTAGAAGTAAATGGCACTAAATTAATATTGATTCAAATTAAGCCATTTATCTCTTTATGCATTTCAACTCCACAGCAAATACAATCATTGCTCAAGCTCCTCCACGGCAAATAAAATTACACGTTAAATTGCATCTCGCAGTGGTTTTCCTTTTCTGGGAAATAAACAAAAAATACACATGTATGCATGCAGCCCAAAGCTTACAGCTGAACCAGCCGTGGTTTTCCAGCTGACTGAAAGCGGAGGGGAAGAGAAAGCTCACTCGAGCTGTTCACAGTGATGAGAGTTGCAAGGTGGCTGGATCATTTCACCTTAAGATGGAATGCCTGCCTTAATTGCTCCGAGAATGGCTCCCCTAGTTCCAGCGAGGCTGCAGGAGCTGTGAGTTTGTTTCCAGACTCAGGCAGCAGTATGCTGAGTGCACACCTTCTGTGGATGTGTCTCCCAGGTGGCCAGTCTCTGCTTCCCCTGCCCTCCTGTTGGTGTGCTAGTTTCATTTGCTTCTCGATTCCTCTTCAGGGCAGAAAGGAAGAACAGCTCTGCAGGGGATCCTGGAGGCCGAGACCAAAACCACAGGTAGGAGGCAAGTCCCAATGCCGGTTTCCAGAGTTGGGCACCAGAAATGCACACATGGGCACACACACATGTACGTGCTGGCCTGGCCTCTGCCCATCTGAAACCTGGGATGATACCAGTCGGTGTGGGATGCTGGTGGCCATGCAGGGTGTCCCTGCTACCCAAAGCCCAGCCAACTGTGACATCCCCACCCTCTCCTCCTTGCTGATGAACAAGTGTTTGTGACTTATGGTAAATAAATATCAGGGGCATGTCTGAGTGAGAGGCTTCCAGTTCTTCAAGGAATAAAAATATGATCCTCCCAAAGAAACCTGTGGATCCCTGAGTCATGCTCTCAGTGAGTTTGTCCCCTCACCCAGGACTCTAGCCTATAAATTCCCTGCCTTGATGCCCCTGGAGGGAAACTGAACCCTCCTTTCTGGTAGCTATGGCAACAGGAGGCTGGTCTGGGTCCATTCAGGCAGCTGTAAAAGGGCACCTGAGGCTGGGGACTTATGCAGGGGCCTTATAAACAAGATATTTATTTCTCACAGCTCTGGAGACCGAGGTCCAAGATGAAGGAGCCATAGGACAACATGTCCCCATCTGGTGGAAGGGATGAGGGAGCTCTCTGGGGTCTCCTAGGCACCTGTCACCTCCCTAAGGCCCCACTTTCTGATACCATCACCCTAGGGCTTAGGTTTCAACACATGCCTTTAGGGGGACACAGTTGTTCCGTCCACTGCCAGGTGAAACTGGGGGGCCCTGAGGCTCCGCCAGGACCTACCAAGCTGAGAGCCCATCTCCAAGGAGGTGCATCCAATTTCCATCAGAATCAGGATCTTTTGGTTAAAGAGGGTAACTCATTTCCTAAGATGGGTGTTTGAGGTGGTTACTCTTCTTTACAGATCAGGGGAAAAGGACACGCAGAATCCGGATAAATACACAGGAGCAAACGCCAAGATTTCTGCCTCGTTCTTTAGCCAGCAGGGCTGAATGGACAGATGGCCTGACCTGCTGGCCACAACTGGGGTCTCTTAGAGGCGTCCGTCAGGCAGGAAACCCGGCACGGGCGTCAGTCCTGGGTCCCGCTGCCCTCCTGGGGAGAGAGAGGCTCAGTTAGGGGAGGTTTCCCTTTGTGTACACCTGCCTGTCTTTTTCTTTCCTTTCTATCTTTTGATTTTTGGCTCTTTCAAATTTTTCTTTAAAAGACTGCTTTGGCTTTTTTTCCCCCTCTTAATAATTTTAATAAATTACTTAATTTTTGGCTGTGCTGGGTCTTCACTGCTGTGCAGGCTTTTCTGTAGTTGTGGTGAGTGGGGGCTACTCTCTAGCTGCAGTGTGCAGGCTTCTCACCGTGGTGGTTTCTCTTACTGAGGAGTACGGGCTTTACGGTATGCATGCTTAGGAGTTGCAGCTTGAGAGCTCAAGCGCACAGATTCAGTAGTTGCGGTGCATGGGCTCTCAGCTTGGTAGGTCCTGGCGGAGCCTCAGGGCCCCCCAGTTTCACCTGGCAGTGGACGGAACAACTGTGTCCCCCTAAAGGCATGTAGGATCTTCCCGGATCAGGGATCGAACTCCTGTCTGCATTGGCAGGGGTTGCTGTTATAATTGCAATTGTCCCCCATTGGCAGGCAGACTCTTTACCACTGAGCCACCAGGGAAGCTCTGGCTCTTGTTTTTAAAACTGAACTTTGCCAATAGCAATAGGAGAGAAATTCATCAAGTGTGAGTGACTTGGTTGAATTTATTTCTCTCCCACAAGACTCAGGGAAGGGCGTTGTGGAGACCTGAGAGGAAGTTTCCAGAAGAGTGGGAGGGGTAGCTGGAGGAGGTGGAAGCAAGGGAGACACACCTGGTGGTTGCCCAGGACAGTGAAATCCCTTTCTCCTTCAGACCAGGCTTCAGCCCACTAACTTCTCAGAGACCCCTTCTCTGGGGGTGTGACCTCATCCCCTGGGTGTGTGATGCCGATACCAGCAAACAGTCACAGCACAGTCACCACGGGTTGGAAGCTGGGCTCCCTCCTCTCTGTCCCTTTGGAAGAGCCCTGGATTAGTCGCTGAGCCCCATCCCCAATCCCCACACACAGGGCGCCTTAGGCAACAGAGCACACCCTCCCTGTTCTGAAGGCTGGAGGTCTGAGATCCCAGTGCAAAAGAGCTGGTTCCTTCTAATGCCTCCCTCCTGGGGGTCAGATAGCCCACAGCATCTGGTGATAACTCCTCCAGATGAGGGACTTGACTCTTCCTCCAGGGGAGGGAGCTGGACTGGGAGGGGAGAGATCTGATGTCACTCTCAAATGCTAAGATGGGATCTGAACAGCTCACAGAGCCAGCCACAGACCCACTTTCTATCCCTGAGGAAGGACATCAATCTCGTGGGCTGCCCACATGGGACCCCATAAGGCCACGGGAACACAGAGCAGTGGTGACCGCATAGAGGTGCTGGAGGGTCAGGCTTGCTGATCTCTCTCTGCCCTCCAGAGAACGCTCCTCAGAAGTGCCATCTCCATGCTCACACTTGAATGAAAGAGTGAGCTGCCCATATATCCTAGGTAAGTGGCCATGGAAGAACAACAAAGATGTTTCTATCTTCTACTTGCAAGTTCTTCCCATGAATGGAAGCCTTCCACCACCAGAAAAACATGAGACATCAAACCCAGTCCTCCAGGAGCCCTTTCTCAGAGCAAGACCTGTTGGACAAGAAAGCTAGCAATGGGGTCATTTTTGTTTCATCAAAAATGAGTCACATTGGAGTGACTCTTTACCTATTGAAATACCTGCTTGATTGTTTCAGGTTTTATCTGTTGACACAAGCGCTCTGCAGGTCACACATCCATGATGCTCAGATTCTCAGCCTTAAGGGAGGGATGATGCAGAGTGCTCAGGAGTCCAGGTGTCACAGAGGTCCATGCAGGGCACGTGATCTCACGGAAGCTGTCAGCAAGTGTGTCTCTTCCGGGTCTTCCTGTAAGTGCTCACACACAGGAGATGGGGGGACACTCTGAAACTATAGAGGTGCTGGACATAGGGGCTCCTCCATGACCGAGCAACAAGGAACCCACGAGATTGCCCACCACCCAATGCCACCTGAGTGCGAGGATGGAGTGACCTTTACAATGTAAAGTAACCAGCTCATAATAAAGGTCAGTTCACACCATTGACTCATGATTCCAGGCCTCGAGGAATCCGTTACCCCTTTCATGTCAGTTCTGCTGGTTTATTCCACCCCCTCACTGGCCTCTGAGCTCTTCCCTGAATACATCCAGGGGTTGGTGGGAGACGTTCATCCTCCAGGTATTTTCTCTGGCATTTTCTCAGAGTCTCCCTGGGCCCTGCATACTAACTTGCAACCTCCGGGCCTCTGGCACCTCCCTGCTTGACTGCTCTTGTCTCCTCCTTAGCGCACATCACCGTTTAACCTCCTATGTATTCTGTGTCCTTATCTTGCTTAATACATCCATCTGCCTTACTAGAGGGCTTCCCTGGTGGCTCAGATGGTAAAGAATCTGCCTGCAGTGCAGGAGGCCTGGGTTTGATCCCTGGGTTGCGAAAATCCCCTGGAGGAGGGCATGGCAACCCACTCCAGTATTCTTGCCTAGAGAATCCCCATGGACAGAGGAGCCTGGAGGGCTGCAGTCCATGGGGTCACAAAGAGTCAGACAGGACTGAGCGACTAAGCACAGCATAGCCCTAATAGAATGTAAGCAAAGGAGGGCAGGAAGTTTTGTCTGATTCCCCACAGCTGTGTCCCTGGAACAGTGCCCGTCACAGGGTGGGCGTCTGTTAACCCCTAAAAAGGACTGAAAGTACCGGTGAAAAGGTAAATAGAGAGATGCCCCGGGAATAACATAGGATACGGTTGCTGACAGATGCAGTGAGGGAACCCTCGTCTGCCAGGCCTACTGGAGACATTGCTTTTCCCTTGAGGAAATATATTCTGCTTTTCATCGCATAGGTGAGTTGGAAAATATGATTTTTAAATACAGATGCTCAGTTTATAGCCAACTTTATTGGAATATTTCTGTTCAGTAAATTAATTTGCATCACAGAGCATTTTAGTGGCTGGATGGGATTTCTGAGAATACTTAGAATTCTGTGGGCGGTCTTGTACTTGCTTAGATGTACATTGATGGCTATATTTTTCTTTTGATGGGAGAGATCGTTGTAATCACAGCTTGGCCATGTACAGACAAGAACGTTGGTATAATTGGGCTTCATCAGCCATTGTGGAGGATTTGGGATTAGACTGGAGATTGAGGAGATGTCTGGGGTCCATCAGTGTCTCTCCCAGGTCGATTTGTCCAATGTTAATTGGCATCGAGAGAATCACAGCCCTTAAAGAGCCTGATGAGAGTGTATAAACTATTTCCTCCTAATATTTTATGCCGAAAGTTGATGGTGCAAAATTTAAGCTCCCCGAAGCCTGACAACTCGTTTGCAATAAATTCTAGAAGGAGAAAAATAATGACTCCAGGGTGTTACCTCATCCCATTTCAGCGTAATTTCTTTGCTCTTCCAAACCATGGCTGCGGGGATATATGTACAAGGCCAGGGATGGTCAGCAGGGCATCTCCTGGACCACAAACTGAGTCCCACGTCCTTTTTCCTAATGTTGAACTGACTTCCTGGGAACAAGAGCTTCATCTTCTGGGGGCCCAGATCAACACTGCCCAGCATCTGTTCGTGGGCACATCCTCTGCATTAATGGCTGTGACCAGGAGGGGCAGGACAAAGGGATGGACTGTCATTTGGAGCCTTGTGATATGAAGTCTCTGCAGCCAGATCACTGCATTGGCAGACAACCCACAGAAAATGGGCTTTCTAAATTATTCCACACAACTGGTATTGTCACACTTTTTTCAAATGTAATTTCAAAATTAAATTAGGCTGGAGGCAGACTGGAATGCGGTGGGCACTGCTCCCCATGGACTGCAGCCAGGTTCTTCTCAGGCCATATAGAAGGGAAGGAAACTCATTAACTTTCTAGAACCCCAGAACTGGGCCCGTGTGAGCTGATCCACTCCCAACTGCCTCCCTGCTGGAACTTTCCTGCCTTTCCCAAGGACACAGTCAGGCAGCATTGGTAGGGTTCCCAGGGAATCGATCCTCTCCTGGTGGTCACAGTTTGCAGGGGCAGGAGGGCAGGGACAGGTGTCCGGGGAAGGGGGAGCCGAAGGCTGTCTGGTTCTGAGCCTAGATTCCCTTGACTGACCCTCTCAGCCTTTACTTTCCTTACAGGGTCTTGCCTACTTGCTTAGACTTTGTCTTAGGAAAAGAAAATCTTTACAAAGAGGTAGCGTGTCTCCTCAAAGCCTGCATGTGTTATCTCCTTGGTGACCCTTGTCCACCTTGCGTGTTATGAGTCTGAGCACATAGTGGGAACTTTGTGTGTTAAAGGTCATTCCACAGACAGCCTGTGAGCTCTTCCTCTGTAGACAGGAGTGCTGGAATGTGTGGGCGAAGGAAAATTCACCCCTTATAGATCCTGAGCCCAGGAAGCTTCCAGCAAAGAGGGAGATATAATACAGGGGCTCTTCAGTTCTCAGCCCGAGGCAGAGTACCAAACACAAGGCTAAGCATCCAGCTGAGGACATGGTACCCAGAAAGGACAAAGTACCCAGCTCAGGACAAAGTACCTAGCACAGAGCAGCATACTTGGCACAGGGCAGAGTCCCAAATACAAGGCTAAGCACCCAGAAGAGGACACAGCACCCAGCTCAGAACATAGTACCCAGCTCAGAACAGATACCCAGCAGAGGGCATAGCAGCCACCAATCAGGACAGTCTCTGCATCCCAATAGGGGACAGAAGCTGCGCCCAAAGTGCTCAGAAGATACTGCTGACTCTTGAAGACAGCCATCTGCAAGGCAGGGAGAGAGGCCTCAGAGGGACAGCGCTGCCCACACCTTGATTCCCAAAGCCCAGCCTCCAGGTCTCTGGGAAAACAAATGTCTGTTGTTGCTGCCACCTCGGCTGCGGTACTTGTTACTGCAGTCCCAGAAAACGAATACAGTGAGTTATACGTGGGTGTCAGTTCCCACTGGTTTCCCTTCCAAGAACCATCTAATAACTTCATCAAGGCCAAGAGTGACCCACTGAGGGCAGCCAAGATTTGGTGGAGAGTGAGGTCAGAGGGCATGTGGAGTCCTCTAACCACCTAACCGTGGATCGTAAATTACTTATCTTAAAGTGGCTCCATCACTGCTCTTTTCAGCAAATTCCCCCTGGCCTATGGGCAAGTGCAGTGTAACTTTCACCCAAGTCTTCATCTCTACTGTTGACTCTTAGGACACTGCCTGGGGATTGAAAGGGGCTTTACTCTCATTTTACAGGGAGGGAGCTGGCCCACGGAGTGCCCAGGGATGTACCCCGAGGTCATGGAGCATCCTTCAGCAGGTCTGGATGGAGCTGAGTGAGGAGAGTGCCAGTGAGGATAGTGCCAGGACACAGAGAATGCTCCAGAATCACTCAGGCAGCAAGAACCAGGCCGGGAGGGAGGGAGGAGGGAAAGAAGAAGGAAGGAGGGAAGGGAGTACTCTCCCCCCAGCTCCAAGTTATCAGCTATGCATTTGCATTGCTGACTTGGAAGAAAGACTAAGGTTTTTGCAGAGACCTTAGAGGCAGTTAAGGGCCTGGTCTCCAACTTCATTAGCTGTGCTGGGTTAGCGGGAAACACAAAGTGCCCTCCTAGGCAAAACAGAGGGCTGGCCCCTTTTCCCACCACCTCCGCTCGCAGGACACAATGCGCGCGCGCGCGCGCGCACACACACACACACACACACACACACACACACACACACACACACACACACACACACACACACACACACACACACACCCCATGCTGCCCCTTCCAAACCACAATCTTCCAGACTGGCTTCTTTCCAGATACTGAGTCTACCTTCCCTGTTGACACAGGTGATGCTATGAAGACGCGTGTCAGCTGTGATCTATATGAATTACAGCTACATCTGCTTTCCTTACTGGTCAAAGGGATGAAAACCCCTGTTCTGTTCATTTTTAGTGCCTGCCTAGCATCCACCTCATTTCCCAACATGCAGTAGGCAAATTACAAGGACACGTGTAGTTTAAATTGAATGAAAACTTTTTCCAATGTTCATCAGCATCACCAAGGGATCCCGACACTGGGAATTCCATGAGTCAGGGGTGGAGAGGACTCTGGTTTCAGAATATCAGCGTAGGGGAGCCTTGGCAGCTCATAGACCTCCAACCTCCTCGGAATCACTAGCCTGTTCCTGGGGTTCCTGCTCCCCACTTAATTCTCCTTTTTGACTAATAATTTATCAACAGGCTTGAATAGGGTTCGACTGCCACCTGGTTTCTAGCAGCAATGGGTTCTTAAACAGCATCCAGTGCTTATCTTTGTGGGAAAAAAAAAATGGATAAGGGCTTTGAACATTGATTTCTGCCTTCAGGCTAAGGTTATTTCTTTGAGGAAACAATGGTAGAATAAAGGATATTTTGATCTGTTTTGCATTCTCCTTAAAAAATAAAAATCACTCCCAAGGCTTGACAGCTCATTCATTACACCCACCCCTGTCCTCGTGAGGCGGATACCCAAATGAAGGAAGTCTCTCTGCTATGCAATGCACTCCCCTCACTCTGCAAAGGCTCTGGGGAGGAGGGTGCCTGGAATCCTAGTGACCAGGACATGTCAGGATGGGGGAACACAAAGCTGCAAAACAGGCAGACCTGGTGGAAACCCTCAGTCTGCTGTTTCCAACTATGGAACCTCAGTTCAGAGCTTAACTTCTTCCCTGGTTTCTGTTTGTGTGTGTGCATGTTACTCACTCAGTCATGCCCAACTCTTTGCGACCCCATGGACTGTAGCTAACCAGTCTCCTCTGTCCATGGGTTTCTCCAGGCAAGAATACTGGAGTGGGTTGCCATTTCCTCCTCCAGGGGACCTTGCCAACCCAAGGATTGAACCCAAGTCTCCTGCATTGCAGGTAGATTCTTTCCTGTCTCAACCACCAGGGAAGCTTAGCTTCTGTTTATTGAGGCCAAAATGAGCAGGTGCTTGGACCAGCCCAGCAAGGCTGCTAAGACCACATTTATGGAAGAGCCTGGAACAGAGCAAGTTGCTCTTCATACTGTTGTTATATTACTATTTTTAACCTTTAAGACACTGGGGCAGAGCTAAGAGGCTGATACACTTGAGGTTTTGGGCCATATCAGAGGTTTGGGTGCAAGAGGCAGGTGCTGGGGCAAGCTTAGAGAAAGGGTTTGGATTCATTATTTAAATGAGTTGGTGTGAAATGCATATGAAGTCCCCTGGCCGTTGTCCCAGTTAAGCAGACATGCTGTTTATTAAGGGAGCAGTGATTATGTGGATCCTACTGTATTAATAACAATAAATCTGAGCCTTACCCTCCTTCCCAATGCACCCAGTCTGCACCACCCTGTGCACAGAATACCGCAGTTCAGTTCAGTCGCTCAGTCGTGTCCGACTCTTTGCGACCCCATGAACCGCAGCTCGCCAGGCCTCCCGGTCCATCATCAACTCCCGGAGTCTAAGCAAACTCATGTCCATTGAGTTGGTGATGCCACCCAACCATCTCATCCTCTGCTGCCCCCTTCTCCTCCTGCCCTCAATCTTTGCCAGCACCAGGGTCTTTTCCAATGAGTCAGCTCTTTTCATCAGGTGGCCAAAGTATTGGAGTTACAGCTTCAACATCAGTCCTTCTAATGAACACCCAGGACTGATCTCCTTTAGGATGGACTGGTTGGATCGCCTTGCAGTCCAAGGGACTCGCAAGAGTCTTCTCCAACACCACAATTCAAAAGCATCAATTCTTCGATGCTCAGCTTTCTTTATAGTCCAACTCTCACATCCATACATGACCACTGGAAAAACCATAGCCTTGACTAAATGGACCTTTGTTGGCAAAGTAAGGTCTCTGCTTTATAATATGCTGTCTAGATTAGATCCCCATCAACAAATTCCTTCTATCTCAGCCAGGAAACCGTGCCTCTCTGTTCACAACCAGTGGCACTGTCAGCTTGGGATCAAAAAGCAACAAGCCAGTCTATTTCTGATGACATTTAAAGGTGAGCTTGGACCAGCTCATTATGGAAACGAGACAAAGAGGGAGGGTGGAGGCAAGATTGGGCGCCGACTCCTTTCCAAAAGTTGGACTGCCTTTCATCTGCCTCCCAGCCACACTTCCATCAAACCCAGAAGTGTAGGAACTGATTTGTGTTTTGAATCAAAACAGTAAATGCTTTATGGCAGACACTTACTTGCTTATTCATTAGATTTTCATTTACATAAAGAACATTTCTCTCAAAAAAAAAAAAAAAAGCAGAACTCTTCCCTATTAAAATAAAAAAAAAAAAAAAAGTGGCAGCAAGTATAGATATAAAAGAAGGCTGTGTTGTGTCCTATCCTTAGGAGAGAAACTATGCAGGAAAGCATTCTGACCAGAGGAGAGTAAGATGACCAGAGGCTGGTCCAGGGATAAGGATTCAGTGAACAGAGGTGCTAGAACCACCTCTACCGGAGTGCTTTATTGTGGCTAAATGACAAATGGGAATCTCCACAATATGACTCAGCTGCCCATGCCCAGCCCCAGAAATGGAAAACCCTGGAAAAACTGGGTATGGGCGAGAAAGAAAGGTCAGAGACTTCCCTGGCAGTCTAGTGGCCAACACCTATGCTCCCAGTGCAAGGGGCCCAGGTTTGATCCCTGCTGGAAGAACTAGATCCCATGTGCCAAAACTAAAGATCCCATACGCCAGTTAGACTCGGCATAGTCAAATAAATGAAATAAATTTTTTTTTAAAAGAAAGAGATCAAAGGGAGTATGCCAAGATTTCCACCCCTCCTTTTCTCCTTCCTCTTTCTTTCTTTCTTTCTTTTTTTTAAATTTTGGATTTAGAGTAGGAGTTGGAGCTGCCATTGGTGCAGGTAGAGGAAGGGGTGGGACCCTGAGTGGAAATGTCCAGAGGTCAGGGTGGGACCCAGGAGGAGAGGATGAGGTGGACACCTGTCTCTGGGATGCCTTCACCAAGGGTTACAGCCGAAGATGCCACTTTAGGAGAGAGAAGATGGCGGTGATGTTGCAACTCCTGGGGCCCTGGGTTTCCAAGGAAAGGTCTGTAACAACCTTGTAAAAGCAGAGAAGTAGGAGAGGTAGAGAGGTTGTGGGAGTCCCATCCCTGAGCCTGCTCTGCTGACCCACGTGGGTGCTGGGCGGGCCCCTTTTATATATACGGAGCAGGGTTGAGCGCATGTGTAAGAAGGAAAGGTAAACCTCGGAAGACTGACAGACCCTTAGTTCACTTTGCCTTAGACCATTCATCTTAAAGGTGACTCTGAACAGAGAGCAATTGGGAAGTAGACAGAAGGAAGTTAAGCAAAAGATTTGCTGTTTTTTAAAATAATGATCAGTTTATTATCATAAGTCTTAATAAATTCTCGACAAGTGTCACGAAGACTAAAGCAAGATAGCTGGACAAATATATTGTTTATATACTTCAGTAAAGCCTCCAGTCACAGGTAGCCAGT
Source organism: Muntiacus reevesi (assembly GCF_963930625.1). NCBI lineage: Eukaryota > Metazoa > Chordata > Mammalia > Artiodactyla > Cervidae > Muntiacus > Muntiacus reevesi. The sequence goes on along the minus strand of NC_089253.1, from coordinate 94,429,713 downwards.
GGGATTGGAGCATGAATAGGAAGTGGGTGAGTAGGACAGGAGAAGTTGGGAGAAGGGGTATCCAGAGGGGGTCATCAGGAGTGGCATTTGAGAGGAAACCCCAAAATAAGAAGACTGTCATGGAAAGGACCTTCCAGAAAGAGGTGACAGCATGTGCTAAGGCTCTGGGGCAGAGGGAGCTGGGCTTGTTAAAGTGGAAGGAAAATGGGCAAAGGAATAGAGTAGACATTCCTCCAAAAAATTCGTAGGAATGGCCATCGGGCACAGAAAGAAATGCTGAACATGACTAATCATCAGGGAAATGCAGATCAGGACCACAATAAGATGTCACTTCCCACCTGTTGCGATGACTATCATTAAAAATCAAAAGATAGCAAGTGCTGGGGAGGAGGTGGAGAAAAGGGAGCCCTCATGCACTGTTGGTGGGCATCAAAATCAGTGCAGCTGCTCTGGAACACAGCATGGAGATTCCTCAAAAAATTAAAAATAAAACTGTGGTATGATTTATCAATTCCACTTTTAGGTATATATCCAAAACAATTAAAATCAGGATCTCAAAGAGTTGTCTACATTGCAGCACTATTCACAATAGTGAAAACATGGAAATAGCCCCAATGCCCACTGACAGATGAATGTATAAAGGAAATGTGATATGCAATGGAATATTATTCAGCCTTTAAAAAATGAGAAATCCTGATGTTTGTGACAATATGGGTGACCCTGGAGGGCATTATGCTAAGTGGAATAAGCCAAATAGAAAAAGACAAATACAGTAAGATCTCACTTGTATTTGGAATCTAAAACAGTCAAACCCATAGAAGCAAGAGAGTGAAATGGTGATTGCCAGGAGCTGGGGGGAGGTGATGGCCAAGGGGTACCAAGTTCTAGTTATGCGAGATGAGAAGTCCTAGAGATTTATAACACTGTGTCTAGAGTTACCAATACTGTATTGTTGACTTCAAAATATATTAGAGGGCTAGATCTCATGCTGGCTGAAACTCCCATATTTTAGCCACCTGATGCAAAGAGCCTAATCATTGGTAAAGACCCTGATGCTGGGAAAGATTGAGGGCAGGAGGAGAAGGGGATGACAGAGGATGAGATGGTTGGTTGACGTCACTGGCTCAATGGACATGAGTTTGAGCAAACTCTGGGAGATAGTGGAGGTCGGGGGAGCTGCAGTCCATGGGGTCACAGAGTCAGACATGACTTAGTGACTGAACAACAACAAAGATCTCATATTAAATGTTCCTACCCACAACAAAAACAAAAGCTATAAATAAGGAACACAAAAAAATTTTTGAAGTGATGGGTGTGTTTGGTACCTTGATTGTGGAGGTGGTATCCCAGGTGTTTGCTTGTGTCCAAACACATCAAGGTGTATGCAATTGTATATCCTTCTTTTTGTATACTTTCATTTGTACACTTCAATAAATTGTATGATTCAGTAAAGCTAAAGGCCCCCAATCACAGGCACCCAGTGGGACTGGAGCATGAATAGGAAGTGAATGAGTAGGAGAGATGAAGTTGGGGGAGGGACACGCTCCCCAATTCCTATGAGGAGTGTGGATTCAGGTCTAAACTTGCGTTGGTGGGAGGAATCGCTGACTGTGGTTGAAGAACAGGAGCCGCCAGCCGGAGGAGGAGATAATGAAGACACGAAGACTGCTGTGGGCCAGGAAGAAGAAATCTCTGGAAAGGCAATTAGGAATTTCATGGCCTCTCGGTAAATGGGCGATCATCCCTTCCTTTCAAAGCAATCGCTCATAAAATTAAACCTAAAAGAAAGCGGGAGAGATGGAATGCAAATTGGTTTTCAGAGGGTGAAACCTTGCAGTTCTGGTGCAGAGAGGTGCTGCAAGGATGGGTCTTCAGCAGGAAGCGGCCACGGGTTATGCCAGCAGCACATTTGCGATTCTGACCCCCCGCTTTGCTGCTCTGCACTAAATTCTTCACATGGAACTCCACCTCATGCTCCAAGATGGACTTTTATTACCTCCAAACAGGCAATGCATAACAATCCAGCTTTTCAACGTGAGCTGCACAGCCCTACAGGTAACAAACAAGCTGCTACCTGGAGTCACTCTGCATATATGTGACAGAGATAGGATTGCTTAGTCAAGGTCAGGGCACGGTCAGCCTTAAGTATTCAAGGCCAGGAAGACAAGCGCAAGGAGAATAGGAAGGCATCTCTGGGGAGACAAAGTGATGCCATCAACATTCTGCCCCGAGTCCCTGGGGACACCTGCTTGCTCACAAGGAGGAATTCCATCCCTGGACACTTGCAGGGCACTGACCACTCCTTTTGTCGCTTTTAACAGCCTGGGAGAACCACCCCTCACCCTTGCAGCCTCGCCCTTAGGAAGGATTGGAGGGACCTGGGGCCCATGAATAGGGGATCTTTCAAAAAAATTACTCTCCTGCTGAAGCCTGGAATGCTACCACCAGCCCTCTGTGCCTTGAGGCAAGAGTTCTGTCTCTTAACTGCCTGCAGTCAGAGGAAGGGTGGTCTGTTAAGTCTTTGACACCTCCGTGTAAATGCTTTTATCCAGTGGAACACAGCCTTGAAGGTGGTGCTTGAGAGTCCTCTTTGCCTAATCAATTGTTCTTCAAGGATAAATTGCTGACACTTAAAAGAAGTTAGATCCCAAGCAGATACATATTGCCATGCATAAAGTAGACAAGCAAGAAGGATATATTGTATCAATACAGCATGGGGAATACAGCCTTAACACTCTACACAAACACTGGATCCCTACACCCTATACCTGAAACTAACACAATGTTGCAAATCAACTAAACTTCAATTTTTTTTTTTAAAAATTGTTCTTGCATCCTGGTAGTCAGCCCTGTTTCATGCTTCGGGTCTTCCACTTGCCTGGTCACTGAGGAGTATATGAAGATATCCCCTTCTTACAGATGGCACAACTAGGAGGGATGCAGCCTGGACAGACTCAGGTGTAGGGGGCTCGCAAGCTCAGGGTCTCCTCAGCTCCAGCAGGCATCTTCCAGGCCCCATCATTGCATCCACAGTGTCAGGGGGCTCGATTCCAGCCACTCACTCCCCCTTTGCTGGTCTCAGGGCGTAGTGTTACTTCCAGGACCCGCCCTACCAGCTACTGCACCAAATGGTCCCTGACTTTCTCTTCCATCAGCACCCCATAATAGCACCCTCTTTATTTAACAGGGGCATTTGTCCCTGATAAGTCATGGAGCAGTGCCGGGGCACCTGTTGGAGGGGACACAGGCGAGGCACATATTCCCCTTTTGTGAAGGAAATTTGCTGATGTTAATCTAACCCTAACCCTAACCCTAACCACAGGGTTAATCTAATCTAACCACAGGGTTAATCTAACCATAACCCTGAGGAGTTTGCAGGACAGTGAGGCAAAGCCTCCAGAAAACAGGGACAGAATAAATGCAGAAGCAGCCACAAAGCCTCTGAGGATTTGAGAAGTACCAGCATTTGCCACTCTAAAATATAACTCTTTGGCACATGGACAACTTTGAGCTAAAAGCCAACGAGAACCAGCAGACACTAACAGCAGTCCATAGATTCCCGCTTTTGTAAAGAAATCTTGCTTAAGTAAAGGACATCGCCGATTGTGGAGATATGTCCCCTCTGCACCTGGACCAGGAGGGCCCTTCACAACTCTTATCCTGGAGAAAGCACCTGCTTTATCTGGTGCCTCACTGAATGAATCTCACTGAAGAGCCCTTGTTTACCAAACTTTCCCCAGTCACCCTACTGCAGCTTGACTCCCCTGTCCAGAAGCCCCAAACTCTTTTTATTTTGTTAGTTTAAAGTCCAAGTTCTATCTGTCCCTTTAGGTCACTTATTGGTGGGTGCTCCTGGATGCTTAGGCCAAAGGCACATGTTAATATACTTCTGCTTGTTTTTCTCTTATTGATCTGACTTTGGTCCACCCTTTGGTTTGGTCCTCAGTAGGAGAGCCTAAGATATGTAGACTAAAAAGTATTTTCCACCTTCAACTCCTTCTGCACAGACTCACATCCCCACTTCCTTTCTCTGCAAGGCATCCTTGACATAAGGTGCACACGTTGAGCTGATGTGTCCAAGATAAAAATACCTTGCATCTCTGTAAGATGCATCTCTGCATCTCTGGGATGTACCCACAAGAGTCCTTCGATCTCCTTGACTTCTCCCAACAATCTCATGAGGAATTATTTGCCCCATTTGAGAGGTGACAGAGGATCCAAGTGATTATATACCTTATCCCTCTCTTGAGACCCTTGAAAATGAGACAGAGCCAAATGTAACTTCCTTTCCAACCAGCTCCAAAGTGACTCATCCAGGTTCACCCAGCTCATACGTGGCTGAGCAGAGACACCCCTGGGATGTTTGAACTTTTGTTGCCCTGCAGTCCTGCAGCCTCTGGACACTCCACTCTCCCTGGGAGTGACGGCCCCTTTGCAAGAGGTGACCAGGCACTGTCTGCAGTGAGCACACAGACTTGTCTTTACCTTGGCATCCCTTCCCACCCCACAGTGGCTCCATGACCCCCACATGCCATGGTCTTTCTCCTCTGGCAGAAGAATCGAAGGCTCAGATGAGCTGTGATTTGTGACTGGACATGTTTCAACAACATAGTTCCAAATCAGATGTTTCATTTACTCCATTTATCCTGAATTCCATGATGTTCAGAGCCTAACAGTCTTCAGCTTGGGCAATTGACACATCTAAATGGACTATTTGGAAGGAAGCTTCCATATGACCAAGTACAGCCAGAGCACCAGCAAATGGAATACGCAAACATATGGCAGAAGGAGAGGAGCAGATTTCCAGGCATATTACAAGCTCTGTGACAAATGGAGCTCTTGCAGGGGACAAAACATTGATCGTTTTTGTTCATGGTGGACAGCCTTTGGGGCAGAATACTGATAACTGTTCCTGGAATATTGATTCAAGTTAACTCTTCCAGGTGGTGCAGTGGTAAAGAATCTACCTGCTAATGCAGAGGATGCAGGAGACACAGGTTCGATCCCTGGTTTGGGAAGATCCCCTGGAGGAGGGCATGGCAACCCACTCCAGTGTTCTTGCCTGGAGAACCCCATGGCAAGCTACAGCTCCTCCTACAGAGGAGCCTGGCAGCTACAGTCCACGGGATTGCAGAGAGTCAGACACAACTGAGAGAATGAGCACACAGCACACAGCTCTTAAACTAGCAAAGCTCTTGAATATCAACATTTCACATTTATTTTCACATAGACTTCTTTTTAAATGAAACACTGCTGGAAGTTGTGTTTCAATACTTTGGCCTGATGTGAAGAGCCAACTCATTGGAAAAGACCCCGATGCTAGGAAGGATTGCAGACAGGAGGAGAAGGGGACGACAGAGGATGAGATGGTTGGATGGCATCACTGACTCAGTGGGCACAAACTTGAGCAAACTCTAGGAGATAGTGAGGGAGAGGGAAACCTGGCGTGCTGCAGTCCGTGGGGTCGCAAAGAGTCAGACACAACTGAGCGACTGAACAACAACAGTATTAGTTGTATGTTTGGTAAAAATCATGAGCCTGGGCATAGTTCTGGCTGCAGGAAAGCCCAGCTCTACTGACGACAGCATCAGCAGAAAGATGATGGTAGAAGCCAGGGGTGAAGTGCCCTGTGCTACCAACACCATGCCCATGTGTCCTACAGGTCCTCTCTCTGGTTGCAGACATCCTTGGATTTCTGAGCAGTTGAGGGAGAAACATGATAGAATTGGGTTTTAGGATGATTTCAGAACCAACAGATGGTATTCTGGGGGGCGGGGGGCAGTGCCTCCTTCAGAGCCTCCTGCTGTTGTCAGAGGTCTGTTCAGAACACAGAGGCATTCCACAGCCAGAGCAAACTTCACCAAGATGGGAGTGAAAGCTGTCTGAGGGCTGGTGCGGGGAGACCAGGATGTGGCTGTGGGGTCTGTATCAGTCAGAGTCCCCCTAATAAACACTAACAGTAGGGTGTCTGTATCAGCTCTGTATCTGTATCTCCAAATCCGTCTCCTTCTATCATCTCTCTGACATTCTGAGATGGGCAAGTCCTAAATCTTCATGGCAAGCAGGCAGACCAAAGACCCAAGGAACACTGAAAATGTGCTGTTGTTCCAAAGGCCATCTGAAAACTGTAATTCAAAAAGATACATGCAGTCCTATGTTCATTGCAGCAGTATTCACCATAGCTAGGACAAGGAAGCAGCCCAAATGTCTGTTGACAGAGGAATGGATAAAGAAGGTGTTGTACAAATACACAATGGAACATTGCACAGCCATAAAAAAGAAATAAGTGATGCCATTCTCAGCAACATGGATATTTCCAAATTCAGACTTAAATTGAAGAAAGTAGGGAAAACCACTAGACCATTCAGGTATTACCTAAAGTAAATCCCTTGTAATTACACAGTGGAAGTGACAAAAAGATTCAAGGGATTAGACCTGATAGACAGAGTGCCTGAAGAACTATGGACAGAGGTTTGTGACATTGTACAGGAGGCAGCAATCAAGACCATCCCAAAGGAAAAAAAATGCAAAATGGTTGTCTGAAGAGGCCTTACAAATAGCTGAGAAAAAAAGAGAAGCAAAAGGCAAAGGAGGAAAGGAAAGATACACACATTTGAATGTAGAGTTTCAAAGAATAGCAAGAAGAGATAAGAAAGCCTTCCTCAGTGATCAGTGCAAAGAAATAGAGGAAAACAATAGAATGGGGAAGACTATCGGTCTCTTCAAGAAAATTAGAGATACTGAGGGAACATTTCATGCAAAGATGGGCACAATAAAGGACAGAAATGGTATGAACTTAACAGAAGCAGAAGATATTAAGAAGAGGTAGAAAAAATACACAGAAGAACTAAAAAAAAAAATCTTCATGACCCAGATAACCATGATGGTGTGATCACCCATCTAGAGCCAGACATCCTGGAATGCAAAGTCAAGTGAGCCTTAGGAAGCATCACTATGAACAAAGCTAGTGGAGGTGAAGGAATTCCAGCTGAGCTATTTCAAATCCTAAAAGATGATGTGGTGAAAGGGCTGCACTCAATATGCCAGCAAATTTGGAAAACTCAGCAGTGGCCACAGGACTGGGATAGGTCAGTTTTCACTCTAATCCCAAAGAAAGGCAATGCCAAAGAATGCTCAAACTACCGCACAATTGCACTCATCTCACACACTAGGAAAGAAATGCTCAAAATTCTCCAAGCTAGGCTTCAACAGTACATGAATCACAAACTTCCAGATGTTCAAGCTGGATTTAGAAAAGGCAGAGGAACCAGAGCAAATTGGCCAACATCCGTTGGATCATCGAAAAAGCAAGAGAGTTCCAGAAAAAACATCTATTTCTGCTTCATTGACTATGCCAAAGCCTTTGACTGTGTAGATCACAACAAACTGTGGAAAATTCTTAAAGAGACGGCAATACCAGGCCACCTTACCTGCCTCCTGAAAAATCTGTATGCAGGTCAAAAAGCAAGTTAGAACTGGACATGGAGCAACAGATTGGTTCCAAATTGGGAAAGGAGAACATCAAGGCTGTATATTGTCACCCTGCTTATTTAACTTATATGCACAGTACATCATGACAAATGCTGGGCTGGATGAAGCACAAGCTGGAATCAAGATTGCAGGAAGAAATATCAATAACCTCAGATATGCAGATGGCACCACACTTGTGGCAGAAAGCAAAGAAGAACTAAAGAGTCACTTGATAAAAGTGAAAGAGGAGAGTGGAAAAGTTGGCTTAAAGCTCAACATTTAGAAAACTAGATCATGGCATCTGGTCCCATCACTTCATGGCAAATAGATGGGGAAACAATGGAAACAGTGACAGACTTTATTTTTGGGGGCTCCAAAATCACTGTAGATGGTGACTGCAGCCATGAAATTAAAAGAGGCTTGCTCCTTAGAAGAAAAGCTATGACCAACCTGGACAGTATGTTAAAAAGCAGAGACATTACTTTGCCAACAAAGGTTCTTCTAGTCAAAGCTCTGGTTTTTCCAGTCATGTATGGATGTGAGATTTGGACCATAAGAAAGCTGAGTGCTGAAGAATTGATGCTTTTGAACTGTGTTGTTGGAGAGGACTCTTGAGAGTCCCTTGGACTGCAAGGAGATTCAACCAGTCTATCCTAAAGGAGATCAGTCCTGGGTGTTCATTGGAAAGACTGATGTTGAAGTTGAAACTCCAATAGTTTGGCCACCTGATGCGAAGAGCTGAGTCATTGGAAAAGACGCTGATGCCAGGAAAGATTGAAGACAGGAGAAGGGGACGACAGAGGATGAGATGAATGGATGGCATCACCAACTTGATGGACATGAGTTTGAGTAAGCTCCAGGAATTGGTGATGGACAGGGAGGCCTGGTGTGCTGCAGTCCATGGGGTCACAAAGAGTCGGACATGACTGAGCAATGGAACTGAACTGATACTAAATGAAGTAAGTCAGAGAACAACGAATATCATATGATACCACTATATATGGAAGTTAAAATATGGCACAAATAAATTTATCTATGAAACAGAAACAGACTCACAGATATAGATAATAGACTTGTGGTTACCAAGAGAGAAAGTGATGTGGGAAGGATGAAGTGGGAATTTGGGGTTAGCAGATGCAAACTGGTTTATATAGAATGGATAAACAGTGAGGTCCTATTATATGGTACAGAGAACTATATCCAATATCCTGTGATAAATCATTAACAGAAAAGAATACAAAAAAGAATATATATTATATTCTATAACTGAATCACTTTGCCATACAGCAGAAATTGATGCAACTATAAATCAACTATGCTTCAATAATATTTTTAAAAGGCCATCTTCCTTGGGGGACCTGAGTCTTTTTCTCCCAAAGTCTTCAACAAATTGAACTAGGCCCACTCACCCACACTCTAAGGGATGTGTATTCTGAAAGTGAAAGTCGCTCAGTTATGTATGACTCGTTGCAATTCCCCTAACCCTAACATTTACAGTCCATAGACTTCTCCAGGTGAGAATACTGGCATGATTAGCCTTTCCCTTCTCCAGGGTATTCTTGCAACCCAGGGATCGAACCCAGGTCTCCCACATTCCAGGTGGATTCTTTACCAACTGAGCCACAAGGCAAATCCTAGGTGTGTTCTACTCAGAGGCTATTGATTTAAGTGTTAATAACTTTAAAAATACCTTCATCAAGACATCTAGATTACTGTTTGACTGAAAGTTGGGCATAGTGACCAGTCAAGTTGCCACCTGTAATTAACCATCATGGCGGTCTCAGGACTCCAGTGGACTCTCTTCTTCAACACAGAAGGCCCAAATGTGGCCAGTCAGCTTCACACCACTCTTGTTTCTGGGCCCAACATGGGAGTTCCCAGGGGACTAATTGGGCAATTCTACTGCTGGAGACAAGGGAGAAAATTTGCTCTAGTTCAACCACTGGGCACAAATTTCCTGATGCCACAGGATCCAATAGGATGACTCCTTTTCTTCTTCTACATTCCTCATCAACTGGACTATTAATCAGGCTGTGAAGGATGCAGGGCTATTCCAGTTCAACCATTATTATGGCCTGGGGCATGGTCTTAGAAGGATGCAAGACTATTCCTGTTCAACCATCATTAGGGTTCTGGGCACAGTCTTAACCTGGACCTCGGAGCTGTGGTGTTCCTGATACTTCATCAGCTTGGGGAATCTGTGTTTTCACAGAAATTAGATTTTGGTGGTATAACAATTACTCCTGGTTGTTATTAGGTGTTCATTTGTTAATTCCCAGAGAATAAGCATTTCCCTGCTTAGCATCGGTAGATCCTGAGCTGGTCAAAGTTGTACTAATTAGGACTTTGGAGGACATTTCATGGGCCTGCTGGCTGGCACCCAGGTGGTATCTGTGGGTCAGAGCTTGGCTGGGTTTACAAGTTGTGGTTCTCTGTACCTGGTGCCAAAACAGCAATTGCTATAGTGAAATAATTCTAGAGTGCGGTTTACTTTTTCCCTTGCTAGTCAGTTTTCATGGGGAAATTGACTTTAATTGATAAGTGTGTCTCACGAAAGGGTGGACTTCTTGCATTTACCTGAGCCTCCGATGGGGCATAGTCAGCATGTTTTGCTATATTCATGGGCCAGAGTTGCAGAACATGGATTTACATGTGTTTCCCAAGGAAACGTCTAAGTACATGGAAACTTCTAAGTTCTCTCCTGAGGAGCTTGATCTCAGCACAGTGAGGGTGGGGAGTCCCTCCCAGATCTGGGAGGAGAGGTAAATAGTGAAAACCTCAGAGGCTGGCTCACAGGTGGGCTCTAACGGACAAATCCCTGGCCCGGGAACAACACAGGCTGAGTTGGGCTCAGATCCAATCTCTTCTACCCTTTTTGTTCTTGTGTGTGTTTGCTTGTTCAGCTCAGAGAGTGCATTGTTGTTGTTGTTTAGTCGCTAAGCCACATCTGACTTTTTTTTGACGCCATGGACTGCAGCCCGCCAGGCTCCTTTGTCCAGGCAAGAATACTGGAGTGGTTTGCCATTTCATTCTCCAGAAGATCTTCTGGACCCAGGGATTGAACTCAGGTCTCCAGGGTTGGCAGGCAGATTCTTCACCACTGAGCCACCTGGGAAGCCTGAGAGAGTGCATAAAAATATTTCAACAAGAAGGAAAATTGACCAAATAACTCTGCTATCCTGTCTCGTTCCTCCCAACACTTAACGTCACTTTGATCAGATAAAGCCCAGGACACTCTGTCTCCCCCTAAGAACATTCACAATGATCACTAGGAACCAATTACATTGATAGTTATGAACTATAAAAAGTGCTTAAGAATAGAATACATGAGACACAATTTCATATTAAAGCACTCTCCTGCCTGGCCCATCCCATGGCTAAGCTAGCAATGTCCAGTTCTGATACATGGCTGAGGAAGCCAGATTTGGTCAAGGATGAACACCAAACTCAGATCTCTGGTTCCAGCTCTGGAGCCCATCCACAAGAACCGGGAGCTTCACAAAGACAAACAAGGGCAAGGGAGTGTCAGATTTAAAGCTCGCACATTCTAAGTCTCCTTGCTTTGTTCCACAGAAATAGAGTGTCAACCTGAAGATGGTTATCACTGATCACCACGGGGACCTGCCAAGGCATCCCACTGGGAACTAGCTCCAAGCTTATCTTTCATGCGTAATGAAGCCAGCAGGGTCATCTTAGACATCATAGGCACAGGTCTGTGACAAATAGCTTTTCCAAGACCTATGGGAAATGGTCTTGTGCAAGTTAATTTTGCACAAGGAAGAACCACGAGGAAAAAATTGTGGGTCAGGGAGGGAGCGAGCAGGCAGGGACTCAGACATCAGAGTGTTCTGAGAATATCTTCAGCACCTCGGGAGGGTGTGTGCATGCTGTAGGTGCAAGCTATGGGTACTTGCATGCTGGAGGTGCTTGTTATGGGTACGTGCACAAAGACTGAGGGCAAGAGGAGAAGGGGGCCACAGAGGATGAGATGGTTGGATGGCATCACCAACTCAGTGGACATGAGTTTGAGCAAACTCCGGGAGACAGTGAAGGACAGGGAAGCCTGCCATGCTGCAGTCCATGGGGTCACAAAGAGTCAGACTTAGTGGCTGAAAAACAATGTGCATGTGTTTCACTTCTCAGATCATGCAATGAACATTTGCAGTGACATCAGTTTAAATATGGTGCATAGAATGTGTATGTTTCATACTTCAGAGTCTGTCCCTTCTTGATATGAAAATGGAATCCACAGGTAGGATGCTGGTATGCTAACATCAATTTCCCAGAGCTCATCTGCAATTAGGAGAGTGGGGTGTGATGCAACTCTTAACTCTGTAACAAGGAAGGGTGTCATGGAGTTGGTGACTCATGTGATTGGTCAGGTGGCTCTTAGGTCTGTCTTCCATTCAGCTAGTGACAAAGATTGCAATCAAGACTTGACCTTCATCTTAAATTTCAATAGGAAAAACCTTGGGAGTGTACCCTCCAGGTTGATTTGAACAGACATTCGAGTTTTCCAGCAGGGCTTCCCAGATGACTCAGTGGTAGGGAATCTGCTTGCAATGCAGGAGACATGGGTTTGATCCCTGGGAGAAGGAAATGGCCATCTGCTCCAGTATTCTTGCCTAGGAAATCCCAAGGATGAGGAGTCTTGTGGGCTACAGTTCATGGAGTCGCAAACAGTCGGACAGGACTTAGTGACTAAATCAAACATAGCACATCTCCCGAGAGCTTCTTGGTCTACCCCTGGGACACTCTCTTACCTGTAAAAGCGGGTCCTACAATTAATCCCACATGCCACAAATGCTAAGTCTGTGCTCTGGAGCCCAGGAGCCTCACTACTGAGCCCATGTGCCACACCTACTAAAGCCCAATTGCCCTAGAACCCATACTCTGCAAGAGAAGCCACCACAATGTGAAGCCTGAACACCACAACAAGAGAGTAGCCCCTGCTCGCTCCAACTAGAGAACGGCCCAGGCAGCAGTGAAAACCCAGCGCAGCCAAAAGTAAATAAATAAATAAATAAAATCATTTTAAAAAGCAGGTCCAAATATATTGGTGAAATTTAATTGGAGAGTGGGCTTGTGGAATCAAACCATCTGACTGAAGCAGAGACATGAACGTCAGCCACACGGTCAGCCGAAGATGCCTTTATCCCTTCTGGGTCGTTAACCCTGGTGTAAGATGAGAGAAAGCATGTGTTTTTCCTCTGGTGAGATAAGAAGGATGTGTTAATTTAAATAAGGAATTAACTTTGTCAAACGATGTGCATGGGGCCAGCCAGGGTAAGATAGGAATTTTATTATGTTCTGTGGCCCAAGGTCATAGCACATTCAACTCCTCAAGAGAAGCTTTGTGGTTCTCTATTCAGATGGGACTTCTGCTTCTTCCCGTGTTTCGGGATCCACTCCCTGCAGTCACCACTGGGAGCTATAGTTTTGGCTCGCTCCTGAATGATGCTATGACTCAACAGAATCATGACCGTTGTGGTTTGTTTTCCTCCCCTGGCTTTTTATTATTCCCAAGATGGCTAAGTGGATTAAGTTCTAAAAGCTTTTGAAAAGGAAAGAAGAAGAGTTTGTTTTCTGGCCAAGACCAACAGGAAATGATTTAGGCCCCAAAGACACTTTCAGAGTGAGTTATATCGATCAAAAAGAAACTTATAATAGAAACTGTTTTCCCACTATTACTATAATGTGAGCTACTAGGAATGCAATTGTCCTTATATATGGAGATGTGTTTTTTATTTTAGAAAAATGCCTATAATTCTCTTGCATGCAATCTGGTTGGAATTGGATTGTAAACTTGCATTTGACCACAAGGCAAAGGCCCAAGGACAGTGTGGGGAGACAAACAGCACAATCAGGATGCCTAAGTTACAGCCTCAGCAGTTGTCTGAATCCATGGAAAATACTTGCTTTGCTGCTGCCCTTGTAGCTGTAATTAAATGGAAACGCACACTCTCCTATGGGCGATGCCACATCTGCTCTGCGGTTTAACCAGTGCTTTCCCAGAAAGACTGCCTTAATTAAAGACATAAATCCGTCCAGTGATCTGCACAAACACTGAATTGTGAGAGCCTGAGGAGTCTCCTCCTCCAGGTGCCACATCACGGATAGGATGAAAATGATGAATTGGAACATTCACAAAGCAAGGGCTATAAGGAAGAGATAAAGTAAGAAAAAAGTGTGGATTTGGGGATGTGTTAGAAAACCAGGAGGCCTTTTTTTTTTTTTTTTCCCCTCAACATGTTTCCTCTTCCATCATTCTAAAGTTTCTTTATCAGGGACTCCCCTGCTGGTCCAGTGGCTGAGACTCCAGGACCCCAGTGCAGGGGGCCCGGGTTCCATCCCTGGTCAGGGAACTAGATACCACATGCTACAACTAAAGATACCATGTGTTAGAACGAAGATGCCACAGCTAAGGCCTGGTGCAAACAAATGAATACTAAATAAATGCATGTTCTTTATCAAAGTGTGGGTTCCTAGGACATGAATGTGGCCTGGGAGATCAAAGTCCCTTCCTTGTAAAGTAGTGAGGGGACCCTCTGGAGTGCTCCTGGTCACTGTACTCCACACCCTCCTACACCCTGACTGCTAAACATCCCAGAGAGATGCTCAAAGCTTCCCCCTGGAAAGGCTACCTTCCCCTCCTATGAGTGGGTTTAGAGAGGGGAGCCTAGAGGATGCTGGAAGCTGTGTAGGACCTCAGAGAATGACAGTTCTAGAAGGAGTAAGGCCTCCTGGTCTGTTTTTGGAGGCAGCTGCCAGTCTCAGCCAGGCTTGTGCTGTACCACCCAGCTTCCTAGAAGATCTTGGCCTGGTGGTGGAGACCCTCTTTTGGAACCCCTCCTTTCTCCTTTGCACAGTTCTCCCTCCCCTATCACTGTTTCTTTCTTGGGAGTTCTATTTCCATTTCAGAAAACAGAGTAACTTGATACATGAGAGGCTCAATGGACTCTGGTCAAGGGAAATGAGACTTTTTCTTCCTTTGAGATGAAAGTGAATGACCTGGGCTGAGGGACCAAGGGGGTTAGGACAGGGAACCTGAGAGGGACATTGATGCTAGTTTGTGTTGGCCGGGGCCTCGAGGGGGAATGTGTAGATAGAGGGCTGGGCCTAATGTTCCCTCCTCTGCTGATAGAGGCTCCTGTTTGCACAGAAGGACCAGTGCATCCCCATCACTAGGAATAGAGGAAGTCTTCATGACCCTCCTCCACCAGACCTCTGCCTCAACCCACATCATTACCATGCAAGAGAAAGGCAGGACAGTGTGGCTCGTTTTGTGAAATGGCCCGCAGCAGCTCTGCCCGGCCCCAGCTTTCTTGGCAGAAGAGGTGACATCCCATGGATGTCTCTACAAACGTGAGTTGCTGTGCACTTAGCTGGATGCCCACAGTTACCGCTCAGCACATGACCCCGTGACCACTCACAAGATGGACCCTCTTGTTATAGTATCGTGAGTTCATATCAGAAGTTGTAGGTGAAGCAGAACCTTCTTCTCTTGGCTTCACATTTCCCTGGGAAGGGACAGTAACACCCATGGCCTCCCCCGACCTCTAGACAAGAATCACTGGTGAGTTTGGGAAAGGGAAGTGGCTCAGATGGCTTAGTTCTGTCTTCATCTTGTTCCGTTTACAGCCTGCCTGTGGTGACCCAGGGGTAGGTAAGTCTCACTTGGAGGCTGAAAATCCAGATGTCCCCTGTGGCTGTAACCCTAAACCACATTCTCCAGTTTCTGGCTTATCAGTGATGTTATTGCTGTTCAGTCACTTAGTCATGTCTGACTCTCTGGAACCCCATGGACTGCAGCACCCCAGGCTTCCCTGTCCTTCACTACCTCCTGGAGTTTGCTCAAATTAATGTGCATTGAGTCAGTGATTCTATCTAACCACCTCACCCTCCACTGCCCCCTTCTCCTTTTGCCTTCAATCTTCCCCAACATCAGGATCTTTACCAATGAGTTGTCTCTTTGCATCAGGTGGCCAAAGTACAAGAGTTTCAGCTTCAGCATCAGTCTTTCCAGTGAATAAAAAGTTTTATTTTCGTTGGCTGTTTTTTTTTTTTTTTTTGTCTTATTACCTGATTGCACCAGCACACATGTGAATTCTGAACCCAGCAATGACTGCCCCCAAACATGCCTGACTGGGTACCTGTGGCAAGAGGCCTTGGGCTGGGAGAGGGAAAGGCAGAGGGAAGAAGTGTCTTCACCTGCTCAGAGTCCCCTTCATGGCTTCAACCTGGATTTGAGCTGCTTCATTTTAAAACTTTTTCATCTCAGCCAGAGGGTGGGGAGAGCATGGCCCTCAGGAGCATGGCATGGATAGAAGGCACCGTGGATTGTGGCCCCTAGGAGCCAACCAGTGTGTGGGCAAGACTTTCACACTCTGTGCCAACAGGGAGGAGCATTCTGTACAGTTAGTCTCAATGTGGGAAAAGAAAGAAGGGAGTCCTGGTGAGAAAAGAGAGACACAACTTCTGATCAGTGTTGTTAATGTGTCAGGGTCCAGATATAGTAAATGATCAAAGAAAAATGAGGCAAGGTTTTTATAATGCCTCTTTTTTTCTGGATGATAATAATATTATATTGACATGTGATACTCTGTCTATAAGACAGCTAAACTGGTTTGTCCATGAATCTCCATTGGACTTTCTCATTTTGCTATTGACTTTAGGTTAAGAACAAAGGGATGCATGGATGCTTGTCTATAAATCACCACCTATCTTTCTGCTGAAGAACTAATTATGCTGACACCCCCATCTTTTTCACTGCATTTATTACAGTGGTTGTGCTCTGGGATGAGCAGTGGATGAAAGAGAACACTGCGAGCTTTGTCTGTATCTCTATCCTAGGCCATCAATCTTCTCAACAAAACAAGGCAGGAGGTGTCAGCCTTCCAGAAGGGATGGGATAAAGGATGTGCTGCTGAAACAACTGATTATTATGCATTTGCATATGAGAACTTGCAATTTGTACCCATCAAACTTGCTTCTCCTGTGCTTGCTTTGGCACTTTGTTTTAAAGTTAATTTTCAGTAAACCCACATCCATGGAGGGAACTTTAGAATGATCTAGAAGGGTCTGGTGCTGTGGATATGTGTGTGTTTAGTACATGTTTAGTTGCATTTTTTTAAGTACAAAATAAATATGCCTCCATTACAGAAAGTATAGAAAAAAACAAGCATTGCTTTTCCTGTTGGGAGTTACACAGGTTTCTAAGACTCCAATTGGAGACCCTCCAAATGAGTGAGATGGTCCAATGGATGGCTGCAGGAGAAAACCCTCGATTAGGGGTTCTCAATGTGTGGAAACTGGCCAGTAGCAGCACAGAAGCTTCTAGAATTGCAAGTTCTTGGGCCCCACTCCAGACTTATTGAATCAGCAACTCTGAGAGTTGAGTTGGCAATTTCTGTATGAACAAATCTTCCAGGTGATTTTGAACCTCTGCTCGAGATGAGACTTGAAAAACAAGTGGTGACTTAATACTTTGTGGAAGACATTCCCAATGAGATAGGCCTAGGAATGGTCACATCTCACAGTAGAATGCCGGTCCTCTCCTGTGGGTGTGCACAGCCTAAAGACAGACACAATAAGACATGCAGAATGTCAAAAAGGTATTGAAATTATGCCCAGTTTTTCCCAAATACTAGCAGTGTGTGTGTGTGTGTGTGTGTGAATATGTGTGTGTGTGGCAGTGGCATGGGGTGGGGAGATGGTACAAGATAATTCAGTTTTCTTCTTAATTTGGAAGAAGTCTTGGAAACTCAACCTGATATCCATTCAGAAGACAACAAATATTTAATGAACTGCTACTATGTGCCAGAGACTGCTGTATATGATGAGGAAACATTGGTGAATAACTCGGGAGAAGTCCTCCCCTTCTACACTTTATTTCCTATGGATCCTACAACCTTGTAGGATCACTTTTAAACCATGATATTGTGTAATGGGTGATAAGAAAGTGTGAGCAGAGAGAAACAGACCAAAGTTTCATTTGGAATTATCTGAAATGTGATACATTACTGGTTTTTTGTCAATGACATCACACTCATAATTACATTTCCCTTTAATGTTCAGTCAAGGATGATGACAATGAGAAATGGAGAGATACTCTCGGGAGCCTTTCTGCTACAAAACAATCGGTTCTTGCATAAAACATAATTTTTATTGCCTCACTGGGTTTGCATGGAAAACTTGAAGAGGACTTAAAAGGGGGAGCTAGAAAAGCAAAACCCTTGAGCTGTGAACCACATGTATAGCAAAGCTTCCTTGCAGGAAGCCAAGAGCAAGGAGAAAAATTAACTCCAAGATGCCACATAAAGTCTGGAGTTGTGGAAGGAAGATAGAGTAACCATGAGTGGTGGCTTCCACAGACTTAGGGCCGAAGTGAATAAAAATCCTCTTTTGAGGAAAATATTCTCCATTTATGTACCTACAGGAAGGTTCACTGTTTTGAGCTCATGATCAAAAATCACCAGGACAATCTACCAAGAGTGAAAATCTGCAGAAATAATACATCCAGATTTATTTTCCCAAGAGATGAAATGCTAAAATTATTATGAGAAGAATACCAAAATAATAGTGTGAGGAACATTTGAAGAAAAAATGAAAATAGAATTGCAAAATGAGGAAGCAGCAACAGGCAGACTGAGCAAAAAAAACAGAACTTTTTGAAAATGAGGGTAAAATTATTTAAATGAAAAATTTAGTGTCTATGTTAAAAAGCAAACTGGGCACAACTAAGGAAAGAATTAAAGAACAGGAAGATAGACCTCAAGCAATAACCCATCACATACCATGGAGAATTAAAAATAAGAGAAACAAGAAAGATTAAAAGGTATGGACAATTGAGTGAAAGATTCCAGCATAAATCTATCTGGAGTTCCAGAAGAGGAAAAAACCTCAAAATGAGAAGAGATAATATGTTAAGATGCAATAGCCAAGGATTTTACAGCATTGATGGAAGATATGAATCCACAGATGTAAGAAGCACACTGCCTCCCAAGAATAAGTGGAAAAAAATCCACTCTCTTTGGCGTCTTGTGGTAAAAAGTGCAGATAACCAAACAGAAAGGTGCAAAACGTAAGGAGACACACAAAGAGAAAAAAAAATCTGTAAAGGGGCGACAATTTGTTTGACAGAAAATATCTCAAAATGCAAAATGGAAACTGGAAGAAAGTGGAGTCAAACCTTCAAACCCTTGAGAAAAGTTGAATATTAGACTAGAACTATGATTTCAGCAAAAGACAAAATAAAGATACATTGTTGTTTAGTCACTAAATCATGTCAGACTCTTGGGATCCCATGGACTGTAGTCCACCAGGTTCCTCTGTCCATGGCATTTCCCAGGCAAGAATACGGAAATGGGTTGCCATTTCCTTCTCCAGGGAATGTTCCTGACCTAGGATTGAACTGATGTCTCTTGCATTGGCAGGCAGCTTCTTTACCACTGAGCCACCAGGGAAGCCCAACGATATTTTAGATAAATAAAAATAAAGTGAATTTACCACCCTTCCACTTAACATTAGTAAGTAATTATACTGTAAGGAGAAGAAAAATGACTCCAGAAAGAAGGTGTGAACACCAAAAGGGATGGTGAAGAATGAAATGGGTAAATTCAAAGAGATTTATCTATACCCTCAGAGCCCAGAACACTGTCTGGCACAGAGTTGGTGCACAATTATTTTTAATAGGAAAAGTATTTGCATAAAATAATATTTTCTAATTCATGAGAATTTTGAGTAGAAATATCAAGGTCAGAAGTTGCACTGTTTTTAGGCTCTTGCTTTGGTTACCTGGGTGTTGTAATGTTGCCTTAGGTTTTACTAAGTATTCATGATGAATTTCCAAGGAAAACTACTGAAAGGGTAGAAATGGTACATAAATTCTAAGCTAAAAAAAAAAGTAAAAAGAGAAATAAAAAACTAAAGTGCAAAGACTATGCTAATGATACTAGGTGCTATTCTAAAATTTTTCATATAGTAACTCATTTAATCCTTATGTGGGCCACTATTACCACGTTTACTTTTATAGATAAGGGCACTGAGAGATTGAGTGATTTGCCCAAAGTCACACAGCTAGAAAAAAATAAACTCATAAAAGGAGAGGCAAGAAAGGATGGAAATGTAGTAAAAGTACACAAATAGTAGAAGGTAAAATTGTGGAAATGAATGCTATATATCTGTAATTACAATAAATGTAAATGGACTAAATTTGCAAGACATAGATTGTGAGATCCAATTTTTAAAAAGACATTCAAACTTATGCTTATAAGAAACCCACCTTAAAAATGAGGATAAATGTTTAGAAACAAAAGGATGGAAAAAGACTATGCAATTAAGAACCAGTAGAATGTATAAATTAATGTCAGGAAAAAGTAGCATATAATACCAACATGTTTTAAAAGAAATAAAGTTAATACATTATGATATATTGGTCAATTTCCCAGGAAGACATAACAATTGCACTTTGTATTCACCTAATAAAATTGCTGCAAACCATATAAAGCAGTACCTGATGGAATTATAGGGAGAGATAGATAAATCCATAATCTTATTGATCTTTACCAAAATTATGACTAAAGCAGGCAAAATTTCCAAAGGAAGAAAAAATTAAATAGCAGCATTGATGAATGGGGTACATGGAGTGCATACCCAACAAACAGAGTAGGTGCTTTCTTCCCAAGCGCATACAGAACATTTACCAAAATCAGTCCTGTAATGAGAAGCTCCTAGTAGCCTTTTCTCTGTTGATGGTACATTAAAAGGCAAGTGTTATCAACTGGATGAAGAGGGCACATCTGCCAGGTAACCATGTCCCTAACCTGACACAGGGCCAGATTGGGTGCTATGTACAAGATTTCTGAAGTTGCCGTGTTGTCTTGGGGGACTGAGAGGTTGAGTCTGCCAGACGTGTACTAGGTTTTGAGCTTTGCATGGATTATCTCATTTAAACCTCATCACAACTCTGCCAAGAGAGTACGATTACCATTTCCTTTTTCACATGAGGAGGCTGAGGCTTAGGAATATAGGAATCATATCACTAAGAACAATGCTGCATCTTAGGTCTCCCTGGCTGACTCCATCCATGGCGCTAAAGTCTTTCTTCTT
The DNA here is from genome assembly GCF_963930625.1 of Muntiacus reevesi. Taxonomy (NCBI): domain Eukaryota; kingdom Metazoa; phylum Chordata; class Mammalia; order Artiodactyla; family Cervidae; genus Muntiacus; species Muntiacus reevesi. The sequence continues at coordinate 94,409,133 of NC_089253.1, read as the reverse complement.
CCTGAAGGGAGGAGAGGGCCAAGGGTTGGACATTTGAGTTTCATGGGGCTGTTCCTCACTGTTCTTAGGACTTTGTGGGATCATTTCACTATGCTAATGATTAAAGTGTAGCTAATGCTCTCTTCCCCAGGTCTACCTGTACAGTGCATCACAAAGCATTTGGACTGAATCCCAGCTAAGGAGGAAATCATGCAAGATAAAGTGAGGGATAAGTGTTTACCATTTAGGGTTTTCCAAAGTGGCAGGAGGCTTAGATAAAGAATGAAAACTGTGAGAATATCAGCACCAGTCTTCTTCTTCTTTCTTGAAGGCAAAAACGTTTGTCCCCCATCCCCAAGGTCCTTGGGCTCAGCTTTGAGCGTATTGTCTAGAGGAACTGGGGGAGGCAAGGCTGTGAAACCCCTCACTCACACTCTTGGCCCATCCACTAACTATTCAGTAAAAAGCCCCAAGTGAGACATTAGTAATAGAACTTCTGTCAAGACCCTGGACTCCTAATGTGCTGGGAGTCAGGGATGAGATTCTGCTTAATTATGGGGCTAAGATTTGAACTCAGGTCTTCAGAGCCATAGACCCTGTTGTGCTATGAAGCCTCCCCACTGGCCAACCTCCACTGCAAGATGTGAAAGTCCTGGGTTAACCTACAGTTCCCCATAAAACACTTCCTCAGCCATCCTTCCCTTGGTGGCAGGGCTCCCCCTCTGCACTCCCAAAGTCCCAGCTGTGTATCCCTAGCACATCCCTCTCTACACTGGGAATTGCAGGGTTCTGCTTGTCCCCCACTAAGACCATGGATAAGATTGTGACTCATTCATATCTGTATCTCCTGCTCCTGGAACAGTGACTGTCAGTAAAGGCTTTTGTTGATCAATGAAGAAAAGTGACTTTCATTTTGCAGTGGGATTTGCAGGGGAAGCAAACATATTTCAGATTAAAGAATGAACATTATAACGTAAAATAGCTTATCACAACCATTTACTGTCTCTGCCACAGACAGGATGACAGGAGGGATCACAAGAAGGTCACAGAGGGTGAGTTTCGCCATCAAAAGTCATATCGACCAAAGTCCATTATGACAAGTGGGGAGGGTGAGAGTGGGTGGGCTCCAATGCATTAGTGATTGTCCCAAATATGAGAAAATTGATTGGTGACAAATTAATCCTGGCAGCTTTCATTTTTGATTTCCTTTTTGAATTATATGGAATGATTAAAGTGTACCCAAATAGAAAAGAATAAGACAGGACAAAGAGAGATACATGTGCCATGTATTGATTTCTTACAAAAATAGTTGAAGAGTAGATTTAATTTAACTAAATGGTAGTAGTAATATTGACAGAGTAATCATACTTCTAACAGCATTGCTGCTTCTTAGGGCTCCCAGGCTGACCCTGTCCAGTGGGCTGAGGTCCTTCTTCTGCCTGAGGGCAAGGGAGGGTCAACAGATGGATACTTGAGTTGCATGAGACTGTCCTTGCTGTCTTTAGGACTTTATGAGATTATGTTTTTACTCTAATGAGTAAAGTGGAGCTGATGCTCTCCTCCCCAGGTCTATCTAGAACTACATTGAGCCTAAATCTCATCTAAGAAGAAATAATTCAAGAAAAGGCAAGGGAGAAGTCAGTACCCAATTCTGGTTTTCCAAAATGGCAGGAGACTTGGATAAGGAGAGAAAAATGTGGGAATATCAGCACCAGTCAACTTTCTTGAAGGTGAAGACATTGGTTCCCCTCCCCAAGGTCCCTGAGCCCAGCATTGAGCCTGTTTTCTAGAGGAGCCAGGGGAGTCAAGGCTGGGAAACTCCTCACCCACACTGTTGGCCCATCCCCCAGTCATTCATCAAAGAGTTGTGAGTAAGGAGTTGGTGATATTGCTGGGACCAGGATCATGTACTCCCAGCATGCTCCAGGTCCTGGAGGAGATTCTCTTCCTCCAACTGCTTAATGAGAAGACTGGACGAGAACAGTGGTTCTCAAGCTCAGGTCCATGGACAGCCTATGTAAGAATCATCAGGGAGCCTTAAAAAATGATGGGATTCCTTAAAAGCTAACTCAACAGTGGGGTGCAAGAACGTGCATTCCAAAGCCACCTCAGCAGTCCTGATGCCACTAGTTCACATCTATATCTGTATTCTTGTCCTAGGGCCATTGTGACAATGTCTCACAAATCAGGGGGCTTTGAAAAAATGCAAATTTGTTCTGTCAAAATTCTGGAGAGAAAAAATACACAATCCAGGTGCTGGCAGACACCTTCCCTCCAGAGGCTCTAAGAAGAGTCCACTCCTCACTTCTGGTTCCTGGTGATCCAGGTGTTCCTTGGCCTGTAGCTGCATCCCTCCATCCTCTGCCTCCATCTCCACATGGCCTCCTCCTTTTTCTGTGTATTTCTACTGTGTCTCTTATAAGGACACTTGCCATTAGATTTAGGGCTAGATTCTTGAGAGTCCCTTGGACTGCAAGGAGATAAAACTAGTCAATCCTAAAGGAAATCAACCCTGAATATACATTGGGAGAACTGATGCTGAAGCTGAAGTTCTGATACTTTGTCCACCTGCTCAGACACTACCTTGCAGTGGCTTCACCTGTGACCTGGCAAGGGGACACTCTGCTCTCTCCCCTGCTCTGTGTTTCCTCATAGCCACCACATAAGACACATCACCTAATCACTCAGCTGGTTCTGCTGAGTGGGTGCTCAGGCCTGGGGGTCGGGTGGCACTGGGGAATAGTGAGTGTCTTCCCCTAGCTGATCCTTGGGGGAGAATGTGTTCCTCCTCCACCCCAAACCAGTGCCTTGATGACTTCGGCTGGGTAGCTTCACCTCCAACCTGAGTCCACAGGAGTTTTCATGGGAAAATGCCAGTGAGAAGGTGGCAGGATGACCAGAGCCATCCTGGCTCCTTGTCCTGCAGTGGACTCTGAGAAGCCTCGCCCACCTCCTGTCCTGCAGCATCAGCATTTTCCTAGAACTGTTTCCACCACACTGCTCATCCCAGAAACCAGAAACTCAGGGGCTTCTTGCTGAAATGATCTGACTAGCTTCCCCTGGCTGACTTCCTGAGCTCTGCCTGGCCCACCTGCCCCTGAGGCCAGGAGGGCTCCTGCTCATCCATGTCCTTACTTCCGCCCTCGGCAAACACCCTTTCCTCCCAGGTATGCTCTTCCTGCCCTGGAGATTTTGTTGTTTAGTCTCTCAGCTGTGTCCAATTCTTTGTGACCCCATGGACTGCAGCATGCCAGGTTTCCCTATCCTTCACTAACTCTTGGAGTTTACTCAAAGTTATGTCCAATGAGCCAATGATGCCATCCAATCATCTCATCCTCTGTTGACCCCTTCTCCTTCTGCCCTCAATCTTCCCCAGCATCAGGGTCTTTCCCAATCAGTAGTCTCTTCCCATCAGGGGGCCAAAGTATTGGAGCTTCAGCTTCAGTATCAGTCTTTCCAATGAATATTCAGGGTAGATTTCCTTTAGGATTGACTGCTTTGATCTCCTTGCAGTCCAGTGGACTCTCAAGAGTCTTTTTCAGCACCACAGTTCAAAAGCATCAGTTCTTCGGTGCTCAGCCTTCTTTATGGTCCAACTCTCACATCCATACATGACTACTGGAAAAATCACAGGTTTGACTAGATGGACCTTTGTCAGCAAAGTGATGTCTTTGTTTGTGAATATGCTGTCTAAGTTTGTCATAACTTTTCTTCCCTAGAGACCCACCAGCATCCTGTCCTTCTGAGGGTCCCATCAGCTAGCTGCCTCCTTGATGGCCTTCCAGGCTTCCCCTGCCTTTTGCAGCCACAAGAAGTGGCCTCTTTTATTCTCTCTCAGCTTGCTGTTCTATTTTAATGCTGTTTGATGTTGTGCTGATGTCCATGGCTGACAACACACCCATATCTGAGCCTCCTCTGTAGGCAGCCAAGGTCAAGGTCACGGCTGGCTGTGCTCATGGTGACACATGTGTCTCCACGGTGACAGTGGCACATGACCCTCGGGCAGCCCACAGTGACAGTGGAGGGGACAGAAAGGCATGGGTCCCTCTCATGTTCTCGGCACCATTCTGGGCATTTCCCTGGTGTTGTTGCTTCTAGCTCATGGAATGGGGAAGGGTGCTTGCTTAGGGACCTTGGTTACTGGAACGCTTTGAGCTTTCAAGTGAGATTAAGCTCTTCCAAAAGCAAGACATTTTCACCAAGAAGTATTGCAACAAAACCCAGGGAGCCAGGACAGAGGGCAGGAGCCCGGACAACTGACTGGAGGGTGATGGTGTTCTGGGTCCCTGTGGTCCTTGAAGAAGGAACCCGTCCTTTCCTGTGGTTAGAACCAGGATGGAGTCCTGGAGATGTTTAGTTTAACTCCTCCAGAGGCTGCGGATGACTCTAGGAGCAACCATTTTCAAAGTTCTTTGGAATTATTTTAGGTGTGACCCTTCTATCATGTCTCTGACAAAAGGGAAGAGAAAACTCAAGCCTCCTGATACCTGACAGATGCTTCATAGGTGTTGCTGGTTCCAGGAATCCAGTAAGATATACCTGTGTGAATGAAAAGTGGAGCTGCCGTATCAGCAGACAAAGGATGCTGCAGCCATCCAGGCACTGCCACCACCCACCGCCCGCGCCCTGCCCCCCCCACCCCCCAACACATCTCCCTCCCTGCTACCATGATGAGCCCTGAGGGGACTCAGAATGGAGACAAAGAAGCTCTCAGCTGCCAAGCCCTCAGCTGCTGCAACCACCACTCACAGTGCACCCTGTGGGGACTCAGGATGGAGAAAGAACAGGACACTGGCCCTAGAGAGCTAAGATGCATATCAAAGGAGTGATTTCAATGAGCCCAGACTCTTGCAACTTCCCTATACAAAGAAAAGCACTGGGACTTCCCAGATGATTCAGTGTTAAAGAATCCACCTGCAATGCAGGAGACACAGGTTCGATCCCTGGGTCATGAAGATCCTCTGGAGTAGGAAATGGCAACCCACTTCAGTATTCCTGCCTGGGAAATTCCATGGACCAAGGAGCCTGGTGGGGGCTACAGTCCATGGGGTTGCAAAGTCAGACACAACTGAACAAAAACAACAACAACAAGTGATATATCCCATCAATCAAGTGACTAGCATAGTTTACCTCCTGAAAATATAACTGTTCTCTCTCTTAAAAATAAAAACAAAAACTAAAAATAAACAAACAAAAACTTTTAAAAAAGAAAACACTAAACTCATTAATCTGAGATGTCTAGTTTTCTTTAGCTAGCAGTAACCTTTTGATGTTCTGACTAGCTGGTCTTTGTTGCAAAAACTCCTGTGTATCCTGGCTCCTTCCTTACCTCTCTGGAACAGTCCCTCAGAGCTATTTTTGAGAGGTTGCCTCCTGGGCTTAAACCCTCAGAAAATCAACCAGATAAAACATAATTCTCAACTTTCAGATTGTGTACTTTTTTCCCTCAGTTGATACCTGGGTGCCAAGAAGAAGCAAGCCTGGTGCAGGTGCATAAGAGTGTCCACTTTGACAGCTGCTTGTCCATCCACCCATCCACCTTTTCAGAAAAACTTTGGTTCATAGGGTAAGTTTCTGGAGACGTGCTAGAATCCTGACTTATAGGCAAACCCTGGCACCCATCCCAATCCAAGCATCTGCCCAGGGGGGCTGCTGGCTAAGCACAGCTGACAAACAAACACATCAGGAAGGGAGAGGATCAACAGGAGGGCTCGCCTGCAATCACTAGTTGCTGCTAGGCTGGAAGAAGAGAGTGTCGACAGTGGAGATGGAGATCCTCAGTTAATGAAATAACGCAGCCTCTGATCCCTAGGATCACTGGTGGTAGCCAATTAAAGCAAAACCACTCTAGAAAGCAATTAGAGAAGGGAGCCCTGGGGAATCCCCAGCCTGTGCCCCTGGGAACCACCTGTCAAGACCCCAGATGATGTGCTGTCCTTCCGAGAAACCCTAGAAAGAAAATGAGCTTTAATCATCCAACCCCTTAACATTAATCACCACCCGTGAACAGGACAGACCCTGCCAAAGTGGAGTCACTCTCAATCACACAGGCTAAATAAACGAATAATTATAGGAATAAATGCTGTGATTAATGCCAGTGTGTTAAGCACACGATGGCTCCCCTCTGCTCCCCAGTCTGACTGCAGAGTCCCCGGGACTCCCATGGGGCCGCCGGGAGATGACACAAGCTCACCCACCAGGCTCGCCCTGGAAGGTCCTTATCACATTCTGCCAAGACGTCTGAACCATGCTGCGTGTCCTAGTGAATCAGGGGAGGCCGTGTCCCTCCTAAGAGGCTGAGAGGACCTCGAGGGCAGCTGGAGGGCCTCCCATGACCAGGGACACAAGAGAAATAGGGTGTAGCAGCACCCTCTGTGTGGTCCAGGGAACTGATGCTCTCCTGGAGAGAGCATCCCAGCATCCAGCATCCCAGGCCGCTGGATTCACCTCTGGGAGACCGAGCCCTGGAGAGCCACGGTGCCTCTTCAGGGAATGGGGGTGTCAGTGGGGCCCACGGATGTGCCTTCACAACAACTGAAATCTCCTGTGTCTGCTGCCACCTGCACTTGCTCGATCCAGACCCACTACAGCCATCATGTAAAGATGAAAACAAGGGTGATTTTCTTCTCCTGCTCTTTCTTATTGAAGTAATCAAGGGGTGGTGTGTTCAAGCCACTGTTTACCCAAAGGAATGAGCAGCGATCAATATTAATACCTGGACACCTACACACTAATCTTTTCAAAATGTCACACAAAAACAAGGAATCAAGAAACTTTATTCTAGGTGTTTGCCAGCCAAGGGGGTGAATCTCAATCTCTCTCTCTCTCTCTCTCTCTCGTCTCACACACACACACACACACACACACACACACACACACACACACTCCTCTTAACACCCCCCCACACACACCTCTTAACACCCACATACTTCTGAAGATGGCACCTGCACAGATGCCAACAATTCATGTGGAATTCCAGATTCTTTTCACTTGGAAAGACCAGTGTGAATCCACAGTTAGGACCTGAGGGCAGAGGACGGAAAATGCAGAGGGAGTCAGACCCTCCCCATCTGGTGTTGGGCGGGCCACGGCCACAGCACCAAGCCACCTGCTGTCAACACTTTTTAAGGTGCCTTCTCCAAACTCCACACTGCTGTTTTTGTTATTAATTGATTGGAAGCTCAGATCTAAACACAGGCGTCCTTGTCTGAGCTGGCAAGCAGTTTGTGAGTCGTGTTCAGTGTCCACACCTAGAAGGTCAGTCTGGAATTGGGGTCCAGTGCACACCTGGAGGCCCCAGAGCTGATGCCCTGGGAGGCACGAGTCTTGTGAGCGATTTGTGTCCCTTTTGGAAGCCCCCAAACACAGCCTCAGGGGATCAGCTCTCTACTTCCTTGGCCTGATTTCATTCATCAAATACCAGGTGCTTCCAAGAGCCCCAAGGAGAAACCTTGGAGATGGACATTATTCCTGCAGCATCCTCATCCAGGACTGATGTTCCTGAACTCTAGGAGCTCAGGACTTAATGGGTAAATACGCCCTCTGCTGACCCTCCGTTTCTGTCAACGGCGTCACACTCACCAGCCTGGGGCCACAGAGGCTGTGAGGTCTTGGACTCCTGGGAGCCACAGTTTTCTCATCTGAGAAGCAGGAGGATGCAGTCATTTCCAGGTGAACATGCAGGCTAGGGATGTGAACCGCAGCCTGTGAGCTGCCCACCACCTCTCCTGGGATATAATAAGCCCTAGGAGATGCCAGCGGCCTCTTTGGTTGTCAAGAGCCCTAAAAATATCCATCATTAATAGTGCCATGCGTCTTTATTGATTCTTCTCTCCTTGTTATTGCCATCCACACATCTCGGCTGACTGCTTTGCAGACTGGATGGGTCAAGGTGAAGGGTGTCTTCTCTTTGCCATCTGCCTTTATCTCCCTTGACTGCACCCCAAAAACCCAGCCTCTCAGCCTCCAACAACAGAGGGCAGAGTGAGGGCCCAGCTCTCTCAGCTTAGCTGTGGGGTCTCGGTGAAAACCTTCCATGTGAACATTCAAATTCCTGTGATCCTGACTCCTTCCTGCACCTTGTGCAAGAGGATGAAACAGATAGGGAAGCAGGCTAATGGCCATACACCTGATGTAGGGACCACATGCTGTCCTTGGTCCCTCTCTCGCCTCTGTAACTCACACGGGAATTCCACTTCCTTCAAGACAATGGAAAACAAATCCAAAATGCACCTCTGAGAAAATGATAGTCAGAGCCAGAGCTGATTAGCAGTGAAGCACGAAGGAATCCTTGTCAAACCACTTTCAAACCAGCAGAGCTCTTTCCTCAAGGAAATCATGCATGGAAACAAAACAAGGCTGATGTTCTATTAGTACCAGTCTATTCTACAAGTCTCAAATTATTCTGTCTCACTGTCTTCAAGCAAAATCAATAAGAATTGAGAATCAGGAACATCAAAATCACAACTGAAATCTGTAGAAGAAAAAAAAAACATCTTACAGAAACCTTAGTTTTCAATATTTTGGGGGCAAAAACCTGAATTTTTTATTTCTGTATATAAGTTGTTATAAATAGAGACAATTTTTAGCCTCTCATTTTCAAGTTATTTCTCCTATAGGCTGATCTAGAAACTTGAAAGAGGAAAAGCAGAAAATGTGGGTCTAGTGTTGAATCACTGAGTCATAACAGCTTGCAAGCTTTATCATGAACTCTAAAAAGAATTAGGCAAGAGGCATCCACAATTTATGACAAGCTCTAAGACAATGAGTCATCAGTCCCCTGTGACTCCTGGGCTCAGCACACCCCCTGTCTCTTGTAATTCCCAGTGCCCCTGGCGGGGCTGCAGATCCAGGGTGAGATGGAGAAGAATCTTCCTGGCACAGTTTTACGAGGCTGAGTTTGTATCATCCTGATTCAGAGATACAACTTCCTAATCACTGACATTGCATACACAATTCAGATGCATGCACAGGCAAAAGAAAGTTCATCCCCAATCTGCAGAAAAGGTATTCATCAGTGCCAATAGTTTCCATCATATTAATAATACAACATGTAGGAAAGAATGTCTGTGGTTTAAAATGTCTATGTGGCTTAAAGACCTTCTTGAGTACTCTGTAGCTCAGTCATGTCCAACTCTGCAATCCCATGGACTGTAGACTTCCAAACTCCTCTGTCTATGGGATTCTCCAGGCAAGAATACTGGAGTGTGTTGCCATTACCTTCTCTAAGGGATCTTCCTGGCCCAGGGATCAAATCTACATCTCCTGATCTCCTGCATCTCCTACATTGGAAATCGGATTCCTTACCAGTGGGAAGCTCTGGCTTAAAGACCATTTCACTCAAAATGTAAAAGGCTCTAAAAGCTCTTCTGAGTCCCAGACAGAAGCAATGAAGATCAAATAGTCCCCTTGTAGTGAGTGACTCCCAGTCTTGAGAGTGCCAGGGGTCTAGGTTAAATCCCACTGCCATCATCCAAGGTTGTTTGCATCTGACTTTGTAGTTAAGGAAACCAAGACCGAGAGACACACAGTGAGGGTGCAGGAGAGCTAAGGCTCATCTGTCTCCCAAGTCCTCATTCCTTTCAATGTGATGAACATATGGAGAAACAAAGAGGCTTCTAGGGGCTCTCAAGCTGGCCCTAAAGACTTCTTCCACTCCCATTTCCACCATCGTCCCTTGCATCTCCCTGCTTTTCCTTCCCTCACACCCAAAGTCCTTACCCCTGAGTATCTACCTGGCTTTCTCAGTTGGCCCCTTCCGCCTGGGCTCATATGTACCTTTTCAAGGAGACTGACCCTTGCCACACTATTTGAAGTCACCCCTTCCCACTTACTGCCTAACACACAGCATTACTGTTAATCATCTATCTACACCACAGTCAAGGAAGCTCTGTTTGTGGCCTGGAATAGCTTGGCATGGTTCAGTTTATGTCAGTTGACTGGGCCAAGGCACCACCGATGTGGTCAAACATTATTCTGGATGTTTCTAGAAGGATGTTCGTGGATGAGATGAGCATTTTAATCTGTGGACTCAGAGTGAAGCAAGTTGCCCCCCCAGCCCCCCTCCCACCACCCAGTGTGTGTGGGCCTCAACTAATCAGTTGAAGATTTAAGCATACCAAAAGACTGATCCCCCACAAACAAGAGGGAATTCTGCATCGGGCAGCCTTTGAATTCAAACTACAATGTCAATTCTTTCCTGAGTCTCTATCCTGATGACCAGTCCTGCAGTTGTTGGAACTTGCCAGCATCCATAATCATTTAAGCCAATTCCTTACAATAGATCTCTCTATATGTAGGCATGTTCTGTTGATTCTGTTTATCTGGAGAACTCTGGCTACACAGAGCTCACAATTGTTTGGTGAATGAAGGCGTGAAGAAATGAATGAGTGACCTTGCAGGAAAAGCTGGACCTGATGACTGCATCATGGGCAGTCCTAGAGGGAGATAGCCAGCATCCTTGTGGGCCTCTTGGTCCTTTCCTGTTAACTATGTGAGGACTTCCCCAAACACTGAATACCACAAATTTCAGGAGTTCATCACCCAAAGCAACCACCTTCCCTCTTTCCTCTGGAGAAGCATTTGAGCTTCAGGATGTCAAGTCTCATGTGATCTGACTCTCCAGGGTCAGTAAATCTCCGGGGTCTGAGGGGAGTCTCAGGAGCCTGAGTTCCCTAAGTCTGCCATCCTGATGTGATTGACATTGACTAAGAGTGGCTGTGCTTTATTATGTTCTATCTGATTATTTCAAAATGGTGCAGCTACCTTTAAACTTTTTGTGTTTCCTGTTCTGGGTCTCTGTGTTTATCCTTTGAGACGACCTGGCTAAAAACTCTTATTTCACCTCCCTCTTTCCTTTTAGAAAAAATGTATCTCATAAAAATCACCAGACTGGTGACTGAGCAAACTCATTGGCATCATAAAATTTTGATTTAGAGGTTTAGCAAATGTGATGGAACATTTTTCTGTGCCCTTCTGATGTGTGCAAACTATTTTTGGCGTGTGGGCATTTACATAATATTGCCAGACACAGGCTTATTCAGCCCCCCCTCTTTTGAAATGGGAAGTGATGAGTCAAGTCAGGATGGAACAGGTTCTGAGTCAGAAGACACGGGTTCACCAAGTCAAGCAATTCAAGATGATATTCAGGCACAAAATATTATAATCAGGTGTCAAGACCAGAGTGAAATATGGTCTTCACCCAGAAAAGAAATATGGTTGTGCCCATCACCTGGAAGTTGGCTACCCCCAGCTGAATGGAGCAAACTTTGATCATCATTTGAGTGGCAGTAAACATCAAAGTCATGGTTTTTCCAGTAGTCTTGTATGGCTGTGAGATGTGGACCATAAAGAAAGCTGAGCACTGAAGAATTGATGCTTTTGAAATGTGATGCTGTAGAAGATTCTTGAGGGTTCCTTGAACTGCAAGGAGATCAAACCAGTCAATTATAAAGGAAATCAACCCTGATTATTCAATGGAAGGACTGATGCTGAAGCTGAAGCCCCAATACTTTGTGGTCATCTGGTGTGAAGAGCTGACTCGTTGAAAAAGACACGCTGGGAAAGATTGAAGGCAACTGGAGAAGCGGGCAGCAGAAGATGAGATGGTTGGGTGGCATCACTGACTCAGTGAACATGAATTTGAGCAAACTCTGGGAGACAGTGGAGGGCAGAGGAGTCTGGTATGCTGCAGTCCATGGGGTTGCAAAGAGTGGGACAAGACTTAGCAATTGAACAACAACAAAAATGCCTTGAAGTGGGGTGATGGGTACCCAGTGGATCATGGGAGGCTGCAGGCTGCTGGTGGGGCTGTGGGGACCCACTCTTTGTCCCCTCCATAAGCCCTGGGAGGGGATGCATGCACCATGGGACACATTCTGGGAAATGACTAGTTGAAAATTTCTGCCCAAATTGTGTGAAGCACATCCAGAAATGCAGATTCAAGCAACTGGTATAAAAAAGCCCCAGAATGCCCAGAATGAGAATCATCTCAAGATGAAGGGAGCCGACCACCACCCCGAACTGGAAGATATGATCTAGGATTTGTGGGAAAGAAGAAAATGACATTTGTGTGGGTTCCATGAGAGCAAACCTGGAATGGGGTTGGATGTTTGTAACCTGTTTAGGTACAATAAGCTTCTAATGAACTGTGAACTCTGTTTATTTTGTTGTGTTTTTTTGTTTGTTTGTTTGTTATTTATTTTTGTTTGTTATTTTGTTTGCTATGTGCCATGGTTAGCTGTTGACTTGTATTATTTCACTCACATCAACCCATTTTGCAGATGGGGAACTGAGGCAAAGCCAGGTCTTTGCTACTTGCCTAAGGCCAACCAAGAGGTAGAGCTCAAGTCCAGAGTCAGAGACTCTGCATTTCATGCTGTGTAGGCTGGTTCTAATTTCTAAATCACGGCTGTGTTCTGCAGATGGAAACTGGGGCTCAGAAGGTCCAGTACATTGTTTGCAGCTTTGCAATAACAGTGAGTAGTAGTGTAGTTGCTCAGTCCTGTCCAACTCTCTGCGACCCCATGGACTGTAGCCCGTCAGGCACCTCTGTCCATGGATTCTCCAAGCAAGAGTACTGGAGTGGGTAGCCATTCCCTTCTCCAGGGGAATCTTCCCAACCTAGGGATTGAACCCAGGTCTCCCACATTGCAGGCAGATTCTTCACCATTTGAACCACCAGGGAAGCCCTGCAATGACAGTGAGGGAGACTAGGTTCACACTCCAACTGGCTGACTCCACCATTGCTGCTGTTCCTGGGGTACCTTCGTCCTCCCCACCCCAGGCATCTGTCATACACTGTCTGATGGCCTCCCCTGAGGGCTGGTTGGGTAGCTGTTTGAGTGGGAAGGCATCCTGTTGGCATGGACACCACCCTAACCATGCTGTCTGCTACCCGCTTCACTGCAGGGCCCCTCAGCTGCCCTTACAAGCATCCTGCCTTCTTGCTATCATGTTCATTTTCTCCGTTATACTTCAAATTGCATGATCCACATTGTACTGTCTCACCATTGATTCAGTGGTTAAATTAGCTGCTATTTCTCTCTCCTGCATTACAGGCTCAGAATAATTTGTTTATGAATCAAATGTTCTGTGGGCTCGAAAGGAAAGCTTAATATGCATTCATTACAGCCGAGCCATAATCACCTTAAATCACAGGAATCTTGGTCCCAGGCAAGGCGCGAGTCTTGCTTGGTGCAGAAACCCATCTTTTACCTTCCGAAGCACGCTGCTCAGGCATGAATTTTCATCGGAATTCATGGAAGGGTGTGCAAAGGGGGAGCAATAAGTTTTAAAAATCTTCAGAGTAATTTCAAACTGATGCAAAATTTTTTTTTTTATATATTTCACCCTCTACATGGTCTTCAGAGGGCACCAACCACAGGTCTACCCACCTAACCTCCAGCCTGGGTCAGTATCATCAGGCATCTCACGTAGAGGTAAAGATAAATGTGGGTGAGCTCAGAACAGTGGTCGGTAAGATGCTCCACACCTCTCCTCCATCTGGGGCCTCGTCCCAGCCCCAGGAAACGCACATGCAGGTTCACACCATGACACTGCACCCAACTAAATCTTTTTCAGAAGACCCTTCAGGCTCCCCACAGCAGATACTGGCACATCCACCCCAGGGCTCTGCTCCCAGTGGATGGCAGTGCTCAGAGGACTGAGTCCAGACCCAGAGGGCCCCTCACATCAGACCCTGCCTTCAGGAGGTGCAGGGCCTCTGCCCCACAGGCCTGCTTTTCCTCATCCCCTGTGGTCCTCACCCTAACCATCACCACTCAAGTCAGAGATGGGATAGCAAGTGGCGGAAAGCACACTTCCTGGTCACTTGACATTTTAACAGGACAATTCTAGGCTCCCAGTTATGGTCCCTGCAATGGACTGAAAGCTTGTGTCCCCCCAGTATTCATATGTTGAAACCTAATCCCCAAAGTGATGTATGGACATGAGGTCTTGGGGAGGTGCTGAGGTCATGAGGGTGGGGACTTCGGCATGGGGTTAGTGACCTCATAAAAAAGACCCCAGAGAGCTCTTTTGCCCCTTGCATCACATGGGCAGACACAGTGAGAAGGCAACCGTGTGGATAAGGGTTCTGACCAAACACTGAATGTGTCCACACCTTGGTCTTGGACTTCCAGCCTCCAGAACTGTTGATAAATAAATCAGATTTATTAAATATTTATTATCAGATAAATATATATCTGTTGTTTTTAGAGAATGAACTTATGGTTGCCAAGGGGAATAGATGGAGGAAAGGGATAGTTTGGGATTTGGGATTGATGTGTAGACACTGCTATGATTAAAATGAATAAGCTATACAGGACCTACTGTAGAGCACAGGGAACTCTGCTCCATGTGTGGAACTCTGGATGGGAGGAGAGTTTGGGGGAGAAAGGACATATGTATATGTATGACTGAGTCCCTTCACTGTTCATCCGAAGCTATCACAATATTATTAATTGGCTATGCCACGATACAAGATAAAATGTTTTAAAAATAAATAATTGCCTGTTGTTAATAGGGCACCCAGTCAGTGGTGTTCTATTAGAGCAGCCAGGATGGACCAAGACAGTGCCCTTACCCTCCAGTGGGTCTCAAACAGGAGACGGTGGACTCAGAGGTAGATGAATGAGGGAGATTTCTAGGTGACCTGGCCTTGGGGAGATCCTAAGGTGCGTCTCGTGCTACCTTTCCTTAAGGTGGGTTCGGATTTATCCCCAGGAGCATTAGGATGCTGGCATAGGGTGGACCTCTCCAAGGATCTGTAAGTCTATATCAGTCTCTTCTCTCCTAAAATGCCAGACTCCAATGCTGAGACAGGGGCTAGTGACTTAGATGGGGCTGACTCATTGGAAAGGGTGGAAGATTAAAGGAAGCTGAGCTTACCAGGAGGGCCTCTGTCTGTGGATGGTGATCCCACAGCTGAGATGGGCCTGCACCACTGGGCACCCAGATCTTCCTGTGTGTTCTCCAGAGTGTTTTTCCTTCCCAATCGGAAAGAGACGAAAGCATCTCAAACCACACTGTTGGGAAAACCAAGGGTAAAATTGCCAAAGCCAGAAGCTAAGGAAATTTCCACTCTGCAAGGCAAACACTCCCCATCAGAAATTTTATTTGCAGATTTTATTACAAACTAGTTTATGACACAAATGATGCAATGCCAAGGAAGTATAAATGAATCAGAACCTAGTTATGTGTTTCAATGGTGAAATCCATGCTGTGCCCATCTTTATTGCCATCCATTTAAAACAAAGCTGGATCCATTATGGTCTTACAGAAACACACTTTTCTCCTAATCCCATGGACAATATTCTACTTAATGAAATGTCTGAGCTAACTACATCATCAGATTCTTGACTGTGACTTTGTGTGGAGAGACCAAGTCTTCATCTGTCTTTGAAAATCATAATAGAAACTCTGGAGTCAATGTTCCAACCATTATGGTGAGCAGTAGGCACAGAGGCCGTGCTGGCCAAAGATATGGGACTCTTGGGGCTAAGGATCAAGGTAAAGCAGCTTAAAAAAAATTATTCTCCTGGAGGCCAAAGCAGAAACGTTCTCACCCTCATCCCCAGCCAGGCCATTCCTCTCCCCGAGCTGAATGCCTCCACGTCTCTGTGGGCTGTGATTCACGGCCAGGGCTGACACTCAGGGGTGAGTCACCTTCAGATTATGGGGGTGTGACAGGGTGACATATTTGTATACAACACCCAAGTGCCCCTGGCTGAAGCAGAGTTTTCCTAATTACTATCCTCCCGATCCCATTAAAAAATGTAATGAGGGTGATTACAGAAAACTCTTTAAGGTAAACCTAAATGAATGAATTTGTTTAAACTGTTAATGAACTTTCAACTCTCCAAACCGGTGAGCTCTGGGGCTGGAATCACTAATTGCAGCGTTGGCGGGAGCTGAGGATGGGTGGCTGTTCTGACAACCAGACACTTAGCTTGGGGCACCAGCTCATTTATTATCTGCATCCCTGGGAAGCAGTGACCAATTACTCCATCTGCTCAACACCTCTCTTCCCCAAACAGACAAATTAAGCCCTAGACCAAAGTCCCAAGCATCAAACCCAGGTGGGATGCAAGGTGCCCACCTACTTAGAAAGGGTCTTCAAATGCAAAAGCAACCAGAAAGTGGTACCTTGAGGAAAGGGTTGGAGGGTGGAGGGGATGCACCATGGCTTGTTGGCAGGGAGGAGGCCCAAAGTGCTCTCTTTTGTTCAAAGAGACTTGCTCTTGCCAGTGGCCAAACTGTGGATGTACTGGATGGCTGCCCTTGAGGCTGGTGTTCTGGGACCCCTCTGGGTGCCCCTTGGAGCCAGCATCATTTATGCTCCATAGTCTCCACTAAGAGCAAATGTCCATTATTTCCTTGATCCTGTTCTGCCCCATTTTTACACACAAGGATTTTCAATACTCTCCGAAGCACTCAAGTCTACAAACATGATCCTTGACCTTCCAGAGATGGGATTCTATTTTACCAGAATTTGGGTCAAGGGTAATTTGCTTTCCTGCTTCTTCCCCTTAGATTCCTCTTTCCCCAAACTTACCCCACCCATTCTGGACCTTGGAGTCACCACCGTCCCTATTGTCCCCATGAGCACATCCATCCATCTCATAGAGGGCCTCAGCTCTCCATCTGTCTGTCTGTCTGCAGGGCTCGGCATGCACGGAGTGTTCAGTGAGGACTCATGAATGAAAACTGTCTGGATTCCTTAGGAAAGGCATCATCAAGAAGCTTAGAAATGCTAACTTTTAGTGGCCCCTAAACCATTTCTGAAGTTTAATGTGTCAAGAAGTATGGACAGAACTGGGAGTAACTTAATTGTCTATCCAAAGGACTCTCAACTTGACATGGGTTGAGTCCCCAGCGTGCTCTTGGTTTCTGGTCACCTTGAAGGAGTCTGCTTGAGCCGACTAATGGGTCATCAAGATTAATAAATACAGAGGTTTTGGCTGATGCTCAGTCACGTCACCTGGAGATGCTCTTTCGTGACTGATTAATTAGGGAAAACTTGGGGGTGCTAATTAGCCGTTGAGTGTTTTCCAAGCGTTAACATTCATGGTATGCAAGTGTATCAATTTCTAACAATATCTAACAAGATCATTTGAAAGTGAGATTCTCCTGAGAAATGCAATCATGGTGTGGGGAAAGTGCAGGGGCTCCTTCAGTTTTGTACAAACTCATACAAATCAACAGAAAGTTTGTCACCAATTGTACTAATGTTCTTCAGTAAACGAACAGATTGGCCAATAAATATGCATTAGATGTAATTATATCTACCTGTTGCATTTCATCCCAGAAGCAAGGACCATTACATTATGGAAGTTTGATGAATGTTTTCTCGTGCTCATATGACTTGGAAATGAGGGAGTTTGCCCAGTTGTGGGGAGGGAGCTACACACGAGGCTCGCGGCTTCCACGTGGAAAGCTCTAAATTGAAATCTGTACCTTTAGGGATTGTGAGACCAAAAGGAAACCGTTGGGCCCCCAAGGAACCATTTCCCACCATAATGAGAATTTTAAGTGGCAGGTTTAAATTCTTTGAAAAGTCTTTCAGAAATGTGTGCAAATGATGGTTTCTGAATTACCAGCAGAGATGCAATTAAATTAGAGAGAGAATATCTCCTCATTCTAATTTCCCAGCCTGAAGACCCTTCTCCCTACCCCGGGAGGAGGAGGGCACATCCCAGGTATAAGCAGCCCAGGAACCTAATCAAAGGATTCTTCAAGCGGCCCCAGATGCTGAATTGAAGCCCAGAAGGGAGAGATGCACTGTGGGAGAGACCATGTAAAGATGGCATGGAACCTAAGAATAAAGGGTCCAAGGATCCACCTTCCAATGCAGGGTTTGCAGGTTCAATCCCTGGTTGGGGAATTAAGATATCACATGCTGTGGGGCAACAGAACCTGCTTGCCACCATTACTGAGCCCAGGAGCTCTAGAGCCCACAGGCCACAACTAAAGCCCACATGCAACAAAGATCCTGTGTGCCATGCCTAAGACCCAACAGAACAAAAAAAAAAAAAAAAAGGAGAGAAAGAAATATCTTTATAAAAAGAATCCAGAGAGAGATTCCCCTGGACATTTCCTTCCCAATGCATTTGCCTCTTCTTCACCTAGTTACAAGCTAACTAACCCTGGGGAAATGTCGAACGTTAGCAGAACCCCCTCACCCTACCCACAAAAATGGGTAGTTACAAAACTATTCATTGCTCATGTACCAGTGTGGGGCTCCCTCTCAGTCCTACCCGGGTCACCTACTTGCATCTTCAGACCCCCCTGGGCAGTGCATACTTTGAGTTCCCCATGAGATGGAAGGTGCTGAATCTGAGAGGCTGTACTTAGAGCCTGCTGGTTAAGAAAGCAGGAGGCAGTCTGCCTCTTGGGTTAGCTTCCTGCCTCCATCAATTCCCCACTATGAGGATGGGTTACCTACCTGAGTCTCCTTCACTTCACCTGTAAGTTGGGGATAATAGGATTACCTGTCCCAGAGGGTTGTTGTGAGAATGAAATGTGTTCCTCCATGCCTTGCGTGGACTCCACAAAAGCGATCATTTTTATGGAGGTTAAGTGATGTGACCATTACAGAAAATCCCATACTTACAAACCTTCAAGTTGTGAACTTTCAAACATGCAAACATGTGTTCCATCAACGGCTGGTGTGAGTGAAATTGCAGCTTGCCCTCCATCTCCTATTGCTGATGATCCTTCAGCTCTACCATCTCCCCACCTCCTCTCTCTCCTCCAGTCACTAACTCTTCTTGCCTCTTCACTTGATGCCAGCCCTGTATGCCAGCTGTTGGACTGTACTGCTGTACTTTTTGAGGTACTGTACTATAAAATTAAAAATATTTTGTGTGCACTTGTTTTTCATGTATTATCTGCGTGAAAAGTATTATAAACCTGTTAATGTACAGGACTATACAGCCGACTGTGTTAGTTGGGTACCTAGGCTAATTTTGTTGGGCTCACAATTTGGATTAAGGAATGTGCTCTCAGAATGGAACTCATTCATATAGAGGGGACTTATTGTGCAAGTAAGCGGGGAAGCTGGGTTCTATCAGATGTGAATCCACTTCATGCTGTACATTGAGAAAGGGAAAGTTGAGAGAAAAATGTTTCCTGACTTAAAAAACCTTTGCTGGATGACTAGCTGAAGGATGGTTGAAAATGTGGATGACTAGCTGCAAAGCTGTTGGTAGTTAGAAAAAAAAAAAAAAAACTCTTTATTTTGCATTGGAGTATAGCCAGATAACAATGTTGTGATAGTTTCAGATGGACAGTGAAGAGACTCAGTCATGCATATACATGTATCCATTCTTCCCCAAACCCTGCTCCCATCCAGGTTGCCATATAACATGTTCCATGTGCTATACAGTAGGACCTTGTTGGTTTTTCATTTTGATTATAGCAGTGTGTACATGTCCATCCCAAACTCCCTAACTATCCATTCCCCTTATCATACCGCAGCAACCATAAGCTCATTCTCTAAGTCTGCGGCTGCTGCTGCTGCTGTCGCTTCAGTCGTATCCGACTCTGTACGACCCCATAGACGGCAGCCCACCAGGCTCCGCCGTCCCTGGAATTGTCCAGGCAAGAACACTGGAGTGGGTTGCCATTTCCTTCTCCAATGCGTGAAAGTGAAAAGTGAAAGTGAAGTGGCTCAGGCGTGCCCGACTCTTAGCGACCCCATGGACTGCAGCCTACCAGGCTCCTCCATCCATGGGGTTTTCCAGGCAAGAGTACTAGAGTGGGGTGCCATTGCCTTCTCCAATGTATGAAAGTGAAAAGTGAAAGTGAAGTGGCTCAGTCGTGCCTGACTCTTAGCAACCCCATGGACTGCAGCCTACCAGGCTCCTCCGTCCATGGGGTTTTCCAGGCAAGAGTACTGGAGCGGGTTGCCATTGCTTTCTCCCTCTAAGTCTGCAAGCCTATTTATGTTTTGTAAGTAAGTTTATGTGTATCATTTCTTTTTAGATTCTGCATATAAGGGATATCATACAACATTTCTCCTTCTATCTGACTTACTTCACTAAGTATAACAATTGCTAAGTCCATCCAAGTTGCTGCAAATGACATTATTTCATTCATTTTAATGGCTGGGTAATATTCCATTGCATATGTGTACCACATCTTCTTTATCCATTCCTCTATCTATGGACATTTAGGTTGCTTCCATGTCTTGGCTATTGTAAATAGTACTGCAATGAACTTTGGCCTGCATGTATCCTTTCAGATCATCTTTTTCTCTAGATACATGTCCAGGAGTGGAATGGGTGACTATCTACAGAACTGTTGGTTGTTTTTAACTTCCCAAAGCCCAGAGAGTGAAAGATATGGTCATGATAAAGGTAGTTGGTTCAATAAGTGTTTGGGAATCTGACCTGAGTTGAGACTCAGCAGAATGTACAAGTCTCCTTGTAGCCCAGTACCTGCCCTGCCTCTGATGCTACCATAATCCCTGCTCTGAGCTCCACTCATGCCAATCCAAACATCTGCCAGGTCCCATCCCCATGAAATGATGTGACAGGGGAATAACAGCCCCCAGGTTTAGGTTCTAATACCTAGAACCCGTGAATGCTACCTCACTTGCAAGAACGGTCTTTGCAGGAGTGATTTACTTAAGGATCTTGAGATGCAGTGATTATCACAGGTTATCTAAGTGGGTCCAAATGCCACACAGGTGTCCTCATAAGAGGGGACAAGAGGGAGGCTTGATACACGCACAGAGGAGGAGCCACATGATCATAGGCACAGAGATCGCCAGCAGCCATCGGGAGCTGGAAGACACAAGGAACGGATTCCCCTCTAGACCTTCCAGAGGGAGTGCAGCCCTGCTGACAACCTCATTTTCAACTTCTGGCCTCCTGTAAGCACAGAACTGTGTGCTGTTTTAAGCCACTCAGTTTGCAAGAATAAGTCACAGTAGCTCCAGGAAACTAACACACATGGGTCTTTCCACTTTTCTGCCTTTGATCAAACTGCCTTATTCTACCTGGAAATCACCTCCCATTCTCCTGTGTCTAACTGGTTCCTTCAAGTCCCTCAAGGCTCATCACCACCTCCTCCAGAAAGCCTTCTAAGACTGTGCCTTCCGCTCTTCATTCCTCTTCTCTTTCCCCATCACAGCAGCACTGGATGGCCATCATCTCTTTGCTTGTGTTTCTCCCTGACTAAACCAAGGGCTCTTTAAGATTGGGGATTATCCTTCCTGCCAGTGGCATGTGGCTGGGGAGGAATGATATGTTTTCTATTTGTTATTAAAAGTCCCCTCTCCAGGGGTAGGATGGTGAGGGAGATGGGAGGGAGGTTCAAAAAGGAGGGGATAAATGTATGCCTATGGCTGATTCATGTTGAGGTTTGACAGAAAACAACAAAATTCATAAAGCAATTATCTTTCAATAAAAAAAAATAAGTTAAGAAAAAGATCCCTTCTTCAAGATGGAGAGGTGCAACCACTCAAGAGGTGCACAAGATTTCCAGTGGTCTGTACCTCCCCTGCTCTGGGGTACTAGTAGGGTTAGGTTCCTTACAAAGAGACCACAGGTAGAGGTTAGCTTCTCAAAGCCACTGCCAACTATGAAGGCTGGGGTTGGGAGACACCACCAGTCACAATGGGAACCAGAGGAGCCCTGGAGAAGCTCCTAGGGGTCTTCTAGAGGGGCGTTCAGTGCTTCCTATTGAGAATGTAGGTTCAGCTCACCAAGGATCCACTGTAGCTTCTTCCTGTGCTGGGAATAAAACAAACATCCCCATCAGTGTGGAGGCTACAGAAAGGGGCCGGAATGGCCCTCACCATCACGGCCGCTCAGTAGGCATTGAATTGAGACTTGGATGAGTCACTCTGTGCCCCAGGCAAGGTCATTCAGGCTAGTTGGGCCTCAAATGCCCTGCTTCTAAATAAGGGCCTTGAACTTGGCGGTGTACACATCCTTTCCAACTCTTAAATGAGATGACATTTAATGAGGGCCTCCAGTGGAACAGTGCTGTATTGTTGACGGATCTGACCAGATGCCAGTAATATGTGGACTTGCTTCAGCATGTCCTGGCTGTTTCCTCCACTTGGCAGCTTCCAGACAAGAGACAGCAGTGTGTCCCAATGCATCGGATGTGGTTTTTTCTTCCAGCATAGAAAAGATTCTTGTCTGCATTGCTCTGCTGTCAGGGTGCCTGCCCTCACTCTGACCATCATGAATCTTTTTTCTGGTTTTTGGCCATGCCATGCAGCAAGCAGTATCTTAGCTCCTCCACCCTGACCAGGGATTGAACCTGTGACTCCAGCAGTGGAAGTGTGGAGTCCCAACCACTGAACCACCAGGGAAGTCCCTGACCATCATGAATCTTAACTCCATGGGGATGGTCTGGGCAGAAGGAGAATATCAGGGACCCATCAGAACATGATAACTGAGATCTCATTATGGAGGGACTCAGGGCTGGGGTGTTATTTGGTTTGGTTTTCTTGGCTCAGGCTGCATTCTTCACTGGCTGTTGGGTTCTGAAGACCCTTTAATGATGTTTTGATGCCATTGGAAGCAGATGAGACTTCAGCTGGACCTGAATAATTAGACTGTGGAATTAGACTAAGAATCAGAATTGTAGAATTAGAATAGAATGGGATTCCTCACCCTCTAAGATGACTGTGACAGGGTTATGACAGTGGTGGAGTATGTGGTCTGAGTCACTGGTTCTATTCCTCGCTGGCTGCGTGGCCTTGGGTGAGTTATCTCATTTCTGCAGAACTCAGTTCCCCAACTGAGATGTGCAATAAGCCATAGTAATTGCCTTATTGGGGTTGCGGCTAACCACAAAATGCCCCTTCTCCTGAAGATATTCACGTCAAAACCCTGAACGTTACTATATTTGCGAAGTCTTTGTAGATAGAAGTTTAGGATCTTGAGAGGAGATTATCTTATCACAGTGGGTCCTAAATGCAGTCGTAAGTGTCCTTACATTAATTAACAGACCCACAGAGGGAGACAGACAAGCAGACACAGAAGGCAGAGACTGGAGTGACATAGCCATAAGCCAAGGATGCTGGCAGCCACAAAAGCTGAAAGAGGTAGGAAGGATTCTCGCCTAGAGTCTCTAGAAAGAGTACAGCCCTTCAGATACCTTGACATTGTACTTTTGGGCTCCAGTACTGAGAATTTGTTGTAAAATGTGTTTTTAAAGCTACAGAGTTTGTGGTAATTTGTCATAGTATCCATAGGAAACTAATATAGCAGTTATGAGGATTAAGTAATTTAATACATGTCTAGTGCTCAGAATAAAATGAGAGCTCAATATATATCTATAATCATGCCATTAGAGTCTCCACTCTAATATGTGACCACCAGATAGAATGGGCTCAGCACACATGAGACTTTGCTGTGTGAAGATTTTTAGTAGTAGTCAGAAGTATAATACTAAGCATTTCCTCTAATAATTTATTCAGATAAAGTAGATGGAAATCACCAATGACCTCTTTCTTACTTTGCTAAATAAGTATATCAAATGTCTACTCAATGCCTAGTGAAAGTTGCTTAGTTGTGTCCGACTCTTTGTGACTCCATGGACTATACAGTTCATGGAATTCTCCAGGCCATAATACTGGAGTGGGTAGACTTTCCCTTCTCCAGGGAATCTTCCCAACCCAGGGATCAAACCCAGGTCTCCCACATTGCAGGCAAGTTCTTTACCCACTGAGCCAATGCCTAACACTGTGTTAATTTAATTTGTGATATAGTATTAGTTTTCCACAAGTCCATTCATTAATTTAATGAGTATTTTGTGAGCATTGACCATATGTAATTATAATTCTAGGTTTTGGGGGTGGAACAGCAAACAAAATACACAAAACTATATAAAGCTTCCCATGCTCAGGGAGTTGATTTTGTTCTGAGGAGAGAGGCAATAAGAAACACAAATGGGTAAAATAATAAAATGCATTAAATGTGGTGGTAATGAGTTATGGAGAGAATAAATAGAGATGGTAAGGCTTCCTTGGTGGCTCAGACAGTAAAGAATCCACTTGCAATATGGGAAACCTGGGTTCGATCCCTGGGTTGGGGAGATCCCCTGGAGGAGGGCATGGCAATCCACGCCAGTATTCTTGCCTGGAGGATCCCCATGGACAGAGGAGCCTGGAGGGCTACAGTCCGTGGGGTTGCGAAGAGTCAGACACAACTGAGTGACTGCACACTGAAGCACAGTGCGGGAAAGCCTCACCAGGATCGTGACCCCTGACCAAGGTGCTGAAAGTGACGGGCAAGGCATGAGGAGGCATCTGGGGGAGGGGCCACCCAGACTGAGGGAAAGGTGGGGGAGGCATAGAAAGCGCAAAGGTCGGCAGTGAGGTGGGTGAGGGGACTCAGATAGGGACGAAGTCAGGAAGGAAAATGGGCCATGGTGAGTCCTTGGGGTTTGATTCTGAGC
Organism: Muntiacus reevesi; assembly: GCF_963930625.1. Classification (NCBI taxonomy): domain Eukaryota; kingdom Metazoa; phylum Chordata; class Mammalia; order Artiodactyla; family Cervidae; genus Muntiacus; species Muntiacus reevesi. Next base: position 94,384,731 of record NC_089253.1, on the reverse strand, counting down.
TTTTGGGAACCATCTACAGGGTTCGGGCAGAAAGGGGACCGGACCCCACTGTGGTGACGAATGTGTGTTCATTTGGGATGAAACTAGAGGGAGGTAGTGGTGAGGGAAAAACCTGAAAAGGGGCCATGTGGGTGGTCTTGGGAGATGTGATGGGGGTTTGGCCTCAGGATACCAGAGTTGAACAAGGATGGATCCCTTTACCCTAGGACTGGGAGGAAGTAGCCAGGGAGTGGAAAGAAACTGAGGAAGATGTGGTATGAGTGAGCCAGCTGACAAGTGTGTTAGTAGGGACGGTAGGAGACTTATGAGGTCAAAGGCTGCCACAGGTCAAGGAAGGTTAGCCCAGGAACTGACCACCAATCAGTGTCCTTCGAGAACCTCAGAGAGGGACATGAAACTGAATGCCAATTCCCCTTTTTGGTAACAGCACCTGGATTTTCCTCGAAGGGAATTCCAGTTCCTTAAGACATGCAGCTCTGTGGAGTTGTCACATCAGTCAAAAGCCCCCTGTTCCCCTTGGCTAAGGCAGGGCATGGGGCCCAACTTAGACATACCTTCTCACCTTCTCTCTCCTGGAAATTCACATCTTCCACTAGCATGAAAGTGAGACTGTTATTTACTCAGTCGTGCCTGACTCTTTGCGACCCCATGAATGTATCCAGCCAGGCTACTCTGTCCATGGAGCTCTGCAGGCAAGAATCCTGGAGTGGGTTGCCATTCCCTTCTCCAGGGGATCTTCCCAACCTAGGGATTGAACCCGGGTCTCCCAAACTGCAGGCAGATTCTTTACCATCTGAGCAACCAGGAAGCCCACTGGCATAAGGGAAAACAAATCACATTACAAAAAGTCATACTTAATCCCATCAAGAAGCACATGAAGCTGTTAATATTTTCCATTTGTTCATCCTTCTACTTCCTTGAGTTTGAGTGAACTCCAGGAGGTAGTGAAGGACAGGGAAGCCTGGCATGCTGCAGTCCACGGGGTCACAAAGCATCAGATGCAACTGAGCAACTGAACAAAAACAACCACTGCTTCCTCAGGGCTGTCCTAATTCCTGGGTATTAGAAGATTTCTCCTTGATTCTACTGTACAGTGTCATTCCAATGAATGTTCTCCTTGAAGCTCAGACTTCTACCTAGACAAATAAGGAGAACTCTTAGATTGGTTGCATGCCTACTGATCATCCACCAAATACAAACATGGATTGGGAGTGAGATCCTGAAATTGGAAATTGCACCAGTGGCCACAGCAAAAGGACAATTCTGTTGAATAATCTGTGCAGTTTATTCTTATTAGCAAACCTGAAAAATCTTCTCATTTTGTTTCAGCTTTGGTTAAGGAACAAAAAGTAGAATGCTAAACCACATGTCCGTGCACTGGAGTGTTTACCCTGTCTTATTCATCCTTCAGGGACAACATTTTTCTATGATGGGTGAATTTACCCAACTGTAGTTTAAATAGTACCTCTCATCTACTATCAGTCTGTTCTACACTGAGAACCCCAAAAGAAGTTGTCTATCTCAGATTTCCTAATCATCCACGTTTATATGTACTCAAAACAATATTTGACTCACATCATCCTTATTTCTGTCTCTGAACACCACTAGCACACCCACAGGCACATACCGTGCACACGTGTGCGCACACACACACTCTTGCATCCACAAACACATGCACATGTACCACTACACAGCACACACACACCTGAGTTTTCTGATTATTCATTTACTTTTTTGGTGGGCTTTATTGTCTAAAACGGCTTCCCCTGTGGCTCAACTGGTAAAGAATCCGCCTGCAATGCAGGAAACCTGGGATTGATCCCTGGGTTGGGAAAATCCTCTGGAGAAGGGAAAGGCTAACCACTTCAGTATTCTGGCCTGGAGAACACGGACCATATAGACCATGAGGTTGCAGAGTCAGACTAAGCGACTTTCACTTTCATTGTCTGAAAGGTCCCAATTATCCCCTCACTTGATAAAGTTAGAATTCATGCCTTGAGTTGCCAACTTTGAAAGAAAGAATGGAAGACAAAACTTTTGATTTGGCTCTGTTCCTCTCCCAGTTTCATCATGCATGCTAAATTTTTAGTGCCGACATTCTCATTTAGGGGGAAAATCATTGGTTTGGCTTTTTAAAAACTATCAGATGTTTTATAGACCTTCTAATGGCATGTTTGGTGTGAAATTAATTATCAAAGATGCACAGAGTTTTAAATTAGATTTTCTCTGTTCTTCAAGGCAAACAACTGATTCTGTTTTTGTCACTAATATAAGGTTCTCGTTGCTGCCTTTTTCCCCTCTACAATGAAATGATAAAACAAATCTTCAACTTATTTTAATGTGCTAATTGGGGGTTATTACAGCTCATTTTATTTACATTGAAATAAAAAAGCACCGATTCATTTTCTTTGCACAAACAACTTAGAAAGGATTCTAATTGCCTCCTATACAAACACATATTTGTAAAGAGAAATGGTATATAAAACTAAAAGCCTGGGAAAAATTTTTGCTTGGGCAACAATCTAAATTGAATCCATGGTTTTCTAAATAGATATCTAATGCTTTTAATGGTTTCCTTTTCAAATGGCTGATTCATATGGGTGATGTTCCATACTTTGCAAGAAATAAATGCTGGTAGGAGGTAGAAAAATAAATGAATATGAAAGTATTTCAGAGCATTCTGGGTGTCCCACTCACTATTAAGGTGTTTTGGTTATTTTATTTTATTTTTTTGGTAGTAAGTGAACAAACCATTGTTAGTCACTCAGTTATGTGTGACTCTTTGTGACCGCATGGACTGTAGCCCAACAGGCTCCTCTGTTCATGGAATTCTCCAGGCAAGAATACTGGAGTGTGTAGCCATTCCCTTCTCCAGGGGATCCTTCTGACCCAGGGATCAAACCCGTGTCTCCTGCATTGCAGGCATATTCTTTACCATCTGAGCCATGAGAGAAACCTGGACACACCGGAGTGTAGATTAATTAGAAGCTGCAATTTATGCTATTGAGTCCCACACCCATGGAGATGACAAGATGCATGAATCCAGTCCTTTATGCTCACCTTTGACCCTCTTACAGATTCATCCCTCTCAATCTCCCTTCTGGTCCTTCAAGTCTCAGAATAATCTCTCAGGTTTTAAACATGTCATAGCTAATTATTGTGTGGGATGATGGATGCAAAGACATATAATCAGAAAATAATTATCAGATAACGCTTCTAATTAATACTTCAAGTCAAGCAAATACTTGTGGGAAACACTCAGAAGTCGCCAGCTTCTGCAATTACATTTTCTGCCCTTGGACTTATCCTTCCTACCTTTTGCCTCTTTCAGAATTAGAATCTTTATTTACAAGGCTGGGGGAAGTCCTGCTCCTTATGCTGTGCTTTATTTGTATAGAAAAGGAGGGAAATAACAATAACACACAAACATGGTCTTTGCAGACTCCCCAACCCTCCAGCTCCCTCTTTCCCATCCTGACTGCAGAGGACAGCAGATGACAAAGGGCTGCCACTGCCAGGGGCTCCTACTCCAGGCCAGCAACTAGTTACAATCTCTCATTCACTCCTTATGACTCATGACCCTGTGGGATGTATTTGAGTTTCTGACTTTTAAAAGCAGTGAATGGTTCCTGACTTTCCTTGTGGGAATGATTGGTTATAGATTTATGAAAGAAAACTTGTAGTGGACAGAGTCCAGTGGGCGAGGAAGACACGTGTTAACCCTGTTGCTGTGGGGGTCAAGGCTAACACAGTGAGGGTGAGAGATTGAACTCAGGTCAGGTTACAACAGGAGAGTGGAGAAGGGATTTACAGCCAACAGGAGGGCAAAGGGGTGACTGGATAAAAATATTACCAGGAGGACCTTGATTGGACCTTGAAGAAGAGGGTAAAACCACATTCCTTCTTGGGCAGGGCTCAAATTAAGACTCAGACCCACAATCCCTGATCAGGAGGCAACTCAAACACACTGCCTTTTAGTTAAAACTGCTCATCTGGTCTCAGGACTTACTGAAGCTCAGATTCTTCTGTCTGGTCACAGAAAGAATTCAGCATGAGGCAAAGTGATAGGCAAAGAGTAAGTCCATTAGCATGGGACATTTGTGAGATATACAAGCAGGGAGGCAAGAGAGTGCAGCCCTCAGAACAAAGAGGGTTACATTTTTACAATTAAAAAAAAAAAGGAAATGAGAGGAGAGAAGACTACCATGTTCCTCATTCTGGGGCAGATCTCAAGGCTTATATCATTAGGTCCTTGTTTGATGCTATATGGTTTAACTGGGACTATCATGGTGTGATTTAAATCATATGTGTATTAGCAAAAGGGTCTTCCCTGGTGGCTCAGTGGTGAAGAATCTACCTTCCAACGCTGGAGATATGAATTCAGCCTCTAGATGAGAAAGATCCCCTGGAGAAGGAAATGGCAACTCACTCCAGTACTCTTGCCTGGGAAATCCCAAGGACAGAGGAGCCTCAAGTGCTACAGTCCATGGAGTTTCCAGTCCTGGGACATGACTTAGTGACTAAATCACCACCACATCACTCTATCCCTATCACCGGGAGCTTCCTAGACTGACTAAGCAGGACTCCTGTTAAAACTAAAGTCTGATCAAGAGAGTTCCTTATCACTGTGCAGGGAAACTTAGAAGCTCGTTGGGGAGAAAGAGAAGGTTACTGGGAGATATTTTAGCAATATTCTTGCCTTGGCTCAATGAACAGGCAGAGCTTCATGTGGGAGAAGATGAGACATAAACTGACCTCCTCCTGGGATCACTAGAATATCTAGCAAGAAACAGGCTTGACTGACAGCCCTATTCTCTCAGATTGTCTTTCCTATAAACCTGGAGTTCCTGAGAATGGGATGCCAAGACCAGTGTTCACTCAGGTCCGCAGAGGAGGGGCTCTGATCCGCTATCCACACCTTTCCAAAGCCACTCTGTGGCTCACTCTCACAGTAATGAAAGGTGCTCCTGAGGATGTAAGCACCTTGCTAGGGATGGGTCACAAGGCACTGTGCTATGCTGTACTAAGTCACTTTAGTCGTGTCCGACGCTGTGACCCCATGGACCATAGCCGATCAGGCTTCTCTGTCCATGGGGTTTTCCAGGCAAGAATACTGGAGTGGGTTGCCACTTCCTCCTCCAGGGGATCTTCCCAACCCAGGGATTGAATCAGTGTCTCTTAGTTCTCCTGCATTGACAGCCAGGTTCTTTACCACTAGCACCACCTGGGAAGCCACAAGGCACTGCCAGGGTGGAATTTGGACGTGGTGTGGGCTTGGGTCCACCTTGTGAAGGATGGGTCTGCTCCCACACACAGTTCCCCACCTGACCTTGGCCCCCAGGATCACCCCCTATCTCTCAGTTCCCAGATACATGAGAAGTGTGACTATGAACATTCTAAAACAGACCTTAGATATTGGATAACAAAGTCTCTGTCTGGCTGACTTTCATTTCCTTCTCATCTTTCTTGAGACAATGGAACATTCCACACAGCTGGGACCCTGGATGCCCCCTGCTTGGAGCCAGCATCTGTGTGTTTCATCTCATTTCACAAGCATCCTGACATAGAGCCTGTAGTGTGCAGTTCCCCTGGGGCTCAGGAGGAGAGACGGCCTGGTGTGGGAGGATGGGAAGGACAGGAAGATTGACCATCGAGGCAATTAATCACACCCAGACTGAGCGGAGGGGCTGCAGGGGCCAGCTGCCTGTGGACTGGCTCAAAGGCTGCTGCCTCACTTGTGTGACACCAGATGCTATTCTCAATTCTACTGCTGGTGCTCCGCAGGAATGAGTGAGCAGTCAGTTTAGAACTTGAGGTTAGAGCTTCTTGTGCCATCATCCTGGGGGGAATTGAATCTGCCATCTCCTCTAGCTGGTTGGCCCCATCTGGTTGCATCTGCTCACAACCTACCTAGACACTGCAATTTCCTATGATCTCCCAAAGAGCACAAGCGTCCACCCAGGGGGTCCTTTGCATCCCCAGACATACCAGGTTTATGGCACCAGACACCCCCTAACTGAGTTCTGCCTGAATACCTCTATCTCCAAGGAGACACCCTCTCTTCGAACACTGAGTCCCATCTGAGATCCATGGAGCAGGCTTTGAAGCCATCTTATTTTGCAAATCCCTATGAAGGGTGGGAGAATATGATACTCCCAAATATGCCCTTTTGGCATAGGATTATTTTGAGCTAAAGGCATTTGAAAAATAGCAGGTGCAAGAAAGATGCTCTGAACCCCTTTTCTCCCTGAAAGCAGGACATAAAACTCCCAAATGGAAGATACACTGCCTGTATCAAGAGGAAAGAAACATTCTTATCATCAGAGATGGGAGTTGAGGATGAGAGAGAAGTCTGTACAAACAGACTTGTTAGAATGACTCCCACCATCCTTGAGTCTCCCCATCTGTTTCGATTTCTTTTCTGCAATCATCCTCTTTATTCAACCTGGTTTATGGGCACTAATGTTTCTCCTCTTCCTTGGGTCTCCATTTCCCTGTGGACACTCCCGTGTCAATGTGAACATCTGTATGCTTTTCTCTTGTTCATCTGCCTTATATCAAATAAAGTCCGAGGCCCAGCAGAGACCAGAGCGGGAGGAGGGCAATTTTCGCTGATCTTCTACCTTCCTTTGTCTTCTGGGGCATTCACTCCCACTTCCCCCATGTCCACCCCTTACACAGCCTGGGTTCTTCAAATGATTAAAATCTGTTTGAAAAGAAAGGCAACTTAAACATGGCCTGTGTCACTCTTATTGCTGAACACCTAATAGGTATTTTTAAAAATGTGTTACTCAAGTCTCATAGTCTTGGGAGAATAAAAAAATGATGCCTAAAGCTCCACATCTCTACATTCACGTGTCAAATCAAATGTCAGAGAGAGAGTTTCGGGTGAAGTAGAAAAGGGTAGCTTTATCACTTTGCCAGGCAGACAAGGTGGGCCACGGTGGACTCAGGCACTCAAAACCATGTGTCCCCTCTTGGGGAAGATAGTGAGAAGGTTTATATTAACTGTCCAAAGAGGGTATGATCAACTTGTGGACACTCTTCTGATGGTTTGTGGTGAGATAAATAGGGGGTCCATGTTGTCAGCCTTCAGGTCCCACTGGCCTGGGGTCTACATGCTTGTGGGCAGTATTCCATTGTTAATTGTTAATTTCTCCCAACTGGAGGGGATTTCAGTATCTGTAAAATAGCTCAAAGATACTGTTGTGTGTATCCATTGATGGGGAAACAGAACCTTGCCCCAAGACTGCTCTTGACTGCTTCTCCCTGGTCTCCCATCCACTCCCTTCCCTAATTAACAACTGTTTGAGTCTGCCTGTTGGAACTCAGGGAAGGTCATGGAGGCTGAATGAAGGCTGTTTCCTATAGTCAAAGAAATGGGGGACACAAAGGCCTTGTACCCAGGAGCCCCACAGGGCCCTGCATGCCTCCAAAAATACCCCAAAGTGCTAGTAATTCCGGGTTTCTTGATTATTGTCCTAGGACGCTGCACTGAACAGGGGAGCATGATCCCCTCCTTGGTCCATCTTGGTCCATCTGGGAAAGAATTTGGCTGTAGCTTGGCGAAAGGCTACTTCCATGGTCTGTGTGGCCCCAGCAGATAAGGGAGACTATTAGCAAAGAGCCCTGGCCTCCTCTGATTCTTACTGGTTGGAGAGACGGTAGCACTCAGAGCGGATGGCTGATGACTGGTGAGGGCCACAGATTCTAAGGAGATAAAAATAGCTCACTTCTCAAGCCCTCTCTTCTTCCTTCTCCTTCACCTAGCCCTGCTTGATCTCAGCACAAACCCATCCTTCATTGCCTGGATGAGAGATCTTATTAAGCACATAATGAGTCAACAGAGGTTACCTTGAGCAGAGACCAGAGACCACTGGCTGTATATCTTCATTTTAAAACTGCAGCCGTGGATACCAGCTATATCAAGAATGTGATTTTCTCCCCAGGACCCATAGGGAGAAAAGATGCTGATGATGTTCCAAATGTTGCTGGTGCTCTGGCCCCAGGAGACAGCCCGCAAGGAAGGGCCATTTACTTTACTTCAGGGAGCTGGGGATGGGGCAGCTTTCCGAAGTAGGAGCAGCTGTGTCTTCCACCAGATGTGAACTGTCATATTGTTTCCCCCACCCCACTTCGTTCCAGGGACCTCAGGCTATAATTAATTTCTGAATATGGCAATAAATCACAGCTTTGGAAATTACAGAAGACTTTCCTCTCTTTTCCAAATGGCTCTGCTGCTTTCCTTCCTGTTTCTCCCCGTTCACCGTGTTCTTCTAAGCACCTAAAATGTGTGCAGACATCCCAGGAATCAATGCCGAGAACAAATCCGTGTTTCAGTCTATAGCGTTTGGAGTCGGAAAATAAAAATAAAACCCAGAATAGCATCCATCATCCAATCTGGGTCATCTCGGTTTGTGTTGGATCTGACGTTCCCCTCGATGCTAAGATGCAGAGTCAGGAATGACTCTCCACTGCAAAGTCAAAGGCTTCACTCCAAGCAAAAGCTGTTTATTTCCATTTTTAAGAGGCACATTTTGCATATAAAAGCATCCACCGCACCATCTCTGCTCACTGTCGTCTCTTGCGAACGGGCCTTTGTAATTGATGAGGAATAATAATAATAAAAAGAGTGGGAGAGGCTATGCATAAAACCCTCTGCGTGGAAGCGAAAGATGAAAACAGAGAACAGCCTCTGGGCTAATCCACGCGCTTTCAAAATTGCTATTTCTTTTGTTTTCTCACCCATGTCCCCTCAGCACTCCCAGATTTAAATCTCTCGCCTCTGCAGCTTCAAGCAGGGGAACAAATATGCTTGGTTCTCTTAATGAGAGAGCCCCAGCTGAGGAGCAAGGCAAAGGGAAACAGAAAATTCCAGATTAAACCTGAGACGACAGTTGAACAAGAAGCTGGAGCGACTCTTGACTTGTCACCAACTCCTCTTCAAACCTTACCTTCATCTAAAATGTCTGGGGTGCCAGAGACAACAGGTAGCAAGTCAGGTAGGAGGACACCCTCTGAGGGAAGGTTCATTTGACACCAAGGTTGGAATCCTGGCTGCCTCTCATTGAAGAGCTGTGTGATTTGGGCAAATGGTTTTAGCTCCATGGGCCTTAGTTTCCTCATCTGTAAAATGGGCCTGAAAAAGAGCATCTCTCCAAAGAAATATTTTTGAGTGTGAGGATGAAAATAAATGACCCAGGTCAAGCATTCAGGGTCTGTGCTTTTATTATTTTAAGAAAAATGGTACAGATGAACCTATTTGGAGGGCAGGAATAGAGTGCAGATGTAGAGAACAAATTTGTGGACACAGGGCGGGGATTGCAGGAGAAGGAGAGGGGGGTGAATTGAGAGAGACATGTATACACCATGTGTGAAATAGATAACTAGTGGGAAGCTGCTGTATAGCACAGCGAGCTCAGCTCGGTGCCATGTGATGACCTAGGGGGTGGGGGGGGAGGGAGGCTCAAGAGGGAGGGGATATTTGCTCTGGTGGCTCAGTGGTAAATAAGCCATCTGCCAATGCAGGAGACTTGCAGGAGGCGCGGGTTTGATCCCTGAGTTGGGAAGATCCTCTGGAGAAGGAAATGGCAACCCAGTATTCTCGCCTGAAAAATCCCGTTGGCAGAGGAGACTGGCAGGCTGCAGTCTGTGGGGTCGCAAAGAGCTGAGCATGACTGAGCAAAAGGGCAATGAGCACATGGCTGATTCAAGTTGTTGTCCAACAGAAACTAACGCAACATTGTAAAGCCATTATGTTCCAATTAAAAAAATTAAAATACTACCAGCCCAATACTACTGACTCGTTGGAAAAGACCCTGATGCTGGGGAAAATTGAGGGCAGGAGGAGAAGGTGACAACAGAGGATTAGATTGTTGGATGGCATCACCGACCTGATGGACTTGAGTTTGAGCAAGCTCCGGGAGTTGGTGATGGACAGGGAAGCCTGGCGTGCTGCAGCCCATGGGGTCGCAAAGAGTTTGACATGACTGAGCAACTGGACTGAACTGAACTGAACCAGCCCTATGGGGTTGTGGCTCCAAAACATCACCATGGTAGATCTGGTCCCTCCTGGCCCTCCAGGGAACCGTGAACTTTGGTCAAGTTGGCAAGATCACCTGAAATAACAGTATGACAAAGGTGGACAAGGCAGGAGGCTCATACACTGTCGATTCTGGAAGCATGCATTATGGAAATTTGGATGAATATCGAGGGAAGCTTCCTAGAAGAGGCAGGTGCCTGATTTGGTCTAATTGAGGAAAGTGTTTTCTAGCTCTACTTAAACTGTGTTTCCGTGTTGATTTCTAAGCAGTACTTGGATAAGCGGGGACTCTCCCGGGGCGTTTCAGGAGACTCTCTCTTAAAATTATGAAACTGCTCAAAAAGTTAGTGGGGATAAAAATATCTGGAGGCACTCCCAGATGTGTGCTAAGTCACTGACAGCCCTTGGAAATTTTCTAGTTTGTTGTCCTTGCCTCCAGAAGATGATTGATGATTGCATGCCAGGAACTTACTCTTATGAGTATGGATAGTTCTGGAAGGTTACGGGTCTTAGCAGAAAGGCATAAACTGAGACATGTGGGTATGCATTCTGCATCCCATCTTTGCCAAGGACCAGCTGTGGAGCCTCAAGCATGAGGCTCCCTGTCTGCTGTTGGGGACCCACCTGCTCACTCAGAGGAGTAGTTGAGGGTTGAGACGGAGGATGCTTGAGAATCTGGCCCTCAACAGGATGGCTGTCACTTTGCTTCCTTCCCTGACATTTGTTAAAACACTCTCCCAGGTGTCCAGCCCTCCAGGACAAGAGAGAGCTCTGATGTTAACTCTCAATTACTGACATGATATAATGCAGTTAGTTTTCCTCTTGCTATGAATTCATCTCATGATTACAGGGCTGTTTAAAACAATGTGTGTATAATGAATGAACCTTACATTAGCGAGCATCTCTACTTAGTTGTAAATATTTGAAACACAGCTGCGTGAAATGGAAATTAAATGACGTCATTTTGGGTGAATTTGATGCTGGAAACTGGGAGATATGCTTCATCCACATCCAATAAGTTTTACTGAGGACCTACTATGTGCCAGACCACTCTCCCAGGGGCTGGAGATGCAGGGACAAATAGAAGCAACAACTCCTTGGCAGTATGGCATGCACGATGCACATATGTGAAGCCTGGTTCTTGACAGGTGTGCTGTCTTTGCTAGTGGACAGGGTGGCACCTTGCCTCTCCCCTCAGCCTCACATTACCCACTCCTAGCTGGCTTCCATCCCCAGCTGCACCATCCAGATGATTTTGGTTGAAGCCACTAGCTATCTTCAAATCTTAAATCCAAGGTATGTGTCTCAGACTTCATCTTACCCTACCTTTCTGCATTCATCACATTAAACTACCATCTTCTTCTGAACCTGACAACCCCTCTGGGCACTGGGCTGCCATACCCTGCAGGGTGTGTGTATATGGACTCAGTCTCAGACGACCTTCTCTTCTCACTGCCCCTAGCCCCCTGGCTCTCTCACCCACACTCGCGGATTTGCCAAAACTGCACATGGGCATTTCTGAAAGCTGCATCTCTAGCTCCCATGACTTTTTTGAGCACCAAAACCACTTGGCTGATGTCTCCTTGACCAAGAGCCTCCAATACACCACCAAGTCAAAAAGTTAAGAGCCCTTACTTATTCAAGAGGACAACTCACCATGAACCTAGGAAGTAAACCAGAAATCTACAAATCCTGGGACTTCTCTGGTGGTCCAGAGGCTAAGATTCCATGGCTCCCAATGCAGGGGACCCGAGTTCAATCCCTGGTTGGGAAACTAGAGCACACATGCAGCAATTAAGAGTTTGCATTCCACAACTAAAGATCATGTATGCCCCAAAGAAGATGGAAGATGCCAAGTGCTGCGACTAACACCCAGCACAGCCAAATAAATAAAGTGTTAAAAAAAAAAGTCTCAGAATCCTTCTGCCCAACTCTCTCCCCCTCACCCCCATATCTAATCCATCACTGAATCATCCCAATTTTGTCTCCAGACATCCTACTGTTCATACAGCTTCCTCTGTCACCAGTGCCTGCACCCAAAAGCCACTGACCTTGTGGTGGGCACCCTTCTCTGATGTTTTTCACCCACTCTTTCCTTTCAACCCTTGTTATTCTTTTCTTTTTAAGAATAATTACAAAGGGGGCAACTAGATACCCAAGAAACAGATCTTGGCCAGGGTCTTAGAGGGCCTGTCCCTCCTCCATGCCTTCCCCAACCATACTCTTGTTCCTTTGCAACAACAATTCTCTTGCTTTTATCTATTGCTTTGCCACCTACATACTGAGCCCTAAACCACAGAACATAGATTCTACTGGCTACTGATCATACATAAAAGGAGTTAGACCTCATGTGTTCTCTGTGGCTTGCTTCTGAAGCCTATCATTTCTTGGTGAGTGTTTTTAGCTGTAACAGTCATTTCCATTTCAAGTACTCCTTGATTCACTTCTCTGCTATACAACTGATAGACATCCAGGGTGGCGTCAGTTCGCTGCTCTGAAAATTCTCTTTGCGGGTCCCCTGTATAAAATATATTGCCCCCCAAGAGGAAATGGGAACCCCTGCAACTCCTCATCTTTGTCATCACCTCCTGTTGTCAGGTCTTTAAGTTTTTACCCTTCTGAGGTCTGCAGTGTATCTTATCGTGGTTTTACTTTGCATTTTCCCAATCATTAATGAGGTTCAGGGTCACCATGAATGATAGTCACTCAGTCTTGTCTGACCCTTTGCAACCCCATGGACTGTGGCCTGCCAGGCTTCTCTGTCCAGGGGATTTCCCAGGGAAGATTACTGGAGTGGGTAGCCATTTCCTTCTCCAGGGGATCTTCCCAACTCAGGGACTGAACCTGAATCTCCTGCATTGCAAGCAGATTCTTTACCAAATAAGCCACCAGGGAAGCTCGTGGTCATTGGGTTGGTGTCTTTTTATTTACTTTTATTGACCAACTGCATTTCATCATTTTTGGCATGCCTATATAATGCCTATGAGGCTTTTAATACTGGACATGCTTTTAATTTTCTGCGTATTAAGATGTTATAGCATCCTAAAAAAAAAAAATCAAGAGAACAATAACAAAAGAACCTTTCTAGCTGGGAAGAGACTGCCCCTTCTTGAGCCAGCAGATTCACAGAGAGAGCAAAGGACCCAGCAGGGAGCTGGCCTTTGATATGCAAAGTGACTAACCCAGAGCCAGACCTTCCTTCTCCCGCCCAACATCCCAGGAGGCAATATTCCTGCTCAACTGTAGTGCTTTAATCAAAGGAATATTGCTAGGCACCAGGTAACTAGAGACCACCCCTATAGCCCAAAGCTAGCCAGAATTATTCAGATGTAGCCAGTCCTAAGCTGTTCACCCTGTCCTGCCTTTTTTGCAGAAACCCCAATAAAGACCTTACCTAAGTGCTCCCCAGGGCTTCTCTGGTGGCTCAGGTGGTAAAGAATCTGCCTGTAATGCAGGAGACCAGGCTCCAGCCGTGGGTCAGGAAGATCCCCTGGAGAAGGGAATGGCAACCCACTTCAGCATTCTTGCCTGGAGAATCCCATGGACAGAGGAACCTGGCGGGCTACAGTTCATGAGACCACAAAGAGTCAGACACAACTGAGCCACTAACACTTTTTACTTTCAAAAAGCTCCCCACTCCCACTCTGCTCTTGCCTTCTGCCTCCTGACCACTTTGGTGCTTCCGCATGTGGCCCCACGTGGCATGCTAGCTCCTGCGTCTAGGACTCCTGAGTGTAATAAACTTTGTTTTTTTTCCCTGCATTTCTCCTCTGCCTCCTCTTGTGGCATATCCAACTGACCATCCCATAAAAGAAAACAGAACCGTGGCTGTGGATGAAGCTTGATGGGCTGTCCATCTTCTCTAGGTTGATTCATACAAGTCTCACTATCATCCCATCAACTACAGTTTGGCACATGCCATCTATTTCTACAAGGATTAAATCATGTGCTGCTGTAGCTGCTGATTTTTAACAACCCCTGAAAGGAGTTTAGGGTGGAGATCAGAAATGAGGCCCTGTGTGCTGGGGAAGCGGGGGAGTGGAGGTGGAACTGACAGAACAGGTCTTCAGACAGATATATTTAAGAGCTGATTTTATGAGCCCAATTCTTATATCTCCTCATATCAAAAACGCATTAAAGTCCTTCATGGTGACATCTGCTCCTTGTGGCTAGCAGAAACCTTCTGGAAAAAATATCTGCTTGATTGTATGAACTCTCCCTTCACCAAAATCACATGTATACTGACCTTCTCACCTGCCTCTTTGGAGCAGTTTCTCAGAGCTATCTGAGGTGTTATCTCCCTGGTTGCAGTCCTCATTTTGCCTCCAATGAAACGTGCATCTCTCATGTTGTGCAATTTTTTTTAAAGTTATTATCATCCCATAAAAGAATATAGAACAGAGGCTGTGGATGGATCCTGGTGGATCATCCATATTCTCTCAATCATCTGGACAAGCATGCTAAGACACTTCTGTCATGTCCAACTCTCTGGGGCCCTATGAACTGTAGCCCACCAGACTCCTCTGTTCATGGGATTCTCCAGGCAAGAATAATGGAGTGGGTTGCCATTTCCTCCTCCAGGGGATCTTCCTAACCCAGAGATCCAACTGGCATCTCTTGCATCTCCTGCATTGGCAGTCAAATTCTTTACCACTGAGCCACCTGAGAAGCCCCTGTCATCAGGACACTAGCTCTCTGTTGATGAAACAACAACAACAACAAAAACAAGCAAATGAAAAACCCTCCAGAAATATTATCTCTGATACCTAATTTTAATATTATCAAATTCATACATCCTTTATTTCATAGTTAGTGCTGTTGACGTCTTGTTTAAAAAAAGCAATCCTTTTTCATCATTTGTGATAATTCTTGGTAAGGCAAATTATCCCTCCTTGTTCTTCAATAGTTTCATCTGTTTCATCCTCCCCTGCTGTTGTTGTTGGCTTTTATGTGTTGCTTTTTTTATGCCTATGTCAATACAACACTATCTTACTCATTTTAAGATTGTTGTGGTAGATTGTGGGAGTAACAGTCCCCCGTAGATCAGACCACTGTTCACTTGTCTGTTTTCATCTCATGCTGTGGCTTGCTCTGGGCAATGGCTCATCAGCAAATGGGACAGAGAGACTAGATAAGTGCTCCTTCACTGGGGCTTAATCCCAGAGTGCTGCCCAAAGATGACCATGGCATGAAGGACCATGAAGAAGGAACGGTTGGGCCATGCCAGGCACTGCAGCTGACCCTTAGGTGAGCACCTCCAAATGCAGCCAATGTGATGAGGCAGGCCTAGCAACATTCGGGGATCATTTCACAGAGGCGAAAAAAAGTTTCTGTTGTTTTGGAGTGTCTGGTTGTCAGCAGGAGATAAGTGATACAGTGGCCTTGCTTTTCTTGGGTCTCTGTGCTTCTGTCTGGACCACCGCCTTCTCTCCAGGTCCGACCCTACCATCCTGGTGTGAACAACTGACATCTCTGCCGCAATCTCTCACTGCTGCCTTGGTGTCCACTCTGCCTCATCCAATCTATTGAAATTCAAAGCATAGGAAAATACATAGAAAAATGTCACAAACTCCTTTGTACTCAGCATATTTTTAGAATGTCATTTGCTGTTTCAATTCAAATTGTTTTGAACATAAAAGCAATAAAGTCCCTTTGATTCCCCTTGAATCCTTTTTCAGAATCATCCCCACCCTTCCTCTCCACAGGAAGCATTCCAGTAGGAACCATGATCCAACTCTTTGTAGTGATTAAGACTCTCCCCTTGACCAAACAGTGGGAAGCCTCTTTGAGTCCTGGTCTCATCTTCAGGCCCTGTCTTCAGTGTGCTGTGTGCGGTGGTAATAAGAATCCTGATGAATCAGTTAGGTGAGACTGCTCCCACCCTTGGTAGCTGATTACCTTAGTCTGCCTTCAGCAGAAATCCTGTTAATCCTCTAGCAAGAACCCCGCCACCCTGATGCTTTTGTTCTTCATAATTTTCCATCCACTGACACCTGCATCTGCATCTTAGCTATAAATCCCCACTTACCTCTTGTATTTGGGATTTAGTCCAACCTTTCTCCCATATTGCAATAGTCTTCCCTAAAATCTTCCTTACCACTGTAATGAGTCTCAGAATGAATGTTTCTTTAACAAATAACATCCTTTTAGTTCAAGTTTTTAGATGCCTACTATGCACACATACACATGTATAATGTTACAAGATGAAACATCTTTAGCAATGTTTTGTATAACATTTTTATAAGGTTGACAATTCTGTATGTGTCAGTCTATTAATATTATGCTTCCAAAAATTCAACTTCATTGTTTGAGCTGATTCAAGCAAAACAGTCATTTTTCCAAGGACTGGGTAGTACTCCATCATAAAACTGCACTATAATATACTTACATACTCCTCAGTTGGTGACATTAGGTTTCTTCACATTTTTCCCTCTAACTAACCTCATTGCAAAAGAGATCTTTGCGTACACCACCTGGTGCATGCAAGTGTTTCTTGTTCAGTTGCACAGTTGTGTCCAACTCTTTGCAACCCCATGGACTGAAGCATGCCAGGCTTCTCTGTCCTTCACCATCTCCCAGAGCTTGCTCAAACTCATGTCCACTGAGTCAGTGATGCCACCCAACCTTCTAGTCCTCTGTCACCCCCTTTTCCTCCTGCCTTCAATCTTTCCCAGCATCGGGGTTTTGTCCAATGAGTAGGTTATTTGTACCAGATGGCCAAAGTGTTGGAGCTTCAGTTTCAGCATCAGTTCCTACAATGAATTTTCAGGATTGATTTCCTTTAGGATTGACTGGTTTGATCTCCTTGCAGTCCAAGGGACTCTCAAGAGTCTTCTCCAACACAATTCAAACATATCAATTCTTTGGTGCTCAGCCTTTTTTATGGTCCAGCTCTCACATCCATATATGACTACTGGAAAAACCATAGCTTTGACTAGACGGACCTTTGTCAGCAAAGTGATGTCTGTACTTTTTAATATGCTGTCTAGGTGTTCTGTCATATCTTTTCTTTCAAGGAACAAGCATCTTTTAATTCAATGGCTGCAGTCACCATCTGCAGTGATTTTGGAGCCCAAGAAAATAAAGTCTCTCACTGTTTCCATTATTTCTCCATCTTTTTGCCATGAAGTGATGGAACTGGATGCCATGATCTTAGTTTTTTGAATGTTGAGCTTTAAGCCAGCTTTCCCACTCTCCTTTTCACTTTCATCAAGAGGCTCTTTAGTTCCTCTTCACTTTCTGCCATAAGGGTGGTACCATCTGCATATCTGAGGTTATTGATATTCCACCTTGTGCTTCATCCAGCTTCGCATTTGTCATGATGTACTCTGCATATAAGTTAGATAAGCAGGGTGACAATATACAGCCTTGACATACTCTTTTCCCAATTTTGAACCAGTCTGTTGTTCCATGTCCAGTTCTAACTGTTGCTTCTTGACCTGCATGCACATTTTTCAGGAGGTAGGTAAAGTGACCTGGTATTCCCATCTCTTGAGAATTTCCCACAGTTGTAATCCACACATTCAAAGTCTTTAGCATAGTTAATGAAGTAGAAATAGATGATTTTTTGAAATCCTCTTGCTTTTTCTATGATTCAATGGATGTTGACAATTTCATCTCTGTTTCTCTGCCCTTTCTAAATCCAGCTTGAACATCTAGAAGGTCTCTGTTCATGTACTGTTGAAACCTGGCTTAGAGAATTTTGAGCATTATTTTGCTAGCATGTGAAATGAGTGCAATTGTGTGGTAGTTTGAACATTCTTTGGCATTGTCTTTCTTTGGGATTGGAATGAAAACTGATATTTTCCAGTCCTGTGGCCATTGCTGAGTTTTCCAAATTTGCTGGCATATTGAGTGCAGCACTTTAGCAGCATCATCTTTTAGGATTTGAAATAGCTAAGCTGGAAGAGTTTCCAGTGTAGGATATAAAGGAAAAAATAGCATTTCTAGGTTTTGGAGTTATGTACCTCAGTCAATCCTAAGGATATTACAGGAATATATTATTATTATATTTATTGGAAGGACCAATGCTGAAGCTGAAGCTCCAATGTCTTGGCCACCAGATGTAAAGAACTGATTCGCTGGAAAAGACCCTGATGCTGGGAAAGATGGAAGACAAAAGGAGAAGGGAGGTGGCAGAGGATGAGATGGTTAGATAGCATCGACTCAATGAACATGAATTTGAACAATATCCAGGAGATGATGGAGGACAGAGGAGCTGCAGTCCATGGGGTTACAAAGAGTCAGACATGACTTAGCAATTGAACAACAGATCTCAGCTTTCCTAGGTGATGCCCAATGCTCTCCCAGAGGGTAATCACTATGTCACATCCTACCACTACAGATGAGAGTTCTTGTCTCAACATCATTGCCAACACTTGATATTTTATGCATTTATGCATTTTATTTTAGTTTACATGTGTTATTTTATAAAAATAACTTCATTTTGAATATAAAAATGTCTTGGTCTTTATATGACTGAAACACATGTATGAATATTTTTATTCAGCTTTCAAGCTTGAATCACAACTATTCCAACATCAAAATCCAGATCGATTATTATTTCCTTTATCTTTTGAAAATCTTTTACCTTTCCAAGATTTTATGGCATTTATGTACTCTCATTCTAATTGCTATTCATTTATAAATAATTTTCTTTTCTTTCTGGAAATTAAAAAAATTCCCTCTTCTGTTTTTCAGTCTCCTGCAATTTCATTACACTTTCTTGATTTGGATTTGTTTTTATGTCCTATCCCTACAGTACCTAAACTTTTTTCATGATCTCATTTTAAGCTTCTTTTAGAGTGTTAATCTTCATTGTCAATCTTTATTATCTCTTTGCTAGCATTCTCCTTTATCTCTTCCCTTTTTTTTACCATCTCTTCTGTGCAATATTTATCCATTTGTGTAGCTGATTTAATTAATGTTCTCTTCAGCTCTATCTAGTTTCTTGAATTCATTCATTGAATAGATTTTTCCCCCCATAGCTTTGTTTTTTAGAATTTCTCTTTGGTTACTTTCAGAATTATCTATCTAGGTTTCTCACTGTCTGATCTTGCCAGCAGCTGCTAGCTATTTCTCTTCATGTGTTATGTTCTCCAAAAAAATTCCTAGAGTGAATAGATGAGTTCATTATAGTGGCAAGATACAAAGTAAACATGTAGCCTTTAATTGTATTTTTATATATTAGCAATGTGTTATACATGGACACCAACATTTAAAATGCAATGCAATTTATAGTTACTTAAAATTAAATATTTAGTTGTAACTCTGGCAAACCACATAGAATTTGTTTACTTAAAACTACAAAATGCTGATGAAAGAAGTCAAATATCTAAATAAATGGAGAGACATACTGTGTTCACTAACTGGAAGATTAAAAACAGTAATATGTCCATCCTTCCTTAATTGATACATAAGTTTAGCATAATTCATATCAAAATCTAGCAGGATATTTTTGTAGATATAGAAAAATTATTTTAAAGTTTATACCCAAAGATAAAGGAGATTTTGTTGTTGTAGTCATTAAGTGGTGTCCAACTCTTTGTGACTCCATGGACCGCAGCACACCAGGCTCTTTTGTCCTCCACTATCTCCTAGAGTTTGTTCAAATTCATGTCCATTGAGTAGATGATGCTATATGACCATCTCATCCTTTGCCATCCCCTTCACATTTTGCCTTCAATCTTTCCCATCATCAAGATCTTTTCCAATGAATTGGTTTTTCTAATCAGGTGGCCAAAGTATTGGAGTTTCAGCTTCAGCATCAGTCCTTCCAGTGAATGTTCAGGGTTGGTTTCTTTTAGAATTGACTGATTTAGTCTCCTTGCAGTCCAAGTGACCCTCAAGAGCCTTCTCCAGCACCACAATCTGAAAGCATCACTTCTCCCTTGCCTTCCAATCCCAAAGAAAGGCAATGCCAAAGAATGATCATTTGCACTCATTTCACATGCCAGTGAGGTTATACTCAAAATCCTTCAAGCTAGGCTTCAGCAGCACATGAACCAAAAATTTCCATATGTACAACCTGGATTTAGAAAAGGCAGAGGAACCAGAGATCTAATTGCTAACATTCATTGGATCATGGAAGAGGCAAGAGAATTACAGAAAAACATCTAATTCTGCTTCATTGACTATGCTAAAGCCTTCGATTGCATGGATCACAACAAACTGTGGAAAATTCTTAAACAGATAGGAATGCCAGACAAAGGAAATATAATAGTTAACATAATGTTGAAAATGAATAATAATAAGGAAAGATTGTCTATCCAATGTCAAGACTTATTATATAGCTATAGTTATCTAGAGTAGGTGGTATTGTCAGGATAGACACATAGACCAATGGAACAAAAAAGAAAACCAGAAATAAATCCAGAAAAATATTTCAAATTGACTTTTGACAAGGGCGCAAAAGTAACTCAATGGAGGAAAGATAAACTTTTCATCAAATGGCATTTTCATGCATTGAATTGCATTTCCCCAATAAAGGTATGTGGCACTCTTCAAACTCAGTGCCTCTGACTGTGACCTTATCTGGGGAAAAGTTCTGTATATAAGTAACCCAACTAAAATTAGGTTACTAGGGTGATTTCTAATTCAATATAGCTGGTGTTATTATAATAAGGGACATCAGAACACGAGACAGCCAGACACAGAGAGACGAGAAAGTCAAGAAACAGGGAGAGACCATTTCTCTAAAGATACAGGCAGAGGTCAGGATGATGCTTTTATAATCTAAGGAACATAAGATCACCAACAACCCCCAGAGTCTGGGAGAGAAGCCTGGAGAAGTCTTTCTCATAGACTCAGAAGGAGTCTGCAACCTGGTTGCAACCTTACTCTTGGACTTCTGACTTCCAGAGCTGTGAGAGAATAAATGTCCATTGTTTAAGTCACCCAGGGAGGGGAACTTTGTTAACCACAGACCCTCCCCCTCCCAGGAAGCTAGTACAGTAGTGGAACAAGTAGACATCCACAGTAGAAAAAAATAAACCTCAACCCAAGTTTCACACCTTATACAAAAATAACTCAAAATGGATCATGAAATTAAATGTAAAACTGGACAGGGAGGTCTGGCGTGCTGTGGTTCATGGGGTTACAAAGAGTCGGACACGACTGAAAGACTGAACTGAACTGAACTGAATAAACCTTTTAGAGAAAAGCACAGGGAAGAACTTCAGTGTCTAGGGCAGCCAAAGAGTTCTTAGATTTGACACCAAAAGCATGATCCACAAAAGGAAAAATGGATAAATTAGACTTCATCAAAATTAAAATCTTTTGCTCTGTGAAATTCTCTGTTAAGAGGATGAAAAGGCAAGTTACAAACTGGCAGAAAATATTTGCAAACCACACATTTGACAAAGAGCTAGTATCTAAAATACACAAAGTATTCTCTAAAGTCAATAGTACTTGAAAAAAAAAAAGCAATTCAATTAGAAAATGAGTGCATGATATGAAGAAAGATT
The DNA here is from genome assembly GCF_963930625.1 of Muntiacus reevesi. NCBI lineage: Eukaryota > Metazoa > Chordata > Mammalia > Artiodactyla > Cervidae > Muntiacus > Muntiacus reevesi. Next base: position 94,363,224 of record NC_089253.1, on the reverse strand, counting down.
TCACCAAGGAAGATACACAGATGTCAAATTACCACATGAGAAGATGTTCAACATCATTAGCCATGAAAGGAATGCAAATTAAAATCTCAAGTTGATAACACTACACACCTTTCAGAATGGCTAAAAGAAAAAAAAAAAAAAAAAAAAGCCAAAACCCACAACTCCAAATACTGGCGAGGATGCAGAGAAACTTGATCACTCACATTGTTAGTGAAAATTGAAAACAGGACAGTCACTCTGAAAAATCTTGGAATTTTCTTTACAAACTAAACATGCAAATAGCATAAAATCTAGCAACTGCACTCCTGGGCATTTATCCCAAAGAAATTAAGACTATGTTCACACAAAAACATAGGCAGAAGTGTCTATTGCAGTTTTAATCCCCTAATAACCCCAAAACTGTAAGCAATCCAATGTCCAATCTCCTTCAAGAGGTAAATGGTGCAAAATCTGTAGTGCACCTACACCAGGTAACACTACAAGTAGCAGAAATGAACAGACTATTGAGACACTGAGCTGCCTGCCTGAATCTCTAATGAATTATGCTGAGTGAAGTAAGCCAGTCCCAAAGGTTACCTACTTTATGATTCCATGTATGTAATATTCTTGAAATGACTACATTATAAAATAGAGGGCAATGTCTGTGGTTGCCTGGGGTTGAGAAGGAGTTGGAGATCTGAGGGAGGTGGATGTGGTCATAAAAGGGCAACAGTATTAACATCCCTGTGGAGGTAGAATGTTCTGTATTTTGGTTTATCAACATCAATGTCCTGGTTGTGAGACTATCTCATAACTTTGCAGGATGTTACCATTGTGTAAAACATGGGATGTCTGTGTATTTGTTCTTACCTTCACAGGTCAATCTATAATTATGTCAAGATGAAAAGTTTAATTTTAAAAATGAGGATGTCTATGACTCTCCATTGGGTAAAATCATGTGTAGGCTTCCTACTTGTCTGGGCAAACATACCTGGCTATTATCATGACTCAAGATACCTGTGATCTTGTCTCTACCCACCTTCACCCCCTCTCAGGATTTCTGGTTGCTGTCCATGCTCTAACCACACTGCCCTTCCTCTCCCTCCATTCTCAAATGTGCCATGTCCTTCTTGCCTCAGAGTTTGCAATGCCCTCCCCTCTTCCTGAGAGCTTATGATGTGTTACACAGTTAATTATTCACTTTAGAGTGAGAAATTTTGAACAATGAACATCCAGGAGCACCTGCAATGTACCAGATCCTCTTCCATGAAAACAGGAAATAGCAGTGAGCAACACAGCTGAAATGCTTGTCACCACACAGCCCATCTTCTGTGTTGTCCATCTGTGTCTCTGAGGAGGGCAGAAGATGCAGGGCAGTGCAGGATAAATATATTCCATGCAATATTGGAGATATACTAAAAGTGATTTGTTATGTATCTGAAATTCAAATTCAGCTGGGTGTTCTGTATTTTATCTGGCAACTCTAAAAGGTAAGACCTTCTGAGAAACATCATGAAATGTGTCTCCTGACCCAGCTGCTCAGGAGCTGAATGGGAGCATTCATCCATCTCTTCCTATCCCCATTAGTGAAGGTTGCCTTGTGGTGTGTTAAGTCCTCCATATATCTAGCTGTCTACATGGTGCAAAATACTTATACCAAAAAACTTTGTTATTTCTTGTTCTCTTGTGAAAGTCTCTCATGCTTATCTGCACCTAGCAAGTCCATGGTCAGTATGTGTTCAGTGAACCAATAAATGAATCATTGAGACCTACGCCTGCTCTCTGTCCTTTCTATGGATCTGCGTGCATCAAACATCTCTTAGATCCTATATCAGACCCTCTTGGCTTCACTTTTCTTCCTGCTGCTGTGATGGGGACAAGTTTTGCCTTGTCTTGGCTGGCTTTATGAAAGTACCAGCACCTTGACTGAGGCCCATGGCACACCTTGCACTGCCATCCCCAAGGTTCTCTGATGCCTAGTGGGTGTGGGACCCGTGTGTAAACCTGATGAGTTCTCTCATATCAACAATCAGAAGTGTGGAGGAGATACCATGCCATATGGAACCCTTGTCTGATGAGGACAGATCCCCTCCTCTCAGCCCCTGACTAGGTGGTTTTAAGACCCAGCTCATCAGTTCAGCCCAGTCACTCAGTTCTGTCCAACTCTTTGAGACCCCATAGACTGCAGCACAGCAGTCTTCCCTGTTCATCACCAACTCCTGGGGCCTACTCAAACTAATGTCCATTGAGTCAGTGATGCCATCCAGCCATCTCATCCTCTGTCGATTCTTAGAAGATCCTATTTGTTGGGGTTGTCAGACAAAGTACAGCATAACTGGGTAAATTTGAATTTCAGTAAAAAAAAAAAAAAAAAGGTGTAATTATATCCTAAATATTGCATGGGATATACTTATGCTAAGAGATGTATCTGTTGTTCATTTGAAATTCAAAGTTTGCTGGACAGCCTGTTTTTTTATTTGCTGACTTTGATAACTAGCATATGTTTTGTGTTGGTTCTTCCTCCTTTCCTGGTCCTCTCTCCCTCTACCTGGAATCACAAACAAGTTACTCCCACTGAAGATGGTCAATACCAAAATAAGATTGATTATATGCTTTGCAGCCAAAGATGGAGAAGCTCTATACAGTCAGAAAAAATAAGATTGGGAGCTGACTATGGCTCAGATCATGAACTCCTTACTGCAAAATTCAGACTTAAATGAAGAAAGTAGAGAAAACCACTAGACCATTCATGTATGACCTAAATCAAATTCCTTATAATTATATAGTGAAAGTAACAAATAGATTCAAGGGATTACATCTGATAGACAGAGCGCCTGAAGAACTATGAAGGGAGGTTCATGACATTGTATAGGAGGCCGTGATCAAGACTACCCCCAAGAAAAAGAAATGCAAAAAGGCAAAACGGTTGTTGGAGGAGGCCTTATAAATAGCTGAGAAAAGAAGAGAAGCTAAAGGCAAAGGAGAAAAGAAAGATATACCCATTTGAATGTAGAGTCCCAAAGAATAGCTAGGAGAGATAAGAAAGCCTTCCTTCATGATCATTGCAAAGAAATAGAGGAAAACAATAGAATGGGGAAGACTACAGATCTCGTCAAGAAAATTAGAGATATCGAGAGAAAGTTTCATGCAAAGATGGGTACAATAAAGGACAGAAATGGTATGAATTTAACAGAAGCAGAAGATATTAAGAAGAGGTGGCAAAAATACACAGAAGAACTATACAAAAAAAAAAAAATCTTCATGACCCAGATAACCATGATGGTGTGATCACCCACCTAAAACCATACATCCTGGATGTGAACTCAAGTGGGCCTTAGGAAGCATTGCTATGAACAAAGCTAGTGGAGGTGATGGAATTCCAGTTGAGCTATTTCAAATCCTAAAAGATGATGCTATTAAAGTGTTGCACTCAATATGCTAGCAAATTTGGAAAACTCAGCAGTGGCCACAGGACTGGAAAAGGTCAGTTTTCATTCTAATCCCAAAGAAAGGCAGTGCCAAAAAATGTTCAAACTGCTGCACAATTGCACTCATCTCACATGCTAGCAAAGTAATACTCAAAATTTTCCAAGCCAGGCTTCCACAGTACGTGAACCATGAACTTCCAGATGTTCAAGACAGATTTAGAAAAGGCAGAGGAACCAGAGATCAAATTGCCAACATCCATTAGATTATTAAAATAAAACAAGAGAGTTTCAGAAAAACATCTACTTCTGCTTTATTGACTATTCAAAGCCTTTTACTGTGTGGATCACAACTAACTGGAAATTCTTCAAGAGATTGGAATAACAGCCCACATTACCTGCCTTCTGAGAAATCTGTATGCAGGTCAAGAAGCAACAATGAGAACTGGAAATAGAACAAGAGACTGGCTCCAAATAGGAAAAGGAGTACCTCAAGGATGTATATTCTCACCCTGCTTATCTAACTTATATGCAGGGTACATCATGAGAAATGCTGGACTGAATGAAGCACAAGCTGGAATTAAGATTGCTGGGAGAAATATCAATAACCTCAGATACGCAGATGACACCACCCTTATTGCAGAAAGAAAAGAAAAACTAAAAAGCCTCTTGATAAAACTGAAAGAGGCAAGTGGAAAAGTTGGCTTAAAACTCAACATTCAGAAAACGAAGATCATGGCATCTGGTCCCATCACTTCATGGCAAATAGATGGGGAGACAATGGAAACAGTGAGAGACTTTATTTTCTTGGGTTCCAAAATCACTGCAGATGGTGACCGCAGCCATGGAATTAAAAGACGCTTGCTCCTTGGAAGAAGAGCTATGACCAACCTAGCCAGCATATTAAAAAGCAGAGACATTACTTTGCCAACAAATGTCCATTTAATCAAAGCTATGGTTTCTCCAGTAGTCACGTATGGATGTGAGAGCTGGACCATAAAGATAGCTGAGTACCGAAGAACTGATCCTTTTGAACTATGATGTTGGAGAAGACTCTTGGGAGTCCCTTGGACTGCAAGGAGATCAAACCAGTCCATTCTAAAGGAAATAAGTCCTGAATATTCATTGGAAGGACAGATGTTGAAGCTGAAACTCCAATACTTTGGCCACCTGATGGGAAGAACTGACTCATTTGAAAAGACCCTGATGCTGGGAAAGATTGAAGGCAGGAGGAGAAGGGGATGACAGAGGATGAGATGCTTGGATGGCATCACCGACTCAATGGGGATGAGTTTGAGCAAGAAATGGCAGTTGGTGAAGGACAGGGAAGTCTGGTGTGCTGCAGTCCATGGTGTCACAAAGAGTTGGACACGGCTGAGCAACTGAATTGAACTGAACTAAAGCCTTTGTCTCAGGCTAAGACATTCTTTTTGTGTTTTCAAAAAAATACCTTTTTTTTTTTTTTAAAGTCAACCAATCCAAAAATGAAGAAAACACTATTTAATGATCTGGGTCACCATGGTCTAAGTTAAAGGAATGCTGCCCACCCCCAGTCCCCCCGAGTTCACCGAATTTCCTTCTGAATCTTTTTTTTTAATACCTTTTGAAGTCTGAGGGATATTAACTAAGAAGACTAGTACTTAAGTATAAGCCTTTAAAAAGTCATTTGACCTGGTTAAGTCACCTGTGCCCTACTTTGGCAAAATGTTTTTGAAGTCTTCAGCTCAATAGTAACAAATCTTCCCTTCAAAAAAAAAAAAAATGCCCCATGGAGAAGGAGAGGATAGTAAGGCATCACCCCCCTGGTGGGCTAGTTTCAGCTTCAACAACTTCCCTTATTAGTGATGGACTACCATGTGCTTACATAACGCAGCAATTACTCAAAGGGCTTGGTTCAGAGACAAATTCAGCTACAGACAGTCTCCCAGGTGAGAGGCCAGTCTTCAAACATCTGCTTTCAGATAAGTGATCTGCAAAACATGTGTGTGTGTGTGTGTGTGTGTGTGTGCATTTGCTGCAGGGGAGGGGGAATAATAGTTATTAGAAGCGATTTCCTGAACTAGAAGGTAAGTCAGATGTCTTAATAAGGAGCAGGATGGTCAGTCTTTCCTGTGTGTGTATTTTTGTTACTGTCTTTGTTAGCACACTAAAGAAATAGAAATCTTCTGGTAGACTCAGATAAAGCCCTTTCTACTTTACACTCATCATCTTGGGTGAGAATGTTTTGTTTTTGACAGATTCATGATGTTGTGCCCATTCTGCTGAAGTGCCAGGTGGAAACTCACAAAGCTATTTCAGTTTAATTGAAAGCCAGTTTTGAAGGGCTTCAGAATAAGGGGGCGTCATTGTCCACCCATGTAACATGGGCTGGTTCATATCCCAACACTGCTAAATGTGGTCTATACTCCAAAGGCTTCCATGCATCACTGTGTAGACACAGAAAACAGGGAAGGGGAGCAGGTTAGCTGCATGAGTCTCTGGGTGGTGACGAGGATGCACCCCCAGCCCTGAGACCTGTCCAAGCTCCTGGGTCAGGCTCTCCCAGAGTGGTCCATGACTCAGCATCTGGATCAACTCCTCAGAAGGACACTGTGTGCTGCACAGTTTGCTAATCACCCACTTAAAGGATAGAGACCTTCTCCTCATTCCTGTCTTCCTTCCCTTTGGAGTCACAGAGGCTAAAATGTCTTCTGTCCACATCTACCTTTATACCTGTCTCTTTAGGCTTCCAGTCTTTATATGAAAAGGATGGAAACTATTTCAGGTGGCTGACTGCCCCGATAGTTCCATCCTCAAAGACGCTCTACGTCAGCCAAAGCCTCCTCAGTTCCATTAGAGACAAGACTGCTCCTGATTGGGTCCCTTCTGTTTTCTGTCCCTCTGTCTGCAGCTTTCTTGGGTTAGGGTTAGCCTTCACACCAACCCAGCGCCTGGGGTTGAAGCCCATCAGCAAGTTCTCAGTTCTGTGTCTATCTAAAGCCTTGCTATCATTGCAGCTGTTACTATTTATAGCTTCTTTGCCCAAGTCTTTGGGTACCTCTGAGAGTAGAGTCACCAGGTGTGCCTCTAACTAGCAAAATTAGGAATCATTCAGTGCTTTGATGGTGCCAATTAGCTTCCCAGTATGAGCGCCAAGATTTTTTTCTAATTAAGGCAGGAATGTTTCTCAGTCTATAATAATCTCATTTAAAGTGTGTCTAAAACACCTAACATGCTTTTGTTTAGGAACCTCATTCATAGGCATTCTTTAACTGTGTGAAAAGAGATGGATCACTGGGATGCTCACTGGTTGTTCACCAGACATGTCTGGAGCACTGATGTGGGCCTGTGGCTCTGCAAGAAAAATGATCCATTCCAGTTGAGACTGCACATTTGTACACAAAAGCCCTGCTCATTTATAGAACGAGACTTACATCTTTAATGTCAAAGGAACAAAGACATCCCTTGGGCAAGTATAGTAGGTCTCTTTTTCTCAGACCTCTACCTCCCACCCACTATGGAGGCATAGATTCAAATTTGACAAATTGCAAAATCTAGGCTGAAGGCTCTCCCAAAGCCCAGAAAATGGAAGATCAGTGACTAAGGCTGTTCCTGAATCCCATTTTTAGCAGAGTTCCGTGCAATCCAAGACTCACCAGACCGTAAGAACCAACAGAGTGAGAAGTGGGGTATGCTGTGACCACTGCTGCATCATCCCCAGCAGCTGGGACAGCAACCAGTGCTTACTTGCTGGGGGCCGGAACACACTGCTGTGTTTATAATGGATAACCAACCAGGACCTACTGTAGAGCACCGGGAACTCTGCTCAGTGCTATGTGTCAGCCTGGATGGGAAGGGATGTGGGGGAAAATGGATGCATGTATATGTGTGCCTGTGTATACCCACTTCAGTATTCTTGGGCTTCCCTTGTGACTCAGCTGGTAAAGAATCCGCCTGCAATGCGGGAGACCTGGGTTCGATCCCTGAGTTGTGAAGATCCTCTGGAGAAGGGAAAGGCTACCCAATCCAGTATTCTGGCCTGGAGAATTCCATGGACAGTATAATCCATGGTGTCTCAAAGAGTCAGACACGACTGAGTGACTTTCCCTCACATATATATACATGTATATGAAGTCACTTGGATCTTCCTTGGTAGCTCAGATGGTAAAGAACCTGCCTCCAATGTGGGAGACCTGGGTTCAATCCCTGGGTAAGGAAGATCCCCTGAAGGAGAAAATGGCAAACCATTCCAATATTTTGCCCAGAGAATCCATGGACAGAGGAGCCTGGTGGGTTATAGCCCATGGGGTTGCAAAGAGTTGGGCATGACTGAGCAACTAACACACACACACACATACGTATGCCTGAGTCCCTTCGCTGTTCACCTAAAACCACCGACAACATTGTTAATCACCTAAAACTACTCCAATACAAAATAAAAAGTTTAAATAAAAAAGACTTATTTGAATGAAATTTTGATCGTTCCAGCAAAACACAAGACTAGTTCTTGTACTCTGTGGGTTACCTCATCACAAAACCTGTGACCCATGTTTCTGATTTCTTCCATGTTGTCCTTCAGTTGCTAACTTGTGTCTGACTCTTTGTGACCCCATGGACTGCAGCACGCCAGTCTTCCCTGTCCTTCACTGTCTCTTGGACTTTGCTCAAACTCATGTCCATCGAGTCAATGATGCCATTCAACCATTTCATCCTCTGTTGCCGCCTTCTCCTTCTGCTTTCTATCTTTCCCAGCATCAGGGTCTTTTCCAATGAGTTGGCACTTCGAATCAGCAGGCCAAATATTGGAGCTTTAGCTTCAGCATCAGTCCTTCCAATGAATATGCAGGGTTGATTTCCTTTAGGATTGACTGGTTTGATCTCCTTGCAGTCCAAGGGACTCTCAAGAGTCTTCTCCAGAACCACAGTTTGAAAGCATTAATTCTTCAGCACTCAGGCTTCTTTACAGTCCAACTCTCACATCTGTATGTAACTACTGGAAAAAACATAGCTTTGACTATATGGATCTTTGTCTGCAAAGTGATGTCTCTGCTTTTTAATATGCTGTCTAGGTTTGTCATCACTCTTCTTTGAAGGAGCAAGGATTTCTTACATAGAGCTTTCTAGCTCAAGAAAGCTAGAGCCCTTTGGAAGAGATGTAGCTTATCCTGTATGCAATAACCATTTTCAGTCTTTAAAACAATCTAATCTAACACTTTCTTTTTGTTCCCATCAATTCCATAGTTGTGGGAAGCTACAAAATCCAGGAAAGTCATCTTTCCTCTGGTAAGGGATATCCTATCCCCATTGTGAGCTCTCTTACACAGTGGAACAATTGTACATTTAGAGACATTTCACATCTGCCTCTTTCCTGACCAAACTATCATTTTAAACAAGTTCTATGGGCAAGGGGGGAGATGAGCTGGCCCGACTTACTCATTTCCTGCCCACATTTACCGAAGGAGGCAGTACTGATGAGTGGTCAGCAGGAAGTAAAGCAAAGGACCGGGGTTTGGCTCTCTGGTGTGAAGTCTCAGGTCATTCAAGGTGTTGGGAAGCAATTCTTTAGATGATGTCAGTGTCCATGCAGGGCTCATGTCTCACTTTTCTTTGCATCTCTGGGTCAAGGACTTTTTTGTTTTAGTAAATGTTGGTTGAATGAATGAAAAGGCTCCTCAGATGGTGTGTAATTAGAAAAGCCACCGTCTTCTCTCCTGTTGTCTATAAATATTCCATCAGTGAGAAAAGACATAGCCCCAGGGAACAACAAAATGAGCTGGCGTGGAAACCAAGCGGCACTTTTCCGAATTCAGTAGAGAGAAGCCAGAAGCCTCTTGCTCGGGCAGTCAACAGGAATACCTGAGAGCTTATGCCCTTTGCAACTTGGAAGACAAAACAGCAAAAACTCGGAGATTACAATAAGAATCCCTCTACAAATAACCACTGAGAACGCTAATGGGAGGGGAGTTTTGACTCCTGGTCTTGGACAGGAGGAGCAGGATGGGGGAAAGAAAGAGAGAACGAAACCCTCCTAGATCAGAAGGGCGTGTAGCCCAGAGGGCTGTCGTTTATAAGGAAACATTATCTCCTGATCCATATGTTCTGTTTTCTATTTAGAGCTAATTTGCTTCAGTGTGTACTGTGAAGCCCTGAGGGACCGGGCTAGCTTTGGGACACCTGCCAGTCAGCCCCTCGCTGCCCAGTTTACTGAATTCAGATCCACTGGTATGGATCTGAAGCAGCACAGTTGGGGTTGGTGGAAGTTCTCTGCAGTCTCCTGAGTTGCAGGCTACAACATACACCACTCTCAAGTGTTCTTGCCATGACACAGGGCTGCCTAGCTCCAGAGTCCCTTCTGAAGAAAGGCCACAGGTCCCACTTGGAGGTCACGTCTTGACCTCTCTATTTCTCTCGTGTTAGTTTTCTATTCCAACAGAACACATGACTACAAAGGTAGAAGCTTTCTACAAAACCCAAGTGTTGTCCTGCAGTGTCCATGGGTCGGGGGTCCAGCACAGCTTGACTGGATTCTCTGCTGGGGGAGACACAAAGCCTTAATGGAGATGTCAGCCTGGGCTGCGGTCACATCTGAAGCGCAGCTAGGGAAGGACCCACAAGCTCATGGTTGTTGCAGCCCCTTGAAGTTCATGTGCCAGATGCGTGTATGCTCAGTCGCTCAGTCGTGTCTGACTCTGCAACCCCGCACACTGTAGCCTGCAGTCTCTTCTGTCTATGGGATTTCCCAGGCAGGAATACTGGAGCAGATTGCCATTTCCTCCTCTGGGGAATCTTTCTGACCAGGGATCAAACCCACATATCCTGCACTGACAGGCGAATTCTTTATCACTGAGCCTTTAGGGAAGCCCTCTCACCAAGCGGCTATCTCTAAATAGTAGCTCACAAGACTGGTGGTTTGTGTCTTCAAAGCCAGCATGTGGGAGTGTTCTCAAGACAAGCATGGTAGTGTTAAAATGTTACAATTGTAAAAATTGTGGTAACATAATCACATATGTCTCATCACCTTTGCATATTCTAGTGGGTGGAGACAGGTCATAGATTCCACTCACATTCAATTGGGGGGAGGGTATCCCACAAGGACGTTATGCCCTAGAGGTGTGGATCATGAAATCCACCTTAGAATTTTCTTCCCCCTTCTGTCTAAATTCCATTCTTTAATTTTTTTAAACTTTTTTGGGATGTGAACCATTTTTAAGTCTTTATTGAATTTGTTATAATATTGCTTCAGTCTTTTCATGATTTGTTTTCTTTTTGCTTGTTTGTTTGGCCCCAAGTACATGAGATCTTAGCTCCCCAACCAGGAATCAAACCCACACCCTCTGCATTGAAAGGTGAAGTCTTAACCACTAGACTGCCAAGGAAGTCCCCATTCCTTGATTTTAAATTCTCCCAAAACCCCCAAGTTTAAACTCCAAAATTTCAGACTTGGATATTAGATGCCTGTTCCATATCTCCTTTAGCAATCTAAAAGTGAGATTGAATTTGACACATTCATGACACAGTCCTGATTACTAACCCCTCAAAAACTGGTTCTCCTATGAATTTCCTCATCTCCTTTGATGGCAGCACCATCTTTCTGGATTCTCAGACAAAAACTAACTTTCATTCTTCTTTATTATACCCCACAGTCCATCTGTTGGCAATCTCTGCTGTGTCTACCTTGAAATTGTGCTCAGACTCTGAATACATTTCATCCTCTGCCCTGTTGATGTGCCAGGACCTAATCAGTATCCCTAGGTTTCACCTAGACCAAGAACCTCCCAATTGGATTGTGTTTCTGTGTTTGACTATCTTGTAAGTAGTTTAGTCAGAGCGATTCTCCTAAGGGATTATCCTCTACTCACCATCCCCAATGGTTCCCATCTCAATTAGAGTTAAGCCCAAAGCCCCTACTATGATCCACATGGCCCCAGATGATGGGCTCCTGGCTATGTCTGTGACTTTAATCAACATGACCTTTCATTCATTCATGAAAGAATGAATGAATGAATGGGTCCTCACTGTCACCAACTTTGCCATTGTGCCTTGGGACACAGGGAAATCATTTTATCTATCCTCTCTGTGTGTATGGGGTCTCCACCTCAATTATTTCTGTCTTCACTGAGCTCTCATTTAGGCCTTTCCAAGACTGGGGTTCATGTGTCTCTTTGAATAAACGGAGTTTCTCCTTTGGCTCTTGTTTTCCCCTCCACTTGTTTGGAAAGTTTCAGAGCACGCAGCAACGTCAGGCCATTATGCTGGTGTGACTAATATTTCATCCTGGCAAAGGTGTAATTTGCAGGAAGTAATGCTCCCTCCCCACGTTAGCCTCTAAGCAAAACAACAAGATGACAATGGTGAAGTCTGTGACAATGGTTATGGAGATGAGGAAGAGCCTGCCATGAAACAGAGCCTTTCTGTAGATGCAAATTCCTGCTCTATTGCCTGCCAGCCGTCTGACCTTGGCCAAGCTGCCTGCCCTCTCCAAATCTCATTGTCTTCATATACAAAACAGGAGAATCACACCACTCCTGCCAGACTATTATGAGGGGAACATAATTTAATGGATTCTTAAATGTCTACCACCGTGCCCAGCATGTAGTAGGAACTCAACAAATAGCTAAAATTAGCCTTCGTAGGAGGCTGACAAAGGCTTCTACGTTGTAACATGGTATAAAGGAACGAAATAATACACCCACCCTTTTCCTTGTAAGAGCATTTTTGCTTTTAAAATCACTTTGGGCCACAGGGGGAACTAGTTAGTTGTGGTCTACTCTGTCACCAGGTAGCCAAGCATTGAGCTAATCTGATGGTCAACTTGGCATCTCAGAGAGTTTTCTCTGGAACATTCCACCCCAACCAGGAGAGGGTACACTTTGTTGTTGCTTTTCCATTGCTCAGTTGTGTCCAACTCTTTGAGACCCTGTGGACTGTACCACACCAGGCGTCCCTGTCCATCGCCAACTCCTGGAGCTTGCTCAAAGTCATGTCCATTCAGTCAGTGATGCCATCCAACCTTCTAGTCCTCTGTCACCCCCTTCTCCTCCTCCCTTCAATCTTTCCAAGCGTCTGGTCTTTTCCAATGAGTCAGCTCTTCACATTAGGTGGTCAAAGTATTAGAGCTTCAGCTTCAGCATCAGTCCTTCCAATGAGTATTCGGGGTATACTTTGTTAGGGTGCATTCAAGTTGGACTTTCAATTTAACTTATTTATTTTTTCAATGTGGACTATTTTCTAAAAAGAAGTCTTTCTTGAATTTGCTACAATATTACTTTTGTTTTATGTTTTGGTGTTTTGACTGCGAGGCATATGGGATCTAGCTCCTGGACCAGGGGTTGAACTTGCACCCCCTGCATTGAAAGGTGAATCTCCAACCACTGGACCACCAGGAAAGTCCCTCAAGTTGGACTTTTTATTTCTTCTACATATTTACTGCACTCTGAATAGCATGATTGAATTTAAGAACAAAGACAGGGAGTGAAGGGATTTTTGTTAACAAATCCTTTCTGCCTCAGAGAACTTTGCAGAAACATTTCTGAATCCTGACAACTCTCAAAATCTTAATTTGGGAGGCAAAGTTTTTCCGGCAAGGTTGATGTGGTCCCTTGTAGAAATAGTCAGAATGAGAAAAATCAGATACAAAACCTCTCTTTCCATCACCTCCCTCCCATCCCCAACTCCAGGTCACTGATAACCATTGTTCTAATTTATGAAAATATCACTTCCTGACAGAAAGAAGACTTTCAAAATATTCAAGGAATTCATGATCTTCAACTGGACCTTATATAACAACATTTAATATTTGTTACCTCTACTATAGCAGCTTAAAGAGGCTAAACTTCTATCAAAACCGTGCGAGGATTCAAAATTCGAAGCACAAGATGCGAGTGGGAGAATGTTGCTTCCTGTAGAACCCAGAAGAGTTTAATGGCTTTGTGGAGCTGAGGCACTTGGGTCCTCCCTCTTTCTTAACCCAGAGGGATGCTTGGTTGTACCCACCCACTCCATTTTTCTTCATTTTCTCAAACCTGGCATAGGTCCACCTTAAATTAATGTTAAACAGCTTTATTAAGGCAAATTGACTTCAATTTCAAGGCTCTCCAGGAGCTGGCATGCATTAGTAGGCTCCAGTGGTTTCCAATAGGTTCCAACAGCACTTTCTGTTGTTTTAAACATTGGGGAACATCGAGGCTAGGGATATTAATACACAGGATGATTAAGCTACTGTTTCCTTTGTCAGTGGTTTAATTGTTCACAGTAGGACTGCTGCTAACAGGTGTGTTTCAAGTCCCATCTCTTCCCTCAGCACGCTTTGCTGCCAGCTCATTCTGAGATGTAAAAATCATATCAGCACAGAACTTCTTGTTCTGCTCAAGAAGAAAGGAGTCTCTACTGCAGCAGGACGGTGGACCCCACAGCGTTCTAACAACCGCACATCCTCATTTTCTCTCCATGAACAGATGCAGGCCAAATTCTCTTTCCTTACTGAACGATTAAGCCACACACAGGATGGCAGGATTGCAGAGGACCAGTGAGCAGGGATTTCAGGATCTCATACTGCATTAGGAACAAAGCATCAAATCCAGCAGAGCGGCCTCAGGTCTAATCCAAGTCATTTTCCCTGTCAGCTCAGCGTCCTGCTGGCCAGCCACCATGCTGCAGAAGAGTTCATCCGTCTAGCTAGAAGTCTTCAGTGAAAAGGGTGTGTGTGTGTGTGTGTGTGTGTGTGTGTGTTTACATGGATGAATGGACGCGAGTCTGTGTAATTGTGTCTAGGTGGATAGATGGATGATGGATGGGTGGATGGACAGACGGTTCTGTGTGTGTGTGTGTGTCTTGATGACTAGATGGATGGATGAACAAGTGTGTGTGTGTGTGTGTGTGTGTGTGTGTATCTATATAGATGGATGGAAGATGGATGGGTGAATGTGAGTGTGTGCATGTATATATGTATACAAGAATGGATGAATAGATAGGTGAACATGAATGGACATGTGTATGTGTGTGTCCATGTGTGTCTATCTGTTTAGGTGAATGGATGGATATGTGAATATGTGTTTGTGTCTAGATGGATGGATGTGTGTGTGTATGTGTGTCTGTTGTGTGCATATAGAGGGATGGGTAGGGAATTGCACATGTGTGCATGCGTGCGTGCTCAGTTGTATCCAAGTCTTTGTGACACCATGGACTGTAGCCTCTCAGGCTTCTCTGACTATGGGATTTTCCAGGCAATAATACTGGAGTGTGTTGTCATTTCCTCCTCCAGGGGATCTCCCTTACCCTGGGATGAAATCTGTCTCCTGCATCTCCTACATTGGCAAGTGGACTCTTCACCACTGAGCCACCTGGGAAGCCCAGATAGACAATCAAATACACATGAATGAATATGTATGTACCCCTAAACACACACACTAGCTTTCAACTTTATTAAAAACCCATCACGTATTGGCCCCCACAACAAGATTTGCACACTAACAGTCCTCACAGAACTGAGAAAACTATCTGAGGACTGCAACACTCAAGTAAGCTACTGAAGATGCCTCTTGCCTATGTATAGCCCCTTGGTACCAGTTTCTAAATAATATGCTTTCCAGAAGCTCACATCACACTGGGGTAAACACTAGGCCCAACTTCCTTTCTTAATTAGCAAGTTGAATGTGTTCTGTGGTCATTCCCAAATTTCCCTAACTTGTTATCCTAAAGAGATTTGGGCTATGAGATTCTTGGAAGAGTTGGAAAAGGTTAAAAGGCACACCTCCCACCAGCAACAAGGGTTACAAGTCTTTCATCACTTGCTGCTGTGTCTTTGACTATAACCTGGTTCCCTCTGTATTCAGCCAACCAGTAGCTCAGGGTGATTGCTGGGCTCCAGCCACACATAAGCATCCCATCCACCCCCACCGCCAAGGGGTGGCACCACCAAGAGGACTCACACTTTCTCTGAAAATGACCTGAGAGGGCGATCAGCAAGCTGGGCTGGCAGAGCTGGGGACTGCCCTCTGGCCAATCCCAGGGGCACTCCTGAAGGACACCCCTATTCAACTCCCTATCACACCTCAGGTAAGTGTCTAGAGGGTGTGGTCTCGATCAACTGTGGAGCAGGTTCTGTCTGGAATGCAGCAAAATTGGAGGGTCTACCATGTACGCACTGGATGAGCATCCTTAGAGCTCAGAGAAGTGTTACAAAATGTGGTGAAGCAGCTTCTGGACCCAACATGCTTACAGTCCAAATGGGGGCAGAGGCACCACGTGACCACTCATGAAAATATTGCCTGAGGGTACAGTTCTGGGAGTGCACTATAACTTCAGTAAAGGAGGCAGAGGAGGCACAGAGAAGGTGGGGTCCTGCAGCAAGGGTGCATGGAAGATCTGGCATAAAGGAATTGGACACCTTTTGAGCAGGTGAAGAGGTGATAGGAAGGCACTCAAGAGCAGGTGTAGGGAAGCCATCCCCACCACATCTTAGGGGACGTTTGCCTGAGCTCAGGAAACTGGAGGGGGAGGAGGAGGGAGAGGAAGAGGGGGAGGAGGGAAGAGGGAGGAGAAGGGGGAGGAGAAGAGGGGAGGAGAAGGGAGAAGAGACGGGGAGGAGGGGGAGGAGGGGACAGGTAGGGGCTGCAGAATGAACAGGAAATGAAGAAATAGAAAATGACTTTTCCATCAGCCTCATTTCAGACCTTCCTGCACATCAGCACGGCAGCACTGAAGATGGGAATCATTCACTCATTGCTGGGTGAGTCCAGCTTTTGCTTAGACATATTTCAGTCACCCCCACAGGTGAATGGCAATAGACACAGGACTCTGAATTATTCTTTAATCATGCAAAGCTGCTTCCCTAAGGAGCCAAAGCTACACCCATAGGATGCTCACAAGTGCCCTCTGTGTCTCCAAGGGCACAACTTGGGGGGAAATGACTTGGAAACAAATGAGCCCCAAGCAGACCACCCCCTGCTCCAGACTACTGGGCCCTCCTGCCAGCCTCCTGCCAGTGGTCCCCACCCTTGCCTGCTGTCAGCCCTCTCCCAACCCCTGTGTGTTTCTCTGCCCCTGCAGGTGTCTCTTTACAAGGAAACCATCCTGCTGACATTTCCCAGCTCATATTCACAGCTTCTGATCATCATGCATCCCTTCCTCAGGATCTGGGGGCCTGCAACTGTGATTTTCCCACCCAGATTCCTCTCTCTCCTCCTTTCCCCAGCTGGCTTAGCAAGTTTCTGCACCTCTCCCCACCCATCATACCTCCATCAACTCTGTTCATTGTCAACAACCCAGAAACTTCCGTCAGGAACTGTAATCTGAACACACAGAGTGCAGAATGTTATCTTGCTCTCTGCTCTGGGGATGGATGACTGATGGAAACCAAGGGCTGTTTCTTCCAGAATGCTCTGTACATGATTATAAAAATAGCCCAGCCCACTTTGAACCAGTATCAACTCCCTTTCTTACAGATTTCAGGCACCACCTGGAAAGATGTGATGTTTCTCCTTAGGAAGCTGATAGGTACCTGGAACTGAGACCCATGATTGCCTGAGATGAAATCTGAGGATGATCAGGGCCGCAAGCTTTGGACAAGCTCCTCAAATGAGCCTTGCACTTGAGCTGTCAGATGTGGACTTTGGAAATGGCAACTCGGGGAAGCTCCCTGAATGGTCTGTTTTAATCCATCAAACAGTGGGTAGCTGGTGAAGGATTTGTACCATATAAATTAATTTCCATTTCCTTCTCCAGGGGACCTTCTCCAACCAGGGATCGAACCAGTGCATTGTGCATTGGCAGGTGGATTCTTTATCATTGAGTCACCTGAGAAGCTCTATTTCTATTAAAAGGATTGCTCAAAATCTCTAGTTAGGGGACTTCCCTGGTGGTTTGATGGCTAAAACTCTGCGTTTCCAATGCAAAGAGCCTAAGTTTGATCCTTGGTCAGGGAACTAGATCCCACGTGCTACAACTAAAGATCTTGCAAGCCACAACAAAGATCAAAGATCCTGCATGCTGCAACTAAGACCCAGAGGAGACAAATGCATAAATAAATAGATATTTTTAAAAAATCACTATTTATGCTGTATTTTTAAAGGCTTATACCACACTTAGAACTATAATAATTTTACTTCTTGAGTCTCTTTTATTTGAGAAACATGAGTATGAGAAACATACTCATCTTACAATGAAAATTCACTCAAAGGTACAAAGTTGTACAAATAGAGTCAACTGCATGCTAAGTCGCTTCAGTCATGTCCAACTCTGTGCAACACCATGGACTGTAGCCCGCAAGGCTCCTCTGTCCATTGGATTCTCCAGGCAAGACTACTAGAATGGGTTGTCATGCCCTCCTCCAGGGGAAATCTTCCCAACCCAGGGATTGGACCCCTGTCTCTTGGGTCTTCTGTATTGGCAGATGGGTTCTTTACCTGGAAAAAGAAAAGTGTCGCCCGGGAAGCCCATGAAGATGAATGTCACGCCCATGAATGTCAAGGTGGAGGTCAGTTTCTCAGATGTTTCCTCCACCTCCAGAGACGAGTCTACCTGTTTCCAGAACAAGGACAAAGGAGGGGACCATCACCAGACCTGTCCCTGGTGTCATCTTTTCTCCTGTACTCCAGCCTTCTTGTCTCCCAGTAGTTACGACTGATAATTACCGTTTAAGAATTTAACTAGTTCAATGACTCCCTTGGTACTTAGCAACCTTCTTCTTCCCACTTTAGACTTCACTTTCCCGTGACAAATGCTCTGAGTTTATAAAACGGATTCTCAGAGGCTATATTTTAATCTACATGCTTGTGCTTTAAATCAATAGCCTATACCCAATTTAAGCTCCTTGCCTTATTAGCTGCCATGTAATATTGGTACGCAGCCCAGTGTCAGAGCTGACAGCTGATGTTAAAGAATGCTCAGAGGTTTTAGCTTTCTTTTTTCTTTTTTAAGTTCTACAGCTGTCTGTCGTGTGACTGGAGAGCTAATAACTTTGAGCCGCAGTATCATCCTTTCCAAGTTCATTTCAATACTGAAAACCAAAATGCACTATTAAAACTCATTACCATTTCTATCTCTAATGGTGCAGATTCCATTTCCTATGATTTTATTCTCATCTAAAAGCAAATCGTATTTGCATAAGGAAAGGGAAAACTCAAATTTTTTTCTTTCTTTTAATTAAGAAAAAATATACATAATGGTTTCTAGGGGGAAAAAAGTGCCACCCAAACACATCCGTTGAGCAAATCAAAATCCCCAAAACCTGATGTTATGGACTGAATTATGTCTTCACCAAAATCATATGTTGGAGCACTAAATACCTATACTTTCAAATGTAACCATATTTGGAGATCAGGTCTTTATAGAGATAATCAAGTTGAAATGAAGTCATTAGGGTGGGTTCCAATTAAGTGTAACTGGTGTCCTTATGAGGAGATCAGGACACAGACACACACAGAAGAATGGCCATGTGAGGATACAGGGAGAAGATGGCCATCTACCCACTGAGGAGAGAGGCCTCGGGAGGAACCAGCCCTGCTGACACCTGGATCCTGGACTTCCAGCCTCCAGGACTCTAGACAACACAGTTCTGCTGTCTAAGCCACTCTGTGTTACTTAGTTACAGCAGAGGTTACTGAGATATCTGAGATTTCCTGACTGTGATAATGACAGTGAAAAGTGAAGTAAAAGTGTTAGTCACTCAATTGTGTCCAAATCTTTGAGACCCCATGGACTGTAACCCTCCAGGCTCCTCTGTTCATGGGATTCTCCAAGCAAGAATACCGGAGTGGGTTGCCATTCCCTTCTCCAGGGGATCTTCCCAACCCAGGGATCGAACTAGGGTCTCATGCATTGTAGACAAATTCTTTACTGATTGAGCCACTGGGAAAGCCCGACGGTAACAGTAGGTAATATTCATTTATCACTTACTATATGCCAGAAATTATCCTAAGTATTTTCATGTGTCATATCATTTAATCCTAACCCCATGAAGTAAGTGTCACTATTTTCCTCAGTCTTGCAGATGAGGAAACCCATTCCAGGGATGCTGAGTCATTGGTTTAAGGCCATCCCATTACTGGACGGAACCAGGTGGCTGATCCAGAGCCCTTAACCAGGAAGCACTACCAAGTCACTATGGAATCTTGAATCTTGCTGGATATGAAATAAAATCACGAAGCCAAGAGCCAGGCTCCATTAAAGCTCCATATCTGAGCCCAGGGCTTTTGCTAATGACTAGCCACCCCAATACACACACACACACACACACACACGCGCGCACACACACACGTATGCACACACACATTTCATCCAGAACAGAGATGAGCTGAGAGATAAGCTGGCAGAAGAAGGAGGGGCACCTTGCATTGCCATCAGCTGCCCCAGGGCTGGACTTCCCATTTTTCAGAAGAGCAGGAGAGCAATGGGCTTGGACAGAGAGATAAGGACCCAAGAGGAGTCAGGGCCTCCAGGAACCTCAGAGATGCAGCAAAGAGCAGAACACAGTTCAAGGCAGGATGCCCAAGGCAGCAGGAGATAGGCAGAAACCTGGAGAGGGGCAGGTTCCAACTTCCTTGAAACTGAGTTTGGGGAGCCCTGTTGTTGTTGCTTAGTCACTAAGTCATGTCCGACTCTTTATGACCCCATGGACTGTAGCATGTCAGGCTCCTCTGTCCTTCTCTATCTCTCAGAGTGTGCTCAAATTCATGTCCATTGACTTAGTGATGTTATCTAACCATCTCATCCTCTGCCACCCCCTTCTTCTTTTGCCCTCAATATTTTCAAGTATCAGGGTGTTTTCCAGTGAATCAGCTTTTCACATCAGGTGGCCAAAGTATTGGAGCTTCAGCTTCAGCATCAGTCGTTTTAATGAATATTTAGGGTTGATTTCCTTTAGGATTGACTAGTTTGATCTCCTTGCTGTCCAACTGAATATTCCTAGTAAAATTAAAAAGATAGAATAATAGAGAGACCCATTCAAAAAACAGACCACGTCTATGATGGGGAGTCAGTTGTTCCATTTAACAGATGAAGCAACCAAGGAGTCAAGGTCGGACCATGTGCCCAAAGCCTGTGTCTGGGAAGCAGCAGAGCTAGGAAGTGAGACGACGCGTCTCCTCCTAGAGTTTACAGACGACAGGTCTGCTGTCTCCTTAACCAGCCAGAGGGCAAGCACAGAACCTGGATGGGTAGGAGACAAGGAACCCTTGTGTTCTCTGTCATGGCAGGTCTGCACTCCCCTCCCCTCATCCAGAACAGAATGCACCCTGGAACATGGCCCCCTGGCTGGTTAGCTCTCCAGCCTCCTGTGCCTTTGGGAGCAGCCATGTATATTGTGATGCATCCCGATTCCAAGTTGTGCCTTTAAGGATGCTCCCCCTCCTTTCTTCTCTCCCTGCCACCAACTGAGGACCAGAGTATCACAGTGGCATTGGATGGATGCCCGGTAACAGAAGAGAGGTTTGAGTCCTGCACTTTGTGGGAAAGAAATGTATGAATTGTTATTTTGGCCAGTATTATTTGGCATCTCTTGTTTACGGCAGTCAAGTCAATATCCAAATGCATCTATGAAGACGTCAGGGACAGCCTCCATCACTTTTCCTTTTCCACTTTTGAAAGTTGTGAGGCTCTCCTGTGCACTTATGAAACAGCATGTCACTTTTCAAAGCTAAAATGATTTGGAGCAGAAAATGCTTCCCCAGTTTGTCTCTCCAGCCAGTCAATAAATCTGGCTGATGTCCCTGAATTATAGTAAAAATGCTGGATCTACAGAGTAAAACCATCTTGGCATCATTCCTCAGAAGGAATGCATGTGTCTCCTGGAAACCCAGGGCTCAAAGGATTTCTCTGCAGGTTCTCCATCACATGTTGGCTTCACTCTTTCTGCCATAAACTGCCGTGATGAGGCTGTAAAAGAAGAAGGTGGAAGACGTCTTCTGAGCGCAAACAAGGATGAAGAGAACTTGACTGGAAAGAGGAAATGGTTCCCCAAAGAGGCAAACTCAGCGAGCGGAATTGATGGAGACAATTGAAGATGCCAGGGGGCAAGATAATTGCAAAATGCATTGTGGTTCTGATAACAAACAATTTTTAGCAGTGAGGGTTCAGGAGTCCTGAGCGGCTTGGGGAAATCAAACTTAAGAAAACAAAAAGCCTTGGAAACCATCATCATGATGAACCCTAGAGTCTGCCCTCCCCCGAAGGTCGAAAAGCGGCTTAAGGACAATCCAGCTCAGGCAGCCCCAGGCTGTGGCTCTTGGCTTTTAAGGCTGGCCTGGACTTTTTCAGAACAAAAAGTTGCTCAGCAAGATCAAGGCACAGCACCTAGAATTAACACCACAGCCCAGGCAAAAGTAAGGAAGATGAAGTCACTAATACCTGCCAGACAATAAGTTCAGCAGAAACATAGATCAAAATAGACACAGAGAGGAATGTCCTGGAGACTCTTGCATGTGTTCACTGGGAGAAACATACAAAACTATATTGGGCTATAATATATAAACTATATTGGGAATATATATATTCTTAATTTTAGAGAAATGGGAACCCCTGACGTGAGGATGGTGGATCCATAATTGTGCTGTGTCCACACAGTGGAATACACACAGCCATGGAAATGAAAGAAGTACAGACACACAGATCAGCAAAGATGATTTGTGCTAAGTGCCCCCAGCCCCCTTCAAAAAAAAAAAAATGCGAGTTACAGAAGAATGCACACAGGTCATTCTCTGTAAATATTTATCTGTGGATGGAGGGTCTACTGTGTGTCAGGTACTCTTCTAAAGCGAGGTGTGTAGATACACAGTAGACATCCACACATGATCTTTGCATCCTGAAAGCTTATGTTCTGGTGGAAATAAACACATGCATGATTAAATATGTAGTTAGATGGAGATGGTGCCATGGAGGCAGGAGTCAGGAAGGCAGACAGGGAAGGCCATCACTTGAAGTTCAAGTTGAAAGGCCTCATGGAGAAGGCAAGATTGAGCCAAGAAGATGACAGTTTGGGCCCCATGATGTGCAGCAAAGACACTAAACAGCATGAGCAAAAGCCCTGAGTTGGAGGTGTGCTGGGAACATTGGGGGAACAGCAAGAGGCCAGCAGGTGGGAGCAGAGTGAGCAATTTAGAAAGTAGCAGACGCAGAGGCCTATGGATGGAAACCTGGGAGCCTGGAAGGCAGAGGAAGCAGGCAGTGCTTGGAGACCTGCCATCTCAAGGAACTTGGCTCTAACTCTGTTGTAAAAGGGTCTTCAGGCTTTCGAGGTGACTCAGAGGTAAAGAATCTGCCTGCCAATTCATGAGACACAGGTTTGATCCCTGTGTCAGGAAGATCCCCTGGAGAAGGAAATGGTAACCCACTCCAGTGTTCTTGCCTGGAGAATCCCACGGACCAAGAAGCTTGGTGGGCTACATACAGTCTAAGGGGTCACAAACAGTTGGAAATGACTTGGAGACTAAACAACAGCAAAAACAAAAAAAGGGGTCTTCAGTAGAGAGAATGCATGAACAGAAGGAGAGAAATGGAGATGCTTATCACGAAGACCCAAGGCAGAAGTGATGCAGGAGCACCACATGTGGTGGAAGGGTAACTGGCCCAAAATATTAA
Source organism: Muntiacus reevesi (assembly GCF_963930625.1). Taxonomy (NCBI): domain Eukaryota; kingdom Metazoa; phylum Chordata; class Mammalia; order Artiodactyla; family Cervidae; genus Muntiacus; species Muntiacus reevesi. Next base: position 94,340,269 of record NC_089253.1, on the reverse strand, counting down.
AAGCCAGACTTCCCTGGTGGTCAAGTGGTTAAGACTTTGAGCTTCCACTGCAGGGGGCAAAGGTTTGATTCCTGGTCTGGGAACTTAGATCCCATATGCCACATAGCTTAGTCAAAGAAATACATCCTTAAAAAATATGCAACACTAAGTGTATTATTTATGAGCACATGGTTATTTAGTGATTCTCTAAAGAAAAACAAGAGGCCAATAAATGTCACGGAAGAAATTCATCTTGGAGGCTAAGGCTGGGGTAAAGGAAAGATCACCCATGCGGTGGGGGACAATTCATCCTGCTTTGGGGAAATTTCTTTCATGATTCTTAACATGTCAGGTATATTGCACACAGTAGAGCATGTATGAGATTTCGTAATTAAAAATGACAGTGTCGTTGGTTGAAATCTCTAGGTACCTAATGTCTCTTTTAATGTAAGAACATAAAGCTCAAAAGAGAAAACTAGAAAGTGTATGAATTCATGCATACCTTTGGACATAAAATCAAGGAGTCAGAAAACATAAAAGTCACTCAGTTTGACTATATGAGCGCTAAAGTTCACTCAGTTTGACTATATGAGCGCTAAAAGTCACATGCAAAGTTAAATGATGAGAATGAAACAAAAGAGACCAGAACTCCTGGGAGTGGTGAACCCCTTTCTGTGGCAGGCGAGTACCCCCTCTTCACAGCTCGGGGGCAGCACACACGGCCACCGCGTTTGCCCCTGTGCCGCGCTCAGTCGTTCAGTTGTGTCCAACTCTTTGAAACCCCACAGACTGTAGTCCGCCAGGCTCCTCTGTCCACAGGACTTTCCGGGCAAAAATACTGGTGTGGGTAGCCATTTCCTCCTCTAGGGGATCTTCCTGATGCAGGGGTCAAATCCACATCTCCTTTGTCTCTTGCATTGCAGTCATCTGCAGGCATCTTTACCCCCTGAGCCACTGGGGAAGCCCTGTCTGCCCCTGTTGTCTTGGCAAATCCTGGGATGAAGTGTAGTCATTGCTACTCAGGTTTTTGAAGGCACGGGAAGATGGGCTTGTCAAGAGATAGGTCTTGCAAGGGACACTTAAAAATGACCAAGAACCAGCATTCGGCAAAGTTCAAGTTCCATAGACTTCACTCTGGATTCAGCTCACTTTTTAATAACTATTTCAATGCCTTTTTGGAGACTAATATGAAGGATTGGAAAATGAGAAGATATATTAAGCGGATAGATACTGTCAAGACTTTATTGAAATACAATGTTTGCTTAAGGCTGAACCCTCTCCAGGGTAAAATTCTTTATTTCAGAGCACGTATATTTGGAGTATTAGGACAGAGTGCCAGAGTGGAGTGGACATTCACAGAGTTTGAAATTCCTCCAGCTCATGTTGTTCCAAGATATGGGTACACTCGTGACTCTTCTGTAACTTAAGCCAATTAAGTGATGATTTCTCCCAAGTCCAGACTCCTCTTGAAATGGAGAAGGGAATTGCTATAAATATTATTTGATAAATGATGTCAAGTTTTAATAAAAACAGATGTCACAAACTTTTAAGTGCTTTCATTTCTGGGTCCCTGGGATTTGCTCCAGTTTCATATTGCCAACTCCAGAATGCAAGTATCTTATGTGATAAACTGAGGTCCTGACTGAAGAAAGGTCCTGATTGGGGATTTTACCCCACAGCAGAGAACTGCTGGCTCAGGGAAATTTTGCAAGATGTGGTTGTGGTCCACAAAATCTTTTCAGAAAAAAAAAAAAGAAGAGATTCAATTCAGAAGCACCTTTGCCTTTGTTTTGGGTTTCCCTGTTGCCTCAGATGGTAAAGAACTTGCCTGCAATGCAGGAGACGTGAGTTTGATCCCTGGATCAGGAAGATCTCCTCAAGAATGGAATGGCTACCCACTCTAGTACTCTTGCCTGGAGAATTCCATGGGCAGAGGAACCTGGCAGGCTATAGCCATGGGGTCTCATAGAGTTGGGCACAACTGAGCGATTAACACTTGCCTTTGTTTTGCAATATTAGCAAAGATTTTCTGGCCAAACACTCCTGAAATATTTATTCATAAAACATCATGAGTTTCATAAATAACTTTGTTTTCACTGGTTCTATTTTGTAAGATGCTAAAGATAATCTTGGTAAGCAAATAAAACACAGTTTGGAAATTTTTGCCTCTTTCAAACCAGATGGATTAAGCCTATTCAAGAGGCTGAGGAGAGAAACATTTGGTGTGCACCTTGGCTTATTTTCATATGGTTTCATACTCACAGTGTACACTCCACATCCGGTCATTGTGGCCTCAGGCCAGCTACGCAACCTGTCTGAGCCTTCATTTCCTCATCTGTAAGTAGCTGTGTAATAGTGGTTCCTCCCCATAAGATGATGGAAATGCCAGATGATCCAAGGGGGCTTTGAAGTGCCTGCCATGGGGCCCGTTGACAATAGCACTTGACCCAGTGAGTAAGTACTGGGTCTGAAGGCTCTTTAGGTTGGCTGCCAGGTGACCACTGCCAGCCTCATCAGACAGGCTGGGAACAAAGCAGAACTTGCAAAATCACAAGCTTTATCTGACATTTTGTTACTAAACAGCTCCTCTCCCCTCTCCTCCACATGTTTAGTTGTTGTTTTCATAAGAGGGAGACATTTGTCAATCTTTCTTTCTTTTTTTTTTTTTCTTTTTAATCTTTCTTTCACTGAAGAAAATAGAACCAACAGGTCTTCTGGCATCCTTCCTTGGATATTCTCAATCTACTGGCAGTTATTATTCCTCTTTTTCTTTAAAAAAAAAATTGAATGAAAAAGACTCCTCTACATGTAGACTCCTCTCTTTGCATTATTTCATTTTACAGAATTGTCTTAAAGTTCCTAGGTTTTAATATGTGGGATGACAATTCTTTTATACATTTCTACACACACACACACATGTTTCTACATAACTGCAAGCTTATCTTTCACTTTTCTATCAAGAGTTTTTTCATTAAAAAATTTTTTTCACATCAACCTCCCTTCCCCACAGGTAACTTGATGTACGTCCATTCACACCTTTTTTGTGTGCTAATGTGATCATATCTCTGTTTATGTTTATACCAACACACGCAAAATAATAGTGAACTCTCACAGTGTATGTACTATGCTCTTGACACTATTTTCTCTCCACTCCCACTTAATCCTCAGAGCTCTTGGAAGTAGCTGCCACATTATTCCCATTTTTACATGTGGGGAATCAGAGGTACAGAGAGGTTAAGAAGATGACCAATTTCATATAAGATTTAAATACAAGCTGGCAGTGTGACTGCAGGTCCTTGATCTAGAGGAGTTCTTGGTCATTGCTTATTTTGCAAATTGAGGTGATGTTATGTAAACTCTTCTGAGTCTTGCTCTTTACATGTCACAAAACATTGCAAAAATCCATCTAATTGAACTCATTATTTTTAATGGCTGCATGATATTCCACATTTTTCTTATTTTATAATAGAGCCTCTGAGCATTTCCTTTGTTCAAAGCTTTTTTGCCCCTGTATACAACACTGCAAGTGAAAAGTGAAAGTGAAAGTCACTCAGTTGTGTGAAAGTCACTCAGTTGTGTCTGACTCTTTGCGACCCCATGTACAATACAGTCCATGGAATTCTCCAGGCCAGAATACTGGAGTGGGTAGCCTTTTCCTTCTCCAGGGGATCTTCCAAACCCAGGGGTCAAACCCAGGTCTCCTGTATTGCAGGTGGATTCTTTATCAGATGAGCCACAAGGGAAGCCCATATACAACACTGCTGAAAAATAAATATCTGGAACATTGCCTTAGGTAATGGTGCTTCTGCTTCTCTGAGACAATTTTTTAAGAAATATGAATGACACCAAAACTGACCCCAGAAGAAATAGAAAATCTGAATTGTCTAATTGACAAAGAAAAGACTGTAAAGGCAATTGAAGATGTACTCTTTGTAAAGAAATGAGCTCACAGTGTAAGTCTAACTAATACGTAAAGAACAGATAATTTTGGTATAATTTACACTTTTTAATGTATATAGAAACAAGAGAAATGATCAGTTATAACATCCTGGTTACCCGCAACCCCTGTGGTGCCTTCATGCAAATTAGAAAGGTCTACCCAACCTGCCCCTCGCCAGGCACCTCTGTGTGTACTTCATAAAGCACACAACTCCTCCAAATAGTGCAAAATGTAATGCAAAGAAAGACAATCACAGACCAGTTTCATTTATCAGTGTAAACTGACAGCTCCAAACAGTGTTTTAGCAAATTCATATAGCTGGTGATATAGCAAAAGAATAAAACTCAAATTTTTGTGGCCAAAAAATGTATGCATAATGACTAGGAAAAAAAAAGAATGAAACTCTATAATCAAGCAGGGTTTGTTCTTAAAATGGAAACATGCTTTATGTTTCGAAATTTGCTACCATGATTTTTTTAACTTATTAAGGGAAAAAATATGTGAAAAGATCCTAAGAAGACATTTGACTAAATTTTAGTGATCACTAGTAATAAAAATCTCAAGTAAAATATAAATAAAATAAATAATATGATAAAGTTTGTTTCTTTAAGACAAATATCAGAAATCATTTTCAATGGTGAATAAGTGAAATGGTATCTATTAAAATCAGGAAAAAGACAAGATAGTTGTTATCATCTTGGTTATTGGCCATTCTTCAAAGTTTCAGAGAATGTGAAAAGATAAGAAAAAGTAAAAATCAGGATAAAGAAGAAATTACATTCTCCTTCCCTACGTTATGACTGCATATCTAGAAAACACAAGAGATTTGAGGGAAGAAAGTTAGTATTAGTAAGGAGTTTTTATTAGGTGCACAAATAAAAGAGAAATAAAGAAAAAAATAGTTTTTCTTGGTCTTATAAATAATTTTAGCAAATTACTGCTGTTGTTCAGTGGCTAAGTTGTGTCCAGCTCTTTGCAACCTCATGAACTGCAGCACACCAGACCTCCCTGTCCCTTGCCGTCTCCCAGAGTTCACCCAAGTTCATGTCCATTGAGTCGGTGATGCCATCCAACCATCTCATCTTCTGCTGCTCTCTTTTTCTCCTGCCCTCAATGTTTCCCAGGATCAGGGTCTTTTCCAGTGAGTCAGCTCATCACTTCAAGTGGCCAAAGTATTGGAGCTTCAGCTTCAGCATCAGTCCTTCCAATGAGTATTCAGGGTTGATTTCCCTTATGACTGAAAACAGAAAATAGAACTTGCTATCTACTAGGCATGCTCTGAGTTCTTAAATGAGTTGATCCTCACCACAAAGCTAGGTGGATACAATTATTATTCCCATGTTCAAGATAAGGAAAGAAAGCACAGGGAAGTGAAACAGTGTGGTCCAAACCAGACAGTCGTGGAGGAGTCAGATAGGAAACTAAACAGTTTAACTCCAAACGTGCCTTTAGCCAAATCCTTCTGCTGCTTCTCACTGCAGAACAGAAATGGGTTAATTCAATTCAAACAGAAAGAATCTACATGCACATTGCTAAAAAGTTCTGTGGTCATATTTATCTTCATTATAAACATACACACATATTCTTTAAAATAAATCAAACAAATAACAGAATCATGTTATGCATGCTGAAGTTTTAAAATTCTTTCTCTCTATCCCTGTCTCTTCCCATGTACTTTCTCTCTTTCCCTGTCACTCTCTCTCTCTCCCCCTGCTCCTCCACCGTGCTACTGTCTCTACATCCATTCTCCTTCTTCATCTACCATAATCACACCCCTTCCAAATTATGTCAACCTATGCTTGTAAATTAACATCCATTCATAGTTCACCACTGGCATACAGTTACATAAAATCACACATATTTTCATGCATACTAAAATTTTGAATTGTTTTCTAAAATGATGCCTTTGCAACTAGTTTATTCTTTGAACCTCTGAATAACATTTCTTATTTTATTAATATAATGGTTACCATTTTTCATCCATTCATTCTCTTCTTTGGAGACATTAAACTGTTTTTTTTCTTAGTTTTTAACCACATGGAATAAATCTACAGACTCTGCCTATTGTCTGTCTACATATATGTATCTATTTGTATCTATCATCTATAATAATTACATATTATATAATTGGGAATATATAACTTTAGGTACCAGCTTTTATAGTTTTAGGTGATAGGATGGAATCTATATGCTTAATTTTAATTAGTCTTGTCAAATGCTTTCCAAAATAGCTGTTAAAATGTTCATGTCTACTAGAAACTGTTAAGAATATGTTCTCTGAAGTATTTTGCCAACAGTAAGTGTTAAAGTTCTCATTAATTTTTACAGTCAGATTGTTGTAAAGATATACCTCTTTTTGACTTTAAATTGTCCAACTGCTGATGAGTAAGAGAGTCTTTCCCTATTTATTAATTATTTAGATTTGCTCATCACTGCATTGCCTACTAATATACTTGGCCCATTTTTGGTTGTCTTCCTGTTATTTGTCAGTTATTAGAGACTTTTATATTTACTTATTAACACTTTGTCTGTCACAGACACAGTTAGTATTTTAGAAATCTGTTTTTATTTTTAATTTCTTGCCAACAGAAGCTTTTTAAAAATTTAATAAAATCTATGTTTTATCTTAGAGCCGCTGGGTTTCTGGTTCTGCTTAATAAATTCTGTCTTTCCTCCAAAAGTTTTACATATTTGCAGTTGTCATTAGTGCATTTGTAGTTCATATATTTTTGTGGTATAAAGAAGGAGCTGAGCTTTATTTTCTTCCAGAAAGATGGCAAGTTGCACTAGCACCATTTATTAATCCGTCCTCTCCCCAGGAAAGTAAAATGTTCCCTACACTGAGATCTGCTTCTGGATTTTCTCTGCAATCTCTCCACCAGAGTAAATTGTGTGCAGTCTGTTTTGGTATCTGTAAAGCAGAGGTCAGCGCTGTTGGTTTTTCTCAGTACCAATTCCTTCACATGAATTTGAAGGATATTTTTCTTCTAACTTCCAAAAAAGCTCCCACGATGAACCAATCAAACAACACAGAGCACAGTCTGTCTCTCCACTGTTTCCCCACTGGCCTCTTTCTCTCTCCCTCCCTCCCTCCTCCTCCTCCTCCTCGTCCTTCCCCTCCTTTTCCTCCACTTTCTTCCCCTCTTCTTCTTTCTCTCTCTGTCCCTTCTCTATAAAAGTCCTGACTTTTTTTTATTGTTTATTTCCTTCAGGTGTTTTCACTATAATAAAGGAAAACTATTGTTTTGTATAATTCTCTTTTAGCAACCCATTTTATCAAATTTCTTTCTTAACTTAAGTACTTTGTTTACTTAATTATTAGTATCTTCAATATATTTTTTTACTATGCAGCCACATCAGCAAAACAAACAAAAAAGGATAGTTTTATCTCTTTTCTAATGTGTATGCTGATATTTTCATTTTCTTATATCATCACTGCCTTTCCTACAATGACAAAGCAATGTTGAATAATAATCTTGATAGTGAAAATTTCTTAGTTACCACTTTTAAGTTAAACAGACGTAGTGTACATCCATTAGGGTAATATTTGTTGCTGGGCTTGGGCTTGCCTGGCGGCTCAGATGGTGAGGAGACTGCCTACAATGTGGGAGACCCAGGTTTGATCCTTGGCTAGGGAAGATCTCCCTGGAAGAGGGCATGGCAACTCAGTCAAGTATTCTTGCCTGAAAAATGGACTGAGCAGCCTGGCAGGCTACAGTCACAAAGATTCAGACATGACTAAGCAACTACACTTTCTTTTTTTTTTTTTTTGGTAAATACTTTTGTCATATTTAAATAGTATTTGTTTAGTCATTTTACTAAGAGATTTTCATTATCAATGGTATCTAAATTTTAATAATTGCCTTTTTAGTATCACTGATTTGATCATAATGCTTTCCCTCCTTTATTTTCTGATAGAATTGATTTTATTGATAGAGTTTGTAACATCCAATCAGGTTTTCATTGCTGGAACAAATCTCATCTAAATTATTTAAAATAAAATAAAATACTTATCTACTGCTGATTTATTTTTATAGTATCTAATTGTTTATGATTTATATTTATATAACTTCTAATGGTGAATAAAATTGGATAGATTCTTCTCTTTTGAGCTTATCTTCATCATATTCAGCATAATAAGTTCATAATAAGTTCACTTAACTTTACTCCATTCATCTTGCTTTTTTTTCTTTTCTTTTATTTCCTTCTTACTTTTTCCTGTTTACTATTATGGTGTTATCAAGTCACTGTTGACTTCTCTTTCCCCTTGTTCACTTGGGAGTTATATTTGTTTTTTTTTAATTTAATTTTTTTGAAGTATAATTGATGTACAATGTTATACCAATCCTGCCGCACAGTGAAGTGACTCAGTTACATGTGGAATCTAAAATATTACACAAATGAATTTATCTACAAAACAGAAATAGACTCACAGACATAGAGAACAGGCTTGTGGTTGCTAATGGAAGCTGTGTTTGGATATTGAATTTGGTCCTTTTAATATTAACAAAAGCCCACAGTGAATCTCACTTCCCTGTAGCCATATCCAATAGCATTTCCATTAAGAAATGTGTAACAGAGCAGGGTCCTATGGGGCCTTTCCTGGACAGACCTCCTCCCCCATGTCCTCTGCCTGCCTATAAAAAACTTTAGCCAAAGAATAAATTTAATCAGAGAAATGAGAATATGTATAAATGAAGGAAAACAGTCAAATAAAACAAATTAATAATAGTTTAGCCATTAAACAAAGTCAAGGACATTTAGTTCCTCCTCAAGGGCTTTAGATTGTATTCTGAGCCATATCCTTCAAGACAGACGCTTTACAGATATTAAAACTCTAACTAGGTGCAAGATGTTAATTATATGATGACCAACTTGTGGGTATGTCGTAAATTGCTACAGTTCTGAGAACTGGCTTCTGAGAAACGAGAACAAACTGACCCTGGAACTGAAGGTGAATTGCACTTAAAACAATCAAGATGACGCTGATCAGACCACCATGTGACTAATTTCAATATTACCATCAGAGCTAACTGTGGTATTCTACATGTAAACCCGAAACTCTGCCTGTGCACCCTTGAAATTTCCTTTTAAAAACTCTTCTTCCTGGTGGACAAGAGGAGTTGGTTCTTTGGGACATGAGTTCACCTTCTCCCCGGGATTGCTGGCTTCCCCAATAAAGGTATCTTTCCTTTTACCCAACACTTGTCTCTTGGTATTGGATTCTTGAGCAATGAACAGCTGAACCTGAGTTCAGTAACAGATGGAATCAGGGTTCACATCCTCTTCCATCTGAATTGGACTCATGACTTCATTTAACCAAGAGAGTAGGGCAGGTGAAGTGCTAATTATAGAGCTGAGGACTTAATAATCTTTGGGGCTTCTGCCCCTGCAATTTTGTCCCTGCCTCTGTGTGTAGAAGCTTCGGCAATGCTCTTTAAGAATGAGACACCCTGTGAGAACCTTCATGCACATGGAGAAGGAGAGATACAGGGGTCCCCAATTCCTACGTAGCCACACCAGTGACCCCAGTCAACCTAAACAAGTCACGAGAAATGATCAGTGTTTTAAGCCATTGCATTTTGGGACTGTTATACAGCAAGAGGTAACCAGTTCCACAGTATTTTTCCATCTGCTATATTCATAATCAAACAAGCATTTCCTCATTATTGTATGAAAACAAGGTACCAGCTATTTTCTTCCACCAAAATAGTATTACCCCATCTGACAAGGCAGATGTGAAATTCAAACACATTGATTTCCACCTTCTCCCTCCCCCTCGGATCTGCCAAGAGAGCTCTGTGGCAGTCTGTAAGTATGTTCACTTCAGTCAGCAAGCATGTCTTTTCTATTTCAGGATTCATATTTGGCAGTTATTTTTCTTGCTTTACACATTTCCAGTCACTTTAACATTGTACATTTACATTTAACTCTATGTGTGTATGTGTGTACTTTCAAGGTTTTTGTGAGACTTAATATTAAAAACCCCAGATAGAGTCTCTGAGTCCCAGCAGGCTGGAGCTCTCTCTCACCTGTCAGATGAAGGGTTTCAGGTTTCCTGGGGGCAGTCCTTCTTCCTCCATATTTTGTCCATGTTATTCCAGCCTTTAGTTTCCACAGAAGCAAAAGAAGAGCCTGATACTAACCTAATTTCACTGTCTGTCTTCCTCTTTATTTTGTGAGTGCTTGATTGGAGAGGTTCTACTCTAACTAGGCAGGTAACAAATGCAGAACTATATAATTTCAAGGGCTTGATTAAATGTAGAAAAGGACATCTCAGACTACCCTGGGGCTACCCAGGAAGGGACAGGCATGGCTGGCTTCTTCAGGCAGATTTCAAAGAATGAACTGACTATGTTAACATTGTAGGTTGACTTTGTGATAGACTGAATTATAATATGCCTCAGAGGTCATCCTCATGCTGCTGAACCATGCATAAGTACATTTTTGTTGTTCAGTTGCTAAGTCATGTCAAACTCTTTGTGACCCCATGAGCTGCAGCACACCAGGCTCCTCTGTCCTCCACTATCTCCCGGAGTCTGCTGAAATTCATTTCCATTGAGTTGGTGATACTATCTAACCATTCTAGGCAGTTTATAATATACAAACAGAGAAGTGCAAAAATATCATTCGTCTAGAAGATGGTATAGAATATCCTCACACATAGAATGTGTCATAGCTTCTGTAATTTCTAGAAGGTTTATTGATGTACCTTTGGTATCAAGCTCTTTGATTACCTGGAATTGATTTGGGGGTATGGTGTGAAGTGAGAGGGAGTCAGTTCAGTTCAGTCATTCTGTCGTGTCCAACTCCTTGTGACCCCATGGACTGCAGCACGCCAGGCTTCCCTGTCTATCACCAACTCTCAGAGACTGCTCAAACACATGTCCATCAAGTCGATGATGCCATCCAACCATCTCATCCTCTGTCATCCCCTTCTCCTGCTCTCACTCTTTCCCAGCATCAGGGTCTTTTCCAATGAGCCAGTTCTTCGCATCAGGTGGCCAATGTATTGAAGCTTCAGTTTCAGCATCAGTCCTTCCAATGACTATTCAGGACTGATCTCCTTTAGGATGGACTGGCTGGATCTCTTTGTAGTTCAAGGGATTCTCAAGAGTCTTCTTCAACACCACGGTGCAAAAGTATCAATTATTTAGTGCTCAGCTTTTTTTATGGTCCAACTCTCACAGCCACACATGACTACTGGAAAAACAACAGCTTTGGCTAGATGGACCTTTGTTGACAAAGCAATGTCTCTGCTTTTTAATACGCTGTATGGGTTTGTCATAGATTTTCTTCCAAGTAGCAAGCAACATTTAATTTCAAGGCTGAAGTCACCATCTGCAGTGATTTTGGAGCCCAAGAAAATACAGTCTCACTTTTTCCATTGTTTCCCCATCTATAGCCCATGAAGTGATAAGACCAGATGCCATGACCTTAGTTTTTTTAATGTTAAGCTTTAAGCCAGCTTTTTCACTCTCCTCTTTCACTTTCATTAGGAGGCTCTTAGTTCCTCTTTGCTTTTTGCTGTAAAAGTGGTATCATCGGCATATCTGAGGTTATTGATATTTCTCCCAGCAATTTTGATTCCAGCTTGTGCTTCATCCAGCCTGGCATTTCTCATGATGTACTCTGCATATAAGTTAAATAAGCAGGGTGACAATATACAGTCTTGACAGACACCTTTCCCAATTTGGAACCAGTTTGTTGTATCATGTCTGGTTCTAACCTTAGAAAAAGAAATGCAAAAAGCCAAATGGTTCTCTAAGGACGCCTTACAAATAGCTGATAAAAGAAGAGAAGAGATGTGAAAGGCAAAGGAAAAGTATGCAGCTTCTTGACCTTCATACAGATTTCTCAGGAGGCAGGTGAGATGGTCTGGTATTCCCATCTTTTTAAGAATTTTCCAGTTTGTTTTGATCCACACAGTCAAAAGCCTTAGCATAATCAATGAAGCAAAAGTAGATGTTTTTCTGGAATTCTCTTGCTTTTTTGTTGTTCCAACAGATGTTGGCAATTTGATCTCCGGTTCCTCTGCCCTTTCTAAATTCAGCTTGAACATCTGGAAGTTCTCAGTTCACATATTGTTGAAGTCTAGCTTGAAGAATTTTGAGCATTACTTTGCTGGTGTGTGAGATGAGTGCAATTGTGCAATAGTTTGAACGTTCTTTGGCATTGCCTTTCTTTGGGATTGGAATGAAAACTGAGCTTTTCTAGTCCTCTGGCCACTGCTGAGTTTTCCAAATTTGCTGGCATATTGAGTGCAGCACTTTCACCACATCATCTCTCAGGATTTGAAATAGCTCAACTGGAATTCCATCACCTCCACTTACTTTGTTCATATGATGCTTCCTAAGACCCGCTTGACTTTGCATTCCAGGATGTCTGGCTCTAGGTGAGTGATCACACCATCGTGGCTATCTGGGTCATGAAGAACTTTTTTGTATAGCTCTGTGTATTCTTGCCACCTCTTTTTAATATCTTCTGCTTCTGTTAGTTTCATACCATTTCTGTCTTCCATTGAACCCATCTTTGCCTGAAATGTTCCCTTGGTATCTCTAATTTTCTTGAAGAGATCTCTAGTCTTTCCCATTCTATTGTTTATCGCTATTTCTTTTCACTGATCACTGAGGAGGGCTTTCTTATCTCTCCTTGCTATTCTTTGGAACTCTGCATTCATTTCCTTTTCTACTTTGCCTTTCACTTCTCTTCTCTTCTCTTCTTTTCTCAGATATTTGTAAGACTTCCTTAGACAACCATTTTGCTTTTTGCATTTCCTTTTCTTGGGGATGGTTTTGATCACTGCCTCTGTTATTTCCCTTCACAAATGGTTATTCAGTCTACCCAGTCCAATTATTTATTTAATTGATCCAGTCCAGTTCTATGCAGAGTACATCATGAGAAACACTGGGTTGGAAGAAGCACAAGCTGGAATCAAGATTGACGGGAGAAATATCAATAACCTCAGATATGCAGATGACACCACCCTTGTGGCAGAAAGTGAAGAACTAAAGAGCCTCTTAATGAAAGTGAAAGAGGAGAGTGAAAAAGTTGGCTTAAAACTCAACATTCAGAAAACTAAGATCATGGCATCTGGTCCCATCACTTCATGGCAAATAGATGGGGAAACAGTGGAAACAGTGTCAGACTTTATTTTGGGGGGCTCCAAAATCACTGCAGACGGTGATTGCAGCCTTGAAATTAAAAGACGCTTACTCCTTGGAAGGAAAGTTATGACCAACCTAGACAGCATATTAAAAAGCAGAGACATTACTTTGCCAACAAAGGTCCGTCTAGTCAAGGCTGAGGTTTTTCCAGTGGCCATGTATGGATGTGAGAGTTGGACTGTGAAGAAAGCTGAGTGCCAAAAAATTGATGTTTTTGAACTGTGGTGTTGGAGAAGACTCTTGAGAGTCCCTTGGACAGCAAGGAGATCCAACCAGTCCATCCTAAAGATCAGTCCTGGGTGTTCATTGGAAGGACTGATGCTGAAGCTGAAACTGCAGTACTTTGGCCACCTCATGTGAAGAGTTGACTTATGGAAAAGACCCTGATGCTGGGAGGGACTGGGGGCAGGAGGAGGAGGGGACAACAGAGGATGAGATGGCTGGATGGCATCACCGACTCGATGGACATGAGTATGAGTAAACTCCGGGAGTTGGTGATGGACAGGGAGGCCTGGCATGCTGGGATTCATGGGGTCGCAAAGAGTCGGACACAACTGAGCAACTGAACTGAACTGATATTATAAAGATATTTTTTATTATTCTTAAATAATTTTTCTTTAACAATATTTAAAAATGAGGAAAGTGTCTTTTATATTCACTCACATATTTACCATTTCTGGTGCTTTACTGAATTTCTTTGTGTAGAGCTAAATTTCCTTCTGGTATTATTTCCTTTTCTCCAAAGAACTTCCTGTAACATTTCTTGTATAGTGGTGAATACTCTCAGCTTTAGTTTGTCTAAAAATGTCTTTATTCCTGCCTAGACATTTGAAAGACACTTTCATTAGGCATAGAATTCTAGGCTGACAGAATTTTTTTTCTTTTAGTAGTTCAAACAAGTGGTCTTGTCTTCTAGCTTGCACAGTTTCTGACAAGAAGTTTGCTTACATACTTATTTTTATTCCTCTCTACTGAATTTTATATAACATTACATATTTACCTCTTTACATAATATTACATATTCCTCTTTACATAGCACTAGACTTCCCTATTGGCCCAGCTGGGAAAAAAATCTGCCTTCATTGTGGGAGACCTGGATTTGATCCCTGAGTTGGGAAGGTCCCCTGGAGAAGGGAAAGGCTACCCACTCCAGTATTCTGGCCTGGAGAATTCCATGAACTGTATATTCTGTAGGGTTGCAAGAGTCAGACATGACTGAGTGACTTTTACTTATGTAACATATATCTTTACTCCAGCTGCTTTTAAAATTTTCTCTTCATGGCTGGTCTTCAACAATAAACAATATTTATTATAATGTGCTTTGCTATAGTTTTTCTTTGGAGTTCATTGGGACTCAGAATTGTGGAATTTTGGTTTTATCATATCTGGAAACCTTTCAGTATTTTGTTTTCAGATATCTTCTCTCCTTTATCATATGTCTACAATTATAAGTATATTAGATAATTTGATATTGTCCATAGCAAGGTTGCTTTGTTAATTTTTACTTTTTCCCCCTTTCTTTTATTTGTGCTAGTTTCTATTGCTATGTCTTTTTTTGGCTGGTTTTTTCCCCTGAAGTATCTAATTTGCTGTTTATCCAACCTAGTATATCTTTCATGGAAGTTATTGTATCTTTCATCTCTAAAGCTTAAATTTAGATTCCTTTAAAAACTTTCATGCTTCCCCTCATTGGAACTCCTTCCTCCTTGAGCATCTGTAGCATATACCTAAGTAGTCATTTTTAGTCATTCTAATGTCTTTATCTCCTAATTTCAACATCTCTATCACTTCTGCTTTTGGACTCTGTCAGGGTGAGCCTAGAACAGAATGCAGTCTAAGTTTATTTCATTTGTGTTCTGAGACAATCATGTCTGAGAATGCTACCCAATGCTGTGTATGTGACAGTGTGTCTTCACTCTGGTTGGAAGAAACACAAACTATTTCCAGCCTTGTGTGTGTTGCAAGAAGGTGTTAGCTTATTACTTTTTAGCGTCATTCTCTCTCTCTCTCTCTCTCTCTCTCAGCCTTGTGGGATTCCATTCCACACATACATCAGTCTGCACTCAGATGCATATCTATGGGACCTTCTGCAGATCTCTGGGTCTCTCTATTTCTCTCTGCAGCTACCTCCACTCTGTTGTCCTGCTGTACTATTTCTAGCTGTCTCAGCTTCTGTGAACTCCAATTTCTTTATCCTCAATTCAATGAGTTTGTTATGTTCTGTTTGGATTGACCCGTCCTGTACTAGGGACTGGAAAATGCCTCAGACTGTGCTGAGACTGTGCTGGCACAATCCCATAGCTTACTTTGTTTCCATTCTCTCAGGGATCACAGCCATGTGCTTCCTGTGTCCAATATCTAAAAATTGTTCTTTCATTTATTTTGTCTTTTATGACAAGAGGGAACATTCTTGTAGTAGTTAATTAATCACTGTCAGCAATGGAAAACTCATCTTGTAATTTTCCTCTCTCGTAAAGTTCCTCTATGGTTTTGGCATCAAAGTTATGCAGATCTGATAACCAATTTTGATGATGTTCTGTTTTCTCTGCAAAAGTTTGCACAATATTGCAGTATTGGAGCTATTTCTTTCTTAAATATTTGGAAGCATTTACTATTATAGCCATCTGGTCCTGTAGTTTTCTTTGCGAGAAAGTTTGAATTACTGATTGAATTTCTTTATCAGTTATAGATCTATTAATATTTTCTTTTTCTCCTTGTATCAAATATAGTAAATTTTGCTTCTAAATTCTTCCATTTAATCTACATTTTCTAATTTATTGGCATAAAGTTGCTCAAAATATTTTATTTTTATTTTTTGTAAGATGATCTTCTTTCAGTCTGATAATGGTGATTTGTGCTTTCTTTCTTCCTCTCAATTAATCTTGCTAGAGATGTATTCATTTTATTAGTCTTTTCCAGTAACTAATTTTTGTCATTGTTGATTTTCTTTCTCTATATGTATACATGCACATGATGCATGTATTTTTATTTTTATAGTTTTTTTCCTACTTCCTTCCATTTTTCTAACTTCTTGACATTGATACTTAGATCACTGGTTTTCAATTATTTCTTTATGCACTTAAGGCTTAATCGTTTCCTTTAGATACTGGTTAGGCTGATCCCATAGGTGTTCACATATCATATTTACATAGTAATTCAGTTTTAATATATTCTAATTTTACTGTGATATATTATTCAAGCCTGTTTTGATTGAGAAATGTAATGCTTGACTTCTAAACATTCAAGGAATGCTCTATATATTATTTTGCTAATTGTTCCAAAACTTCATTGAATTCCAGTTAAAGAACTTATTCTGAAAAATATTTTAATACTTTAATATTTGTTAAACATTTGAGCAATTTTTGGTTAAAATTTTAGATAAATTTGTCAAAGGTGTGCATTTTGTATTTCTTGGCTTAGTTTGTATTTATTCTTTGTGTTATTTAAGTCAAAATGCTAAATTAATTTTCAGTTATTAAGCACTCTTCTGATTTGTGACTTGGTAATTTTATGCCTTTTTGGAATATTCTTCACTTAACTCTTCCATTCTCTCATCTCTCATTTTGGAAGCTCAACTGTAGATATGTTAGAACTTCATGCTTTGTTCCCTATGTACCCACCACTCTTTTAAGCATTAAAAAAAAAAAAAAACCCAAAAATACTTCCTTGATTTTTCTAATTTATCAGAATATTTTCTACTGCCTCAGCCTTCAGTTCACTTATCCATCCTTCAGTTATTCTTGATCTGTGATTTTACCTACCTATTGATTTCTAAATTTTAATAGTTTTATTTTTTGATCCTAGAATTTTCACCAAATACATTAAAAATAGATTTTATTTTACAAGTTCTGAAATGCACCATGTTGTCATGTATATTGCTCATTCTAAAAGACTGTGTATCACAATTCCAGTATCGTGATCAATGGTAAGACTTTAAACTGTCTGGTTTCTATCTTGAATTTTTATCCTTGTTTCTGTCCCCTGAAAGTGCTACAGAGACCATTTGGCATTGTCAATAATATTATTTTCCTTGGAAGACATTTAACAGCCAGGTACCTTAACCTGATGCATGGTTGAAGCACAACCTGGAATCAAGATTGCTGAGAGAAATATCAATAACCTCAGATATGCAGATGATACCACCCTTATGGCAGAAAGTGAATAAGAATGAAAAAACCTCTTGATGAAGGTGAAAGAGGAGAGTGAAAAAGTTGGCTTAAAACTCAGCATTCAGAAACTAAGACCAAACTAAGATAAAAACTAAGATCATGGCATCCAGTCCCATCACTTCATGGAAAATAGATGGGGAAATAATGGAGACAGTGAGAGACTTTATTTCTGGGGGCTCCAAAATCACTGCAGATGGTGACTGCAGCCATGAAATTAAGACACTTACTCCTTGGAAAAAAGTTATGACCAACCTAGACAGCATATTAAAAAGCAGAGACATTACTTTGCCAACCAAAGTCCATCTAGTCAAAGCTATGATTTTTCCAGCACACATGTATGGATGTGAGAGTAGGACTATAAAGAAAACTGAGCACTGAAGAACTGATGCTTTTGAACTGTGGTGTTGGAGAAGACTCTTGAGAGTCCCTTGGACTGCAAGGAGATCCAACCAGTCAATCCTAAAGGAAGTTAGTCCTGAATATTCATTGGAAGGACTGATGCTGAAGATGAAACTCCAAAACTTTGGCCACCTGTTGCAAAGAACAAACTCATCTGAAAAGACCCTGATGCTGGGAAAGATAGAAGGCAGGAGGAGAAGGGGACGACAGAGGACGAGATGGTTGGATGGCATCACTGACTCTATGGACATGAGTTTGAGTAAGTTCTGAGAATTGGTGATGGATAAGGAAGCCTGGCATGATGCAGTCCATGGGGTCACAAAGAGTCGGACACGACTGAGCGACTGAACTGAACTGAATACCTTAAACCAACTAGTGGTCATGCTTATTCTGAACTGGGGTCAGTTTTATGAATGCTGGTCAATTTCTGTTTTATTCTTAGTTTCATTGACTATTCTTCAGAAGTTCTGGTAAAAACTTGATATGCTTACTACAAACACCCTGTCATGTCTTGAAATTTACCTTTATCTCCTCACCAACAAGAGAATGTCAAAAGATCTGATCAGCTGCTTATCTTCTGGCTACTTTCTGTTAGATTCTCATCTTCTGGGCCACTGCTTACAAATTGGTAAAGATCTCAAGGAAAAGTAATAGCAAATACTCAACCCCTTCCCACTGTGTTTCCCTCTTTGCCATTATTTTTGCTCTTCAAGTCCTGGCTCCCTTGGTAGCTCTGCAAGACCTTCCCTAAATATATTTATTAATTTTATTAATTCAGCTTTTGTAGTTCTCTGTAGGAGCTTTGTCTAATTCAAGCTTGTGCATTAGAGCCAGAAGGCAAATCTCTTTTTTCTTTTTTGTCTATTTTATTTTTCCTCATTGAAAACATGTGATTTTTTTTTTTCCTTATCCTTGGAACTAGGAATTTTACAAAGAGTATTTTCTTTTCCATTAATCCTACTTAGAACTTATAAACTTTTAAAATTTGATCTCCTTAACTCTTTCTTTAGCATATCCATTCATTCAATAAATAGATCAAACATGTCCAGCAATCTCACTTCTGGGAATATGCCCCAAAGAACTGGAAGTAAGGACTCAGATGTTTGTATACCCATGTTCATAGCAGCATTATTTATAATAGCTAAAAGGTAAAATGATGAGGTATTATTTAGCTTTAAAAAGAAAGGAAATTCTGACACATGATACAACATAGGTGAACCTTGAGGACATTATGTTAAGTGAAATAAGCAACACCCAAAAGAACAAATGTGTGATGATTCCACTTATATTAGTACCTATGGTAGTCAAAATTCAGATTGGAGGAGGAATATAGGCTGCCAAGGGCTTGGGGTCGGGGGGGGGGGGGGCCAAGGAGTTCATGTTTAAAGTGGGCTGTTTCAGCTTGGAAAGATGAAAAAGATCCGGAGATGGATGGTGGTGAAGATTGTACAACACCATGAATGTACCTAATGCTGCTGAATTGTATACTCAAAATGGCTAACATGATAAATCTTATGCTATGGATATTTTGCCACAGTAAACTATTGTGCATGTCAGTATCTCACCAGTGAATAGATGTCAAACTTGAGCTGGGGATCAGGGAGATTAAGGGAGCATGTACAAAGGTGAGGTAAGCTAACAGATTCTCATGATGGTAAGGAACGTTGGTTGGGGTGTATGGGGCGTTTGTTAGCACCACACAGCTGGAGAGGAGAATTACAGGAACCTGAAAAGAGCTGTATGGAGATGCCCTGGCAGGAGCTACTGTCTCGTGGCCAACTTCCCTCTGACCTGCTGGTGCCCTCCCCACTCCTTGGCAGAATCCAACAGGAATAAGGGAAGCAAAAAAAAAAAAAAAAAAAAAGATCTAAGGATCATGTACTCATTTC
This sequence comes from Muntiacus reevesi, assembly GCF_963930625.1. Lineage (NCBI taxonomy): Eukaryota > Metazoa > Chordata > Mammalia > Artiodactyla > Cervidae > Muntiacus > Muntiacus reevesi. The sequence continues at coordinate 94,320,726 of NC_089253.1, read as the reverse complement.
CTCCAGGTCAGTCTCCTGGAAAAGAGAAAAGTTGGGCAAAGGTGGAGGGCGTACTGGGGAACGAACGAGAAGAAATCCTGCAGAATAGTTTCTGGACACCATTGCCTCAGGCACTTAGGTCAGAGCTGTGAATGAAACAAAGATTCCTTCTTATGATAAATGCCTTCCACCTGTCACCTGGAAACTGATTTCTATGACTTACATGAGAATTATTTTTATTATCTTCTTTTGCCTGATTTTGTTATTTTTCTGGAACTCTTAATATTCTTATATTACTATTTTGGATGGATATTCCACATCTCCTGATGTTTTTGTTAATACTTCCATTTCTGGCTTTTTGTTGGATTTTGAGAAATTCCTTTCATCTTCTAGCCCAAGGGTTGGCAGATTTTTCTGAAAGAAGTCAGGTGGTAAACATTCTAGGCTTTGTGGGCCATGCAGACTGTCCCAACCATTCAACTCTGCTGTTACAGTGCAAAGGCAGACACAAACACACATAAGTTGATGGACATGATGATGTTACCATAAACCTTTATTTACAAAAACAAATAATGGGCCATATTTGGCCTCTGACCCCTACTATGAGACCTCACCTTTAGGCCACTAAGTTGAGTTCTAAATTTCATCTACAGAGTCATCTAATTAAAGAAACATCTTATGTTAATTTGTTGTTTTCCAGAAGGTCTGCTTACAGTGTAATTTAATCTCCTTATTGTTCTTTGTTGTTTTATGCAGCTTGCTTTCCTGTGTCTCAGCTCCCTAGAGGCCACCAGTCTGGGTCCTCTGTCTCTTCCTCACACTGGGTGCAAGTCCTTCCGATGCATTATTATTTTTCTTTAACAGCTCATAGCTGCAACTGATGGGCAGCAGGTGGCAAGGCATCAGGTCCTATCCGGGAACCAAGCACAAAGGCAGGACTCTTTCATCCCAGCCTTCTTGGGCTCCGAGTTTGGAGTTTCTGGGGCTGCAGTTCCTCTGCCGTTTGTTTACCTGCTCCCCAGCCCTTTGTGGATCTGGATGCCAGCCCGCCTCAAGGGATGACACACCAGGCGGTAGCTCCTCATTCCTGTAAGGAAAATGTGCTGATCAGTTCTCATCCCAGGGTCCCTCTGACAGGCTCTTGTCAGCCTAGAGAGCACCATATTCTGTACAACTTATCACAACCAAGATCCCCAAGGCATCCACCTTGGTTTCCCACTCCGGGCCCCACATACCTGCCAATCTGGAAGCTTCAGAAGTGACCTTCTGCAGCTGGATATCAGCTGGGATGGAGAAATGGCAGCAGGAGAAATTTCTACATGGCACATATAGAAATTATATAGGTGGCCATCATTTAATGCCAACATTAACACCAAGGTGTCAATCTGTCTAAACATTGTGAGTTTTCAACTGGCAGAAGTCAAAGCTATTCAGAGCCAGAGTTTTTGGTCATCAGCATGAAGAAAGAAGGACACTGAATGAATGTGGTAATGAGGTTCACACAGAAGAAGCCAGGTTCAGATCGTGAATGTGTATCCTCCAGACAGCCCGAGGGATGTACAGAGGTATCCTGGAGAAAGGATATTCGTGGGCAGAGTCTGCATCTCAGATAGGTAGTTTGCCCACCATGCCACCGATGGACTTCAGGCCATGTGGCTGTCATGCCCTTTCCATGACATGAGTATGACCCTGGTCAGGGCTATGGAGTTATGGTATTAGGGCTAGAAGTGACCATTGAGATCATCAGCTACATCTCTCCTGGTCCTCTGGTACTTTTCTCTTCCATCCTCTTCTCCCTCTACACACACACATCTCTAGAGCATCTCAACACCATGGGGTGGCCAGTATGGACTCTTAGCTTCTACCCATTTAGAAATAAGTCATGCACACAGGAGCAATGGTGCTGCTGAAATAACAAAGGACATGGCAGCAAAATGATTTCTGGTTCACATTATCTTTAGAGAGTGACAGATGCCCAGGTTTCTGATGTGGGTGTTTATGCAAGAAGACATTAAAAGACTAAATATAAAAAAATAAATAAAAAATAAAAGACTAAATATGACTTTATTTTTGACAACAGACTCCATTCCCCATTCAATATCAATATGCTGGCATTATTATTATTTTATGAAAACAATAATTCACAATTTGCTGAAAGAGAATAACAGTATTGATCTGAACAGTGCATTTTATTTTCCATAAAATTTTTATGGAGCATGACAAGCCATGTGCTGGCTCTGATCTCTTCTGCACATTAGCGTACAAAGCTTTTGCAGATGTAGAAATTACAAGGGCTGTGTTAATAAAACCAGCTATGATGGTTTAAGAACAAAAAGTAAACATTTCCCCACTGGAGTTTTGCTCCAAGCTTATTAGTTTTTTGAGGTTTGTGAATTGACCTACAAAGAAAACAGTAATCTCTCCTTAGTGAGCAGAGAGAAAGCAACGTGTTAGTAACCACCAGCAACTCTTTCTCAGAGGCTTCTTAACAGTATTGCAGATAAACATTTCAGAATCAGTTGAGGATGAGCAAAGACGTAGGGTGATTCAAACATACCACAGCATGTCTCCCTATTCTGAGATAATATCTGTCTTCATATAAGAGTATTTCTAACATTGCTCAGAGAGTGAGGTCCTTAGAAATACTTCTCCAAGGATCTTAAAACCACTGCATTTCTCTCATTTCATTAATTTCTGCTTAGAAATAGTTATTCTGATTGGTCCATTGACCATCAGAGGATGGGGCTTTTTGGATGATCTTTCTGAAGTCTCCACATTCTATGCTGTAAACTTCAAGGATTCACTGCTGTCATTAGACATGATGTGTTTTAATAGTTCTCTTTCTAAAGAACAAAACAGCAACAACAAAAGAGTTACCATGTCAAAGTCTTTGTCTGACAGTATACAGATATATTCCCAAACAAAAGCGTTTATGACTAACATCTGGAGAAGGATCATGACTTTATGGCCTCTTTAGCTGGCCTGCTTCACCCTGCCACAAATATAAATGGTGTGTGTGTGTTTTCCAAAAACTGTCAACTCTCTGACACCAGCTGTGTTTCCAATGATTCAATTCACTTCTGTAGCTAACTACCTGGAATTACTCAGATGCTACAGGTTTGTTGTTGTGTTCAGTCGCTTGGTCGTGTCTGACTCTTTGTGACTCCATGGACTACAGCACCCCAGGCTTCCCTGACCTTCACCACCTCCTGGAGCTTGCTCAAACTCATGTCCACTGAGTCAGTGATGCCATCCAACCATCTCATCTTGTCATTCCCTTTTCCTGCTGCCTTCAGTCTCTTCCAGAATCAGGACCTTTTCCAATGAGTTGGCTCTTTGCATCAGGTGAACAAAGTATTGTCTTAGGGACAGACCCTACAGGTTAAGGGCTTAATTCCACAAGACCTCTCTTCACTTTAGATGTTAACTGCAAATGGAGTCCTCAGGTGACCTGAACTCCTCCTTAGCAGAATACAAATTTGGGGATGACTACAAGCCCTCTCAAACTCAACAACTTGCTAGAACAATTCTAGAACCCAGAAAAGCACTGTTCTTGCTCCTACAGTTTTATTATAAAGGATACAACTCAGGGACAGCCCAATGCAAGAGATATAAGATATGAGAGCAAGTGGCCATGGAGCTTCCATGCCCTCTCTGGGCAAGTTACCAGCACTTCAATGTGTTCATTGATCAGAAGGTCTCTGAATTTCACTTCAAATTTTTAAATTGAGGTTTCATTGCATAAACATGATTGATTAAGTTATTGGCCATTAGTCACTGAACTCAATCTCTAGGCCCTCTACCCATGGGGTTAGACTGAAAATTCTCACCACTAATCACTTGGTTGATTTTCCTGGTGACCAGTCCTCATCTTTATGCTGTCTAGGGCCTCACCATGAGTCATCCCTTTAGCATGCAAAAGATACTCTTATTAATCAAGAGCTTTAAGATCTCTGTACCAGGAACTGGAGACAAAGATCAAATATATATATTTTTTCCTATCACAGTCTTCCAACATGTTAGGAGGAGTAACAGGAAAAGGCAGTATCCATCTCAGCCTCAGAAGCATGTTACCTCCCTGAGTATAGTATTATAAAACATACAAGCACACCCAGGCATTAGCACTCCGCTGGACACAGAAACTGTCTTCATGTCTTCAGATGAAATCAGGGTAAGAGATATCCTTATGAGTTCTTGAGCTGAGCCTACTTCTGTCAAGGAAGCCATCAGTGTTCCAGTGTCTTTCATTCTATCTCCCCTACAGGAGTTGTAATTAATACAAAATGAACTCTAACCTGACTCCATTTCTTCCCCCCACAAAACTCCCAGAATAACAAATTCAGTCATCTTTTCCTGATAATTAAATTATGGCATTAAAGGGATTAGCCTCAAGCATCTGCAGAGCAAGTTATACTGGACAGTGTGGAAAAATCCCACAAGTCACTTCCAAAGCTGTAACCCACTCATAGTGAGACATGGAAAGGCTTTTATGAGATGGACAAAAAGTTCTCAGCAGGTTACTGTTATTGTTCAGTTAGTCATGTCTGACTCTTTGTGACCTCGTGGGCTGCAGCATGCCAGGCCTCCCTGTCCCTTATTATTCTTGGAGTTCACTCAAGTTCATTTCCATTGAATTTGTGATGCCATCCAACCATTTCATCCTCTGTCACCCTCTTCTCCTTCTACCTTCAATCTTTCCCAGTTTCAGGGTCTTTTCCAGTGAATTGGCTCATCACATCGGTGGTCCAAGTATTAGAGCTTCAGCATCAGTCCTTCCAATGAGTATTCAGGGTTGATTTCCTTTAGGATTGACTGGTTTGATCTCCTTACTGTCCAAGGGACTCTGAAGAATAGGTAGAAGGTGAAAAATCCCATAGCACCTTTAAGTTTTAGTCTCAATCCTACAGAGACTTGACACAACCCAAGTTGGCCATCAGGAGACCTCCCCAACTGAAAGTCAACTGCTATACACACTCTAAGATCCTCTTCCAAGGACTCCTCCTCTGTGAAGCTTGTCCTGAATCCCCTGGCTGAAGCTGGATGTCTACCCTCCCCTTTGTCCTTCTATTGTCTTCCTCTTTATGACGGCCAGATGTGTTCAGGTATTACCTTTACTCACCCTCTCTCGACTGTCAGCTGCTTAGGCACAGGGCTTATCACATTTGCTCTGCCCCTTGAATGCTGGTAGTGAGACTGAGGATCTGGAAGAACAGAGGGACATGTGGAAATAGGTGAAACCCTTTACATCACCATTCCTGACCATCTCTTGTGATTGCTGGCACTGATGAGTCTGCTCTGCAATACAGATTGACTCATGAAACAGGTCGAGGATGTTAACATTCTGTTGGAAATTTGCAAGTGTGTACAAAATACTGAAAATAATCAGTTTGGGGAAAACATGGGTTTGAAAAACAAAGCTAAACTAAACATCAAAACAATGTTGACTCAGAAGAATGAATTTATTTTGGAAGCCAGCTATTTCAGATTTAATTGTGTTGATTTGTCACTTTTCTCCCCCATTTCCTTTTCCATGGTGTTTTGCTGAAAAAAAGCCTCAACGATGCCTAGGCTTTGATTTATCTTGTATGTCAGAAGACCCCCATGCTTCCAAATAACAGATCTCACAGATAACTCTTACTTCAAGTGCAATTAGAAGGACTTGAACATCCCGTTTGAAATTTCATCCTCATACTTCAAAGAAATTAGTTTGATGAGTGATAGCAATGGAGTGAAGCTAATAACAAAAATAATTAATGCTGGAAAATACTTCATAGACACAGAAATTGCCCATGTGCCTTCTTTATATTGAAAGAAAATCAGAAAGGGAATAAACCAGGAGGCCAAATTGTACATCCCAACTCCCAACAGTTTGCCCACAGCAGCATAATTAAGAGATGCCTCCTGACACCTCTCTGCTTGGACCAGCATTTGTAAACATGAGGCCATTTAACTAAATTCACATAATTGCTACAGAAAACATGGCCCAGACTTCTAAATATCACCAGCACTCAGGAGGGAATAACAATTAAGAATGATGAAAGGTTGGGTGACGTATGTGGGGAGAAAAAGGTTCTTCATCTCCATGTCTCATTCTTAAACTTCCTCCACCAAACTTGGCAAGGTTTCCAAGGGGGGATTCCAGATCATGATGACAAGGAAGATGTGAATTACTTCAGTTCTACCAACTTAAGCTGCATGGCCCCAGTAAAGTGGGGGCAGCTGAGCACAGAAGCATTTGTGGCACAAACTCCCACTGTGCTCATTCTCAGTTCAATCTGAGGGGCAACTTATTCTTATGCCCTAAAGAAGTCTCAGGACCTCTTCTTCAGCCTTCATTACAGACTCTAGGTATCTCCAATCTCTTGTAAAAGGTTCTAGTCTCCTGAATCCCTGATATTTTGTTAAACTGTTCTCCACCTTCAGAGTCCTAGTCACTCACTCTGATTGACCCAAGTCTTCATCTCCTGGCCCACTTCTTGTATTTATCCTTCATTGCAAATCCCACCCAATTCACTTACCTCTATCCCTTGCATTTTGTTATGGACTGCATTGTGTTCCCAGCCCCCTCTAACTCTTAGGATGAAGCTCTTACCCTCCCCTCACCCCCTGCAATGTTTCTGTATGTTGAGAGAGGACCTTTAGGGAGGAGGTTAAATGAGGGCGTAAAGGTAGGGCCCTAATCTCAAAGAAAGTGTGAAAGTGTTAGTCACTAAATCACGTCAAACTTTTTTGCTGCCACGCGGACTGCGGTCTACCAAGCTCCTCTGTGTATGGAATTCTCCAGGTAAGAACACTGGAGTCGGCAGTCATTTCCTTCTCCAGGGGATCTTCCCTACTCAGGGATCAAACTGGGTCTCCTGCATTGCAGGCAGATTCTTTGCCATCTCACGTGGGAAGCCCAACCTGAAAGAATGGGTGTTCTTATAAAAAGAGAGAGAAAGAAAATACTCCAGTGTTCTCTCTTCACCTCTCATGCACAAAGAAGAGGCCACGTGAGGACACACCAGGTGGGTGGCCATCTGCAAGCCAGGAAGAGTCTTCACAGGAAACCAGCCCTAACAGCACTTGATCTGGACTCTGACCACCAGACTTGTGAGAAAACAAATGTCTGCTATTAGAATCCTCATCCTGTGATCTTGCCATAGTAGCCAAGCTGATCAGGTCTCTTTACTTATATTCTCCAATCATTCTTGGCTTGTACCCAATTTCACCCGTTAGGCATTGTTGTCATTGGACTTATTTGGCACCCAATCACTTCTCAAAACTCCCTCTATGGTCAAAGCCTTTTCCTTCTTCCACCTCCTGTATTCAATGTGCCTCAAGTTCTCAACAGAACCTCTGGTCTACTTACCATTCCCAATCCCTCCCAACTCACTTTCCTCTCCCTTCTTACTTTTCTCCCCCTTTGCAGATTCCTCAGCCCACTATTTTATTAACAGTCTTACCAAGGCCCTGAATTGTCTCATCATTGGCCAGAGAGCCACTTCTTTTGATGCCTATGTCCTTTTGGCATGAACCATGGGTCTTTGAAATTCTTGCTTTCAAGAACAAGGTGTCCCAGACATGTACAAATGTTTTCTACTTAATACCTGGATATACTCCTTTCTGTAAGACTATCTGGTTCCTTTTAGGGGGAAATGGTAGCTAGCAACCACAATCTTTTGGCAGAATGTTTCTTACTGTTGGGTCATCATTGCTTCAAAACTTTTTCAGTGGAAAAGGTCAGAAAAGGCATGTTTTTGGGAAGAAGAAAAAAAAAAGAAAAAGAAAAAACATACTTTACACTGATTCATTCAATTCAGTCACTAAGCCATGTCCAACACTTTGAGACCCCATGAACTGCAGTACACCAGGCTTCCCTGTCCATCACTAACTCCCAGAGCTTGCTCAAGCTCATGTCCATCCAGTCAGTGATGCCATTCAACCACTTCATCCTCTGTTGTCCCCTTCTCCTCCTGCCCTCAATCTTTCCCAGAATCAGGGTCATTTCCAATGAGTCAGTTCTTTGCTAGAGGTAGCTAAAGTATTGGAGTTTCAGGTTCAACATCAGTCCTTCCAATGAAAATTCAGGACTGATTTCCTTTAGGATGGACTGGTTGGATCTCCCTGAAGTCCAAGGGACTCTCAAGAGTCTTCTCCAACACCACAATTCAAAAGCATCAATTATTTGATGCTCAGCTTTCTTTATAGTCCAAGTCTTACATGCATACATGACTATGGGAAAAATCATAGCTTTGACTAGATGAACTTTTGTTGGCAAAGTAATGTCTCTACTTTTTAACATGCTGTCCAGTTTGGTCATAGGTTATCTTCCAAGGAACAAGTGGCTTTTAATTTCATTGTTGCAGTCACCATCTGCAGTGATTTTGGAGCCCCCTAAAAATAAAATCTCTCACTGTTTCCATTGTTTCCACATCTATTTGCCATGAAGTGACAGGACTGGATGCCATGATCTTCGTTTTCTGAATTTGAGTTTTAAGCCAACTTTTTCATTCTCCTTTTTCACTTTCACCAAGGGGCTCTTTAGTTCTTCTTTGATTCTTCCATAAGGGTGGTATCATCTGCGTATCTGAGGTTATTGATATGTCTCCCGGAAATCTTGATTCCAGCTTGTGCTTCATCCAGTCTGGCATTTGTCATAATGTACTCTGCACATAAGTTAAATAAGCATAGTGACAATATACAGCCTTGATGTACTCCTTTCCCGATTTGGAACCAGTCAGTTGTTCCATGTCCAGTTCTAACTGTTGCTTCTTGACCTGCATACAGATTTCTCAGGAGACAAGTAAGGTGGTCTGGTATTCCCATCTCTTTCAGAATTTTCCAGTTTGCTGTCATCCACAGAGTCAAAGGCTTTGGCATATTCAATAAAGCTGAAGTAGATGTTTTTCTGGAACTCTTGCTTTTTCAATGATCCAATGAAAGTTAACAATTTGATCTCTGGTTCTTATGCCTTTACTAAATCTTTCTTGAACATCTGGAAGTTCACAGTTTAAATATTGCTGAAACCTGACTTGGAGAATTTTGAGCATTACATTGCTAGCGTGTGAGATGAGTGCTATTGTGCAATAGTTTGAATATTCTTTTGTGTTGCCTTTCTTTGGGACTGGAATGAAAACTGACCTTTTCCAGTCCTGTGGCCGCTGCTGAGTTTTCCAAATTTGTTGGCATATTGAGTGCAGCACTTTCACAGCATCATCTTTTAGGATTCAAAATAGCTCAACTGGAATTCTATCACCTCCACGAGCTTTGTTCATAGTTATGCTTCTTAAGGCCCACTTGAATTCACATTCCAGTGTGGGTGATCACAACGTCATAGTTACCTGGGTCATGATGATATTTTTTGTATAGTTGCTCTGTGTGTTCTTGGCACCTCTTTTTAATATCTTCTGCTTCTGTTAGGTTCATACCATTTTTGTCCTTTATTGTGCCCATCTTTGCATGAAATGTTCCCTTGGTATCTCTAATTGTCTTGAAGAACTCTCTAGTCTCTTCCATTCTATTGTTTTCCTCTATTTCTTTGCATTGATTGCTGAGGAAACTTTCTTATCTCTCCTCGCTATTCTTTGGAGCTCTGCATTCAGATCGGTATATCTTTCCTTTTCTCCTTTGCATTTTGCTTCTCTTCTTTTCTCAGCTGTTTGTATGGCCTCCTCGGGCAAATATTTTGCCTTTTTGCATTTCTTTTTCTTGGGGATGCTCTTGATCACTGCCTCCTGTACAATGTCATGAAACTTCTCTGTAGATTAGGTCTATCAGATGTAATCCCTTGAATCTATTTCTCACTTCCACTGTATAATCATAAGGGATTTGATTTAGGTCATACCTGAAGAGTCTAGTGGTTTTTCCTACTTTCTTCAATTTAAGTCTGAATTTTGCAATAAGGAGTTCATGATCTGAGCCACAATCAGCTCCCAGTCTTGTTTTTGCTGACTGTATAGAGTTTCTCCATCTTTGGCTGCAAAGAATATAATCAATCTGATTTCAGTATTGACCATCTGGTGATGTCCATGAGTCTTCTTTTGTGTTGTTGGAAGAGTGTGTTTGCTATGACCAGTGGGCTCTGTTGGCAAAACTCTATTGGCCTTTGCCCTGCTTCATTTTGTACTCCAAGGCCAAATTTACCTGTTAGTCCAGGTGTCTCTTGACTTCCTACTTTTTCATTCCAGTCCCCTATAATGAAACGAACATCTTTTTTTGGGTGTTAGTTCTAGAAGTTCTTATAGGTCTTCATAGAACTGTTCAACTTCAACTTCTTCAGCATTAGTGGATTAGACTTGGATTACTGGGATATTGAATAATTTGCCCTGGAAATGAACAGAGATCAAGTCATTTTTGGGATTGCACCTAAGCACTGCATTTTGGACTCCTTTGTTGACTGTGAAGGCTATTCCATCTTTTCTAAGGGATTCTTGTCCACAGTAGTAGATATAATGGTCATCTAAGTTAAATTCACCCATTCCAGTCCATTTTAGTTCACTGATTCCTAAAGTGTTGTTTTCACTCTTGCCATCTCCCATTTGACCACTTCTAATTTACCTTGATTCATGGACCTAATACTCCATGTTCCTATGCAATATTGCTCTTTACAGCATTGGACTTTATTTCTATCATCAGTCACATCCACAACTGGGCATTGTTTTTGCTTTGGCTCCGTCTCTTCACTCTTTCTGGTGTTATTTCTTCACTCCTCTCCAGTAACATATTGGGCACCTACTGACCCGGGAAGTTCATCTTTCAGTGTCATAACTTTTTGCCTTTTCATACTGTTCACATACAGTGTTTACATTGGTACTTTGTATTCAAATTGAATTCACTGATTTCTAACATGTTAAATGTCACCCCTTCCCATCCCCAACTAGTTTCATTGGTAAACCCTATTTTGTTTCTGCACACCTTCTGAAAAGTCTGTTTTTACTTACTAAGTCAATTTTATTTACACACATACATATTTACTCCTCCATCCGTTTTGATCTAGTCTACCTTCCACCACTCAGAAAGCTAGTTTTTATTATTTTAACCATGCTCCTCAAGCCAATGGACCACTTCTAATTTTCATCTTGTTAGAGTACTTGGCGCTATAGACCCTCCCTTCTTTGTGAAACATCCTCTGTTAATCAGATTTCTTTCTTTATTTCTTTTTCTGTCCTTGTAAAATTCTTCTTTGTCTCCTTTAATTTGCCATGAAATGTTGGAAGTACCCAAGGTTTGTTATCAGTTGCCCTGCTCTCTCTCACCAATTCCTCTCTCCAGAAGAGCTCAGGCATGCCCGCAACATCAGTGCCTCTAAATTTCTGTTTCCCAGATCTCTTTTTTTCACTCCATACACATAGATCTCTCTTCTCGTGATGCACAAGGACATTTCAAACCTACCATGTCCAAGAGTAGCTTGATTCTCTATTCTACCACCACCAATACAAGAGCACTGTTAGTTTTCCAAATAAATGGCATTATCTTCTCTCCTGATGCCTAAACTAGCTTCAGCTTGGTGACTTCAAAGGATCCTGGCTTTGGATTCATCTCCATGCCTTTGAATCCGAGCTCTGCCACTTATTCACTGTGTCTCATGGTTTTTATTTCTAGAATGTGGGTAAAAATTGATCTTACCTCATAAGGTTCTTGTGAATGTTAAATGATATAACACACTACATGTTACATGCTCAGGATAAATCTGGCACATTCTAACCTGTGGCTCAATGGTAAATAATCCACCTGTGATGCAGGAGATGTAGGTTCAATCCTTAGGTGTGGAAGATCCCCTGGAGAAGGAAATGATAATTCACTCCAGCATTCTTGCCTGGAGAATCCCATGGATAGAGAAACCTGGCAGGCTATTGTCCATGGAGTTGCAAACAGTCAGACACAACTGAGCAACTAAACAACAACAACAACAAAACACTCAGTACATAACTTACGTTGGTACCTTGGCCACCTCTCTCTCCTTTATTCACCACATCTAGCTATCCATCAGAACAAGTATTTCTTACAGCAATGGATGGGGCATCTCATTTGTGTCTGTGCAGGTTTCTGTCCCATATCTCCTTCTTCTCCTTCTCATGGGGTACTTATTCCAAGAGTCTCCTGTACTAAAGACGATGTCACAGAAGTGGGAAGATGACCTAAGAACTCCTCAGAGACTGCTGAGGGACTGTGCTAGAACTCTCAGGAAAGAGATGATTTTCATTGGTTTTATTGTGGTTCTGAGTTGGTTTAAAGATTAACATTCAGAAAACTAAGATCATGGCATCCAGTCCCATCACTTCATGGCAAATAGGTGGGGAAACAGTGGCTTACTTTATTTTTGGGGGCTCCAAAATCACTGCAGATGGTGATTGCAGCCATGAAATTAAAAGACACTTTCTCCTTGGAAGGAAAGTTATGGCCAACCTGGACAGCATATTAAAAAGAGACATTACTTTGTCAACAAAAGTCCATCTAGTCAAGGCTATGGTTTTTCCAGTAGTCATGTATGGTTGTGAGAGTTGTATTATACAGAAGGCTGAGCACCGAAGAATTGATGCTTTTGAACTGTGGTGTTGGAGAAGACTCTTGAGAGTCCTTTGGACTGCAAGGAGACCCAACCAGTCCATCCTAAAGGAGATCAGTCCTAGGTGTTCATTGGAAGGACTGATGCTGAAGCTGAAACTCCAATACTTTGGCCACCTGATGCAAAGAATTGACTCATTTGAAAAGACCCTGATGCTGGGAAAGATTGAGGGCAGGAGGAGAAGGGGACGACAGAAGATGAGATGGTTGGATGGCATCACTGACTCAATGGACATGGGTTTGGGTAGACTCCAACAGTTGGTGATGGATTGGGAGGCCTGGTGTGCTGCAGTTCATGGGGTCACAAAGAGTCAGACACGACTGAGCGACTGAACTGAACTGAGTTCAAAAACTATAAGTCTGATATGGATCTCAATCAGTCAGTGGTCATTGCATGCCATGATGGAATGATTCTGACAAAGAATAAAGCCAACACTGAAGAAAACTGAAAGAGATAAAAATATAGAATTGAAAATAAATATTAAAAATATTTAATATAAATCAGCTATATTAAATAACAACCAATGACAATCCATTTTTTTCTATATATTTCCAGTTGCAGTGTAATCAACATCTTCATTTTAAAAACATTATGTGTAAACTACCTTTGAGGAATAAAAATTATGTATTATTATCAATATCAGTGGGATCACTGAAAAAACAAGAGAGTGTCAGAAAAACATCTACTTCTGCTTTATTGACTATGCCAAAGCCTTTGACTCTGTGGATCACAACAAGTTGTGGAAAATTCTTAAAGAGATGGGAACACCAGACCACCTGACCTGCCTCCTGAGAAATCTGTATTCAGGTCAAGAAACAACAGCTAGAACTGGACATGGAACAACAAACTAGGTTCAAATTAGGAAAGGAGTACATCAAGGCTGTATACTGTCACCCTGCATATTTAACTTTTATGCAGAGTACATCATGACAAATGCTGGGCTGAAGGAAGCACAAGCTGGAATCAAGATTGCTGGGAGAAATATCAATAACCTCAGATATGCAGATGACAGCACCATCCTGGCAGAAAGCCAAAGGGAACTAAAGAGCCTCTTGATGAAAATGAAAGAGGAGAGTGAAAACGCTGACTTTAAAATTCAACATTCAGAAAACAAAGATCTTGGCATTCGGTCCCATCACTTCATGGCAAATAGATGGGGAAACAATGGAACAGTGAGAGATTTATTTTTGGGAGGCTCAAAAATCACTGCAGATGGTGACTGCAGCCATGAAATTAAAAGATACTTGCTTCTTGGAAGAAAAGCTATGACCAATTAACGCAGTATATTAAAAAACAGATACATTACTTTGCCAACAAAAGTCCATCTAGTCAAAGCTATGGTTTTTCCTGTAGTCATGTATGGATGTGAGAGTTGGATTATACAGAAGACTGAGTGCAGAAGAATCGATGCTTTTGAACAGTGGTGAGAAGACTCTTGGAGAAGACTCTTGAGAGTCCCTTGGACTGCAAGAAGATCCAACCAGTCCATCCTAGAATAAATCAGTCCTGAATATTCATTGGAAGGACTGACGCTGAAGCTGAAACTCCAATACTTTGGCCACTTGACACCAACTGACTCATTTGAAAAGACCTTGATGCTGGGAAAGATTGAAGGCAGGAGGAGAAGAGGACAACAGAAGATGAGATGGTTGGATGGCATCACTGACGCAATGGACCTGAGTTTGAGTAAGCTCCAGGAGTTGGTATAGACATGAAAGCCAGGTGTGCTGCAGTCCCTGGGGCCACAAAGAGTCAGACAGGACTGAATGACTGAACTGAACTGACTATTGCCTTATAAAAAGAAAAAGGAAAAACCGCCCCTCCCAGGGTCATCTAATTCCTAGAGACCGCAACAACTTGCCTGCAAGCACATTTTTCACAAACAAACCAATCAATCCAAAGCCCTCCTCTCCTCCAACTTCCTTTATCTAATTTTTAGATGCCAAGCCCCTACTCTAAATCCGTACAGGGCCAGTTACCAGATAACTAGAATCCACCTCGATAGCCCAGAACCCTTGAGACAATTCAAACTATCCTGTCCTAAGATTGCATGCTGTGCTTCACCGGTTTCTTCATGTGTAAATTGCAATTAAGGCTCTAAACTATGCACTCCCCTTGCCTCTCCTGCCTCCTGACCAACCCTGATGCCCATGTGGCCCTACATGGCATGGGGTGTGTCAGATACAAACTGTCACTTGCCAAGAGCAATTGCCAGTGACTGAAAAACAACAACTAAAGCATTTGCTATCTCTCTCTGCTAAGACTGAAACCTGTGACCTTCAACACCTCCTGAAGGGAACTCAGGGTAGAGAGTGAGGCTCTCTGTGCTTCAGGGAACCTGGTGGAACAGGTCTTTAGATAATTAGATATTTTCAGGAACTGATTTTATGATCCAATCCTTGCATCTCTTCATATCTAGAAAAACACTGAATCCCTTCACAGTGACATCCGCTCTTTGTGACTAGCAGAATACCTTTTGTAAAGTAAGTGCTTGAATTCACTGAACTTCCTTTCATTGAAATCTTATATGTTGACCTTCTCCCACTACCTCTTTATAGCAGTCCATCAGAGCTATCTGAGGTGCTGTCTCTGAGGCTGCAGTCCTCATTTCACCCCAAATAAAACTTAACTCTCAACTCTCATGTTGTGCATTTTTTAGTTGACATGTGGCCCCTCCTCTTGGGAGTAGTAATAAACTCTTCTTTCAAAAACAGCTGTCTCTATGTCTGTCATCTCACACTTGATGAAAACAAGTTCTAGGGACTTCCCTAGCAGTCCAGTGGTTAAGACTTTACCTTCCCTAAGATGTGTGAATTTGATCCCTGGTTGGGGAGTTAAGATCCCACATGCCTCGTAGCCAAAGAATCAAAACATAAAGCAGAAACATTATTGTAACATACTCAGTAAAGGTGTTAATAAAGTCCACATTAATAAAATAAAGTTCTAGGTACCATCAAAACAGCCTCATCTTCCTGCTTTTCCTTAAACCCAAAGCTCACTGATACCTGTGCCCTCTGCACCACAGTAAGGCACCAAACATTAACAGACATGTAGTGAATTCACTTTTCTGAGCTTGGGCTTCCTTATTTACAAAGAGTTGTCAAAAGACCTAAGGGAGAACACGAGGGAATGCCTGGGACAGAGGAGGCATAGGTTTAGGTGGCCTTGTGGTTGTTGTTCTGTTCAGTCAGTAAGTCTTGTCAAACTCTTTGTGACTCCATGAACTGCAGCATACCAGGCTTCCTGTCCTTCACTGTCTCCTGGAGTCTGCTGAAATTCACGTCCATTGAGTCAGTAATGCCAGCCAATAATCTCATCCTCTGTTGCCTCTTCTGCTCCTGTCCTCAATCTTTCCCAGCATCAGGGTCTTTTTCAATGAGTCAGCTCTTCATATCAGGTGGCCAAAGTATTGGAGCTTCAGCATCAGTCCTTCCAATGAATATTCAGAGTTGATTTCCTTTAGGATTGACTGGTGAGATCTCCTTGTTCTCCAACAAACTCAAAAGAGTCTTCTCCAGCACCACAGTTCAAAAACATCAATTCTCCAGCGCTCATCCAACTTTATGGTCCAGCTCTCACATTCATACATGACTACTGGAAAAACCATAGCTTTGACTACATGGATCTTTATTGGCAAAATGATGTCTCTGATTTTTAATACACTGTCTAGGTTTGTCACAGCATTTTTCCCCAAGGAGAAAGTGTTTTCTTAATTTTGGGGCTGCAGTCACCATCCACAGTGATTTTGCAGCCCAAGAAAATAAAGTTTATCACTGTTTCCATTGTTTTCCCATCTATTTCCCATGAAATGATGGGACTGGATGCTATGATCTTCATTTTTTGAATGTTGAGATTTAAACCAGCCTTTTCACTCTCCTCTTTCACTTTCATCAAGAGGCTCTTTATTTCCTCATTACTTTCTGCCATAAGAGTGGTATCATCTGTGTATCTGAGGTTGTTGATATTTCTCCTAGCACCAGGCGAAAGGCCCTGTGGTAGAGTCGAATAAAATTATGAACTCCATGTGTAAATCAGTAATTTGATGGGTCTTGAATTTATGAATGAATGAATGAGTCTGTTGTTTTCCTGGTTCCTGTGAAAAAATACCTTCCAGTTAAGTTTTGTCTTCTGCTTCAGTTTTCGGATTCTGATTTCATGCATTCAATTCAAAGGACTAAGATAATAAGTACACCGCCAATTATTCAGTTCGTCTAACAGCTTTTACGGTAGTAATTCATCATTTCATTCAGCTGAAAACAAGTGCAGAAGTATACAAAACTGACCAGCAGGTGAAAGGGTAGAAGGAATTACTAGTAAAGCTTGCCACTTAAGACACACCCCACCACTTCTCTCCTTGTCTTTCTTTCCTATGGTGTTACTCTTACATAAGTGGTTATTACCACATGAAACACATTGAGATTATTTCAATTAATTATGTTTGCTACATTGTTTCAAAAGATTATTCTACCATTTGCTAGCAATTAAACAGGCTTTTATGTTAAGTATGCCGCTTGAGGATATGTTGAATAGGACTGCAGATACAGTAATTGAAATTAAACTTCCACTTGGAAGAAGTCTGTCCTTTGGAAGTCAAGTATCTTTGAGGTGGTGATTTAAAAGAGTTTGAAAAGCATGAATAATAACATGAATTAGTTACTAGGGTGACCAGAGACTTCTAAAGCTTCAAAATCTTCTCCTTCTTAGAATAAAAGGACATTTTCCACCTTGCAAGCACAGGAGAATCAGAGGGGTTAATGATAGGTATTTTCTGCCAGCAAAGACTTACTGAGGCACACACTGGATTGTGGTATTGTGTTGGTTCTATAGAAGATACAAGGTGGTGTCTCCAGTGAGGAGGAGACATTTAGACACTTAGCATGTGTCAAAACAGGGACATGGGCCAACTGGAACACACACACAGGCCTTATCACTGAAGCAGGTTTCTAGAGACCTACCTCTGGGCAAGGATTAAGTCTGGGTTAGCTGGATGCTGGGGAGTCCCACACATGGCATATCTCCACTATCATTCAATTCAAAATATAATTTTAAGAGTAATTTCCTCTTGACCTATGAATTATTTAGAGATGAGTTGTTTAATTTTTAGGCAGTAGGGGATTTTCTACTGATTCTTAGCTTAATTCCATTGTGGTCAGATAATGTACTCTGAATTATTTTAATAATTTTAATCCTATGAGATTTGTTAAGACTTCTTTATGGGACACCATATGGTCAATCTTGGTAAGTGATCCCATGCACTTTAAAAAGAAATGTGAATTCTGTTGATGGGTTAAATGTTTACATGAACAAGAATATATGCCTCCTAGACCTAATGACATTGTAGAGAACGCCACCTAAAAAAAAAGCAGAATAAACATTCTTCTCAAGAACACATAGAACATTCTTCAGAGAAGACCATGTGTTTGGCCATAAAACAAGAATCAATATATGGAAAAGGACTGAAATCATACCAAGTATGACTGCCAATCATAACGGAGTATAACTAGAAATTAATAACAGAAAGAAAATCTGGGATTCACAAATATGTGAAAATTAAAGAACACAAGAAAAAAAAGATTAGTTTAATATCTAAGAATTAATTGCCATGATATACCATATCAATAGACTAAAGAATATAAATCACATGATCTCAATAGACACAGAAAGACATTTAATAAAATTCAGCACTCTACATGATAAAAACAGAGCAAAATTCTCTACACTAGGAAGAGAAGAGAACTTCCTCAACATGTTAAAAGTTATCTTTAAAAACTCTACATTAAAAGTATACTTACTGGCGAAAGACTGAATTATTTTCCCTAAGATCAGAAAGAATACGAATTTTTACTCTTGTCATTTCTAGTCACATTTTATTGGGTGTTCTACCTGGGAAAATCGGTCAACAAACAGAAATAAAGTACAATCAGATTGGAAAGGAAAATGTAAAATTATCCCTATTTGCAAATGACATAATCTTGTATATAAAATACTAAGGCATACACTGAAAATTTATTAGAACTAATAAAGGAGTTTGGCAATACTTCAAGATGTAAGAAAATCAATATGCAAAAATCAATTGTATTTTATGTGGTATCAAGAAAATATGAAAAAATTAAGGAAACAATTTTATTTACAGTAACATCAAAAAGAATAAATTAGAATAAATTTATGCAATAAAGTGATAGGCTAATCCTCTTAAAAGGTCAGTTTTCACTCCAATCCCAAAGAAAGGCAATGCCAAACAATGCTTAAACTACCGCACAATTGCACTCATCTCCCACGCTAGCAAAGTAATGCTCAAAATGTTCCAAGCCAGTCTTCAACAGTACGTGAACCGTGAACTTCCAGATGTTCAAGCTGGATTTAGAAAAGGCAGAGTAACCAGAGATCAAATTACCAACATCTGCTGGATCATCAAAAAAGCAAGAGAGTTCCAGAAAAATGTCTATTTCTGCTTTATTGATTATGCCAAAGACTTTGTGTGGATCACAACAATCTATGGAAAATTCTTCAAGAGATGGGAATACCAGACCACCTTACCTGCCTCCAGAGAAATCTGTTTGCAGGTCAAGAAGCAATTGTTAGAACTGGATGTGGAACAACAGACTGATTCCAAATCAGGAAAGGAGTATGTCAAGGCCGTATATTGTCACCCTGCTTCTTTAACTTAAATGCACAGTACATCATGAGAAATTCTGGACTGGATGAAGGACAAGCTGAAATTAAGATTGCTGGGAGAAATATCAATAACCTCAGATACACAGATGATACCACTCTTATGGCAGAAAGTGAAGAAGAACTAAATAGCCTCTTGATGAAAGCGAAAGAGGAGAGTAAAAAAGTTAAAATTAAAAAAAAAAAAAAAACTCAAATTCAGAAAACTAAGATCATGGCATCTGGTCCCATCACTTCATGGCAAATAGATGGGGAAACAGTGACAGACTTTATTTTTGGAGGCTCCAAAATCACTGCAGATGGTGATTGCAGCCATGAAATTAAAAGATACTTGCTCCTTGGAGGAAAAGTTGTGACCAAACTAGACAGCTTATTAAAAAGCAGAGACATTACTTTGCCAACAAAAGTCTGTCTAGTCAAAGCTATGGTTTTTCCAGTAGTCATGTATGGATGTGAGAGTTGGACTATAAAGAAAGCTGAGCACCAAAGAATTAATGCTTTTGAACTGTGGTGTTGGAGAAGACGCTTGAGTCCCTTGGACAGCAAGGAGATCCAACCAGTCCATCCTAAAGGAAATCATTCCCGAATATTCAATGGAAGAACTGAAGCTGAAACTCCAATACTTTGGCCACCTGATACAAAGAACTGAGTCATTTGAAAAGAACCTGATGCTGGGAAAGACTGAAGGTGGGAGAGAAGGGGACGACAGAGGAGGATATGGTTGGACGGCATCACTGACTCTATGGACATGAGTTTGAGTAAACTCCAGGAGTTGGTGATGGACAGGGAAGCCTGACGTGGTGCAGTTCATGGGGGTCACAGAAAGTCAGACACGACTGAGCAACTGAACTGAACTGAATACTCTTAAAACTTCAAAACATTGTTGAAAGAAAATAATGATCTAAACAAATGTAAAGACATCCACATCATGAATAAAAAGGCTCAATATTGTTTAGATGGCAACATTGTCCTAATAGATCTACAAATTTAATGTAATCCTTATCTAAATTCCAGCTGAC
The DNA here is from genome assembly GCF_963930625.1 of Muntiacus reevesi. NCBI lineage: Eukaryota > Metazoa > Chordata > Mammalia > Artiodactyla > Cervidae > Muntiacus > Muntiacus reevesi. The sequence continues at coordinate 94,300,509 of NC_089253.1, read as the reverse complement.
TTCTTTGCAGAAATTGACAAGCTGATCCTAAAATTCATATGAAAATTCAAGGGCTTCAGAATAGCCAAAACATCCTGAAAGTATAGAATAGTGTAAGGGGATTCACACTTCCTAAATTCAGAATTTACTGCAAAGCTATAGTAATTAATGCAATGTGGTACTGGCATAGAATGGGCACTTATCAATAGTATAGAATTGTGAAAAACAAAAATAGCTTTCACATTTTCAGTCAACTGACTTTTAACAGGAATGACAAGATTAATCAGTGGGGAAATAATAGTCTTTTCAATAAATTGCACAGAGAAAACTGGGTATCCACATGTAAAAGAACGAACTTTTACCTCTACCACACACCACATATAATAGTAAATTCAAATTAAGTCCTAAATATAAGAGTTGAAACTACAGACTCTAAGAATAAATCTTCATGACTGTGAATTGGATAATAATTTTTAGATACATCACCAGAAGCACAACCAACCAAAGAAAAATACAGATAAAATAAACTTCTTTAAATTAAGAATTATTTTCTTTTCTTCAAAGAACACCACCAACTAAATAAAAAGACTACTCATAGAATGGCAAAAAAAATTCAATTTAGACTTAAGATGAGGGATGAAAAACTTTGAGTTTACTTGAGACCTTTGAATTTTACCTGAGTTCCTACAAAACAACGATGGTTAGGAAATCCCACCACTGTTTTGTAATTCAGGAAATGGTTAGCTACAAATAACCACGCTTTTCCATATGACTTAGCTAATACTTGAAGAAAACCCGCTTGTTTACTAATGACAAGGCTAGACACAGCCCCTCAAAATTGTCATTTGTTTTCTTATAAATAATTGGTTAAACTGTTTGGCCACACTGATCAATCTGGGATTAATGCTTGTTAACTTTACTTGATTAAATTTGAATTAGGCTTCTCTCCTCCCTGAAGACCCTGTGCCTTGACCCATCCTTGAGCTTAGACAAGCACCGGAACATACAAAAGTCCTTTTTGAGAACTGACTGACCACAGAGAAAAGCATTTCAAGCTCAACTGTCCGGTCAGATCATCTACTCATCCTAGTCTCCACAACTGGCTTTTTCCTATCCCTGCCTACTCCTCCCTGTAAAGTAAATCCTTTTCTGCCTGAGATGCTTTAAGATTCATGATTGGAGAATTCTTCCTGTTATAATACCTCATCCGGGCTTCCCTCATAGCTCAGTTGGTAAAGAAATCACCTGCAATGACCCTGGTTCGATCCCTGGGTCAGGAAAATCCGCTGGAGAGGGGATAGGCTACCCACCCCAGTATTCTGGCCTGGAGAATTCCATAGACTGTACAGTCCATGGGGTCATAGAGTTGGACACAACTGAGTGACTTTCGCTTTCTCCCGTTACAAAATTAGTAAAGTCATTCTTCACTAATGTCCAATCTTTTATTTTTTTATTGACAAGTGTTTATATTTATAACTCATACAACTCAGTAATAAAAAGATAAATAACCTAATCCAGAAAATGACCAAAGAGTCTAATAAATATTTCTCCAAAGAAGGTATACAACTGGCCAGTAAACACATATTGGACTTCCCTGGTTGCCCAGATTGTAAAGAATTCACCAGTAATGCTGGAGACCTGGCTTCAATTCCTGGGTTGGGAAGATCTCCTGGAGGAGGGCATGGCAACCCATTCAAGTATTCTAGCCTGGAGAATCCCCGTGGACCGAGGAAACTGGCGGGCTACAGTCCATGGGGTCACAAAAAGTCAGATATGACGGAGTGACTAAGTGTTTATTTACTAAGCACATAAAAATGATGCATACCATCATTACTCACATGGGGAATACAAATCAAAATTATGAAAAAATATCATTTTATACCATTTAGATAGCTACAATCAAAAGTTAGATAATAATAAATGTTAGTGGCAACGTGAGGAAATCCAAAACCTTAGACACTGCTAATGGGAGTGTAAAATGGTGTAGCCACTTTAGAAAACTTTTGGTAGTTTCTCCAAAAGTTACACATGAAAATTGCCGTATGATCCAGCATTTGCACTCCTGGCTATTAACCAAGAGAAATAAAAATATGCATCCACATCATAACACAAGTGTTTATACCAATATTATCTATAATAGCTAAAATGTGGAGCCAACATAATGTTCATCTACTGATGAACGGAGAAAATTAAATATGCAATGTGCCTATCATGGGATATTGTTCAGCAATAAAAGGAAATGAAGTACTGGTACATGTCACAATGCAGATCAACCTTGAAAAATTACATGATTTTAAGTGAAAGAAGTCAGTCATAAAGGAAAACACATTGTACAATTACATTTATATGAACAGTCCAAAATAGGTAAATCTATAGAGAAAGATTAGTGGTTGCGTGGTTGCTTAGGGCTCTGTGGTATAGGGGTGGGGTCTGGATGGAGAGTGGGAAGAATGAGGAAGTGGAGAGTGCTGTGTGTACAGGATGATGAAAATGTTCTAAAATTGATTATGGTGATGGTGGTACAACTCTGAGAATATAAAAAAAATTGAGTCGTATACACTGAAAGGTGGATTTTATAGCAACTGCATTGTATATCTATAAAGCTTTTATGAAAAGTAGGAAGTAAGGGAGGGAAGGAGGAAGGAATGAAGAAAAATGATAGAAAATGATGTACTATGAAGACAATAATCCAAAGAGAGCTGAAGTGGCTATTTTAATCTCAGACAAAGTAGACTTCAAAAGAAGAACTAATACCAAAAATAAATACAGACATTAAAAATGATTAAAGGGTCAATTTGCTAAGAATATTTGACAATCTTAAATATGCATGTACCTAACAACAAAGCTTGAAAACACCTAAAGAAAACTGATGGAACTGAAATGAAAGTTAAGTAAATCTATCATTACTTCAGAGACTTCAGTCTTCTTTCCTAGAAACTGTACTGAATTGTTCATTTTTGTCTTATTCCTTCTACAAAAAGAAAGTTATCACTAATTCACCACTAAGCATAATGTTTGCAGTAAGCAGCATTCATCAGATAAAGGAAGTTCCATTCTTTTTATCATCTGCTGAGAGCTCTTTATGAATGTGTGAGTATGTCAAGTGCTTTTTCTGTCACTATTGAAGTGAAGGCATAATTTTTCATCCTTTTATGTAAATGTAGTAAATTTTATTTATTGATTTTTTTCAATATTGCATTCATATACTAAAATCCAGTGGCTGGTGATGTATTATCCTTTAAAAAATGCATTTATAAAGTTAATCTGGTATTATTTTGTTTAGAGATTTTTTTCATCTGTGGTCATGAAGGATAAGCCTGTAATTTTTCTTTCTTATATCATTCTTGTCAGGTCTGCTGTCAAAGGCATGCTAATCTTATAAAAAGAAAGTGAAGTGTTCTCACTTTTTCCGTTGTTTGGAAGAGTTTGCATGAAATTAGTGTTATTTTTCCCTTAAATATTTGGATGAATTTATCAGTGAAGTCAGTTGTGGCTGAGACATTCTTTGTGAAAAGATACTGAATAATTAACTCAATTCATTTAATTGACATGGGAATGCAGTAAGAGAAGCATGGTCTTTTCAGTAGCTGGGGCTCAGTCAAGTTGACATCATGTGGAACAAAATAGGCTTTCATCTCTAACTCACACCATGCTGAAAAATCAATCCCAGATGCATTAGAGTCCTAAATGTCCAAACACATCTCTGTGAACTTGGAATACTCAAAGATCTTCTTACTATAAAATATAAAAAGCACTAAACATGTTGGGGAAGTGTGATAAAATTATATAATATTAAGATTAAGGACATATGTTCAACAATAGACAGCGCTGAAAGAATGAAAAAAGCAAACTACAAAATGAGAAAACATATTCTTAATACATATGTCTTTCAAGGGCCTCATGTCTAGAATAGATAACTAACTTCTAAATATCAATTGGACAGACAATCCAACAGAAAAATAGGAAATGCCATAAACAGGCACTTCCAGAAGAGAATATCCACATGGCTGATAAACATGCAAAGATGCTCAACTGTATTTGTTATCAGGAATGAAAATTCATACCACTGTGTTAACAACTACACATGCAAGAAGGTCTCTAGGAGGAAGACAGGTAATATATATAAAGATATTCAAGCTAATATATCTGAGTGAAGAGAATAGCTACACTTAAGAACATGTTGGGGCAGTGCTTTCAGGCAGAAGTAAAAGAAAGTGGCAGAGGTTCTGATGCAAAGTAAGCATACGTGTTCAAGGACCCAACACAAGTCCAGTATGGCTACTGTGGTGAGACACCACCCAGAATGAGAGGAAATGAAGTCAGAGGGACAAGGAGAAACTTGATCACCGAAGGCCTCAACCAGGTTTGGATTTTATTCCAAATGAATTGGGAATTCAATGCAGAGTTTCAGGAAAGAGAGTGACATGGGATTTATATTTTAAAAGAGATCTCTGCTGAGTGAGGAGAATGGCTTACAGGGGCCAAAGAAAATATGTGAGACCACTTAGGAAGCTATTGCAGTTTCTAAAATTAAAAAAAAAAAAGACCAATGAGAATGCGGCACAACCAACTCTTTCACCTACTAACAATCATCAGTTCAGTTCAACCACTCAGTGGTGTCCAACTCTTTGTGACCCCATGGACTGCAGCACGCCAGGCTTCCCTGTCCATCACTGTCTCCCGGAACTTGCTCAAGCTCATGTCCATCAAGTCAGTGATGCCATCCAACCATCTCATCCTCTGTCATCTCCTTCTCCTCCTGCCTTTAATATTTCCCAGCATCAGGGTCTTTTCTAATGATTCAGTTCTTGGCATCAGGTGGCCAAAATACTGGAGCTTCAGTTTCAGCATCATTCCTTCCAATGACTATTCAGTACTGATTTCCTTTAAGATTGACCTGTTTGATATCCTTGCAGTTCAAGGGTCTCTCAAGAGTCTTCTCCAAAACCACAGTCCAAAAACATAAATTCTGTCACTCAGCCTTCTTTATGGTCCAACTGTAACATCCATATATGACTACTAGAAAAAGCATAGCTTTGACTATATGGAACTTTGTTGGCAAAGATGTCTTTGCTTTTTAATACGCCGTCTAGGTTTGTCATAGCTTTCCTTCTAAGGAGCAAGTATCTTTTAATTTCATGGCTGCAGTCACCATCCAGTGATTTTGGAGCCAAGGAAATAAAGTCTCTCACTGCTTCCATTGTTTCCCCATTTATTTTGCCATGAAGTGATGGAACCAGATGCCATGATCTTCTTTTTTGAATGTTGAATTTTAAGCCAGCTTCTTTCTGCCTTAAGAGTGGTGCCATCTGCATATCTGAGGTTATTGATATTTCTCCTGGCAATCCAACTTGATTCCAGCTTGTGCTTCATCCAGTCCAGCATTTTGCATGATGTATTCTCCATATAAGTTAAATAAGCAGGGTGACAACACATAGCCTTAATATACTCCTTTACCACTTTAGAACCAGTCTGTTGTTCCATGTACAGTTCTAACTATTGCTTCTTGACCTGCATACAGGTTTCTCAAGAGGCAGGTAAGGTACTCGGATATTCCCATCTCTTTAAGAATTTTCTACAATTTGTTGTGATCCACATATCAAAGGCTTTAGCATAGTCAATGAAGCAGAAGTAAATGCTTTTCTGGAATTCTCTTGCTTTCTTATGACCCAATAGATGTTGGCAATCTGTTCCCTTGTTTCTCTGCCCTTTCTAAATTCAGCTTGAACATCTGGAAGTTCTCAGTTCATGTACTGCTGAAGCCTAACTTGGAGAATTCTGAGCATTACTTTGCTGGCAAGTGAGATGAGTACAGTTGTGCAGTAGTTGAAACATTCTTTGGCACTGCCTTTCTTTGAGATTGGAATGAAAGCTGACCTTTTCCAGTCCTGTGGCCACTGCTGAGTTTTCCAAATTTGCTGGCATATTGAGTGCAGCACTTTCACAGCATCATATTTTAGGATTTGAAATAACTCAGCTGGAATTCCATCACCTCCACTAGCTTTGTTCATAATGATGCTTCCTAAGACCCACTTGACTTCACAATCCAAGATGTCTGGCTCTAGGTGAATGATCACACAATCACGGTTGTCTGGGTCATGAAGATCTTTTTTGTATAGTTCCTCTGTGTATTCTTGCCACCTCTTCTTAATATTTTCTGCTTATGTTAGATCCATACCATTTTTGTCCTTTATTGTGCCCATCTTTGCTCGAAATATTCCTTTGGCATCTCTAATTTTCTTGAAGAGATTTCTAGTCTTTTCTATTCTATTGTTTTCCTCTATTTCTTTGCATTGATCACTGAGGAAGGCTTTCCTATCTCTCCTTACTATTCTTTGGAACTCTGCATTCAGATGGATATATCTTTCCTTTCCTCCTTTGCCTTTCACATCTCTTCTTTTCTTGGCTATTTGTAAGGTCTCCTCAGACAACCATTTTGCCTTTTTGCATTTCTTTTTCTTGGGAATAGTTTTGATCACCACCATGTGCAATGTTGTGGCTTCCCTGATAGCTCAGTTTGCAAAAGAATCTGCCTGCAATGCAGGAGATCCCAGTTCAATTCTTGGGTTGGGAAAATACCCTGGGAAAGAGAAAGGCTACCCACTCCAGTATACTGGCTTGGAGATTTCCATAGAGTGTATAGTCCATGTGGTCAAAGAGAGTCAGACATGACTGAGTGACTTTCATTTTCATTCACTTTCATGTGCAAAGTTATGAATCTCCACCCACAGTTCTTCAGGCATGCTGTCTATCAGATCTAATCCCTTGAATTAATTTGTCACCTCCACTATATAATCATAAGGGATTTGATTTTGGTCAAACGTGAATCATCTAGTAGTTTACTTTCTTCAATTTAAGTCTGAATTTTGCAATAAGGAGTTCAGCATCTGAGCCACAGTCAATGCTGGTCTTATTTTTTCTCACTGTATAGAGCTTCGACTGCAAAGAATATAATCAGTTTGATTTCAGTATTGACCATCTGGTGGTGTCCATGTGTAGTTTCTTGTGTTGTTGGAAGAGGGTGTTTGCTATGACCAGTGTATTCTCTTTGCAAAACTCTGTTAGCCTTTGCCCTGCTTTATTTTGTACTCCAAGGCCAAACTTACCTATTACTCCAGGAATCTCTTGACTTCCTACTTTTGCACTTCAGTCTCTTATAATGAAAAGGACTTTTTTTTGTTGGTGTTAGTTCTAGAAAGTCATCATAGAACTGTTCAACTGTTCAACTTCAGCTTCTTCAGGATTAGTGGTTGGGGGCATAGACTTGGATTACTGTGATATTGAATGGTTTGCCTTGGAAACAAAAAGAGATCATTCTGTTGTTTTTGAGAATGCACCCAAGTACTGCATTTCAGACTCTTTTCTTGACTATGGTGACTACTCCATTTCTTCTAAGGGTTTCTTGCCCGTAGGAGTAGCTACAATGGTCCTTTGAATTAAATTCACCCATTCTGGTCCGTTTTAGTTCACTGATTCCTAAAATGTTAATACTTACTCTTGTCATCTCCTGTTTGCCCAGTTCCAATTTACCTTGATTAATAGGCCTAACATTCCAGGTTCCTATGCAAAATTGTTCTTTACAGCATCAGACTTTACTTCCATCACCAGTCACATTCACAACTTGACCTTGTTTTCACTTTGGCTCCGTCTTTTCATTCTTTATGGAGTTATTTTTCCACTCTTCTCCAGTAGCATACTGGTCACCTACAAACCTGGGGAGTTCTTTTTTCAGTGTCATATCTTTTTGCCTTTTCATACCGTTCATGGGGTTCTCAAGGCAAGAATACTGAAGTGGTTTGTCATTCCCTTCTCCAGTGGACCACATTTTGTCAGAACTCTCCACCATGACCCATTCATCTTGGGTGGACCTACACAGCATGGCTTATAGTTTTATTGAGTTAGACAAGGCTGTCATACTCACCTTTTCAAAAATGAAATTTAAGATGTCAGGTTCACCTACTCATTTCTCAAAAATCTAATTTGTACAACCACTTTGGAAGCTCTGTGTCCATATCTACTAAAACTGAATATGCAGTTGATCCTTATTACTTTCAGGTTCTGTATTTGTGTATTGATATACTCTCTAAAACTCATTTGTAACCCCCAAATCAATGCTTGTGGCCTTCCACTGGCATTCATGGACATACCCAGAGCAACTGGGGTAATTAAGACTATGGTCTGTCATCTTGCTTCAGCTCTCATTCTGTAAACAGCTGTCCTTTTCATGGACTATTTAGTGCCAAGTTTTTTCACATTTTGGAGCCCTTTGTTGGTGTTCTTGCTTTAAAAATGCTCCCAAGCATAGTGTGGAGTCCTTTCCAGTGTTTCTAAGAAGGTTGTGATGTGCCTTATGGGGAAAATGGATGTGTTAGATAAGTTTCATTCAGGCACCAGTTATAGTGCAGTTGGCAGTGAGGTCAAGGTTAGTGAGTTAGCAGTATAAATTAAACAAGGTGTCTTTAAACAGAAATACACAGAAGACAAAGTTATGCAATGATCAGGTGATGAAAATATTTTAACATGTGGCTCACAGGAACCTAAACTTGTATCTCCCCTAGGAGCAATGTTTCAGTATTTGATAATTCAGTCTTTGCAGTAACTTTGTAGGACAGGTTCTGTGAATAATGAAAATCGACTGTCTGTCTCAACAATTCCACTCTTAGTCCTGTACTCCAGATAGATATAGACATATGTTTTCCCCAAAAGATACACACAAGAATGTTCACAGCAGCATTATTTGCAATAGCCTCAGCCTGAAAATTTCCCCAGAGCTCATAGCAATAACATAATTTTGGTTCATTCCCAGAGAATGAATAAACTCCAGCATTCATAAGAGGGAAAGATCTTATAGATAAAATGTTTAGTGAAATAAGTCGGATCAAAAGAGTATATAGCATATAGTTCCATTTATAGAAAGTTAAAAAAATAGGGCAAAGCTAATTTATGATGCTAGAAGTCAGGAGAGTGTTTCCTCACGAGTGGGTGGGTTGATTGCGGGGGCTAGTGACTAAAGGAGAATAGGAGATTTCACAAACATCAACAAAGTTCTGGTTAATGACTGAATGCTGATTACACAGTATCTCAAATTTTTCAGATCTATTAATGAGTAAATCAACAATTGCAATGGGTGTTTTTCTCCTTCCAAGATAAAGAAAATTATGAGCAATGAGCTAGTTTCACTGTTTTGCTACCCTAGGCTGTTCACAACATTATTCAACTCAGTGCATGTGTAGGTGGGCGTTACTATTCATCTCCCCCAAGGAAGGACATCCCTTGACTAGTTCATGCCTGGAACGGAACACTTTTTGGTTTTCCCAGCTCAGGTGGTTCTTAAAAATGATTCAGTCTACACTGTAGATATTAATTACAACCACACACTTCTAGTGTAGATGGATTTATCACTCAGAAGCATGAGCTGGCAGAGTGGAGCAGGTAATATGTTTAATTTTGCATAGTACCTAACTGTTCTCTATGTTTAATTTCTCTTTGCCACTTCCCAGTAAATTTTATGAAATGATGCATTTGGCATCTTATTATAGAGACATCCTTAGTGTGTGATAAATAATATACTAGCAGGCACCCTTGGCCTCTTTGTAGATTGAATATGGAAGGGTGGAGATAGCTGGGAGGTGGAAATAATTAAGCCCATCCAAGTATCAGAGAATAAAAAGTCACAAGATGTTCTTTAGTTTTCCCAGACAGTTCTAGAACCATCATGGAGTGTTCAGATGCATGAAGACAGATGTCTTTGTCATGTTGACATCAGTTTCTTGTTCCATAGACACTTTCAAGACCTATTTATGAATTTAGACTCTCTTGGGACAGAAACTTTTCCTGTTTTGCTAATCAGTGTATCTCAAGAGCCTTGAACAGAATCTTGAACATGATAAAGGACCCATCAACTATTACTAATCCTATCTAAAGAAGGGAAACAATAAAATAACCACTCTAACCCAAGAGGAATGCCAACATACTGCCAGGAAGGCAGACATATAGAATGAAAAATAAGCAACCTGGCCAGTTATCCAATTCATTCCTGTTACTCCAGCTTACGAAACTGGATTTGATGAATCACAAAAGCAGAGTCCTCTTGTTCTTCCCAGGAAAGGGTCACTCATGTTCCTTCAAAGTCAGAACCATGCATCTCAATGTTTTTTGTGACTCCTAATATTTCTTTCTGTTTAGGGAGAGCTCACACGTCCCTGTAAGCCTACCTATATTTAAGAAAGCCTCATGTGCTATCCAAAATAGAACTAGTGAAGATATCTACCCAGATCCAGAAATTTGGAATAGAACTGCTAACATGGGTCAATGTGCACATCAATGGGCTTGTTTATTCACTTGTCCTCCCTGAGACTTCTTCATCATCAAAGACCATCAGAGTTGATATGATATAAATACAATGCTTGCCAGACTGTCCAATCTGTACTTTGATGAAATAATTGCCCCATCAAGTGAATTATCCTTCACCTGGGAAGTGGTGGTTGACTTCCCACCAGGAGGGAATGCCAGGAGGGATTTCCAAAAAATAGAAAAAACAAACATTTAAGTGACACGGAACTGTTCTACATTTTACCATTTCTTCTTCTTTTAAAAATTTCTCCCTGAGAAATCTGCTCTCACCTATTTGCTTACTTTGGCATCACTGACTTGATGGACATGAGTTTGAGCAATCTCCAAGAGTTGGTGATGGACAGGGAAGCCTAGGGTGCTGCAGTCCATAGGGTTGCAAAGAGTCAGACATGACTGAGTGACTGAACTGAACTGAAATGAAAAACAGAGTTAAATAGGTACAAAAAACATGAATTTCATTTAAAAAATAAAAAGCTTCCTTAAACCAAAATAATTATATCTATGAAGGTGATATCAAGAAAAAGTAAAACTTGGAAATTGGTCACAAAGGTGGGGGCAGGAGACCCTTTTGTTAGGGGAAGCACTAACTGAAACTGCCCACCCAAGACAGGCAAGACAGTGACCCCTTGAGTGAGTTATCTTTAACAGGAAGTCCTGTTAAGGAATGTGAAAACAACAAGCTACTACCAACCATAAGAATGCGGGAAATGTCAAAAGGAGAGTCCATGTGTCCTACCAACCTCCCAGAATTCTCCTTGCTGGAATTTACCTTGGTTGAGTGAGTGATGCACAACCAGGAAGCACCTTGAGTCAGAGTGATTGGCCAGAGACAATTCAGAAACTAGCTTAATTACCATAAAGCCTGACACTGCAAGCCATGTGGCAGAGCAGTTCTCCTGAGTTTTCTTGTCCTGCTGTTCTCTGCCCTGGCGTCCCTTTCTAATAAACTCTCTTGCTTTGTCAGCTCATGTGTCTCCTCAGACAATACATTTGTTAGACAAGAGCCCACTCTCTGGCCTTAGAAGTGAGTCAGGAAATAGATGGGTTCCAGGTCAGACATTTATAACTGACCTGTTTGCATTTCATGGGGCACAAAGACGTGAACTTCAGGCTGGATACTTAACAACTGTTAGCATTTCTTGAGACAAAAAATAGGTGGGATCCAGTTAAGGCATTTACAATCAGGCTTCTGTTTGCCCTCTGAAATAGAAGTCACAACAGAAACAGGGTAAATAGCTAGTCTTAAAATGGCAAGTCACTCCAGTACCCTTGCCTGGAAAATCCCATGGATGGAGAAGTCTGGTAGGCTACAGTCCATGGGGCTGCAAAGAGTCGGACACGACTGAACGACTTCACTCACTTGCCCCTTGTAAACACCTTAAGGTAATAGTCATGGCAAGGACAAAGACAGGCAAAACCCTGTTTGAGTAAAAGATTAAGGGATCTCCACTCCCTTCTTTTTGGGGCAAGAGAGACACTACACATGTGCAGAAAGGCTCCTTGTGGGTCAAAAGTCAGGGGATAAAGCCAGACCTTAATGAGTCTTGCTCCTCCCAGAAGACTTCACTTTGAGATGCACACCCAGGGGAGGCTCCCACGGTAGGTCAGATGTGGAAAAAGAAATCAGATAATTGGTGTGAAGGAAGACAGAGACCTAGAAGAACTGACCTAATAAATGACTTAACTGCCCCCTTCCTGTGCTCTTCACAAGGGGATGCCCACATCCTTCCTCTTCGGGTGTGAATCTCTGCCTTGCTTCTATGTCATCTAAGCAAACTGCTTCTTTCTGTGCTCTCCCTCTCGTTGTGCTATGTCTCTGATAATAAACTTTGTACCTGCATTTACAGTTTCTGCCTCTGTGATAATTGCATTTTTCACTGAGAGCAAAGATCCATGGAAAATAGCTCCCAGCCTCTAGCCCTTGCTGGTCTGGTGGCTAGGAATACTGGCTTCCCAGTTTCAATTCCTGGGCAGGGAATTAAGATCTCCCTTCACATCACCACTCACTGCTGGCTTGCTAAGATTAGAAGGGGTCCCCTTACCTGCAACACTTGTAGTGTCACTTTGGGGGATTATAGTAGGCTCAATCAAAGATATTTAATTATAATTTGCCCTCCAGTTGTGGAGCCACCAGACACATGTGGCTATTTAAAATTAAACTTTAATCAAATTAACTTATTAATTTCATAATTAATCAAATTCAGAAAATTAAACTTCAATTTCCAAGTCACACCAGCCATATCTCAAATGTTCCATAAACTCATGTGACTGTGGCTGGTGCCTTATACAATATACAGGCCATTTCCAGTATCACAGAAAGTTGTATCAGATGGTACTGATTCTAGGGAAATATTTGTGTTTTAACCTTGCTCAGCTTCTGTGAAGCTATATTGTAATCCGGAGATTCGCATTGTGTATTTCAGGCCTCAAAGGTGATGATTTTATTGTCCTATAGGGCATTAACTGCTTTTGTTTTGTAAACAAAGAATGCTGCCTGTGCTTCCAGTTCTGTAAGGATCAAGTCATTAGCCACTGGAGCTGCCCACCCACAGTGCACCCTGAGGAACATTCAAGATGGAGAAGCACAGGAAGCATTCTGTGCTTTGAATTGCTGTTCAGTCTCCAAGTCTTGTCCCACTCTTTGTGACCCCACGGACTGCAGCACCCCAGGCTCCCCTGTCCTTCACTATGTGCTATCGTTTGCTCAAATTCATGTCCAATAAGTCAGTGATTCTTTCTAACCATCTCATCCTTTGTCACCCCCATTGCCTTTTGCCTTCAATCTCTCCTAGCATTAGGGTTTTTTCCATGAGTTGGCTCTTCTCATCAGGTGGCCAAAGTATTGGAGCTTCAGCTTCAGCATCAGTCCTTCCAATGAATATTCAGGATTGATTTCCTTTAGAATTGACTGGTTTGATCTCCTTGCAGTCCAAGGGACACTCAAGAGTCTTCTCCAGCACCGCACTTCAAAAACTTCAATTCTTCAGCACTCAGCCTTCTTCATGGACCAAATCCCACATCCATATATGACTACTGGAAAAACCATAGCTTTGACTAGACAGATATTTTTCAGCAAAATGATATCTTTACTTTTTAAAATGCCATCTAGATTTGTCATAGCTTTTTTCCCAAAGAGCAAGTGTCTTTTAATTTCATGGCTGCAGTCACATTCCACAGTGATTTTGGAGCCCAGGAAAAGAAAATCTGTCACTGTTTCTATTGTTTCCCCATCTATTTGCTATGGAGTGATGGGACTAGATGCCACAATCTTATTTTTTTGAACACTAAGTTTCAAGTCAACTTTTTCACTCTCCTGTTTCACACTCATCAAGAGGCTCTTTAGTTCCTCTTCACTTTCTGCCGTTAGAGTGGTATCATCTGTATACCTGAGGTAGCTGGTATTTCTCCCACCAATCTTGATTCCAGCTTGTGATTCATCCAACCCAGTATTTCTCATAATGTACTCTGCATATGTGGCTCAGCTGGTAAAGAATCCACCTGCAATGCAGGATTGAACCCAGGTCTCTGGGTTCAATCCCTGGGTTGAAAGATCCTCTGGAGAATGGAAAGGCTACCCACTCCAGTATTCTGGCCTAGAGAATTCTACAGACTATATAGTCCATGGGGTCACAAAGAGTTGGAGATGACTGAGCAACTTTCACTTTCACTCTGCATATAAGTTAAAGAAGCACAATGACAAGACACAGCCTTGTCATATTGCTTTTTCAATTTTCAATCAGTCCATTGTTCCATGTCTGGTTCTAACTATTGCTTCTTGACCTACATACATCTTCTCAGGAGATAGGTAAGGTAGTCTGATATTTTCCATCTCTTTAAGAATTTTCCACAGTTTGTTGTGATCCACACAGTCAAAGGCTTTAGCATAGTCAGTGAAGCAGAAATAGATGTCTTTCTGTATTTCCCTTGCTTTTTCTATGATCCAGTGAATGTTGGCAACTTGATGTTGGCAACCAGAGTTCCTCTGCCTTTCCTAAACCCAGTTTGTGTGTCTAGAAGTTTTTGGTTCATGTACTGCTGAAATCTAGCTTGAAGGATTTTGTGCATAACCTCACTAGCTTGTGAAATGAGTGCAATTGTATGGTAGTTTGGACATGCTTTGAATACCTATTCTAGATAGTTAAGATCCATATCTAAAGAATAATTTTCCTAAATTCAGATTCTTGCAACTTCCCATACATAGAAAAATACTAAAATCATTCATTTGAAATGTCTGTTCTTTTTGATTAGCAGTAATCTTTTGATGTTCACTTCTTCACTGCATATTTACCACTCCTGCCCTCTCCAAGGCAAGAGGGAAAAATCCTCCTATACAGCTTATCTCTTTAGAACAGTTCCTCAGAGCTATATGAAAGGCTGCCATCCTAGGCTATAGTCCTCAGCAGGGTCCCCCCAAATAAAACTTAACTCCTAACTTCAGGTTGTACACTTTTCTTCAGCAAATAACTTCTAACTTTTCTTATTGTTTTTATAAAATTCATTTGTGTTAAATATCATATATGAATCAGTTTTACCATTGTCTTGGATTCTTCAGCAGGAAGTGGTCCTTTTTTAAACAGTGGTCCTTTTTAAATTTTTTATTTATTTTTAAATTTGTGGAATCTTGCTTTACAATTTTGTGTTGGTTTCTGCAGGCAATAATGTGAATCAGTCATAACTAACAGTGGTCTTTAACATGTGTTTTTTTTCTGTTACTATAAGGCTCATGTTTTTAATATTTTGAAAAGTAAATATTGACAGCGGGTTAACAACTTCATAGACCAGAGTTAGCATCAGTGCACAAGTGCATGCAATATTTTTAAGGGGGGGTGTTTCCAAACTTTCTGATTCAAACCCTGGAAGTCAATGCCTTTCACTCACATTTTCCCAGTGAGTGAGGAGAGTGGAAATGCAAGCCTATGTCCTTCCTACCAGGGTCCCATTCATAAAGCAACTCCACTACTCTCCGGCAATTCCAGGATTCATGGAACATCAATATTCCAGAAGCAATTTGTGCCTTAATTTACAATGACAGGATATTAGCCATGCACATTCAAAGCATACGGCCCTGTCTCTTTACTTACCAAGATGCCAATTAATTGTGAGCCTTCACCCCAGAGTACCTTGATTTACACTGAAATTCTGTGTGTACAGAAAGGTAATAGGCTTATTGGGGAAGTTGATCTGAGACCAGAAAACCCCACCTACTTTTAAGAATTCATAGACTTACAAATAAACCTTGTGGGAGTACTCAGTAAATGTGATTTGTTGCTGTGCTGTTATTATTTCCAGAACCTCAAATTAGAGCTTTTCTACCCAATTACAACAGAATGGTAAGGATCTTTTAGGTTCCTGTGGACTTTGAACTGGCCCCAAAGTTTGTCATGCTCATCTTGTAGTTTTCAAGACTTAGTTTATTGCCCAGAACAGACTACAGGGTCATCTAAGCAACAGTCTATAATAGGAACCATTTCATTTGCCCATATGCCCTGTCTTTTTCTTATCTCCCCATTTTTATTATCTTTAATTCCCATTCTCTGAAGCAAGTCTCAACATCTTCATTTAACAGAACAAGGAAAGGAGACATTTGTGTAAGGTCACATTCAGATGCAGGTCGCCCAAGCCTTGTGAATAAAAAACGAATGCAGACTTAAGTTAGGGAGACTATTATAAGAGGATCAGTGCAAGAAAGAGGAATGTCTATTGCAGTGGGGGCAATACACTCACTGAGAGCTCTGCAAGTATCTCAAAGGCCAGGCAGGATAGGTTTTCCTTTCATGAGGAGGTGTCAACAGGACTAGAAAGAAAGGGGTGTGGGAGGGTGGGATGAAAGGGTGGCCTGGTGGGACAGTGGATCAGAGACTCTTATACAATGATGCCAGCTTGTTTTCAGGAAGGACTGTAAACTGCCTCAGGCTGAGTCAGAGGTCAATATCCAGAGGTCCAGAGGAAGGACACAACTTTAAGTTTTACTAACAAGTATTTTATATTTTTTTGATCAGTGGACACAGATAAGCAAACCATTTGTGAGGCAAGGAGTGGGAATTTGGAGGGTCTATGTCAGGCCTCATTGTAGGTAAGCAAAGGGGATCATCAAAGTCACATGGGAAGAGGGTCTTTGCAGTGAGCCACTTCTAAAAGCACAAAAGTCTCAGGTGGGGCTTTCTGAAATAGTCACTGTTTACCAGAAACACAGTCTGGGGTCAACTCTAAGGCTCTCATAACACAGCTACATTTCATTCTGATTTTCTAAGGCAGTTCTTAACCCTCCCATTTACAGAGAAGGAAGGGGAGCCTCAGACAGTCATGCAAAGGCACACAACTGGCTCATATCTCATTTGGAATTCAGACCCTAAAGTCAGCACCCTCTGATGCAGTTCTAAGCTCCACATCCAGAGTTTTAGGAATTAGAGCAAGGGCAGTAGGGGCAGATGTGAGCAGTGGGATAGTCCTTTGCTCCTTTCCAAGCCCCCACCAGCTTTTTCCATCTCTGTCTCTATTTGTTCTCACCAAACCATCTCACTCTGCAAAGCCATGATGGCATCTTTGCGCTGTCTGGTGTTTGCTCCACTGCACCCAATTTGCTGTATTCAATTGGGACAAAACATCATTATTCGTAAGCTCCACCAAGGAAGATCCAGGCAATGTTCTCCAGAAATACATCAGTCACAGTCCATTTAATGTCAGGAAATCAAGTTTGAAGACACTATAATTATAATCATTGTTTTTGGATTGTTCTGTGCTACTATATGCAATATCTATAATTCCCTTGGCAAGATGGTAGAACATGGTACAGAAATCTGAATCTGAACCTAAGGTAGGAAAAGTTACCATGCTGGCCTCATGGGAGACACTTCACTGCTCACCTTCCAGAGCAGTTCTTTGTGGTTGGATGGGAGGAGCCTATAGATACACAAGTCAAACCTGGTGGCCATCCACCCAAGAGCATCCATGAAGGATCCTGTTTCCATTTGGTGATTCCATGTAAAATGTGGTCATCCAGGCTTGAATCTTTTCTCCTATAGTTTAGAAGAAATTGTTGGTGAGGAAAAATATTTTTCTCCTCTACCCTTCTAGGCTCAGGGCTGGAGTTTTGTAATTGAAACTGGCCAAAGACAGATAAGCAAGAGAAAAATGGAAGTTTATTAACAGATGCATTGTGTGTGTGCATGAAAGTACCTAGTGAGAACTAGCTCAAAAATGTGGTTAAAACTTGTGAAACCCTGTTCTTTCTTAGATGGCCCCTAATTTAGGAGGGGACTCAAATCTACTGTCTTTTACTTGAAACCATTCACTTGATGTCAGGATTTACTGAACTTCAGACTAAAAAAAGCTGCACAACATGAGAGTTGTGAGTAAAGTTTTATTTGGGGCAAAATGAAGACTGCAGCCTGGGAGATAACACCTCAAATAACTCTGAGGAACTGCTCCAAAGAGGCAGTGGGAAAAGGTCAATGTATAAGCTTTTGGTGAAGGGGGAGTTCAATGCAAAAAAACACTTCCTTTACAAAAGATTTTCTGTAAGTCAGGAGGCGCTGATGTCACCATGAAGGGATTTAGGGCTTTTCTAGATAAGAAGAGATGCAAGGATTGGGATCCTGAAATCAGTTACTGAATTGAGGATCTGTCTAAAGACAAATCTGTCTAAAGACCTGTTCCATCACTTTCCCTGGAGCACAGAGTGCCTCAATCTCCACCCTGAATTTCCCTCAGAGAGTGTTAAAGGTTGGCAGCTGCAGCCTGGTTCAATTGAATAGGATTCAATCTACACAGAGGCAGATGGCAAATGCCCCTGTTGTATTCAGCCACTGGCAAATGCTCTTGGCAAATTCCAGTTTGTAGTGGACACCAGTATTCTTGCCTGGTAAATCCTATGGACAGCCTATGGATTGCAAAAGAGCCATACACTACTTAGCAACAAGCAACAACAGTAACCTCTTCCTTCAAGAAGGAGAGGCGCACATCTCTATAAATGTAAATTTCCTTTACAAACTCAAGTTTCCTTTAAAATAGGAAAACTTTTTCCCCCAGTTTTTTATAGAGTTTTCTGAATCTTGTAGTTCTCAATAAATTTCAGCTCAAAATAATCTACATAGATACACTAAAACAGATATATTTGGGGATGAAACACTTTGGTATCTCCTCAAACTCAAACATTACAGAAATCTAATGCAGCCCTGTTATGGGTTGAATTTTATCCTCTGAGAAATTAAAACCCTCAGAATTTCAAAAAGTGAAAGTGAAAGTGAAGTCGCTCAGTCATATCTGACTCTTTGCGACCCCAAAGACTGTAGCCTACCAATCTCCTCAGTCCATGGAATTTTCCAGGCAAGAATACTGGAGTGGGTTGCCATTTCCTTCTTCAGGGGATCTTGCCCGCCCAGGGATCGAACCCAGGTCTCCCGCATTGCAGGCAGCCGCTTTACTGTCTGAGCCACCAGGAGAGCAATCAGAATTTCAGAAGGTGAGTTTATTTAGATATTAAGTTTTTACAGATAAAGTTAAAATGAGGTCATTAGGGTGGCCCTGACCAGTCCTTAAAACAAGGACATGGGTACAGAGACAGACTCACCTAGAGAGGGAGATGATGTAAAGAGATACAGGGAAATGATAACCATGGAAAATGAAGGAAGAGATTGTGAAACCGTGGAACTCAGATTAGGACTTGAATTAATGGTCTTTTAACTGAGATCACACATCTGATTTCAGGACTTTATGAAGCTTAGGTTCTTGATGTCTCACTACAGAAAGAATTCAACGAGAGACAAAGTGATAAGTAAGAATGGATTTATTTAGAGAGATGCACAATCCACGGACAGACTGTGGGCCATCTCAGAAGCCATGAGGGGCCCTGATATACGGGGTGGTTAGTTTGGGGGACTGTAATTTCATAGGCTAATGAGTAGGAGGAGTATTCCAGCTATTTTGGTGAAGAGGCGGGGATTTCCAGGGATTGGGCCACTGCTCACTCACTGACCTTTACAGTCAGTTGTGGAACAGTCATGGCACCTGTGAGCGTGTCATTCAGCAGGCTGATGTGTTACAATGAGCGTATCCTGTGGCCCAAGGTCTAGTGAAAGTCAACTTGGCTGCAGTCTTGGAACCATTTGGTTCTCACCACTTTATGTTGACATAGCTCTAGGCTATGCCATTCTTTCAAAGATTGTGTCCTGTCCTCTCCCCTCCTGTTTCAATAAGAGTTACCCTGTCATTAGCCAAGAAATGCCAAAGATCACCAGAAAACCACCAGGATCTGGAGGAGAGGCATAGAAGAGATCCCACCCCCTTACCCTCACAGCTACAGAAGAAATCAAACCTGCTTACACCTCAGTCTGGGACTTCCAGCCTCCAGAACTATAAGAGAATAGGTTCCTGTTGTTTAAGCCATCTAGAGTGGTATTTTTTTTATAGTAGCTGAGAAACTGATGAAAATCCCACCACAAAAGGGAGTGTAAAGAAAGAATGTTGGTGAATGTGTACATTATGTTTTGATTATTTGAGCAAGTGTCTATGTTTGTCCCGAAAAGCCTTTCCCTGGCAATAGACATCACTGGTGAGAAAAAGATGTGCTAAAAGCCTGGGTTAACACTGTATCCAGGGGCCTCTGGGGCTCTAGTCACACAGACCAGCTCACACTGGCCAACGCAAGTCTGATCAGGATGTGGACGGCATCAATCAAACCTGCTCTCCAATGTTGCCCATAATCACAGCCACCAAAACAATTTCCTGAAATCCTAATTATCTTTCCTCATGTGTGAATTTTCCTTTCCAACAGTGGCTAAATAAATTGAACATGAAGGACAATTTGGCTTACTTATTTTTAGAATACCCTGTTCTTTAACCTATCTTATGAGCCTTCATTTAAATAATCACTCTGTGCTTCACCCAACAGAGCACCTTCCAATCCTTAATTACACCCGTAATGACGACCCATGGCACAGAAGTGACAGTTACTCTAGGGGCTGCTTTAGCTGTGTTTCTGTCGCAATCCCTTATCTCTTCTGGATCCTGGGGCAAAGTCCCTGGAGATACTCCCCAAAGGAGCTTCGAGCTTCCATCTTTGAGGGACAGAGATGTGTCTTGAGGATCATCCAGTTTTATATATTCCCTGGGAAGTTGAACTAGAACTTTTGCCCATTGCAATTTAATCAGTAATTTCATGTCCCTTCTTACAGCTTCTCTGGATTATATTAATAACAGCATGTTATTAGAAATACAGGATTCCCTGGTGGCTCAAACTGTAAAGAACTTGCCTGCAATGCAGGAGACCTGGGTTCAGCCCCTGGGTTGGGAAGATCCCTTGGAGAAGGAAATGGCAACCCACTCCAGTATTCTTGCCTGGAGAATCCCACGGACAGAGGACCCTGGTGGGCTGCACAGTCCATGGGATCGCAAGGGGTCAGACACAACTGAGTGGCTAACTTTCACTTTCATTGTAAATACAGGTCCCATCTCAGCAACCTCATACAGGTCCCATAAGCTTTGCCTGTTTTACTGACTCATCAATCTCCTGAAGGCTTTCCTTGTTCAGAGATTGGCACCCCCCCCCCACCCCGTCAGCTGTCCAACTCTTTTTCTTCCGTCTCTCAGAGGTTTGCAACACATCCTGCCAGTGAGCGGTTTTGTAGCTCTTTATGTGCATAGGGTGATGTCTTCCCAGATGTTTTTGGAACCCCTCCATGGCTCGTTCTATATCCACAAGCCCCAGATGGGCTCTGTCTATGCAGAGTGCTCAGTCCAGGGAGGAGACCACTGTGTTCCCATTCAAATAGGCAGAATTTTAAGTGCAGTCTGTGCTTTACAGGTTGCTTCTCTATCTGCCTTCCATCACCAGAGTATTTTGTGGCTCACCAAGGGTGGATGAATACAGATCAGCAACTGAAAAATTTATTCTACTGACCAGTGAGATGCTCTTCTTACGGTCAATCAACCATCAATTCAATTCAGTTACTCAATCGTGTCCAACTCATTGCAACCCCATGCACCACAGCATGCCAGGCCTCCCTGTCCATCACCAGCTCCCGGAGTCTACCCAAACCCATGTCCATTGAGTCGGTGATGCCATCCAACCATCTCATCCTCTGTCGTCCTCTTCTCCTGCCCTCAATCTTTCCCAGCATCAGGGTCTTATCAAATGAGTCAGCTCCTCACATCAGGTGGCCAAAGTATTGGAGTTTTGGCTTCAGCATCAGTCCTTCCAATGAACACCCAGGACTGATCTCCTTTAGGATGGACTGGTTGGATCTCCTTGCAGTCCAAGGGACTCTCAAGAGTCTTCTCCAACACCACAGTTCATAAGCATCAATTCTTTGGCACTTAGCTTTCTTTATAGTCCAACTCTCTGGTGGCTCAAAGCATCTGCCTGCAATGTGGGAGACCTGGGTTTAATCCCTGGGTTGGAAAGATCCCCTGGAGAAGGAACTGGCAACCCACTCCAGTATTCTTGCCTGGAGAATCCCATGGACAGAAAAGTCTGGTGGGCTACAGTCCACGGGGTCACAAAGAGTCGGACATGACTGAGCGACTTCACTTTCACTTTCACTCACATCCACACATGACCACTGGAAAACCATAGTCTTGATTAGATGGATCTTTGTTGACAAAGTAATATCTCTGCATTTTAATATACTGTCTAGGTTGGTCATAACTTTCCTTCCAAGGAGTAAGCATCTTTTAATTTCATGGTTGCAATTACCATCTACAATGATTATGGAGCCCAGAAAAATTAAGTCAGCTACTGTTTCCACTGTTTCCCCATCTATCTGCCATGAAGTGATGGGACCGGATGCCATGACCTTAGTTTTCTGAATGTTGAGCTTTAAGCCAACTTTTTCACTCTCCTCTTTCACTTTCATCAAGAGGCTTTTTAGTTCCTCTTCACTTTCTGCCATAAGGGTGGTGTCCTCTGCATATCTGAGGTTATTCATATTTCTTCCGGCAATCTTGATTCCAGCTTGTGCTTCTTCCAGCCTAGCATTTCTCATGATACACTCTGCATATAAGTTAAATAAGTAGGGTGACAATATACAGCCTTAATGAACTCCTTTTCCTATTTGGAACCAGTCAGTTGTTCCATGTCCAGTTGTAACTGTTGCTTCCTGACCTGCATACAGGTTTTCCAAGAGGTAGGTCAGGTGGTCTGGTATTCCCACCTCTTTCAGAATTTTCCACAGTTTATTGTGATCCACACAGTCAAAGGCTTTGTCATAGTCAATAAAGCAGAAATAGATGTTTTTCTGGAACTCTCTTGCTTTTTTGATGATCCAGCACATGTTGGCAATTTGATCTCTGTTTCCTATGCCTTTTCTAAAACCAGCTTGTACATCTGGAAGTTCATGGTTCATGTATTGCTGAAGCCTGGCTTGGAGAATTTTAAGCATCACTTTACTAGCGTGTGAGATGAGTGCAATTGTGTGGTAGTTTGAGCATTCCTTGGGATTGCTTTTCTTTGGGACTGGAATGAAAACTGACCTCTTCCAGTCCTGTGGCCACTGCTGAGTTTTCCAAATTTGCTGGCATATTGAGTGCAGCACTTTCACAGCATCATCTTTTAGGATTTGAAATAGCTCAACTGGAATTCCATCACCTCCACTAGCTTTGTTCATAGTGATGTTTCCTAAGGCCCACCTGACTTCACATTCCAGGATGTGTGGCTCTAGGTAAGTGATCATACCATCATGATTATCTGGGTCTTGAAGATCTTTTTTGCACAGTTATTCTGTGTATTCTTGTCACCTCTTCTTAATATTTTCTGCTTCTGTTATGTCCCTATCATTTCTGTCCTTTATTGAGCCCATCTTTGCATGAAATGTTCCCTTGGTATCTCTAATTTCCTTGAAGAGATCTCTAGTCTTTCCCATTCTATTGTTTTCCTCTATTTCTTTGCATTGATCGCTGAGTAAGACTTTCTTATCTCTCCTTTTATGGTTAATAGGAATGCTGTTAAAAGATTATTGCTAAAATAAGTGGATTTCTCAACGAAAATTCAGAGAGACATGGAGGTCTTGAAATTATTCTGAATGGAAGGGAAAAGAAGTCATTATTATCTGGGAGAACTCAGGTGACCTAGAGGTTCCTCGTGACAAGTGCCATGGCACAGAGTAGGGACTTTCCCCTCCCTCTGACCATCCTTTCTGCCTCCTACCCCTGTGTTTAGCTTGGGAGCATTGTACTCAGTCCATAACAGCTTCTATTCACACATTCCCTTCTTGTGCATCATTCCTGCGTCTCACATTCTGCTGTGCTTAATGAATCAGAACTCACTCACCCATGATCCCTCTGTACTATATATGTACTCACCCTGAACATCCAACCTGCTTAAATAGCAAACCTGGTCAATTTCTCCATATTTTGTTTCTTTTTTCCCCCTTGAAATTTAAATTCTGCTTTCAATAAGTCAAGTAGAAAAAGCAAATGTGCTTTCTGTTCTGATCAATTCTGAAGCTGGTTTGGACTTCAGAGACAAAGTTCTCATTCCCAGAGGATGAATTTGGTTGTCTCAGAGATTAACAGATACCACTCTAATGGCAGAAAGCGAAAAGAAATTAAATAACCTTTTGATGAAGAGAAAAAGGAGAGTGAAAAAGCTGGTTTAAAACTCAACATTCAAAAAACTGAGATCATGGCATCTGGTTCCATCACTTTATGGCAGATACATGGGGAAAAACTGGAAGCAGTGACAGATTTTATTTTCTAGGGCTCCAAAATCACTGTGGATGGTGATGGCAGCCTTGGAATTAAAAGACACTAGCTTCTTGAAAGAAAAGCTATGACAAACCTAGACAGTGTATTAAAAAGCAGAGATATCACTTTGCCAACAAAGGTCTGTATAGTCAGAGCTATGGTTTTCCTAGTAGTCATTTACAGATGTGAGATTTGGACCATAAAGAAGGCTGAGTGCTGAAGAATTGATACTTTCAAACTGGTGCTGGAGAAGACTCTTGAGAGTCTCTTGGACAACAAAGAGATCAAGCCAGTCAATTCTAAAGGAAATCAACCCTGAATATTCACTGGAAGGACTGATGCTGAAGTTGAAGCTCCAATACATTGGCCACCTGATGCAGAGAACTGATTCACTAGAAAAGGCCCCGATGTTGGGAAAGACTGAGGGCAGGAAGAGGAGGGGATGTCAGGGACTGAAATACTTAGATGGAATCACAGGCTCAATGGACATGAGTTTGCGCAAACTCTGGGAGATAGTGAAAGACAGGGTAGCTTGGCGTGCTGCAGTCCACGGGGTCGCAAGGATTTGGACATGACTTAGCAACTGAACACCAACAGAGATTAAGAGATATATCATCAAGTGTTTTCACTTTTGCTTTCTTTCTTCTTGTCTGCTCCTGTGCATCCCACTCCCAAATCCATCCACCTCCATGCCACTGTAATCAATTTCCCAGGGCCCATATCTAGTCCTGTTTGAACACCTGGAGAATTAGTTACCTGTTGCTCTCAGGATAAGGGCTCAACTTCCCAGCATGCACCTAAGACTCTTTAAACCTGTTTTCTTGCTCTTGAACCTCAATTGGGTTAATTACTCAGTAAAATACTGAAATTATTGGGATGACTGTCACTTTCTGGAGAATAAAGAATCTAACTTTGGTCTTTGTCCAAAGCTACTAGAAGGCATCTCTTATTGTTGTTTAGTCACTAACTTTTGTCTGACTCTTTGCGACCCTATGGACTGTAGCCCACCTGGCCCCACTGTCCATGGGATTTCCCAGGCAAGAATACTGGAGTGGGTTGCCATTTCCTTCTCCAGGGGATCTTCCTGACTCAGGGATAGAGCTCATGTCTCTTGCGTTCCTGGCGGATTCTTTACTGCAGATCCACCAGGGAAGCCCAGAAGGCGTCTCTAAGTCCTTGAAATGCCCTCCTAATGGGAGTGTCTTTGTTCACCTGTGGGCCTTGGTCACTGGACAGTTAGCAGACATACTGCACTGCTGTAGTTATATACTGCTTTCATCTGGTAATGAGGGATAAATAAAGAACAGGTCAAGTCTAACTCATAAATGCTTTATGGCCTTGGTTTTCCCCTTAGTTTAAAAAGAAAGAAAGATTGGACCCAAGCAGTGATTCTCAATGGAAGACCCTGTGTCAGGATTCTGGGTGAGAGGAGCAGACAAGAAGTGAGGTGTGAAACTGTCTTGTTTGATTCCACTTGGTTCTTTGACGTTTTGGCCGAATTGGAGGTTGTGGGGAGTAAGTCCTCCCTCATGAGAACAGTAAAGTTAATAATTTATCAAATTCCATGCACATTCTCATTAATTCCAGATTAATTTAGATTAAAAATATCTGCCTCATAATATGAGATAATTTAACTTCCTACTATTTCCTGCAAGTCATCTCTTTTATATTTAAAAGATTGTTTTGTTGTTTTTTTTCTGAAGTTCTACAAAAATACAAACTGCCATGAAATTTGTCTGTTTCGCTGCCTCTTTTTGGCCAGATCAGACTATCTATTGCTCATCTGGAAAGATAGTCTTAATAAATGCTTTCCAAAGAATGCTCAGAGCAAAGCCAACTCTGAATGCTCAGGCAAAGCACAGCAGTGTTTATGCAGAAACCCAGTCCATGGAGCTAAACACATCAGCCCCTCCTCCCAAGAGGAGAACCCAAACGTCCATATGTTGGTGCCATCAGCAACGCAGATACCACCATATGTCACCAAAGATGGCACGGAGACTGCCCTTGGCCACGCTCCTGATGCTTGCTTCTGATGTATTTTCCGAGCACAGGCATTTTCAAATCAACTGCTGAGAAGCTGGGTGACAGGCTGTGATGCCATCAAAAGATTCCAGCTCCAAGCAGGTGTCTGGAGCCAAAATTCAGTCCCTGGTAGCCCATGTGGCTGAGTCCACACATTGGTTCCATCACCAATTTAAGCTCTGGGAGGACATCTGAACCTACTTTCCTTTCAAAAACTGGTAGTCCTCTGATGCTTTGGCACACAGACAAGTCAGTGCCAAGGTTGGTAGTGAGTGCCAGTCCCCTTTTGACAGGTAAATTAATATTCATTATTCAACAGGGGAGAAAATGCTGAGTTGTTTACCACTGGTTCATTAGTTTTAGCCAAATAAAGGATGAACATAATTACTCTCATAAACTACCATGACAGAGCCTAAAAATTATAGGGGTAAAAATGGATGCCTTCAGGAAAACCTTTAAAAAATGAGTCCCTTGGGTCTTGGCAGGTGAGTAGGAATAATAGTTCTCATCTCTACTGGCACCTGCCAATTGCATCTTGCTTTGTACCCAGACAAAAAAGGTTGCCAAGAAAAGCTCTATTCTTGCATTTTCTATGGACTTTGTCTTCTCTGATGAGGTGTTGGAGACTTTATATTACTTGCTAACTTCTGTGTGGTGTGTGTGGAGGGGTTAATGCTGCTCTACGAGCAAGCTGTCTGATTAAGCAGAAGGCCACTCCTGACAGCATCTTCCTCGGAATACTACATTCCCACCTCTGTGCTTCTGGTAAAGATTTTCTCCTCCAATTGTTTTTCTATCATCTCATTCTGTTCTCCTTCCCTGACATCTACAGTTTCACTAACCAAAGACTTGAGGTTCTGCTTCTGAATGAATCTAAGTTAATCTTCTGTGTTATAAACTCAGTGTGTTCTCCCAAAATTCATATTTGAAGTCCTAAGCTCAAGTATGGCTATCGTTGAAGGGATGCCTCTGAGAAAGTAATTAAGGTTAAATGGAGTTAGAAGAGTTGGGCTCTGATCTACTAGGAATAATGGCCTTGTAAGAAGAAACACCAGAGAGTTCTCCCCATGTCTATGAATCGAGAAAAGGTCATGTGAGGACCCTGCGAGAAGGCAGCTGTCCACAAGTCAGGAAGAGAGCCCTCACTAGAAACCAAATACGCTAGCCCCTTGATCTGGTACTTCCAGCCTCCAGAATTGTGAGAAAATACATGTCAATTGTTTACCCAGTCTATGATATTTCATTAATGCAATCTAAACAGACTAATAACATACTATAGATCTGGGAATTATAGCACACACATACACGCACATGTGTGTGCACATACATCCTCTTTTATCATTTTTAACCCATGCCCTGCCATTGTGTTTTTAGGAAGTAGTTGATAAGGATACTAGTGACGATGATTATGTGAAACAAGAAAATGTATTAAGGTCAAGAACTTTAAAATACTTACACTATTCATGACCTCATTTAGAGACCCTGGATTCATACCGTCATGGTCTACATGAGAAAGTAAAGTTCTGAAAGATGAACTTCAATGAGCAAAACTGACCTTCCTCAAGGACTTTGTAATATCTTACAGGAAAATTTGAATGAATTATATATGTATTATATATAATTCACTTATATTTATATATGTTTTTCTTCAATTAACTATTTTCATTCAGCATTCTTTTTAAAAGATTTACCTGTGACTTACATACCAATTTATTTTAATTCATTTTTAATGATGTGAAAAATCTCATCTTTTCTACGCTAAGATTTATTTTGTTTCACCCCCAGTGGATGCGTGAGCCTGTCTAGTTTTTACTCTTACAAGTAAAGCTGCAGTGGACACCTACCCAGCTGTGTGTCTGGTCTGAAGTTTTCTCTAGGGGATAGTTGAGATAGCGCCCCTTTGTATTTCTGTATCCCTAGGACACTGTCCACATACAGTTAATACCCAAGTGTGGAACACCAACGTGCAGTTCCCAGAATGATGCTCCCCAAGTGCCTTCTACCCCACGTTCAAACTGCCAGTTCTTGGGAATCAGTACTTAAACACCAGAAAGCAGGTAGATTGCTGCTGAGCAGTGCCAAAGCCAGGATTTCTACTGAACTGGAACCTGTCTTTTTCGATCAGGAGTTTTTGCTGTGGGATCTTGTCAAAATGGAGAGATTTCATGAAATACGTATGCAGATGGGTAAACAAAATAAAGAACAAATCTTTCAGTCTTCTGTTTTTTAATGTAATCAACATAACAATTGTTATACTAAAAAATGAGGAAGTAAGCAAAATAAAAACAAAGAATCGCCTTGTGAGCAGCTGAAGCAGATGTTTAGGCAGCAAAAGTCTGTGTTTTCATCACAGGATGCACCTTCCACCCTCATCAAAACACGTTTACTCTCTGTCTGTGGTACAAAGCAGACACACAGGGTGTGTGTGTGTGTGTGTGTGTGTGTGTGTGTGTGTGTCCTCTCACTCAATCATGTCTGACTCTCTGCGACCCCATGGACTGTAGCCAGTGAGGCTCCTCTGTTCTTGAAATTTTCCAGGCATGGAAAATTCCCACCCATGGAGTGGGTTGCCATTTCCTTCTCCAGTGGAACTCCCCAGTCCAGGGATCAGATCTGCGACTCATTTCTCCTGCATTGGTAGGTGAATTCTTTGCCACTAGTGATGTCTGGGACTGGGTAAGTATGTGTAATTTAGAGATTCAATGATGGATATGCAAAATGAGAGATGAGAAAATGAAAGTTAGTCATTGAAAAACACAAATGATGGGTTCTTTTGGCCCATTCATGCCAAGTAGTAAGTTTTTTATGAATCCAGTGTGAGCAGTTAATGATGGGTGGACACCTGCTGCTCTCCTTCCCCAGGTGTGTGACCTGGAGTGCTACCAGATCTTTCTGTACTCGATACCTTATACCTGAAAATCAGGTGTAAAATTAGCACTTGTTTCACTGGCCCTTTGGGGAATGGAATAAGTAGAAGAAAACCCTTAGGATAATTCCAATACATATCAGGTGCTCAATACTGAGGATGAATAAGCCATGGCAACCTCTGAAAAATTACCGTATGAAAATTGTAATAACTAATGCTGATGATCATGACCTTGTTCCATTGAATAAAAGAAATGATATTCAGTATTTTATCTGCAGATGAATGGTGAATAAAATATAACTCAATAGTTAGAGATGAAAATATAAATATAGATATATATCATTATTAAAATGTGAATAGCAGTATAAAAATAATTGTGACCTTGATTCATTAAGAAAACAATAAATAGTGTTCATAATACTCAATGATTTCTCTGAAAACATTGGTAAATGTGATATTGTCAATGTAAAATGGTAAATGTGATATTTTGAAATCATTTGTATACAAAAATACCATACAGGATGTATACCAATGTGCTAGATTAATTATGTTATAATTTCCCAAAACTGTATTCACCAAATGTCTTAAATTTTGCATGAAAAATTATGTTTGTGTTAAGTGTGTTTGATCAATGTTGGTTTAAAGAAAGTTAAATAGGTATTTCCTCTTTGTGTAATGAGTTTGGAAACTAGATCTAATTTTTCTTGCTAAAAATAAATAGAAGAACTGAGAAAATATGAACAGAAAATTTTAAGCTAACAATGCAAGTAAGGAATTATGGAGCTAAAATCTAGGAGAGGAAAGAAACCCACAAATGTAACCCTGAAATTTAGAATTCCTTTTCCCCTGGAGGTGGCGGCTGATTTGGAAGAAATAGCTGAGAAGCTAAGGAGTTGTACAACGTAGTCAAAAGGCACACAGAACTAGAGGGACAAACACTGCAGCTGAGGGTCCAATGTCGGGAGCCCTGGTAAATCCTTGTACTCAGTGTGGAGCCTCTGTAGAGACGCAGAGAGAAAGATAGTGCTAAGCTGTGTCCGATTTGCAATCCCATGAACTGTAGCCGGCCAGGCTCCTCTGTCCGTGGAATTCTCCAGCCAAGAATGCTGGAGTGGGTTGCCATTTCCTTCTCCAGTAGAGACACATGCTAGCAGTAAAAGAAGGAGGAGTGGTAAATGTGTTATTTCTTAAAGGACCAAACCTTGCTTTCATGTTATCTGAAGTCTCTGAAGTTGGACTGCGATAGATCCTGATTGCCAGGGCCCTGAACGGCTTATCAGAAGCAGTGTGCATCTAGTACACTTGAAACTAACACAGCATTGTAAACCAACTACATGCCGATATAAAATAAAAGCTAAATTTTAAAAAAGAAGCAGTATACCTCTCTGGAGAGAATGCAGAAAGGAGATCAAACAAGACAATACTAAAGGAAATTAATCCTGAATATTCGTTGGAAGGACTGATGCTAAAACTGGAGCTCCAATGCTTTGGGCACCTGATGTGAAAAGCAGACTCACTGGAAAAGACTCTGATGCTAGCAAAGATTGAGGGCAGGAGGAAAAGAGGGCTACAGAGAACACGATGATTGGTCGGCGTCACTGACTCAATGGACATAAGTCTGAGCAAACTCTGGAAGATAGTGAAAGACAGGGAAGCCTAGCATGTTGCAGTCTATGGGGTCACAAAGAGTGGGACATGACTTAGCTGATGAACAACAGCAACAATACATCTCTGTGGGGAAGCTGACGTTACTGAAGCCATAAGCTATGTCTATAATGTTTTGGGGCACAACTTCCAGCTCTTAGATAAAAAATAACCAGATAGAGAAGTCTAGACAACACTAATGAAAACCAAGAGTCATAACAGATATTAAAAAATAGACCTATAGAGGGACCAGAAAATGGAAACATTAGATGCTGAGGTTAAAAGGACCATAATTATTATATTTAAAAATATAAAATGACAAAACTAAAAATTTGGCAGTGAAATAAAGATCATAAGAAAGTATAAAATAGAAACGGGAAAATACAATGATTGATATTCAAAGCTCAATGGACAGATGGGCAGATATAACAATAGGTTAAAAACACTTGGAAAGAGAACTAGAGCTTTGGATTATTCATCATAAGAAAAACATCCAGGATGAAATATAAACAGTGACAATGTGCTTAGTTGCTCAATTGTGTCCGACTGTCTGTGATTCTATGGATTGTAGCCCTCCAGGTTCCTCTATCCATGGGGATTCTCCAGGCAAGAATACCGGAGTGGGTTGCCATGCCCTCCTCCAGGGGATCTTCCCAACCCAGGGACTGAAGCCAGGTCTCCCGCGTTGCAGGCAGACTCTTTACCATCTGAGCCACCCGGGAAGCCCAAGGCAAAAGAGACGCTAAGAAACATAAGAAAAGTTCAGAGAATTTATTTGAAATTGCAGTCCCAGAAAAAGAAGAAAGACAGCATACAGGAGAAAAGACAGTCTAGGAATTTTCTAGGACTAATAAAATACATAAAGCTATATTTCCAAGAGGGCTTCACTGGTGACTCAGTGGTAGGAGTGTGCCAATGCAGGAGGTGTGGGTTTGATTCCTGGGTTGGGAAGACTCCTTGGAGAAGGAAATGGCAACCCACTCCAGTATTCTTGCCTGGGAAATCTCATGAACAGAGGAGCTTGGCGGACTACAGTCCATGGTGTCACAAAAGAGCTGAACGTGACTTAGAGACTAAACAGCAACATTTATCCAAGAAGCCCTATACACCTGCAGAAGAATAAATAAAAATGAAACCACACACAGATGCAGCAAGATAAAGACTGCTATCATCTGCAGACAAAGAATAAAATCTCAAAAACAGTCAGAAATAAGAAGCACATTCCATTCAAAAGAGCAAAATTAGACTTACAACTCATATCACAACAGAAACAATCATACAGAGAAGACAATGCAATGACATATTCATTCAAAGTGCTGAAAGAAAATAACTGTCGATCTAATTCTATGTGCAATGCAAATATTTTCAAGAATGAAAGTGAACTATTTACAAACAAATAAATATCAGGTAACCCATGTTTAGCAGACTTTAATTAAAGGATAAAAATGTAGACATAAAATTAAAACACATAGAAACAATAGTATATGTTAGGAAAATGACAGATGTTAAAGTATTCTAAAATCCTTGCATTGTCCAAGAAAAGATTAAATTGCCAAGTGATGTTACACTTTAATAAGTTAATAATGCAAACTGTAACCTCTAAGGTATCTATTAGAAGAATAGTAAAAGGGGTTTTGACAACTAAACAAAAAGGGAGAGGTGGAAAGAAATGAGATGAAACTGTTTCATAAATCCAAAGAAAGACAAAAAGAGAGAACAAGAAACATAGTCAGGACAAATAGAAAGTAATGTTAAAATATTTCATTTAAAAACCAGATGTCTAAATTACATGAAATGTAAATGGACTGCATGCTTTTATAAAAATAGCAACATAATGCCTATAAAAGTCATAAAAATAAATAAGAATACAGAAAGCTTGAAATAAAAACATTAAAGAACATATACCATGCAATATTAACAAAATAAATCTTGTGTAACTATATTAATATCAAGCAAAGTAAACTTTAAGGCAGAACACATTGTAGGAGATACACAGACATTTCAATACGAGAAAAACATCAGCTTATGGTTGGAGTGTAAGCACTTACTGATGTATGTTTAAATATTTTTAAAGCAAAATGAACAGAATTACAAAGAGAAATTCAAAAGTTTAAAATCACCTTGACAGATTTTAAAAACTTTTTTAGTAGTTTAAAGAATAGAAACAAAAATGAGGATAGTCAAGACATTCTTGAAGAACAAAAAATAGAGAAATTGCTTTACTAACAGTTAAATGACATTACATTTGTATAAATTATATAATTAAATTAGGTACTATGACTTAATAAGTTATAGGGCTTAAGACAGTGTGGTGCTTTGATTCAAGGTTGAAAAAATAGCCCAGTTAAGGAGAGTAGAGTCCAGAAACAGATTATAAATATATGGATACCTGATTGACAGAAAAGGTGGTGGTGAAGTACAAAGGGAGAAAGCAAGTGTTTTTGTAAATGATGTTAGGCCAATTGGATTTATATATGAAAAAAAGCAAACTCTTATGTTATGCCACACATAAAAGTAAATTTCAGATGAATAATGGACCTAAATGTAAAAGATGAAATAATATAACTTTGGAAACCATTGGTAGGATATGTTAATGAATAGGATAGAGAATTTTTATTAATAAAACACAAATTCATTCAACATAAAAAGAATGAATAAAAATGGGCTATATCGAAATTAAGATCTTCTCTTTATCAAAAGGTAATGTTAAGAGTGAAATAAATCACAAAAAATACAAATAATGCTGACAAATCATGCAAAAATAAAGATAAATAACCCAATAAAAAAGGTACAAGTGACTTGACTAGACATTCCATTTAAAAAATTCTAAAGATTCAATTTCAGCAGTTAGGAGCTAAATGAAAATTAAAACCATGATGTGATATTACATCTTACCATCAGAAAAATGAAAATTAAAGTATCTAACTGTATCAACTCAAACTGTCATACAGTGCTGGTGAGAGTGAAAACTAGTTTAGACACTTTAGAAAGCTCTTTGGCATTATTAAGTTAAACATATCTGATAATCTGGTCTTCCCAGGTGGCACAGTGGTGAAGAATCCCCTGCCAACGCAGGAGGCATGGGTTTGAGCCCTGGGTTAGGAAGATGCCTGGAGTAGAAAATGACAACCCAATTCACTATTCTTGCCTGGACAATCCCACGGAGAGAGGAGTCTGGCAGGCTACAGTCCATCAGTGCACAAAGAGTTGGACACAACTGAGTGAGTGAGCACACACGCATCTGATAATCTAACAATTCCTCTCCTAAGTATGTGAACAACAGAAACACATTCGCATGCTTAGGAAGAGACAGCTACAAGAGTGTTCACAATAACATTTGTCACAATAATCCCTAAATGGAAATGATCCAAAAGATTATTGATTTTAGAATGAACAAATAAATCAACAGTGGAATACTACATAGCAGAGAATCTGAATAAACCAGGATTCATCCAACAAATGAATGAATCTCACAGACATGGTGTTGAAAAACAGAAGCAAAACACAGAAGACTGCCTCATACTTTTTTTTACATAAAGTTCAAAACTGGAAAAATTCTCTATGGTGTTAGTAGTGATGACAGTAGTCATCTTGGGGAAGATTTAAAAGAAATGAGATGGCGATTGAGAGGGAGTGTGAGGAAGCCTCTAGATTGTCTACAACATTCTATTTCTTACACCTTGTGTGATGATAACTTAGATATTCACTCTGATCATTTGTAGAGGTATAACTCAAATTTTCTGTACTGTTTGATACAAGATTTATATTTCATTTTTCAGAAGTTCTATTTAAGGGAAAAAATAGAGTTACATAAGTTTTTTCAGTTTGGGAATTCTGCGAAACTTGAACAATACACAGCCTTGATTTACTCCTTTTTCAATTTTGACCCAGTCTGTTGTTCCATGGCCGGTTCTAACTGTTGCTTCTTGATCTGCATACAGATTTTCAGAAGGCAGGTCAGGTGGTCTGCTATTCCCATTTCTTTAAGAATTTTCAACAGTTTGTTGTGATCCACACAGTCAAAGTCTTTAGTGTAGTCAGTGAAGCAGAAGTAGATTTTTTTTCTGGATTTCTTTTGCTTTTTCTATGATCCAAGGGATGTTGGCAACTTGATCTCTGGTTCCTCTGTCTTTTCTAAATCCAGCTTGAACATCTGGAAGTTCTCGGATCACGTACTGTTGAAGCCTGGATTGGAGAATTTTGAGCATTACTTTGCTAGTATGTGAGATAAGTACAATTGTGCAGTAGTTTGAACATTCTTTGTCATTGCCCTTCTTTGGGATTGGAATGAAAACTGACCTTTTCCAGTCCTGTGACCACTGCTGTGTTTTACATATTTGCTGGCATATTGAGTGCCTCACTTTAATAGCATCATCTGTTAGATTTGAAATAGCTCAGCTGGAATTCCATTGTCTCCACTAGCTTTGTTCACAGTGATGCTTCCTAAGGTGCAGTTGACTTCACATTCCAGGATGTCTGGCTCTAGGTGAGTGATCACACCCTCATGGTTACCTGGGTCATGAAGATCTTTTTTGTATCGTTCTTCTGTGTATTCTTGCCACCTCTTCTTAATATCTTGTGCTTCTGTTAGGTCCATACCATTTCTGTCCTTTATTGTGCCTATCATCACATGAAATGTTCCTTTGATATCTCTAATTTTCTTGAAGAGATCTCTTGTCTTTCCCATTCTATTGTTTACCTCTCTTTTCATTGATCACTTAGGAAGACTTTCTTGTCTCTCCTTGCTATTCTTTAGAATTCTGCATTCAGGTGGGTATATCTTTCCTCTTTTCCTTTGCCTTTCACTTCTCTTCTTTTTTCAACTCTTTGTAAGGCCTCCTCAGACAACCATTTTGCCTTTTTGCATTTCTTTTTCTTGGGGATGGTTTTGATCACCACCTACTATACATTGTCATGAACTACTGTCCATAGTTCTTCAAACCCTCTGTCTTCAGATCTAATCCCTTGAATTAGTTTGCCACTTCCACTGTATAATTGTAAGGGATTTGATTTATGTCATACATTAATGGCCTAGTGGCTTTCCCTACTTTTTTCAATTTAAGTCTGAATTTTGCAATAAGGAGTTCATGATCTGAGGCACAGTCAGATCCCAGTCTTGGGTTTGCTAACTGTATAGAGCTTTTCCATCTTCGACTGCAAAGAACATAATCTGATTTCTGTATTGACCATCTGGTGATATCCAAGTATAGAGTCATCTCTTGTGTTGTTGGAAGAGGGTGTTTGCTATGGCCAGTGTGTACTCTTGGCAAAATTCTGTTAGCTTTTGTCCTGCTTCTTTTTGTACTCCAAGGCCAAACTTACCTGTTACTCCAGGTATCTCTTGACTTCCTACTTTTACATTCCAGTCCCCTATAATGAAATGGACATCTTTTTTTGGTCAATTTATGTTAGTTCATAATTGCCCATGGCAATCCTTATGCTATCATAGCTATTTCTAGAAGTCAACAGGAATAAATGTTATTTGACATATGTATGGAAACCATGCTAAAATCTTGTTCTTGAGGTTGACAACTATAGCATTTAACAGACAGAATACAGCCTTGGTTCTTATAACAAAATGATCCAAAATAAGAGTGGAGTGCTTGCACAAGATAGTTCACATTTCTCAAAAGTTCTAATGGCAGTCCAAAGCTGACACAGTGGTTTCTCGAATCATTAAAAACACAGGTTCGTTCTGTCATCTTGTCACACCATCCTTTCTATATGAAGCTTCTTATTCATGGACTATGATGGCTGTTGGAGCTCCACCCATTACACATCCACGTTTAAGGTAGTGTGATGAGGAAAAGGGGAAAAAGACAGGAGTGCATACCCCTCATGTTTAGAGCATAGCCTAGAATTAGCATATGTTATTTCCACTTTCTTACCATTAGTTAGAATTCAATCACAAGGTCACTTAGCTGCTTGTTGTTCTAGGAAGGCTGGAAGCAGTGTCACTGACAAATCAATATATAGATTTCTTTTACTAAAGGGAGAAAGGATAGGTATTAAGGGAAATGTCCTTGAGCCTTCCCTAACTAAATGCCTCTAGAGGGAGTTTTAAGACACTCCCTTTTGTTGATAAATCCTAGGAACAGTGTCAGTGATGAAGTACAGAGAAATCAGAACATTTTGTTGCTGTTGTTCTGTCCCCACATCGTGCCTGATTCGTTGTGACCCCATGGGCTGTTACATGCCAAGCTTCCCTGTCCTCCACAATCTCCCAGAATATGTTCAAATTCATGTCCATTGAGTCAGTGATGCTATCTAATCATCTCATCCTCTGCCACTCCCTTTTCCTGTTGCCTTCGATCTTTCCCAGCATCAGGGTCTTTTCCAGTGAGTCAGCTCTTCACATCAGGTGGCCACCGTATTGAAGCTTCAGCTGCAGCATCAGTCCTTCCAATGATTATTCAGAGTTGACTTCATTTAAGATTGACTGGTTTGATCTGCTTGTAGTCCAAGGGACTCCCAAGGTCTTCTCCAGCATCACAATTTGAAAGAAATTCTTCAGTGCTCAGCCTTCTTCATGGACCAACTCTAACATCCATACATGACTACTGGAAAAGACAGCTCTGACATTACAGACTTTTGTTGGCAAAGTGATATCTCTGCCTTTTAATACACTGCCTCGATTTGTCATAGTCATAGCTTTTCTTCCAAGGAGCAAGCATCTTTTAATTTCATGGCTACAGTCACAGTCTGCAGTGATTTTGGAGCCCAAGAAAAGAAAACCTGTCACAACTTCCAATTTTTTCCCTTCTATATGCCATGAAGTGATGAGACTGGATGCCATGATCTTAGTTTTTTGAATGTTAAGTTTTAAGCCAGCTTCTTCACTCTGCTCGTTAACCCTCATCAAGACATTCTTTAGTTCCCCTTAACATTCATCCGTTAGAATGATATCATCTGCATATCTGAGGTTGTTGATATTTCTCCTGGCAATCTTAATTCTAGTTTGGGATTCATCCAGCTCGGCATTTCACATGATATACTCTGCATATAAGTTAAATAAGCAAAGTGACAGTATACAGCCTTGATGTACTCCTTTCCCAATTTTGAACCAGTCTGTTGTTTCCTGTTTGGTTCTAACTACTGCTTCTTGACCCTCACACAGGTTTTTTAGGAGATAGGTAAGGTGATCTGGTGTTCCCAACTATTTAAGAATTTTCCATGGTTTGTTCTGAGTCACACAGGCAAAGGCTTTAGAGTAGTCAATGAAGCAGAAGTAGATGTTCTTCTGGAACTCCCTTGCTTTCTCTATCATCCAACAAGTGTTAGCAATCTGATCTCTGGTTCATCTGCTTCTTCAAGACCCAACTTGTATACCTGGAAGTTCTTGATTCACATACTGCTGAAGTCTAGCTTCAGAGATTTTGATCATAACCTTGCTAGCATGTGAAATGAATGCAATGGAAGTTAGTTTGAACATTCTTTGGCATTGCCTTCTTTGGGATTGGAATGAAAACTGACTTTTCTAGTCCTGTGGCCACTGCTAAGTTTTCCAAATTTGCTGACATACTGTGTGCAGCACTTTAACAGCATCATCTTTTAGGATTCCACCTCAGCTGGAATTCCATCACATCTACTAGCTTTGTTCATAATAATCCTTCCTAAGTCATTAAGACTTGCAGAAATGAACAATGATGGCCAGTTTCAGTGGCATTACATCAATAGGACTCTAATTATTTCTTATTTTTAGAAGAGGGATGCAATCTGGAGAATCTTCTACCTTTGACACAATACCTAAGAAACTGATTGACCAGGAAAGGGCTATAGATAATGTTTTGACTCAATGGCCAATAGGTGTCGAACGTCTGTTTGTGTGAAGGCATGTAGTATGTTGCAAAAACAGGAGCTTTGAGATAAAAAAGACCTGGATGCAAACTTTGCTTTGCCACTGCCTACAACATGACAGGGCATAATCCTCTGAACAAAAGCAAACCAAACTCCACTAAAGTCTGAGTTTTCATTTTCGTGACCTTTCATTGATACCAGTTGCCTCTTCCTATGAATCTGATATCAGTGTGTAAATCTTGCTTCTCGGGAAACCCCACTGCCTGCAAGACCTAATTAGCAGGTGCATTTTGAAAGACCTCTAACAAAAGCCTGTGTGTGCATCTGAGCACAAGTACTCTCATTAGGGAAGCTGGGATGGGTGATTATTTATATCATTTCCATAATTTAAAATTCTGAAAGCTAATTAGCATCAGTATTTCAACATGTCAGAACTGAAGACCTGAACCTTCCTTGCAGCACTGTTCTTTCCTCTCTTCCCACTCTGATCTCCTGAAGGACCCCACTGCTTTCCTTTTGAAAACTCTACGGTAGCTCTCTAGTTCCAGAATATAGTTGTTTCCTTTCCATATACTTCCTTGAGTTCCCAACTGTCAGAAGGCCTATTTATTTGTCATCTCTGAAATGGAAGGGGAGAGATAGCGACTGTTTTATCCTAATACCTTGGCTATCCTAATAGATATTTGAAAGATGGAAGACTTGAGTTGCAACTGGTGTGCTTGTGTCCTGACTCATCTCTCAACCTGTTCTTGTCCTTTGCAAGAAGACCTCTTCAGTGCCACCATCGGGCCTGTAGGTGTCTCTTGTAAACTCTGCATGTAATTCGTAGCCATTAGTTTCAGCAGTGAATCAAATAGGGAGAAAAACCAAAATATCAGAAGTTCCATTTAATTAAAGTAACTGCATTGAGAAGACTCATCAGAGTCTCTCTTGCAAGTAATTACCAAACCCTAGATGAAGCAACAGAGAAAGTTCCATCTGGAAGAGGCTTGTTGATTACATCATCATCATCATCATCATCACCATCATGCCACCACCATTGTTATAATTATCTCAACACATTGGCATTGGAGTCTCAGCACAACACCCCACTCTAGGCATGGGAGTTCATGCTGACATGGAAACCATCCAGGCCTGCTTCAAG
The DNA here is from genome assembly GCF_963930625.1 of Muntiacus reevesi. NCBI lineage: Eukaryota > Metazoa > Chordata > Mammalia > Artiodactyla > Cervidae > Muntiacus > Muntiacus reevesi. The sequence goes on along the minus strand of NC_089253.1, from coordinate 94,261,024 downwards.
CACCGGCCATATGCCATTTCACAGAATAGGAAGTCTTCTGGAAATTGTTCTGTAGATTGAATCTCAAATGCCCCAAGGAAGCTGACTTTTCCATCCATATGTGCCTGCAGGGGCTCATGGTTTAAAATGACATCTGGCGAGGAGTTTCTCACTAAAAGACTTCGGATAGTGCTAAGAAGGAAGAAAATTAGGCCACTACCAAGAGCTGGCTTTGATCATCGAAAGTTTTTTAGAATCAGAGAAAAAGTTCTCCACTTTCAAAGCTGAAGATAGTAAATTGGAAACCATCATCTCTGGATCAACTTCACAGGTTCACTAAAAATTAATAAGCTTGGCCAGAATCACTAGCAATATTTGACTATCTGCTTTCTTGCATTATCAACTAGAAAACTGGACAGCCATCTCTTTAACATGGGGGCACTTTTTGTCAGGAAGAGACCTGCCCTACTCTCCCTAGCAGAAACTGCAGTTCCCCTAAAGCAACAGGACAGAACTGAGGAAGATCGAGGTTGCTCTGTCAGTGAAATATACTCTGGCAGGTGTTGACCACAGGTAACAGGCTCAGGAGATAATTTCACCTCAGCCTAGCAGAGCTGCTTTACAAGAAAGACACTGAGAATTTGACTATAATCCACATTCATTTTCCTATCTTCCATCTGTACTTTATAGGATGCATTCCAAATTGCACTCAAGTAGAGAGAAAATGGGACCCAAGGCAATATAACATGCTTCTATGCAAATACCAGTCCAGTGAACATCTTCTCATCAGGTATTAGCACAGATAGAAAATAAAGAAAGAAAAGATTTTTATAACAGTTTACAAGTGCTCTGTGCCTCCCCTTGATAGCTTATGGTGAACAGAGTCAGATTTGTGATCTCCAAAGAAGAAAATTTAGCTTCAGGAGCAAGGGTCAGGCTTGATCACTCAGGGCTGTTGGATGGCAGAAGTTTTGTTATAGTGAGAAAGGACAGAGAAAGCCTTTGACATAGACATCAGAAGGGGGTGGAGAGTGCCCCACTTGCTAGTGTTATCAAGGGAGCTATATACTTTTTCAATTGGTTATTACAGTAAATCAAAAGAATGTCTCAAGATTATAAAAGTTCACTCCCACAATATGCATTTTAAAATAACGGGATTAGAAGTAACAATAGAAAGATTTTAACAGATCCACTCCCACAATGTACATAAGATAATGGGATTAATAAGAAGATTCTCAAGAAGGAGAAACATGTCCTCAAGCAGGATACATTTTTCCTATATAATCTTTGGTACAGAGTTTAAGGTAAAACACATCCTTGAGTGAGATGAGTTGTTTTGTTTTGTAATCATTAGCTCTGGGCTTAAAGAAAAAAAAAAAAAAAAAACGGTTTTCTATAACTAGAACTAAGGAATGTAGAAAAAAACAGCACATCTGTCTTTTTCTCCTCCTTGAGAACTCCAGACCCTTATACCCTGCTCAAGAGCCCCAGACCTCTTTCTCCTCCTCAGGGACCCCAGACTTCTCATCAACCTACTTAAGAATTGACTCTCTCACCCTTATTATAGGAGTATACTTCCCCATTATGTTAATTAAAGAATGGCCCTGTGACTTGCTTTGGCCAGGGGTAGGTGAGCAATGAGCGACTGAACTGAACTGGGGTGAGCAATGAGCTATGTATGCATCACTTTCTGTTGATAACCTGAGGACTTAGCATGTGTATAACGACCATGTCTTCTCTACCAGTGTATCACAGCCACACCATGATGAACAGCAATATTCCAGAGAGAGCCTACACTGTCAACCTGGGATCCAAAAATGAGAATGTCACAGCAGATATTCAGGTGATCAGTAATAAATGTGTTACAGGAGAGAAAAACAAATTTGTTTTAAGTCACTAAGGCTTAAGGATTGATTTTGCCAAAGAATAAACTTAACTGATACAATGTAAAACAGACAGATGCATGGTGAAACACACCTGGGTAGAAAAATGTATATACTTGAAAAATACTTATGAATCAAAGCTGGCATAGCTTCATACAAAATGGACTTGAAGACAAAACCAAAGACAAAGTGAGAATCTCAAGCTGACCAGAGAGAAGAGACAAAACACCTCAGAAGTGCATTTTTTGGGTAGGCAAGTTTACATAGCAACAACAGAAGACTAAAGATCAGGGGACGGTCCCTTGTTGTGTTGACAACTGCAAATACAGAATACCGTACATAGAATAAATGTGCTTCAAGAATGAAGATTAAAGAATAACAATTTTGGGGTTGTTATTCAAAACTCACTCCAAAACAAACTCCTGTTGAAGAAATGTTTAAAAGATGTGCTTTCATGATGCAAAAAAAAAAAAAAAATGACTCAGGATAGGTAGCGTATAATGTAGGATGAAATAAAGATCAAGAAAGGTGGCAAATTTCAATAAACAATGACCTTAGTAAGTGATAACTATATTCTTTGAGGTTTGAAATATAGAATTAAAATTTATGAAAAATGTAACATATAGAATCATTAGATTCAAGAGTTCTAAGATCATTACATTGGCCAAAGTAACAGGAAAGCCACCAATTAATTATTTAATTATGTATGTTATGTTTTTGTTCAGTCTCTCAGTCGTGTCCAACCCTTTGTGGCCCCATGGACTACAGCAGGCCAGGCTTTCTTGTCCATCACCAACTCCTGGAGCTTCCTCCACTGAGTGGGTGATACCATCCAGCCACCTCACTCTCTGTCGTCCCCTTCTCCTACTGCCTTCAATCCTTCCCAGCTTCAGAGTCTTTTCTACTGAGTTAGCTCTTTGCATCAGATAGTCAAAGTATTGGAGCTTCAGCTTCAGCATCAGTCCTTTCAATGAATATTCAGGATTGATTTCAGGATTGACTGGATTTGATCTCATACTGGTTTGATGTATGTTATCATTTCTGCAATAACCACAATAATGTGACATCCAAGTCATGAGGGAGGAAGAAAAGAATGCGAAAACAAATCAGTTCAAAACATGCTTTAAAAAAAGAAACTGAAGAGGAAAACTGAAATATGAGAAAAATAGGAAGAATAAAGTCACATAATGTGAAATTACAATATATCATCTTCTACAAACCCCATGAAAACTATTGTCATATTTGCTGTTCATGTGACATATAAAATATAATATTATAGTAAATTTAAAAGCAAAAGGGTAAAAAAAAAAAAAAGCATACTTGACAAACACTAACAAATCAAAGCTAATATCACTTTTTTTCTTGGCCACACTACTCAGTGTGTGGAACTTCCCCATTCAGGGATCCAACCCATGCCCCCTGCCACGGAAGAGCGGAGTCTTAATCACTGGATCATCAGGGAAGTCCCTAGCATCACTGTTTTAATATTAGACAAACTGGACTTGAAGGCAAAAACTAATACCTGAGAATAAGTTACTCATAGTGACATGTGATTTGATTGACCAGGAAAGCATGAAGATTCTAAGTAGATACACAGCAAATACACACAGGTCAAGATACACAAAGCCAAAAATAGAAAGAAAGAAAAGAACTAAGGAAGAAAGAGGAAAAGAGAAATACATAGATACAAAATCACACTGGGAGAGTTTTAACACTTCATTTGGGGATTGATAGAATAATCTGAAAAACAAAATATGTGTATAGCAGATTTGAATTGGCTGATTTTAAACACCTGAACTAATTGACATATAAAACACTGCATTTGAGAGAATACATAGTCTTATCAAACACAATAAGTAGTAAACCCAATCCCAACAAATCGAATTGACATCATATGAACCACATATGTAAATAAACATAACAGGAATCAATTCTTAAAGATAGCTATGAGAAATCCTATGTGTCTGGATATTTAAAAACTCCTTTCTAAATAACTATTTAATTATACACTAAGTCATAAGAGAAAGTAGAAGAAATGCTGACTAGGAAAATAAAAATGGTACATATTGAACATACTAGAGCCAAAATAAGTAGATGTAAGATGATAATAAAGATAGAAGAAAAAATGAAAACTAGAAAATAAAATATGTGACAACAGTGTTAACAACTGGTTCTTTCATGAATCTAATAAAGCTGATAATTTTTGACAAGATTTATCTTAAAAATCGGAAAATGCACAGATGAAAGATTTAAGGATGATACTGCAACATAAAGACTAACAAGAAGATACTGTGAATAAATTCACATGTACATTAATAGATTAAAAGAGAATAATCATAAGATTGTCTCAATAGATGCAGAAGAAGGGTTTTCAATAATTTTAAACATCAATTCATGGCAAAACTTCATTAGAAACTAAGGAAAGGGAACTTCTTTAATTTGGTAGAACATAAGCAGAAGATGTTAAGAGGTGGCAAGAAAACACAGAAGAACTATACTAAAAAGATCTTCATGACCCAGAAAATCATGATGGTGTGATTATTCACTTAGAGCCAGACATCCTGGAATGCAAAGTCAAATGAGGCTTAGGAAGCATCACTATGAACAAACTTAGTGGAGGTGACGTGATGCAATATCATTTGAACTATTTCAAATCCAAAAAGATGATGCTGTGAAAGTGCTGCACTCAATATGCCAGCAAATTTGGAAAACTCAGCAGTGGCCACAGGACTGGAAAAAGTCAGTTTTCATTCTAATGCCAAAGAAAGGCAATGCCAAAGAATGCTCAAACTACCACACAATTGCACTCATCTCACAAGCTAGCAAAGTAATGCTCAAAATTCTCCATGCCAGGCTTCAACAGTACTTGAACTGAGAACTTCCAGATATTCAAGCTGGATTTAGAAAAGGCAGAGGAACCAGAGATCAAATTGCCAGCATCCATTGGATCATCAAAAAAGCAAGAGAGTCCCAGAAAAACATCCACTTCTGCTTTATTGACTATGCCAAAGCCTTTGACTGTGTGGATCACAACAAATTGTGGAAAAATCTTCAAGAAATGGGAATACCAGACCACCTGACCTGCCTCCTAAGAAATCTGTATGCAGGTTAAAAAGCAACAATTAGAACTGGACATGGAACAACAGACTGGTTCCAAATCAGGAAAGGAGTACGTCAAGGTTGTATATTGTCACTATGCTTATTTAACTTATATGCAGAATACGTTATGAGAAATGCTGGGATGGATGAAGCATGAGCTGGAATCAAGATTGCTTGGGAGAAATATCAATAACATCAGATATGCAGATGACACCACACTTATGGCAGAAAGTGAAGAAGAACTAAAGAGCCTCTTGATGGAAGTGAAAGAGGAGAATGAAAAAGTTGGCTTAAACTCAGTATTGAGAAAACTAAGATCATGGCATCCAGTCCCATCACTTCATGGCAAATAGATGGGGAAACAATGGAAACAGTGAGAGACTTTATTTTTTTGGACTCCAAAATCACTGCAGATGGTGACTGTAGCCATGAAATTAAAAGGCACTCGCTCTTTGGAAGAAAAATTATGACCAACCTAGACAGCATATTAAAAAGCAGAGACATTGCTTTGCCAACAAAGGTCCTTCTAGTCAAAGCTTTGGTTTTCCAGTAGTCATGTATGAATGTGAAAATTGGACCATAAAGAAAGCTGAGCACTGAAGATTGTTGATTTTGAACTGTGATGTTGGAGAAGACTCTTGAGAGTCCCTTGGACTGCAAGGAGATCCAACCAGTCCATCCTAAAGGAGATCAGTCTTGGGTGTTCATTGGAAGGACTAATGCTGAAGCTGAAACTCCAATACTTTGGCCACCTGATGTGAAGAGCTGACTCATTGGAGAAGACCCTAATGCTGGGGAAGATTGAGGGCAGGAGGAGAAGGGGACAACAGGATGAGAAGGATGGATGGCATCACTGACTCAATGGACATGAGTTTGAGTAAGCTCCAGGAGTTGGTGATGGACAGGGAGGCCAGGTGTGCTGCAGTCCACGGAGTCTCAAAGAGTCGGGCGTGACTGAGCAACAGAACTGAACTGACTGATCTTTAGAAACACACTTCATCAAATTTCATTCTTAATAGTGAAACATTAAAATCAGCTTCTTTAGAAGTAGACCAGAGGGTTCACTATTCCCCTTATGTTTAACATTGTATAAAAGGTTTTAGCCAGTTCAGTAAGGCAAGAAATACAATATAAAAATTGGAATGAAAGAAACAAAGCCTGTTTTCTATTCCAGTTGCCCTGCAGGAATGGAATAAACTCTGGCCAGCTAAAGAATGTCCATTCACCATTCAGCTCTAGAAGGGTTGAGTCATTAGCCACTGCAGTCGCTGCCCTTCAACATACCCTGAAAGGAATCTAGGGCAGAGGTCAGAAAGGAGGCCCTCTGTGTTCTGGGAAAACCAGCAGAATAGGCCTTTGCATAGTTAAATATTTTGAGGAAAAAGTTTTATGAATCCAATTTCTTTCATTTTCATATACTTTGAAAAGCACTAAAATCATTTACTAGAACTGATCCATAACTCAGATGGTAAAGAGTCTGCCCACAATGAGGGAGACCTGGGTTCGATCCCTGGGTCAGGAAGATCTCCTGGAAAAGAGAATGGCTACCCACCAGTATTCTTGCCTGGAGAATCCCATGGACAGAGCAGCCTTGTAAGCTACTGTTCATGGGGATGACACGACTGAACGACTAACACTTTCGCTTTCAAGGTATCCTTGGGCTTCCCAGGTAGCACTAGCGGTAAAGAACCCTCCTGCAATGCAGGAGATATAATGTGATGTGAGTTCCATCTGTGGGTCCGGAAGATCCCCTGGAAGAGGGCCTGGGAACCCTCTACAGTATTAGTCTTGCCTGGAGAATCCCATGGACAGAGGAGCCTGGTGGGCTACAGTCTATCGGGTCGCAAAGAGTTGTACATGTCTGAAGTAACTTAGCAAGCAAGGTATCTGTGCCTTGTGATTAGCATTAATCTCCAACCAAGGTGTGTGCTTGGTTGCATGTACCCCTTCTCAAAAGTCAGATGTACATTGATCTCACCCTCCACCTCTTCAGAATAATTTTTCAAAGCTCTCTCCCGGGCTATGGTCCTCAGTGTGTGTGTCCGTGTGTGTTCAGTTGCTCAGTCATGTCTAATTCTTTGTGACCCCATGGACTGTAGCCCACCAGTCTCCTCTGTCCATTGAATTTTCCAGGCGACAGTGCTGGAGTGTATTGTCATTTCCTACTCCAGGGGATCTTCCTGACCCAGCGATTGAACCCGATTCTCTTGAGTCTCCTGCATTGGCAGGCAGATTCTTTACTACTACTGGGAAGCCCATAGTCCTCAGTAAGTCCCTCAATAAACCTAAACTCACAGCTCTCATGTTGTGAGTTTGTATTCAAAGTTTGTGTTGTGGAGACAAATGACACCACAAGTATGCAAAAAGGGAATGAAAAGGTTTATTATTCACATAACAAGATTTTCTGGTGAGAACAGGGCAGGATCCCCAGCTGGTCCTAAAATGGCTTCAGAAATTGGGCCCAGGAGGTTGATCTGGGGTTTCATGGTGTTTAGGTGGTGGGTCCAGTCTGAAAGTTTCCATGTGCACGGCCTGGGGCTTGAATGGTTCAAACGTCATGCTTGACCACACAGGCTTTCTCATCAGCTTGCTCAAATGTGGGGCAGAAAGAAAATAAGAAACTTAAGAGCTAACAGCAGTCAAACATGAAAAATAGAGACAGACCCATTATTATGCTACCTGGAGATAATGTTACTGAAATGAAAATGAAAACATTGCAATTAAGTGTCAAAATTATAAAAATAAAAAAAAAAAAGAGTAAAATTACCGGATAGACAATCTATAGACAAATTCAATTGTATTTCTATAAACTAACAGCAACAGGTAGACCTTTAGCTAGAAGATTTACAACAGTATCAAAAACGACCTAGAGATGAATCTAACAAAAATATAGAAATTTTCAGAGAGAAATTTATAGAATATTAACACTTATTTTTACAAATTTAGATAACAGAAAACTCTCAATCCTGCCCAAATTAAATGAAATTCTATTCAAAAGAGTGAAAGCCTATTTTGAAACTTTGTTTACAAGAGCAGTGGCTGTTTCATTCTTTGGTTAGCTGACATGTGTTCATTTCATAGAACCATTGGTTCTGGTTGAAATTTGTTGCACGGCTCCACCAAACTGTGACAGTGAAAGTCACTCAGTGGTGTTCGACTCTTTGCAACCCCATGCACTATACAGTCCATGGAATTCTCCAGGCCAGAATACTGGAATGGGTAGCCTTTACCTTCTCCAGGGGATATTCCCAACCCAGGGATCACACCCCGGTCTCCCGAATTGCAGGTGGATTCCTTACCAGCTGAACCACAAGGGAAGACCAAGAATACTGCAGTGGGTAGGCTATCCCTTCTCCAGGGGATCTTCCCTATACAGGGATCGAACCAGAGTCTCCTGTATTGCAAGCAGATTAAGCAGACAGAAGTCCTGATAAGCATCAAAGTTTCTGCAAAATGTCCAGGAAAACTGAGCATGCACAAATCTTCTGACAAAGTTTAGATCACAAACTCTTGCACATGTGCAACAGAAGATGTTGACCTAAAGGAAAATGCACAATAGGAAAACTGTGCATTTAAGTTTATTTTAGGGTCTTACTGAGGACTATATTCTTGGAAATAGCCTTTCAGATAATTCTGAGAAAATGCTCTGAAGATGCAGGGAAGAAAGCAGTATATATGAAATTCTTGGCTACGAAATATATGTAGTCAAACATGCATCTTGGTGAAAGATTACTGCTAATCAAAAAGAACAGATACCTTGAGTTAATGATTTTAGTGCTTTTCTATATAATGGAAGATATAAGAATCTGCAGTCATTGAAATTTTTCTTGAGATATGCATCTTAACCATCTAGGAACTATTTATCCAAAGCACAGACTACCTCATCCTATTTTTCTCACCCTGAATTCCCTCTAGCATATACTAACAGTGGGCAACTGTAGTGGGCTGCAGTTTTCTTTTTTTAATTTTTATTGTATAGTTTCTTTACAATGTTGTAATAGTGTCTGCTATACCAGCAAAGGAATCAGCTATACACACACACATATATATATATCCCCTCTCTTTTGGATTTCCTTCTCATTTATGCCACCACAGAGGATGGAGTAGAGTTCTCTGTGCTATACAATAGGTTCTCATTAGTTATCCATTTTATAATTAACTCTTTATATAACTGGTTGATGAGTGACATTCTTTATTCCTTTTTTTTTTCTTTCCACCGAGGCATATCCAAACCCATCTTTAACACCATTGTTCATAATAGTGAAAAAGTTGAAATGATCCATTGTCCATCAACTGTAGAACAGATAAATAAATAGTGTATTCTGACAGTGAAATATTCTTGATGAGCTCTAGAGTCAGCTATGCTGCCTTGCAAAAGATAATTGTACCCTTTTCTTCCCCAACTCTGCATGGAAGAGCTTTACATTACAACACAGAAATGGGCAAATCATATTAGTCAAGGTTTTTGTTCTTTAGAGAGTCTGTTGTTAAACATTCACCAGCACACCGCTGACTGTATAGCAGTAAGGGTGATGAAGTATGCACCAGCCTGGTTAAATCTCTATATTATGTAGAAAAAAGAATAAAGTTATAGAACAATGAGCACAGTATTATCCTACTTATCTAGTTACAAAGTTGACAAAAATAAGTATAAGAATACCAGTAAATTAAGGGGTAAATATCAAGGAAATGATTCATAGCAAATTTTGAATGTGATAATTCAAAGAGGTGGATCCATGGGATTGAGAAGAAAGCACACATGGGGAGGAAGTTTGGTTTGTGATTCTGTCTGTTTCTTGACCTCAGTCATGGGTCAGTGAGTAGTTGTTTTATAATAGATCTTTTAATTGTTCATACATATTTTCATCTGTTCTTTGGTGGGTAGGTATGTTACATTTATTCACTCACTTATTTCATAAGTTCTATATGAAAGAGTAAAGTTAAAATCAGCACAGGGGAGGGACTTTCCTGGTGGTTCAATGGTGAAGACTCTGAGCTTCCAATGCCAGGGGCACTGATTCAATCTCTGGTTGAAGAGCTAAGATCCTGCATGCCACAAAGTGCTGCCAAAATAAATAAGCAAAATGATATGTTAGAAAATGGAAATAAAACAAAATGGTTAACTTAAAAATAAAATCAGCACTGGGGAGAATAAAGAGCAAAAATGACACCTGGAAAGTCAAGTGAATGAAATGGAGGGAACACTGGATTTAGTCTCCTAGAATGCAGAGAAAGAAGACAGAGTGAAATGAGGAAGAATATGATGATGCACATGCCACCCAGATAACAAATGTTGTGGTTCTTCCCTGTGGGAGTGGGGAGGGGTGAGAGAAGACAAGACTCATTGATGAGAAGAAATATTTAAAATGGAAAATTTCAATGTTAAAAACTACCATCTGATCAAGCAGCTCAAAGGAGTGTTTCAGACAAAATTAATGAAAAGTTATTTATATCTAGATGTACCTAGGGTAAAATTATTTTTTTAAAGTGGGTCAAGGATAAAAGAAGGAAAAAAGTCACATTGGGTGCAATCTTTTCTCCGTTCCATTTCTTCTGGCACTAGTTCTGCAGTGTCCACAGCGTTTTGAAGGTAAACGTTTGTCCCTCTAATTTGTGTCTAATGGAGCTGTCTTACATGCATTAAAGCAATTGAAAGATACTTCAAGATCGATAAATGCTCAGGAAATATATTATTCTCATATAATTTATTCAATCAGACAACCCAGGTAATAATCATACTGCAAAACTCAAGAGGAAGCACTAGCTTTAAAGAACTCTGTTTTCTTAACACCAAACTCAAAAGGCAAGGTGAGATTATGCTACATTATTCTTCATCTGCTTTTACAATACATCGAAATATCTAACCTGTAGGATATGCTTTATTCCACAGGACAGATGCATGCTTGTGAAATTTAAAAAGCAAATAAATTGAAAACATTTATTTTTAATGATACAAATGAACTTGTTCACAAAACAGAAACAGACTCACAGATTTAGGAAACAAATTTATGATTAACCAAAGAGAAAGATAGGAGGGGAGATTAGGAGTTTGGGATTTACAGATACACACTACTATAAATAAAACAGGCAAACAACAAAGACCTACTATATAACACAGGGATTTCTATTCAATATTCTGTAATAACCTATATGGGAAAAAATCTGAATATATATACTATAACTGTATATATGTGTGTGTGTGTGTGAATTACTTTGCTGTATACTTGAAACTAGCACATTTGAAATCAACTATACTCCAATGGAAAATAAAAAATTTAAAAACCACCTGTTTTGTTCTGTTCTCACATTTACTGAATGCTATATAAATTTATTCCCTTGGTTTTATTTTCCAGCTCTGTTTTGTGGATTACCAGGGTGGCAAAGAGACACCTCAGAGGTGCTACAGGTTTAAAACTTGATAAAAGCAAACTGTGCATTCAGATGTATTCTATGCCAAAATTTATCTTAATGGTGACATGCCTAACACATCACCTTGGATAATGACCTCAGAACAAGCTGAGCATTGATCTGCTCTCTATCCTCAAGCATTTAAACTTTTAAGTGTATCACTGACCTGGCATGTTATACTGTGCAAGCGTCCATTTACAATTTGGGAAATTTCTTGTTCACTCTCACACCATAGAACCTGGCGAACTTCTTTAGCACATGTGTATTTTGAGTGATGGAAGACTCATGCTTGACTGGGTCTATTTCTGACTCTGTGTTACCACCAACCACTTGGGAAATACCAAGTGTAGCTCATTACATCAGAATTATATCATATTATAGATATTTTATTTTTTTAGCACTTACTGTAAATCTTAGGTGCTCCTCTGTTGCTTTTTATATTCTCTTGAAGGAATATAAGAAGAGATAGGATTTGTGGATTCAGCTCGAAACAAAAACTCTGACAACTCCTCTTTTTAAATAGCCGACAGATGTGCTGGGGAAGTGTGTGTGAATTTGTTATTCACGGTGCTCCTTGCCTCTGAGGCGGGTGAGTCTTCAACAGATTTAATGTTTGCTCAGTGTAAATAGTCATGCTCCTATGGTAGCCTTTAGTATTAGAAGATGAGTGTGGGATGCAAAAGCAGAGAATCAGAGTTTTGACAATTCTGTAGATGGATTTGGCTCTGGGGGAGATGGTGGAGGTGTCTGCTAGGTGATGGTGGGATGTGAGATGGTATGAGTAGGGAGGTCATTTTATATTTATAAAGGGCAGAATTATGGATGACTTTTTTCTTTTTTTTTTTTTTTTTCATGCTTCTCTGGACTTCCCAAAGTTTCTATAATGAGCATGCACTGCTTTCCTCAATCATCAGAAATACTTTACAAGCAGTATACATAATTATGTATAGTCTGTGTGACTCAAAGAACATAAAGTATGGCTTGAATCAGCCATGGAAAACATCGACTCAGAACAAAGTCTGGTTGGCATTGGCTAACCCAGCTTCAGCTCTCAGGAAGTCAGCTTGAAATTGAATGGGGCCCAGTGGGGCTCCCAGGCATGGAGGCCTTACTGTCCTCCATTTCTTACAGACAGGACTCCAGCCTCCATGACTTTCCTTAAATTCCAAAGGGCAGAACTGTTGCTAATCAAGGGAAGAGCAGCCACAGAGCCTCCTGAGGCAAGAAAAAAGTAACCAGAGAAGCTCATCAAGATTGGGAGACCCAACTACCTGAAGCCCTGTTGTTGTTTACTGTGACCCTATGGATGGCAGCTTGCTAGGCTCCTCTGTCCATGGGATTTCTCAGACAAGAATACTGGAATGGTATCCATTTCCTTTTCCAGGGGACCATCCTGACCCAGGGATCAAACCTGGGTCTCCTGCATGGCAGATAAATTCTTTACCACTGGGAAGCATACCTGATACCCTGCACACACCCTAATCTTGTCAGCAACCCCACCCTTTAGAAACTTTGCAGAAGAAAGATGAATGTAAGACCATTAGTGCCTTGATCCTTATCACATACTCCTGCTGTACTATATAATCTCTCCCAACAACAACAATAAAGCCTGCCGTGTTCCCTCTTTGACTGGCAAAGATATAAAGCCACTCTTTCTTTACCCTCTGTAAGTCTGTTGCCGTATTTCTGTTTGACATCAGCCCACAGAGACCCAAGATTTCATCATCAAACTCAGAGGTGTGTGGGCTCCAGAGGTTTGTGAGAGAATTAGCTGTGTCCTCCTAGTCTTCTGTACCATGGATGGACAATGCCATAACCTTCTGATCAGGGACTGCCTTATTGGTCTTCCACTACTTATGATGGAGTTATGCATGTATGTTAAGTCACTTCAGTTGTGTCTGACTCTTTGTGACCCCATCGACTGTAGCCCTCCAGGCTCCTCTGTCCATGGGGTTCTCCAGACAAGAATATTGGAGTGGGTAGCCATGCTCTCCTCCAGGAGATCTTCATTTCATCCCAGTAAACCCCTTGTAAGTTGAAAATATCATAAGTAAAAAAAAATGTATTGAATACACCTAGTCTACTGAACATCATGGCACATCCTAGACACCTTAATTGTACTCAGAACATTTACATTACCCCTGTAAAGGCTTCCCTGGTGGCTCAGACAATAAAGAGAGACTGAAATGTGGAAGACCCAGGTTCAATCCCTGAGTCAGGAAGATTCCATGGAGAAGAAAATGGCAACCCACTCCAGTATTCTTGCCTGGAGAAGCCCATGGATGGAGGAGTCTGGTCCTCCATGGGCTCGAAAAGAGTTGGATATGACTGAGCGACTAACACTTTCACTTTCATAGTTAAGCAACATCAAGTAACAAAAAGCCTATTTCATAATAGAATGTTGACTATCTCCTATAATTGAATACTCTACTGAAATTGAAAAACAGAACAGTTGTCTGGGGACAGAGTGATTGTAAGTATATCAGATTTTTACCTTCAGGATCTCGAGGCTGATTGGGAGATGAGACTGCCTCTGCCCAGCATCACAAAAGAGCATTGTATTGCATATGGCTAGCCTGGGAAAACATCTACATTTGAAGTTTGAAGTACCATTTCTACTGAATGTGGATTGCTTTCACCTCATCATAAAGTGAAAAGAAGAAACTAAATCAAACCGTTGTTATGTCAGGAATGGTCTAAATTTCCAAGGCCTAGCCCAGTCCTTCCTGCATAGCTGCTCTTCGGTAAACATTTTTTGTAAGTTAAAAGGTAATTGTCAGAAAGATAAAATCATGACCCACCTATGGGTATAAAAATGAACTCTTGGTAACAATTCTGCTTTACTCATATAATGCGAAACTAGGTGGATGTTATAATCAGTTGAAAGGGAAAGTCAGAACAGCACACATTTATATCTAACAAGGGAATGTTGAAGTGAGTTGTAAAGAGAGACAAAACTATGTTTTTCAAAGAAGGAAGAAGTCATTTTAAACCACTATCAGGAAGAATAGCATTTATATACCTATCACTTTCTCACAACTTATAATCGGTTGCCAGATAGTTCAGAGATAATTGGCAGGGCTAGAATCTGATAACCCAGAAGGGCATGATACAGACCATGCAACTTTGCACTGAAACACATTTTTTCCCCCATAAATGAATGAATCACTGATGCATCTTGACAAGTAGAAAAGATAGAACATTAATCAGTAGAAGTATCTTTAAGCCAGGTTCCTGAGTACAGATATCAGTGATCACTTGCATGACAAAACAGTGTGTTCCCAAGTTGGGTGTCTGCACCCCTGCTTTGTGAAGGCAGAGGGGCTGGGTTGTGTCCTTGGTTAGTCCCCCTGTGCTGTAGGGAACAATAGCAAACTCTGCCCTGAGGATTTTGATCACATGCTGTGAGCATTTCTGTTTAAAGAGGGCTTATCTGTAGCAACCTGCTACTCCAGAATTATACCTTATATTTGTCAAATTTCACAGGCAACCATGGCTTCTACTCCCAATGTGCTCACTTTACAAGGTAGAATGGGTCCTGATGCTCTTATTTGTAACTGCTGGAGCAAGAACTGGCAGGGAGCCCAACCCTGACTGTGATATTTTCACTGCCTGAATGATTACCTGGCATGCTGTTCCCACATTTAGGCTGCAGTTAGCAACTGTGCATGGACTGTGTGGTTGATCTGGAAGTGAGAGGAACTCAGCCCCACTCAGCACCTGTGTGTTCTACTGGGAGTGAAGGCTCTTTGCAGGCAGGGAGGGGAGTGGTTCCAAGCAGTTTGTTTGGAAATAAATTGACTGACATACTTCATAAGGAGTAGAATTCAGTAGCAACTTTATTTAAAATAATCAAACATTAAAAGTTACTGTTCACTTATTAAATGGTTAAGAAGAACCAAGCAGTGTGCTAATGGTATCATATATTAATACAAAATATCTGATCAGTATAACAAAGCTGAGAGTTTTGTATTCATCCATCCATTCATCTAAATATCCACCTATTCACCCATCCATCCATGCATCCATCATTTATCAAATGCCATTCTGTGGACCAAGAGTTGTACTAGCTACACATCAAGGTGAACAAGACAAACAGATTCTGCCCTCAGGGAACTAACTCAATCCATCAGCAAATCTGATTAACCCTATGTTCAAAATATGTTCAAAATCTGATCACTTCTTGCTATCCCATTGCAGCCACCTTCCTCAGGCATTCACGATCCTTACAAAGACCTGCAGGATCTCACAATTTTACCCTGCCTTGTTCTCCCTCATTTTGTTTCTTAAAGTCTCTCCTCTTTCCTCAATCTGCTCCAGGCATGCTGGACTCCTTGTTGAGTTATTTTCAACATACGAGACATAGACTGCCCTGTAGATTTTGCATGGACTCCTTGTCCTCTATTCTTGGACCATTTTTATCCTAGATAACAACACTGCAGACATGGTCACCTCCAAAAGTGTGAATCTTTTCTAAATTGCCCCTTTTCAATACCTTAACAAGGGCAACCTGAGTCCCATCTTCAGCACTTCTAAACCCCCTTACTCAGCTTGACTTTGCCTTTTATCCATTAGAGACACACATTTATTTAAATTGTGCTTTTCTAGGTCTATTGAGATGCAAACTCCATGAGGGCAGTGACATTTGCCTCTTCTGTTTTTTGATGTGCCTCAGATGCTCATAACAATGCAAACATAGGATAAAAATGAACAAGTCTTTGCTGAATAGATGTACGGATGAGTTAGTGGATGAATGAATGGATGGATGAGTTGGTGGATGGATGAGTTAGTGGATGAATGGATGGATGAATGAGTTGGTGGATGGATGGATGGATGGATGAGTTGGTGGATGGATGGATGGATGGATGAACAGATAAACAGGTGGATGGATGAACAGTCTAAGAAAGGAGAGCTAAGCTAGCCCAGTGGTTTTCGATCAGGAGCAAATTTTCCCAAGGGGGAGATGAAGGATATCAAAATACTCCATCCCAAAATATGCCACTTTGGTATAAAGATTACTCTAAACTAAATTCATTTGAGATTAAACACATGCAGAATTCTCCTTGGCCTGTCCTCTTATCTGACTAAAAGCAACTTTGGGGAAATAAGGCTGCTATAAATTCTTCTTAAGGGTGGATTTACTCCCAGAAGGGAGAACATAAATAAAACTTATCAAAATCTCTTTTACAGGAGATTTTTATGACCCTGAAGTATATGGAAAGACCACTCATACTTCTATAGACAAACATTATCTTAAATTTCCTTATCTCCTATGAGTTCTCCTGAAAAGCCATCTATTTTTCCCCCCAAAATCATTTTTTTTTCTTGTAAGTGCCATTCACTCCTCCCCTTCAATTAGGATAGTATACAAGCCCCAAGTTCAATAACTCTTTTGAGTTTCTCATCACTAAATTCTCTAGTGTGTATGCACTTTGTGTGTATAAACTTCTTTCCCATACATTTATCTTTTGTCAATTTAATTCATACACTTCAGGTAATGAATCTAAAAGAGTAGTGGAAAGGTTTTTCTCTTCCCTAACAGTGATATTTGACAATTTATGGAGACATTTATTGTCTTGTGACAACTACAGGTGGAGTGGGAGCTAGATGGTGAAGTTTTGTGGCTTTGAGCAGGGAAGGCTGCTAAAATGTCCCACAATGAAGAAGACAGGCTTGTACACAACAAAGAATGATGAAGAACAAAATGCCAAGAGTGCCAAGGTTGAGGAACCCTGAGCTAATATTAAAAGATGCTTTAATATTAACTTTATTGTGGTATGATTACATAATGTCAGTTGCATCCATTTTAAAACTTTCAGTTTGAAGGGTTTTGACCAATGAGTTGTTGCTCAGTTCTCAAGTCCTGTCCAACTCTTTGCAACCTTATGGACTGTAGTACATTAGACTCCTCTGTCCTTCACCATCTCCTGGAACTTGCTCAAATTCATGTCCATTGAGTTAGTGATGCCATCCAACCATCTCATCCTCTGCTGCCCTCTCTTCCTCTTGTCTTCAATCTTTTCCAGCATCAGGGTCTTTTCCAATGAGTTTACTTTTCCCACCAGGTGGCCAAAGTATTGGAGCTTCAATTTCAGCAGCAGTCCTTCCAATGAATATTCAGGATTGATTTCCTTTAAGGTTGACTGATTTGATCTCCTTACAGTCCAGGGGACTCTCAAGAGTCTTCTCCAGAACCACAATTTGAAAGCATCAATTCTTCAGTCCCCAGCCTTCCTTATGATCCAACTATCACATCTGTATATGACTACTGGAAAAAGCATAGCTTTGACTATATGGACCTCTGACTCTGCTTTTTAATACACTGTCTAGTTTTGTCATAGGTTTCCTCCCAAGGATCAAGTGGCTTTTAATTTCATGGCTCCAGAGATTTTGGAGCCCAAGAAAACAAAATGTGTCACTGTTTCTGCTTTTTCTCTTTCTATTTGCCATGAAGTGATGGGACTAGCTGCTATGATATTAGTTTTTTTGTTACATTTCAAGCCAGCTTTTTCACTCTCCTCTTTCACCCTCATCAAGAAGCTCTTTAGTTCCCCTTCACTTTCTGCCATTAGAGTGGTATCATCTGCCTTTCTGAGTGTGTTGATAATTCATCCGGCAATCTTGATTCCAGCTTGTGATTCATCCAGCCTGGTATTTTGCATGATGTACTCTGCATATAAGTTAAATAAGCAGGATGACAATATACAGGCTTGTCATACTCCTTTCCCAATTTTGATCCAGTCCGTTGTTCCATGCCCAGTTCTAACTGTTGCTTCTTGGTTTCTCAGTAGACAGGTAAGGCTTTCTGGTAGTCTCATCTCTTTAAGAATTTTCCAGTTTTGTGTGATCCACACAGTCAAAGCCTTTAGTGTAATCATTGAATTAACACTGTTCTTGTTCAGATTTAGAATATTTCCACTTCCCTAAAATGCAAACTCGTCAATACCTCCCCCTCCGCAGGCAACCCCTGATCTGATGACTATCATAGCAGAGTTCTCCTACTCTGAAGCTTCTTATAAATACAATCATCTCTGACATCTCTTGTTCAAAATCATATATTTGAGATTTGTCAATACAGTGACATGTGTCAGTAGTTTTTTAATATTGCTGAGCAGTATTTCACTGTATGAATATATCACATTGCTCCACTCCCTGCTAATAGGTTCTGGAATTACTTTTAGTTTTTGGCTATTGAAAATACAGCCACTACATAGAAAACCCTAAAGACTCTTCCAGAAAATTACTAGAGCTAATCAATGAATATAGTAAAGTTGCAGGATATAAAATTAACACACAGAAATCCCTTGCATTCCTATACACTAACAATGAAAAAACAGAAAGAGAAATTAAGGAAACAATACCATTCACCATTGCAACAAAAAGAATAAAATACTTAGGAGTATATCTACCTAAAGAAACAAAAGACCTATACATAGAAAACTATAAAACACTGATGAAAGAAATCAAAGAGGACACAAACAGATGGAGAAACATACCGTGTTCATGGATTGGAAGAATCAATATTGTCAAAATGGCTATTCTACCCAAAGCAATCTATAGATTCAATGCAATCCCTATCAAGCTACCAACGGTATTTTTCACAGAACTAGAACAAATAATTTCACAATTTGTATGGAAATACAAAAAACCTCGAATAGCCAAAGTAATCTTGAGAAAGAAGAATGGAACTGGAGAAATCAACCTGCCTGACTTCAGACTCTACTACAAAGCCACAGTCATCAAGACAGTATGGTACTGGCACAAAGACAGAAATACAGATCAATGGAACAGAATAGAAAGCCCAGAGATAAATCCACGAACCTATGGACACCTCATCTTTGACAAAGGAGGCAAGGATATACAATGGAAAAAAGACAATCTCTTTAACAAGTGGTGCTGGGAAAACTGGTCAACCACTTGTAAAAGAATGAAACTAGAACACTTCCTAACACCATACACAAAAATAAACTCAAAATGGATTAAAGATCTAAATGTAAGACCAGAAACTATAAAACTCCTAGAGGAGAACATAGGCAAAACACTCTCCGACATAAATCACAGCAAGACCTTCTATGACCCACCTCCCAGAATATTGGAAATAAAAGCAAAAATAAACAAATGGGACCTAATGAAAATTAAAAGCTTTTGCACAACAAAGGAAACTATAAGTAAGGTGAAAAGACAGCCCTCAGATTGGGAGAAAATAATAATAAATGAGGAAACAGACAAAGGATTAATCTCAAAAATATACAAGCAACTCCTGAAGCTCAATTCCAGAAAAATAAGCGACCCAATCAAAAAATGGGCCAAAGAACTAAACAGACATTTCTCCAAAGAAGACATACAGATGGCTAACAAACACATGAAAAGATGCTCAACATCACTCATCATCAGAGAAATGCAAATCAAAACCACAATGAGGTACCATTACACACCAGTCAGGATGGCTGCTATCCAAAAGTCTACAAGCAATAATGCTGGAGAGGGTGTGGAGAAAAGGGAACCCTCTTACACTGTTGGTGGGAATGCAAACTAGTACAGCCACTATGGAAAACAGTGTGGAGATTTCTTAAAAAACTGGAAATAGAACTGCCATATGACCCAGCAATACCACTTCTGGGCATACACACTGAGAAATCCAGATCTGAAAGAGACACGTGCACCCCAATGTTCATCGCAGCACTGTTTATAATAGCCAGGACATGGAAGCAACCCAGATGCCCATCAGCAGATGAATGGATAAGGAAGCTGTGGTACATACACACCATGGAATATTATTCAGCCGTTAAAAAGAATTCATTTGAATCAGTTCTAATGAGATGGATGAAACTGGAGCCCATTATACAGAGTGAAGTAAGCCAGAAAGATAAAGAACATTACAGTATACTAACACATATATACGGAATTTAGATAGATGGTAGCGATAACCCTATATGCAAAACAGAAAAAGAGACACAGAAGTACAGAACAGACTTTTGAACTCTGGGGGAGAACGTGAGGGTGGGATGTTTTGAAAGAACAGCATGTATATTATCTATGGTGAAACAGACCACCAGCCCAGGTGGGATGCATGAGTCTAGTGCTCGGGCCTGGTGCACTGGGAGGACCCTGAGGAGTCGGGTGGAGAGGGAGGTGGGAGGGGGGATCGGGATGGGGAATACGTGTAACTATATGGCTGATTCATGTCAATGTATGACAAAACCCACTGAAATGTTGTGAAGTGATTGGCCTCCAACTAATAAAATAATATTAAAAAAAAAAAAAGAAAGAAAGAAAATACAGCCACTTTGGACATTTGTAGAAGTCAATATTGTGGATATGCATTGTTATTCTCTTGAATCAACACCTGGAAGCAGTAGTTGGGTCATAGGGTAGTTTTAACCACATATGAAAATGCTAAATGGTTTTATAGTGTGGTAGTACTACTGTATATTCCCACTAGCAATCCATGAACGTTCTTCTAATTGTGTATTATGTTAATATCAGTCTTTCATTTGAGTAGGTTGCGGCATTAACAGGAGTTGAATTGGGGCATTTACCAAAGTTTTGGTTACATCAAGTGGATTCAGATCTGTCTCCCCAGCAGAGCTTCATGACCAAATGCTGAGATGCCCTTATATCTGAGAACTATAAGATCTTGGGCCTGCTAGACCTTAAGGCCACCCTCAGCTCTTCAATGGTTTTAAAGAAAAGTCTAAATTTGGAAATTTCTTAAAGTCATTTCACTTCCTCCCTTATGTTAAATGGAGATGGAATCACCAGTTAGAGCAAACTTTAGCACATTTAATGAGAAGAGAGGTGCAGGATGCCCACACACTCAGAGAAAGGCAATTAACCAGCTTGGGGTGGCAGGGGCAGAGAGGCTCCCTCCTTTATGGAGAAAGATAGGGTCAAAATCATTAGTAGAAAGTATTCAAAGAAGGAGAGAGGGAGCAGAGTGCTTCACACCAAGGAAACAAGAGCAGGGGACAGTAAAGGACAATGGGGACAATGAAAGAACGCAGTCTTTTTAGCCAGTATGCTTTAAAGATGGGAGTGGCCAAAAATGATGCTGTGTCTACAATAATAGGTATCTTCAAGTCATGCGTGTGACTGTCAAGCATTTGAAATGTGACTGGTCCAGAGTGAGATGTGCTGTAGGTATATAGACACACTGAATTTCAAAGTATTTCTAGGAGATAAAAGGATGCAAAGTATCTTATTAATAATTTCTGCATTGGTAAATATGTTGAAATGATAATATTTTAGATATATTAGGCTAGATAGAATATATTACTAAAATTAATTTCGCCTCCTTCTATATACTTTTTTTCCATGCAGCTATCAGAATTTTTAAATTGTATTTTTGGTTTACATTCTATTTTTATTACATCCTGCTAGGCTAGAGAGTGATGCAGTGCTAGATTATGATGGGCCCTAAAAGTCATCCTAAGAGGTTTGAATGATGTTCAGCGTAAATGGGAATGATATGACCAGATTGATGTGTTGAGATTTCAAAGGATTAATAAATATCTCCTGTTTTCCTGAATTCTGAATCAATTTGAAAGTCAGTGGCAAAAGTCAGACAGAAGGAGATAAATATCTTAGCTTTATTACTAGTAAATAGCTGGACTTGAGAATAAAACTTTAGATCTATAGCACAATGGATTTGCTAACCATACATCAAAGAATTACACTCTCCAGCTAGAGACTGACAGTGGCAGGATCCCTCTATATGCTATGAGGATAGTTGTTTCCTGTGACCAGAAAGATTCCAAGGAGCAGAGCGAGGGAATCAGGCCCTGTTCCTTCTCCTAAACTCACCAGCCAGATAACCCATCCTCAGTCGCCTGGGGACGAGGAAGAGAGGACCCAGGAGAAGCCTGGGATCAGGAAGTGCCTATGCCTGCGTGTGTGCTGGTCCAACTCTGTGTGACCCCGTGGACTGTAGCCTGCCAATCTCTTCTGTCCATGGCGTTCTCCAGTCAAGAGTACTGGAGTGGGTTGCCATACTCTTTTCCAGGGGATCTTCCCAACCCAGCGATGGAACTTGTGTCCCTTCATCTCTTGCATTGGCAGGTAGGTTCTTTACCACTAGCTTCACCTGGGAAGTGCCCAGTGGTCCAAGTTTGCTCTAGACCTTGTCCAGTGACATGGTATTAGTTGCATACTGCTGCTTTAACAAACAGCTACACACTCAGTGGCTTAGAACAATACATAGCTGTTATCTCACAGGTCTGTAGGCCAGGGCCAGGCTTGGATAGGCTGCTTTCTCTACTCTGACTTTCAGAAGGCTGAAATTCAGAAAACTAAGAATCCATGTCCAAGTTGAGTCAAGTTGTGGGCAAAACCCAGTTCCTTGCTGCTGTAGGACTGAGATGCCTGTTTTCTGGACACTGTCACTGCCACCACCAGCTCTTAGAAGTCTCTCTAGAGTCTTTGCATGTGGTCACTCTATCTGACAGCCAGCCTCAGTGCATTTGCCTTTCTCTGCTGGGAATCTCTGTGAAATCCCCTTCTGAATTGCTCCTGAATTCCTTTTCTTTCTCCTTTTGTGGGCTCCAGTGATTAGCTTAATCCCACTCAAATAATCCAAGGTAATATCCCACTCATAAGGTCCATAACCACAATCACATCTGCAAAGTCCGTTCTGCCGTATTAGTTCAGTTCAGTTCATTTCAGTCGCCCAGTCGTGTCTAACTCTTTGTGACCCCATGAACTGCAGCACGCCAGGCCTCTCTGTCCATTACCAACTCCCAGAGATTACTCAGACTCATGTCCATTGAGGTGGTGATGCCATCTAACCATCGTTCTGCCATGTAAAGTGACACATTTAAAGAATTGGGGTATTTGGGGAGGCGTGGATATCTGCTGGTGTAGGGGGGTTGTTATTACTCTGCCTGCTGCAGATATTAAGTAAAACGTAGAAATATCCCACTTTTAAACACACAATTCCTCTTATTATTAACTTCCAGAAAAGTAATTATAATTCCATAGAGTTAGATGGAATTATAATTCCATCAAGTCACTTTGGCCACCTGATGAGAAGAACTGACTCATTGGAAAAGACCTTGATGCTGGGAAAGATTGAAGGCAGGGGGAGAAGGGGACAACAAAGAATGAGAGGGCTGGATGGCATCACCGACTCAATGGACATGAATTTGAGCAACCTCCAGTAGTTGGTGATGGACAGGGAAGGCTGGCATGCTACATTTTGCAAAAAGTCAGACATGACTGAGTGACTGAACTGAATTATAATTTAAAGTTATTTTCCTTGCTTCAACGTCCTACTATATAAAATGGGAAAAATACTGAAGTTGTTAT
This sequence comes from Muntiacus reevesi, assembly GCF_963930625.1. Taxonomy (NCBI): domain Eukaryota; kingdom Metazoa; phylum Chordata; class Mammalia; order Artiodactyla; family Cervidae; genus Muntiacus; species Muntiacus reevesi. The sequence continues at coordinate 94,237,352 of NC_089253.1, read as the reverse complement.
AATATGTGTCTGGTGGTTGCAATAATGCCATGCACATGTTAAGTGCTCAATAAATGTAAGCCTTTATTTCATAAAGAACGGTAAGTTGCCTAGATGACAGGTTATCAATGTCTTTACCAGCAGGTAAGGTTAAAATTCTTCATAGTTCAGACTAACACATAAGACCTCAGAGTCTCAAATCAAGTCCCTACAGGGAATGTCAGTCTCCACCGCTATCTTGATTCCCAAGTGCCTAACATTGCCTGGTTTTCAAGGTTTCCAGGCAATGGAATATGGCAACGTGCCATCTTTTGACATCTTTGGGAACCAACTGAATCACACCAGTACTATGTTTGCGAAGAGTACCTGTCTCTACATTCGTAGATCAGATCATAGTGAAAAGTGAAAGTGAAAGTCGCTCAGTGGTGCCCAGCTCTTTGCAGCCCCACTATACAGTCCATGGAATTCTCCAGGCCAGAATACTGGAATGGGTAGCCTTTCTCTTCTCCAGGGGATCTTTCCAATCCAGGGATCAAACCCAGGTCTCCCACATTGCAAGTGGATTCTTTACCAGCTGAGCCACAAGAGAAGCCCAAGAATACTGGAGTGGGTGGTCTATCCCTTCTCCAGGGGATCTTCCCAACCCAGGAATTGAATGGGGATCTTCTGCGTAGTTGATTGATAAATAGAGAGATGAAGTTAGAATACTATGCAAAGCAGTTCCCTATCACATCAAATTTTCAGCACTATCCAGGAATCTTAATAGCTAAATGCATACCTGCATGCTAAGAAAAGTCCCCATGAGATAATGCTCTGTGGAACATGATGTGTACTCACACTGGCCTGTCCTTTGGTCCAGTTTGGCCATGGGACCTGCCCACTTGGAAACTTTTCTTGCTAGGTGCTCCTTAATGTGTGTAAAGCAGCGTGGGACTAGGAAACCCTCTCAACGGTGGGACCTGTTTCTGCACCTGCATCTTCTGAGCCCGCTTTCTCAGCAGCCTTGGCCCCATCACCTCCATCTATCAAACTACCTTGATCCTTTTCATTAAAGACTGTATTTGCTTGAGCACTTTTTTACTTAATAGGCATTCACATATCTTATCAGTTATGCAAGGGACTTTTAAGGACTTGCTTTTTATTGATGCCCTGCTTATAAGATGGCATAGGTTTTGGATAGCTTTCCCTGGATCCTAGTGTTGCCATTAGTGTGTTCCCATTAACCCCACAGGTTTTTAGAACTTTAGTTCCCAGGAATATACATATGATGTATATGTGGTGTTTTGGTAGATTGAGTTCTTTATTCGAAGTACTTGCTGCCCCTCCCTACTGCAGCTGTTGCTTAGGATGGCATCTCTCTGATGTCCCTTCCTGTGAGATGAAGCAAGGATATCCCTATTGCTGCTGGACTTGGTCATGTGACTTGTTTTGACCAATAAAATGTGACAGGAAGTGATGTACCCATAAATCAGATCTGGGTAGAAGCTTTAAGAACTGTTTAAGAGTAGTATTGCAATTCCTTCTTTTACTTTGCTCTAAGCCTGAGAAGTGGAATCTGGACCAGGGAAGTTGCCTGAAAACACACAGATGAACTGAAGCAGCCCACAGAAAGCCATGAAGGTGAGTGGGAAGAACTTTTGTATCCATAACCGCTGAGATATGGGGATGGTTTGCTTTACTACAGCAAAGCTGATTAAAGCTGATGGATGCAAACATTTCTTCAGGAATACCTGTGGTTACTTAGTTTCAGGGTAACTAAGATAACTCATCCCCATGCATGGGGTGAGACTTCCACCACCTTGCATGGAGCAGATATAGGAACATTCTCTTCAAACAGTGCTAGGAGCTGAATTGTGTGACCCCTAAATTTTTATGTTGAAGCCTTAACCCCCAATGTGACTACATTTGGACATATAATTTTCAGGAGGTAATTAAAATTGAGTGACATCATCAGGGCAGTTTTTTTAAAAGAAGAGGGAGAGATAGAGGCCTTTCTCTTGTCTTACACCCACAGAGGGAAGACCATGTGAGACACAGGCAGAGCCAGCCATCCACAAGCATCACCAGGAACAAGTTCTGTGACACCTTGAACTTGGACTTCCAGCCTCCACAACTGTGAGAAGATAAATGTCTTTTTTTTTTTTAAACCCAAACCTTCCTGGCCCTCAATCTATTATGCTCTACTATACAGCCCAAGCCGACCAATCCAGGCAGACCTCCAAAACAGAAGTGAGGAGAAAGATGAGCTGATGGTTCTCAGCACCTTCCCCAAACTCACTAATAAGGGAAGCTCCTCTCCCCCCAACCACTAATACCAAAGAAGCTGAAGTTGAACAGTTCTATGAAGACCTACAAGACCTTCTTGAGTTAACACCAAAAAAAAGATGTCCTTTTCATCATAGGGGACTGGAATGCAAAAGTAGAAAGTCAAGAGATACCTGGAGTAACAAGTCAGTTTGGCCTTGAAGTACAAAATGAGGCAGTACAAAGAGTAACAGAGTTTGCCAAGAGAACCCATTGGTCATAGCAAACACCTTCTTCTAAAAACACAAGAGATGACTCTACAAACAGATATCACTAGATGGTCAATACCAAAATCAGATTGATTGTATTCTTTGCAGCCAAAGATGGAGAAGCTCTATACAGTCAGCAAAAACAAGACTGGTAGTTGACTGTGGCTCAGATCATGAACTCCTTATTGCCAAATTCAGACTTAAATTGAAAAAAGTAGGGGAAACCACTAGGCCATTCAGATATGACCAAAATCAAATCCCTTATGATTATACAGTGAAAGTGAAAAATAGATTCAAGGGATTAGATCTGATAGACAGAGTGCCTGAAGATCTATAGACAGAAATTTGCAACATTGTACAGGAGGCAGTGATCAAAAAATTCCCCAGGAAAAAGAAATGCCAAAAGGCAAAATGGTTGTCTGAGGAGGCCTTACAAATAGCTGAAAAAAAGAAGAGAAAGACATAGGAGAAAAGGAAAGATATACCCATCTGAATGCAGAGTTCCAAAGAATAACAAGGAGAGATAAGAAAGGCTTCCTAAGTGAACAATGCAAAGAAATAGAGGAAAACAATAGAATGGGAAATACTAGAGAGCACTTCAAGAAAATTAGAGATACCAAGGGAATATTTCATGCAACGATGGGCACAATAAAAGACAGAAATGACATGAACTTAACAGAAGCAGAAGATGTTAAGAAGAGTTGGCAAGAATACACAGAAGAACTACACAATAAAGATCTCAATGAACCAAATACCATGATGGTGTCATCACTCACCTAGATCCAGACATCCTGAAATGCGAAGTCAAGTGGGCCTTAGGAGGCATCACTACGAACAATGCTAGTGGAGGTGATGAAGCTCTAAAGTTATTCCAAATCCTAAAAGATGATGCTGTGAAAGTGCTGCACCCAATATGCAGCAAATATGGAAAACCCAGCAGTGGCCACAGGACTGGAAAAGGTCAGTTTTCATTCCAATTCCAAAGAAGGGCAATGGAAAAGAATGTTCCAACTAGTGCACTCACATGCCAGCAAAATCATGCTGAAAATTCTCCAAGCTAGACATCAACAGTATGTGAATGGAGAACTTCCAGATGTTCAAACAGGATTCAGAAAAGGTAGAGGAACCAGAGATCAAATTGCCAGCATCTGTTGGATTATTGAAAAAGCAAGAGAATTCCAGAAGAGTCTACTTCTGCTTCATTGATTACAGTAAGGCCTTTAACTATGTGGATCACAACAAGTTGTGGAAAATTCTTAAAGAGATGGGAATACCAGACCACCTTATCAGTCTCCTATGAAACTTGCATGCAGGTCAAGAAGCAGCAGTTAGAGATGGAACTACAAAAACAGACTGGTTCTAAATTGGGAAAGGAGTAAGTCAAGGCTGTATATTGTCACCCTGCTTATTTAACTTATATGTGGATTACATCATGCAAAATACCAGGCTGGATGAATCCCAGGCTGGAATCAAGATTGCAGGGAGAAATATCAAAAACCTCAGATACACAGATGACACCACCTTTATGGCAGAAAGTGAAGAGCCTTTTGAGGAAGGTGAAAGAAGAGAGTGAAAAAGTTGGTTTAAAACTCAACATTCAGAAAACTAAGATCATGGCATCTGGTCCCATCACTTCATGGCAATAGATGGGGAAACACACAATCAGTGACAGGCTTTATTTTTTGGGGCTCCAAAATCACTGCAGATGGTGACTGCAACCATGAAATTAAAAGACACTTGCTCCTTGGGAGACAAAACTATGACAAATCATGTAGACAGTGTATTAAAAAGTAGAGACATTGCTTTATCAACAAAGGTCCATCTAGTCAAAGCTATGGTTTTTCTAGTAGTCATGTATAGATGTGAGAGTTGGACAATAAAGAAGGCTGAGCACCAAAGAATAGATGCTTTTGAACTGTGGTGTTGAAGAAGACTCTTGTGAGCCTCTTGGGCTATAAGTAGATCAAATCAGTCAATCCTAAAAGAAATCAGTCCTGAATATTTATTAGAAGGACTGATACTGAAGCTGAAACACTAATACTTTGGCCATCTGATGCAAAGAACTGACTCATTAGAAAAGACCCTGATACTGGGAAATATTGACAGCAGGAAGAGTGGGGATAACAGGATGAGATGGTTGGATGACAGCACCAACTCAACGGACATGAGTTTGAGCAAGCTCTGGGAAATGGTGAAGCACAGGCAAGCCTGGCATGCTGCAGTCCATGGGTTCACAAAGACTCAGATACAACTGAGCAACTGAACAACAATCTCTCCCATCTGGTGAATGTGTAGACATTGAGGGATCTGGGATGTTAGTTTAAGGAAGTTCCCCATGAAAACATGAGGGGTGGGCAACAGATGGGGCCATGCCATCTTCCCACCAGGATAAGGCAGGAGGGATGTGATGGCAAATGATAAATAAACATTCAGTAAACGTTTATTAAGTACCTACTATGTGCTAGTCTTTGGACCATACAAAACAAAGACACTGGCCCTGCTCTTACAAACTCACAGTCTAGCTGAAGCAGATGAACAATTACAAGTACAATGGTAAAGCCCCAGGGAGGTATTACGGAAGAAAGGACTTTTGTTAGAATCAAAGCACGTCTAACTAACCCTTATGCTGATGAGTGCCAGTGAAAATGTAGTTCATAGATGGACTAAGAGGTTGAGGGGTGATGTGCCACCACGTGGACAGGTTGGATTGGGAAGAAGCAATACATGGCCCCAGATGGCAGAGAGATGGGTGTGATGGACACCATGAGAGGGACACAGGAGGAGGGATGGGCTCTTGGAAAAAGACATCTTACTCTTGGACTCACAACCCCCAAAACCTGTGGCACTGACCAGTGGCAATGCTCTTAGTTTGGCAGGTTTGGTGGCAAAGACAATGCTGTTGTTCTCACAAGCTGATACCTCTTCCTGGGCCTCCAGGGAGGAAGTACTCTCCTTGCCTTAGTTGTGGGATGCATCCACATGGCTGCGTTCAGGCCCGAATCTATGAGTTGCCCTGATAGCAGCCTCTGCATTCACCTGCTTGAGCTGCCATAACAAAGCGGCATATACTGGGCAGCTTAAACTACAGATCAATTCTCTCTCCTTCCTGGAGGCTGGAAGTCCAAGGTCAAGGTGTGGGCAAGGTCGGCGCCCTGTGGACTGTCTCCTTGTCTTGCCAATGGCCTCTCTCCTTGTCTTGCCGAACTCGCCAGTGCCCATCTTCGCGTCCTCACGTGGTCATGCCTCAGTGTGTGTCTGTGTCCTTATCTCCTCTTCTCATTGGGACACCACTGTTTTTGAATTAGGGCCTACTCCTACATCTTCAGGCTTCTCTTGTGGCTCAGAAGGTAAAGAATATGCCTGAAATGCAGGAGACCAGGGTTCGATCCCTGAGTTGAGAAGATCTCCTGGAGAAGGGAATGACTATCCACTCCAATCTTCTTGCCTGGAGAATTTTATGGACAGAGGAGCCTGGTGGGCTACAGTTCATGGGGTCATATAGAGTCAGACACTACTGAGGGACTAACACACAATGACTTCATTTTAGGTTAATTTCTCTCCCTCTGTATTTTTACAGTAAGTCCTTGTTGGTTATCTTTTTAAAATATAGCAGTCTGTACATGTTATTCTCAAACTCCCAATCTATCCCCCTCCACCCTTTCCCCCTAGTAACCATAAGTTCATTCTCTAAGTAAGTTAGAAAGAAAAGACAAATATCATATGATATCACTTATATTCAGTATCTAAAAAAAAACCACAAGTGAACTTATTTACAAAACAGAGTCAAACTAAATGCCTCTTTAAAAGCCCTACTTCCAAATACAGCCATATTCTGAAATATTGGGGTTAGGACTTCAGTATACAAAGTTTGCCATTTGTGGAAAATACACTTTAGCACATAACAACCATTTTCTGGCTTGACTTAAACTATCTTGCTTGATCATCCAGCTCTGTCATCCACTGCTGTGGTGAATTTGAAGGATACTATTACAAATGGCACATCTATAAGATGAAAAATGTACTAGGCATGCAGTTTCATGCATGCAGTTTCATGGACAGGTTGGATTGGGAAGAAGCAATACATGGCCCCAGATGGCAGAGAGATGGGTGTGATGGCAGAGAGATGGGTGTGATGGACACCATGAGAGGGACACATCTATAACTCAGAAGCCGTCTGGGTTGAATTACAGATCTGGATGTCCTCAATAATACAAATGAATATTAAAGCCATTGCAGTAGATGGAATTAGCCATCCAATGATTATTGCAACAGAAGTGAGGAGAGGAGTGTATTTTGAAAGAGAGCAAATGTTCCAGAGTGCCAGGTTCCACTTGAGCAGGACTGAGAATTGAACTTCAGCTTCCACAAAATTCGTGTTTGGCAAGTGCGGCTTCAGTGAGGAGACAAGAGTAGCAGCCAGATTTCTGACGCTTAAGCTTGGATTGGAAGGTTGAGAGGAAGCCAGAAGAGTGGAAGCAACTCATGGCAAAAAGTGATAGCAGAGGAAAGATACTTATGGAAGTGATGGAGAAAAAATGTGAGTCCAGGGGATTTTATTTAAGGTTAAACTTTCTCAACTCATACTGAAACGTTGATGAAAAGTGGCTTGATTAAAAACACAGAAGAGTGGGACTAATTAGAGATTAAACTCCTTGAGAAAGTGGAAGTAGAGAGAAAATAAAAGCCAGAGGATGAGTGGAGGGATTAATTTTAACCCGGTAAACAACCACTTCCTTCAATGAATTAAGAGCAGGAACAAAGGGAGAAGAGGGTCTGGGTGGGGGAACAGAGCTTGCAGAGTTGGCAATAGGAGAGGGAGTTCTCAACCCCTGATCTATTCCACATATTGTCATCTCGCATCTATTCAGTCCCAGGAACTTGCATAATGATGATGAGGTGAGGGAGAAGGGGCTGATAAGGGAGGAGGCAGGCGGGAACTGCAGGTCAGGTAAGGAGTCCCAAGATGCCAAGATTTGCATTATCTCCCTGATGTAGGATCTCCAGCTGAGGAAGTTAAGGAAGTGACACAAACAAGTCACCAGCTCACAGTAGGAATCAGGAATAACCTTGTCTTCCGAGCTGGATTCTGTGTCTCTAAATAACCTAACGGGTTATTGTCTGGTATTCCAGACACTCAGAGGCAGACAGAAGCCAGGAGTGTGAGGCCACCCTAGACAGAATGGCTCCTTCTGCTTCTTCAACCATCACTCACCCCAGATTGAGACCCGTCTGTGGTTCCTCTCCCTCCCTCTCTATCCACCACCTGGTCTATCCACTAGGCCTCTTGCACTTTTAACACTGCTCTGAGAAGAATGAGGGAGGTCTCTGTTTGGGGAAATGAAGGAGGAAGGGATGTGATCCAGGTGGATGGTTACTGCCACTGAAGGTAAGGGACTGTGTGTGCCTGTGAACTGCAAAGACTGTCCCCCCAATCCTTGTTCCCTTTTCATTTTCCTCCCAACCTTTCCAGCTTGACAGAGGGGGTCTCAGGTTATTTATGTGCCACAAATGCATCTAAGAGCAGGTATCTACCTGGCTTTTTTCAAGATGGCTGTTATGGATTGAAATATTTGTGTCCCAACAAATTAATAGGTTGATGTCCTAACCCCCGAGAGAGTGGAATTTGCAGATGTAATCTTTGGGAGGTGTTGATGCAAAACTAATCAGTCGATCTAAGAAAGAACTGGAAAATTTTATTTGAGCCAAAATTAAGGATTAGAATCCAGGAAGAGCATCTCAGAAAGCTCTGAGAACCATTAGAAGTCAAGAAACTTGTTATACATGTTTTTTGAGACAGAGAGTGAAAAGTGAAGTTGCTCAGTCGTGTCCGACTCTTTGAGATGCCACAGACTGTAGCCTACCAGGCTCCTCTGTCCATGGGACTTTCCAGGCAAGAGTACTGGAGTGGGGTGCCATTTCCTTCTCCAGAGGGTCTTCCCAACCCAGCGATCAAACCTGGGTCTCCAGCATTGTAAGCAGACGCTTTACCATCTGAGCCAATCACATATTATTGATAGTTTGCACAATCTAGATCTAAGACTCATTGTGGCTCTTTACAAGATCAAGAAGGAATGTTATATTTTAAGGCATTATCCTTTTTTAAAACTTTTTATTTTGTATTGTGGTATAGCTGATTAACAATGTTGTGTTAGCTTCAGATGAAAGGCAATAGGAGTTAGGGGGAGAATGGATGCATGCATATGTATGGCTGAGTCCTTTTGCTATTCATCTGAAAATGTACTAGCTTTTTGGTGCTGGGAGAATGTTGCTCTTTATGGAAGAGCAGATATTTCTGCCAACGTGGGAGGTTGGTTAAGTCTAATGTAGACACCTGATGCACAGTAGAGAGAAGGAAGAAAGGCTGAAGGGCAGAGGAAATGTTTTAGGTTTAAATTTTTCTTGTTTTGCCGTGAAATATGGATTTTATTTCACAGAAATGATGATGTTTAATTGAGATCATGACTGTGGGGTCCCCATGATGTGAATAGTGCTCTTATTTTAAAATAAGACACCAGAGACAGGAAGAGACAGCTGGAAGGCAGCCATCTACAAACCAGGAAGAGATGTCACCAGGACCAGACCAAGTGGACCCTCATCACGGGCACCCAGCATCCAGAGCTGTGAGACATACAGGTCTGATGTTTGAGCCGCCTGCTCTACGGTATTTTGTTATTCTGTTATGGAAGTTTGAGCTGACTACTACTATAGTTTAAAATTCTAAAATTATAAATCTAAAGCAGGAGAACTCCCAGTATTTGATTATGTCTTTATTATCTTTCTTATCAGTGGTGGGATTTCAATGCTTGCAGTGTTACTTTTTCTTTCCCTCTATTCTTCGCACCCTGCAAATATCCTATCACAAGCATGCATTTTAAATACAAAAAAAAAAATCAATATTTTCATATACTGTTTAATAACTTAGCAAACATGGAAAGATTTACCTATACTGAGCATCTAGAGTGGTATTGCTTCTGAAATTGAGCACTAATTTTAGAGCTAAATATGTTGGTAGTTAAGCTGAAAATGAAGATTTTTATATATCATAGAATTTGTCCGATAAAGGGATGCATAAGCATGCTGCTGGAGAGAAACTTGATACTACCTTCCAGAAGAATGACATAAATCCAGATGCAAGAGATAAGGGTTAACATAACAAGTGATGTCTGACTATTGCTGTGGGGAAGAAATAAAAATATTTTTCAAATGGACATCGCTTCTATTTCCCTGCAGTGAAAGCTGAGGAGGTGGTGTTATATCAGGACATTTCACACAAATTATAAATGTGTTATAAGCTTCAAGTAAAATGTTTTCTAAAGGTCTAACGTTACCCATGGACGAGCCATGAGAAACTAGAAGAATGAACACTTAACACTGACGATCTCTCTGAAAACATCAAAAGCCCCAGGTGAGTAATTTTTAGAGAGAGCTATATATATTGCAGGCAGAAAGTTCTGGAAATTAGCCAAATAGGAAGCAAGCTTCCTCCTCCAGACTCCACATGAATAAAGCCAGACAGTCAGGGCACTCAAGTCCTCTCAATTTATTCCCCAAGGTTTGCTGAAAGAATTCCAGAGCAAAAAGCTGTGACTTTGACTTCATCCTTGTGGGGTACCCACAGGTACACTGGTCAGGGATACAGGTCTGGGTGTCCAGGTGGAGCTCTTGGGACCTGCTTCCAGAGCAGCATGTTCTTTGTCCTATACTGATGAGATTGCTCAGAAGAGGACGATCCAGGAAGAAGTGGATGCGTGTGGCTGACCAAACCCAACTTGTGCCCCAATTTTTGGACTGAAGAAAGACATGCCTCCTGGGCTTGAATAAATGCAGTTTTCCAGAAGGACTTGAATATTTGTGGATCCCTGAGGAGAACCCTCCCTTCTCCATTGACCAGAGGGAGGAACTCGGTGAAGAAGTGCAGCAGGAGCTTTGGGGCTCATCAAAACTGGGTCATTGTTCTAACTCTTCTCTGTTAGCTGTGTGGCTTTGGGCAAGATTCTTCACTGTTCTTTCTTTCAGTTTTCTCAGAAGTAAAATAGAGGATGGAACACTGTGAAGCAAAGGAAAAGATGCAAAATTGCCAGCACAGTGCCTGTGCATAAAGACTCAACCGTTACAAGTTTTAACTGTTTTGCACGAGAAAGTAGAATCCCAGCAGTGGAAACCTGGGGCAGTCATGTTCACCAGCTCAAATGGCCCCAGTAGAGGGTCTCTTGAAAAGTCCAGAGAAGCAGAACGGGCTGGAGAAACATAGATTCAAAACCTGTTTCTAGAAATCAATCACTATTAGTTTTATTAGTAAGAGATTTGGACTATAAAATCATGAAGCTACCTTTGAGTCTGTCTGTGTCGGGGGGCATTTGGGGTCAATCTAGTAGGGTGATGATGGGATTGAAGAGGCTCATAGATAATTATCTGGAGCTGTGAGGAAATTTCCTTTCATCTGAGATTCACAGCAAACAACCTCCTAGAGGCCAGAGACTCGACACCCACCCTGTCAAGTCTGAGGGACACAGGACATCTGGAGACAAATAAAACCCCAGGAAAATCTAGGCTTCCTCCCCAAAGCTATAAACCCTGGTTGGAATGGCTGAAGCCAGCGGCTGAACGTTTATTTCTCATTCACTTCTAGCCAAGGAGGTTAGGAGTGGGCGGCAAACTTGAGGAAAATGAAAGGAGAAAGCGAATTCTCTTCTGACAGGATGGAGAAGAAAGATGTGCCCAGGAAAAGATTTATTTCCGCAAGTAAACATAACCCAGAGTATTTTTCTTATAGGTCAAATTCATTTACCAGGGCTGAGCAAACCATTCCCTCTCATTGTCCTTACAACATAAGTTACTCTCAGAACTTCTTTATCAAGACCAGATAAGGATCAGGAAAAATGTGCTGGAAAGAATACAAGATCTTTTGCCTCCAAGTCTGGGAAGTTGTCATCTTCATGTGAATGGCTTAAATTGCCTGGCTAATGAGCTTATTCTTAATTTCCTACAACAATGGCAGTTTCCACCAGATTTTATCAACCCAGAGATGGGACTCATAACAAGATTGTGAATGATCTCTAGTCCATTATTTCTATCAGCACCACTGATTTATTTATTACTCTTGAAGGCATGACTGTTTCTCTAATTTCTCTGGGAGTGGAGAGGGTGAGAGTGGGAAAAAAACTCCACCAGTGGATTCTATGTCGACTGAGATTTCTTACAGGGTGTCTTTTCTTCATTTCAGCTGATGCCTTCTTAAGCTATAACAGCAGTGCCAGTTTCCCCACTGACAGCCACATCCACAATGGCAAAACTCTGAGCCTCTCCTTGAAACATTCTTAATCAAAAAATGATTTTGATCATCTTTCTTGCATTTTTTAAAGTATCTTTATTTTTTATTTTATTTCCTTTTTTTTTTCCCCCCACACTGCATGGCATTTGGGATCTTAGCTCCCCAACCAGAGATCAAACCCAAGCACCTTGCACTGGAAACATGGAGTCTTAACCAGTGGACCTCCAGGGAAGTCCCTTTCCTTGGGTTTTACATTCAAGTTGTCTTATAAAAGGCTTCCCATGTAGCTCAGTGGTAAAGAATCTGCCTGCCAATGAAGAAAACTTGGTTCAATCCCTGGATAAGGAAATGGCAATGCAGTCCAGTATTCTTACCTGGAAAATCCTACGGACAGAGGAGTCTGGCAGGCTACAGTCCATGGGGTTGCAAAGAGTCAGATATGACTGAGCATGGACAGACTACTACTGTCTTATAAAAAGTGGTAATGATAACGGTAGCTGTAGAGAAAAGATGACACCAGTAGAAATTAACTCTTGAACTTCCTCAAATCTACACACTTTCTCCATCCTTAGTTGCAGCTTTGAATCAGCTTGGAAAAGGGGTTTGCTGTTCACTAACCTATGATTTCTTAAAATTCCACATATCAAGGTGGTGAAAGCTGGCCAAAGTGGCATCTAGAATTATTTGCACTCAGAAACTAAAAGTAACATTCATGATTTTCACTCTGGATGACTTCCTGCCTGTACAGCTGTTGTTTTGTTGTTCAGTCTTTAAGTCATGTTCGACCCTTTGAGACCCCATGGATTGCAGCATTCAGGCTCCTCTGTCCTTCACTATCTCCCAGAGTTTGCTTAAATTCATGTCCACTGAGTCAGTGATGATGCTATCTAACCATCTCATCCTCTGCTGCCTCTTTCTCCTTTTACCTTCAATCTTTCCTAGAATCGGGGTCTTTTCTAGTTAGTCATCTCTTTGCATCAGGTGACTAAAGTATTGGAGCTTTAGCGTCAGACCTTTCAATGAAAGTTCAGGATTGAATTCCTTTTGCCTATATACTGAGACCCCTATGACCCTTGGAGATTCCTTCTGGGACTTCTCATTCAAGGATGTGGGGAAGAGGACCTGGTCTAGCTAGATATCTGGATGAAAAAGTACACCTTTCGGGTGTATCCTATTCCTTCAAGACTGATCTGACCTCAGCACCCAGGAAGACTCCTTGATTAATCCTACATGGCTTCACCTCTGACCACCCTTGTATACACCCCCACCCTATCCAACATCTAATTTGCTAGCCCAGTATGTCACAATTTGGATACTCCTGAGCACCCAGGCACTTACAAAATCTGGGTATGGAGTCACCTGAATCCAAGTCCAGGGATTTGGATTGATGTGGGCAGGGATGTGGCCCAGACATCTGCATTTTTAATACTTTCCATGTAGTTCCACCATTGAGCAAGGACAAGACCCCCACAACTGTGTGTGCTGCATACTAGGATCACTACTACCTCTAGAAATTCTGATTCATGTCATCTGGGTGGAGCTTGCAGGGGGATTTCTAATATCTTCCCAGGTGATTCTGTTACAGAGGTTGTTGGAGAGTCCCCACCTTGGACTTTACCAGTTGTGCAGTTGGGTGTTCACATAATATACTATGTCATGAGCAGGCTTGCTTCCCTCTTCCTAGGAAGAGGAAAGCAAGGACTGAAAACTGCAAGGGAAGAGAAAACCCTTCTCCTCTGCTTCCTAGGTTCTCCAACTGTAAAACAGACTAACACGAGGCAGAGCAACAAAAGAAAAGCAAGCAGACATTTAATAACACATCCATCACCCATACTCATAGGAGCACCCAGTGATGAGTAACCCAAACGTGCTTAGAACTTGGGTTTATCTAAAATCTTAGCAGTAAAACAGTGAATTTAGAGAAAAGTGACAAGACAAAGGAAAAGGACTCTGAGTTTCTAAGGTGGCAAATTGTGGGAAACTAAATATATGGGGAATTAATGGAAGTCAAGGCCAGTGAATAAAGTGTGTTGTGTAGATCCCTCTGGCACCGTCTCTGGTGCTGATCGGGGTCAAAAATTGACTCCAATGATTAAGGTTTTGTCCTTTCTTAGAGGAGAGAGAACACCTCTAGAGAACACACTCTCTCTAGTAGAGAGAGGAGAAGAACACCTTCACAAATGTAAGTCTTGCTTTTAGGTAAATACAGGGAAGACAGAGAGCTTTTCTTATATCTGTTCCCTCTCTATTGGCTCAAAATAATCCTTCTGCCAAAGCAGCACAAGTGGGGCTGGCATATTCTGCTTCCCTTCAATATATTCACTGGTTCGCCCTTCTTTCCCCAAGATCCCAGTGCAATGGAATGTCCATACCTACCTGATACTTATCTCCCCTAGGCCAGATCCAGGTTTCAGGGGACCTCATGCTTATTCAAATTGAGGACAGGTCCTCTTTAAGAAAGAATTGCACATTATAGATAGAAATATAGATTTAAGAGCTGTCATGCAGCTGTGAGATGCTCTCAGGTTCACGGTAAATGCAGATCTGCTGCCCCCCAGATGGAGAGCTGGTATTTCTAACAGCCTTTGGCTACCTTTGCAGATGGACCTTCTTGTTTTGATATGTCTACTGTATGAGGAACAAGTCTGTTTTCTTCGCGTTTAAGGCGTGTTCTCAACCCTGGCATTATACGGGGAGATATTTCTTCTCAAGTCATAAGCAGAGGAGAGCTTGGGAGAAAAGGTCATTTATTCCCCCAGAGCATGAACCCAGCTCAGGGAAAGGCATCAGCCTTAATATATGGAATGCATTTTGCCAAGACCGTGACAGTCATTAGAAATGGGCCTTTGGTGTCATTACCCCAGAGTCATCCTGGTGAAGTATGTGTCCTCCAAGTAGACAGAAAACATTAGAGCGCCCTGAGCTGAATTGGTCAGCCGAAAACACTGGAGTGCTTTATCCTTGGAAGGAAATGAAGCCATTTATTGGAGGACAGAAGTTCAGTGTAATAGTTAAAGCAATCTGACATTTCCATAAATTAATAAAATGTGTATGGTTGGCATAATTCAATGTGTAGAAGCATCGATCTCTCTCCACTCTGAAGTCCAGAAGAATTCCGGGAAATGGGACAAGACAGACCCTCAGGGACAATGACATCAGACCTGTGTCGAGGGCTGGGTGATGAGCTTGCCTGGGTAGGAACCCAACACATGTGCACACACTCACTCACAGTCACTCAAACTCACATAAACATACATACATGCATTTTCAGGACGCAACTCAGATCTGAGCTATCATCCTTGCTTAGCTGTGAGCTCCCAAGAAGAGGGACATTTATGTGAATCCTTTAATTCCCAGCACTTAACAAAGAGCCTGGGGGCAGAATCAACACTCCAGGTACCCTATGCATGAGTGAATGGACAATAATGGAACCAACTTTATAAGAATTACATGAAATAATTGATTTATTTATTTTTGTTGTTTTTGTTCAATCACCAAGTCATGTCTGGCTCTTTGCGACCCCATGGACTGCAGCTCACCAGGCTTCCCTGTCCTTCACCATCTCCTGGAGTTTGCCCAAGTTCATGTCCATGAATTGGTGATGCCATCCAACCATCTCATCCTCTGTCACCCTCTTCTGCTTCTTCCTTCAATCTTTTTAATATTTATTCATTTATTTGGGACTTCCCAGATAGTGCTAATGGTAAAGAACCTGACTGACAATGCCGGAGACTTAAGAGACAAGGGTTCAATCCCTGGGTTGGGGAGATCCACTGGAGAAGGAAACGCCAACCCACCCCAGTATACTTGTTGAGAGAATCCCATGGACAGAGAAGCTGGTTGGGCTAAGGCCCATAGGATTGCAAAGAGTCAGACACAACTGAAGTGACTTAGTACACATTCATTTATTTGGTTGCATCAGGTCTTAGTTGTGGCACAGGGCATTTTGTTGAGGCATGTAGGATCTTTCATTGCTTTGAGCAGGTTTCTCTAGCTGTGATGCAGGGGCTTCTCTCTAACTGTAGCACTTGGGCTCCAGAGCACATGGGTTCAGAAGTTGTGGTGCGTGGACTTTGATGCCCTGTGGCATGTGGGATCTTAATTCCCTGACCAGGGATTGAAACCTGCCTCTCCTGCATTGAAAGGTGGATACTTAATCACTGGACTGCCAGGGAAGTCCTGAAATAATTTCCTTAAAATACTTGGTGCTGTGCCTTCCCACAATAAGCATTTTATGAGGGTCAGTTGTCACTGTTTATCCAATGGTTAGCTCTTATGAAAAATACATGAAGTCAAACTACCCCATTCATTTAAAACATTTTGCTTTGTCTTCATCCTTGTCCCACATGTTCACAGGCAATGTTTTTGCAGTGAAGATTGTTTGGTTTGGGTTAGCATGATCATACTCTCTACTTCCCTGGAAGAAGTCCAGAGCAACAGGTAAATTTAGGACTCCCCAGGGAGGGGCTGGGATGATGATCAAAGGGAAAATGCTGCATCCAAGCCCAGTCAGAGTAAAATAGATTATCAGTTCAGTTCAATTGCTCAGTCGTGTCCGACTCTGCGACCCCATGAATCGCAGCACGCCAGGCCTCCTTGTCCATCACCAACTCCCGGAGTTTGCTCCAACTCATGACCATCGAGTCGGTGATGCCATCCAGCCATCTCATCCTCTGTCTCCCCCTTCTCCTCCTGCCCCCAATCCTTCCCAGCATCAGGGTCTTTTCCAATGAGTCAACTCTTCACATGAGGTGGCCAAAGTACTGGAGTTTCAGCTTCAGCATCAGTCCTTCCAATGAACACCCAGGACTGATCTCCTTTAGGATGGACTGGTTGGATCTCCTCGCAGTCCAAGGGACTCTCAAGAGTCTTCTCCAACACCACAGTTCAAAATAGATTATAGTGATGTCTTAAACTATCCCACAAGCAAATTATACTCAGATTCTGCTCCAAGGTTTAATTAGGATAAGGCGGCTAGCACAGTCTAGTACAAACAAACCATTTTAATGAGCAATCACAACAAAATTAATGATGCTGACAGGTAGCAAAGTGTCTTCATTTGTTTTTCTCGGGTGTAGGCACAATTAGATGTTGAATTAGGTCAGGAGCCTGAGCTGGCAGGGGCAGAATGTGCCAGACCAGTTCTGGGCACCAATTAGCCTAGGCTTATCATGTTAGTGGTTCAGTTATGTCCAAGTCTTAGCAAGCCTGCCAGGCTCCTCCATCCAGGGAATTTTCCAGGGAAGAATACTGGAGTGGGTAGCCATTCCATTCTCCAGGGGTCTTCCAACCCAGGGATCCAACCTTCATGTCCTGCATGGCAGGCAGGTTCTTTACCATCTGAGCCACCAGGGAAGCTGCCTTAAAGCCACAGTGATGTTGTCAGCTGGTTGTCAGGACCCCCTGCTTTCAGGTGGTGGTTAGAACCTCAGCCTGGCATGGGTTAACCCAGGATGAGGCTTCCTTCTGTTACACAACCCCAGACGTTTTCTTGCTGCCAGAAACACTGGAAAGGACCTCAAGCATTCTGCAGATGCTGAAGCAAGTGACTTCTAAGAGAGGATGACCTACAAGAGTGTGTCTTCCATCATGTGGAGAAACCCATTCTCTTGGTAGTGAAAAGGAAGCTTCCAGGTGAGTTGAGGCTGAATAGGATGGGCCAAATGGCTCACTAGCAATTTTGGCTTAATGGACAGAATGTGACTCCTGTTTTTATGTAATATTTCTGGTGGCTCAGATGGTAAAGAATCCACCTACATTGCAAAGCTACCCTGGTTCAATTCCTGGATAGGGAAGATCCTCTGGAGAAGGGAATGGCTAGTATACAAGAATACTCCAGTATCCTTGCCTTGGAAATCCTGAGGAACCTGGCAGGCTACAGAGGAGCCTGGAAGGCTATAGTCCATGGAGTTACAAAGAGTCAGATACTTCTGAGTGACTAACACTTTCATTTATTTATTTGACTGTGCCAGGTCTTAGGTGTGGCACTTGGAATCTTTAGTTGTAGCATGCAAACTCTTTAGTTACAGTGTATGGGATCTAGTTCCCTGACCAAGGATTGAACCTGGGCCCCTGCATTAGGAGTTCTGAGTCTTAGCCACTGGACCATCAGGGAAGTCCCAGAAAGTGACTCCTGTTAGCCAGATTGTTCATAGAATATTAGAAGACCCTGGCTTTCTCTTTTATCCTCTGATCTTCCCCCCCCCCCCCAAACCAGCAGTTTTCTGGGTTAGAGTTAAAGTTAGAATTTTGATTCCCAAAATATCAGGACAATGTTTTGGAAATAGGAGGTGGGTGGGCACCCAGTGTATACGAGAGCACAGCAGCGTTTCAGGAGAGAATTCTCTCCTTTTCCCTCAACCCCACTTGACACCAAGTGGGACAGTCCATCTGATGCTGGTTTGGCTTCACCATCTTTACATCCCTCATCCCACCTGAACAGAGAGGCCTGGCCTAATGCTTGGCACCTTCAGAAGACAGTCAGAAGAACTGCAAACACAATACCTTTTCTCTTTTCATTTTGTATTGACTTTCAGATTTCAGTTTGCTTAATTCCATTTAAGCTTGAAATATCACTTGGTGTTCAAAGGAGTTCATTTAGTTGGAGAATGTGACTTGATCTGAACATAACATAAATGGCTTCAGGCACAGGCAGACTGGGAGTCACGGTCCTGCAGTGAGTCTGGCCCCTGGCTCAGCATGGCTGTGGACAAGAAGAGGATGAATAGGACCCAGACCATCCCCTCCCATCTCCTGCACATCAGCTTCTGCTCAAACCTCCTGGGAAGAAAGGGTGTCTGTGCCAGCACAGAGTTTGGACAGCTGTTCTTCGTATTGCAGGACAGGACAAGTTATCAAGCCTGGGTCCCCACAGGACGCGCTCTCTGCACACGAGGTTGCCCGGCCACTGAGGGAGCCCGGATCTGAGGAACTTCTCTGGAAGATGAAGAGCTCAACCCCAATGATGCCTGAAAGCTAGGCAGACACCTCCTGGGAGCTGTGTGGCACGGATGTTCCAGGGTGTGAGGGTGTGGCAATGTGAGGGTGTGGCACTGGAATCAGAATATCCTGGGCTCACCCTGCCTCTGATGTCCAAGGCTAATCACCATGTAATCTTGGACTCAGGGACAGTCACCACTTCAGCATAACTTTCATTGTCTGCAAAACAGGATGAAAACTGCTCAATGTGCAATTTCACTTAAGGAATAAGAGTTAATGTCAATGGACATCAGCTCCACTGGGGAGTCCAATAACAGGAATGATCATTTCTACAGTCAGACTGCAGAAGGCATTCATCTCTTTGGTCCTACTCTTTCTCAATGGATATCAGTGTCGAGGGCATCCATTGCTAGGCATGATTTCCAACAGGGAGATGAGACCTGTATCTTCTGATGGAAGCGAAGCTGAGGCTCAAATGCGGCAGCTCTTCAGAGTCTCATTCTTAGATTCCATTGTGAATCCCTGTCACAGCATTTTCTCTCATTGTGTGCATTAAGCAGAATCTGTGTTCATTAAGCATGTTGTCATCACCTGCCATCTGAAGCTGATTCAGCCATTAGCAGCTTCTCTGCGTTCCTATAAATATTTAAACCACAGATACCTGGTAATCACCTTATTGTAAAATTAGGAAAGATCAGCGGACACTGATTCACTCCGGTTATTAAAAAACCAGCTTGATCTTTAGTGCTGAAGTGTTTCTTGCTACCAGGAGATGAAATGCAAGTAAGCAGATTCGAAAGAGCAAGGGAGTTTTTTTTTTTCTTTTATCTTAAGTCAAATAAATCATTTGAATGCTTGCAACTCTCACATGGATTGTCCTATGTCTTCTTGGCTTTGCTTGTTGTTGTTGTTGTTGTTTAGTCCCTAAGTCATGTCTGACTCTGCAACCCTTTGGAATACAGCACTCCAGGCTCTTCTGTCCTCCACTATCTCCTGGAGTTTGTTCAAATTCATATCCAGTGAGTTGGTGATACTACCTAACCATTTCATCCTCTGCTGCCCTCTTCGCCTCTTGCCTTCAATCTTTCCCAGCATCAGGGTCTTTTCTAACAAGTGCTATTCCTGGCCAAACTTGGGGACAATTCCAAGCTGCCTCCTTGGATATATGTCAACTCTCGGACTCAGCTGTGATGCCTCCGAGGAGGCAACACCCCAGAGGATCACGCTGACAACAGTCTTGTATCCTTAGATTTGCCAATTGGGCATTCTGGGAGATAACAGCTTTCTTGAAAAAGATAGTGATCTTTTTCCAGGCAGATTAGGTATGTTTCTGGCTAAGCAAAAATACAGAGGATTTTTTTTTTTTTTTACAAGAATCCAGCTAAGACCAATGGGTTAGATGTGGCCGATCACCATCAACATCTTCCCACAAGAAACATCAACAACTGATCCCACCTCTGGTTCTGGGATCAAGAATTAGCCTTATGATCGTTCCCAGCACCACATCCCTGGGAGTCACCGCCAGGTAATGGGATGCACGATGAAGTCTGTTTGTGATCCTGGATCTTAACTATGCTTCTTTTAATTAGAAGGGGTTATCTTTTTCCTGTACAGAAATCCTTCTACATCTGATTGGGGGATTCTCATACATTTGAAATCCATGTTTGCATGAACTCAGCAAACGCTTTGCTGCCTTCTGAAATCCCCCTGGTGAGCATGGCTGGTATTTGGACTGTCATCTCCCTGAGCCTGCTTGCCCATGACCAAGCTTCCACGTGAAACTGAGGGCTCGATCCAGGTCGAGGGGATGTAGAGACAAGCTAGGTGAGAACCACACCTTCTGTACCTGGACCTGCTGTTCCATCAGCCTCAGGTCCTTCACACATCCAAATACACACACACCATCCTTACTGGTCTGAAACAACCCCTTCCAGCTCAGAGAAGATGGTGGGCAGGAGGTGTTTATGAGAGTCCAGGATCACCTGTGCATCTCCCCTCTCTGAATTTTACACCCAATGCAGCACCTTGCACGTGGCAGACTGGCTATGAGTCATGAGTGTTTATTGTCTCTGTCCCTACAAAAAGACTTGTCTTTAATCTCATTTCCCCAAAGTAGGATTTACACAAATAGCACTGGTCCTTCTGGTCTGATTCACAAACCATGGAGGTCTTGTGGGGTGGCTCATTCTGCCTGTCCTGCTGGCTTCTGCCTTCTGACTCTGGCAGGGATGTAAGCCTCAGGAGGCATCTGAGATGATCTATCCTTCTACACCTGGGCTCTGGACACACTGCCAGGCTCTGAGGGGTGCAGTCCATTCTCGGGGTGAGGGGTGATGATGCTATGGATGTGAAAGAACATTCCAAGACACGACCAGCCTTTTCAGAAGGATTTGTACACAGAATCCTGCGTTGTGTGCTTGTCTTAGTTCAGGCACAAAGACACAGATTGGGTGGCTTAAATCTCAGACCTGTATTTCTCATAGCTGTGGAAGCTGGAAGTCCCAGGTCAAGGGGCTGGCAGGCAGATTTGGTCTCTGGTGAGGACTCTTCCTGCCTTGTAGATGTTGCCTTCTCACTGTGCATTTGTAGCCTGGAGACAGAGAGCCAGCCCTGGCCCCTTCCTCTTGTAAGGACACAATCCCACCATGGGAGCCTCATTCTCATGACCTGCTCTAAATCTTGCTGTTGTTGTTTATTTGCTAAGTCATGTTCACCTCCTTTGCAACCCAGTGGGCTGTAGCTGACCAGGCTCCTCTGTCCATGGGATTTCCCAGGCAAAAATACCAGAGTGGGTTACCATTTCCTTCTCCAGGGGATCTTCCCAACCCAGAGATTGAACCTGTATCTCCTGCACTGGGAGATGAGTTCCTTACCACTGAGCTGCCTGGGAAAACTCTGCTTTAAACCCAGTCACCTCTTAAAGGCCTCTTTCCAAAGACCATTTTCCTGGGGGTTAGGGCTTCACTATATAGATTTGGGAAGGACACATTCAGGCAGTTAATGGTCCCTCAACACCCTCTAGGAATTACTAGGCTTCATGGGGCAGAGGTGAGAAAGAATGTTTTCATTAAATCAAGCCTTCTGAATTGGTGCAGCTCAGAGGAAATTCTGATTTAATTGAGTGTGGTCCAGGCATGGCCCAGGAGTTAGGAGTTTTAAAACCATTCTGGGTGCTTCCAAAGTGCAGCAAAGGTTGCTAGACTCAAGGTGACGTACCCGTCGCACACCTGCACCCCACTCACCCCAGGGATGGCTTCCAGGTGTGTCTGACATTTTGGGGCAGCCTCTGCACAGAGTGTGGCACCCACTACTTCCATGGAGTGACAATGTCCATCCAGGGATGAAGCTGCACAGGAGGGGCCCACATTCCCAATTCTCAGGAGGAGGTGAGCAGGTTGGGGTGCCCCCTCTGACCCCAGCCTCGCTTCACTCCTGAGGTCGTGTATTTAGCCCACACCTCACTCTGCTTCTTTCAGGACTTCTGAACAAGTGCAGAATCAGAAACACTTCACCTCAAGCAAAAAGGAGATGACAAAGAGCTTCCCTGAGGGACCCCAGAAATTTAGGGAGCTGGTTGGGGCTCTGCTATTTGGAGAGCGGCATCATTCTGGGTGGCCTCCCAGGTGGGTCAGTGGTAAAGAATCTCCCTTGACAGGACATGCAGTTTCCATCCATGACTCAGGAAACTCTCCTGGAGAAGGAAATTGCAACCCAGTCCAGTGTTCTTGCCTGGAAAATCCCATGGACAGAGGAGCCTGGAGGGCTACAGTCCATGGGTCACAAAAGAGTCGGACATGACTGAGCAACTGAAATGACAGCACATTCTGGGGACTTTCACCGCAGCCCCAGGGGAGCGGGGTGAGGGGGGTGATGTTGTCACCAGCTTCCCTCCTGGGCCTGTGCTGCAGGTGGGGGCAGCAGGGGCGGGTCTGTCTTTCACATCCCAGGGGCTCAGAAGGTGTGACTTTCAGAGACTGTAGACCTGCCAACTCTGGCAGTGGCTGTCGGCACCTGCCGGCCTGAGCATCACTTGGCCTGTGATGTGAAGCCGCTTCAGGTATGTAGCCTCACCCCCAGCTCTGCGTACCACATTCTCAGCGAAGCAGAGCCTGCATCCCAGCAAACCCATGGCGAAGCTGGGAGGCAGGGAGTTTCCAGTTAATTTCGCTGCATTATGCCAGATCTGTGGATAAACAAAAAAACAATAATAGCTCTTTCGCTGTTTTAATTGGCATTGACTGTGTTTTAATTAGTGAAAGGAAGAGGAGGAGGGGGGTCAGAGAGGACTTTTCTCTAACTGCCACCTTCTCCTGAGTGTTTACAAGCCTCTCTGGGAAGGGGTGGCAACTTTCTATTAGACGTAATTCCATCACAATCAGTGTCTTTCTGGAACATAAGTCAGGGCTCTAGGTTAATCTCTTGGGTCTAGAAAAGTAGTATTTGTCCGCAAAATGAACTCCCAGGTTCTGCTGCTTAGCACTGTCTCAGAGTCTAGAGAAAGATATTTTTCATATTTAAAAACAGGTTCTGGAGGCAGGCCCAGGGTAGGGGGTGGAAGTGCAGCTTTCCAGAGGGTACAGAGCCTTTGGAATCCCAAACCCACCACCAAGCGGCTATGGGATCCAGGACAAATAGTCCTTCCTCTGATAAATTTCCTGAGATCATTAGATAGGTTCCTGGGAACATCTCAGGGGGGAGGGTGGGCTCATTCTTGGAATCTGGGGAGACCAGATGTTTATGTTTAACAAACAATCACAGGGGGTTAAAGAAATGCTAAAACCCTGAATGCTCCCAGCTCTCAGATTCCATGATTTTATTTAACAGGGGAACCTCATTAAGATAAAAACCAAACAGGCATGTAACTTGTAACAACATTTGAATCACTGGTAAAATTTTCAAGCTACATCCATTTATCTTGGTGTTTATCAAGCACCTTCTCCAGGCCAACCTGATGCCCAGAATCCTAGCACACAGATGAACAGGCAGGAGAGTGACAAAGCAGATCCACCCCAGCTGTTTTCTCCACTGGAGATGTTGTCCCTCCAGCCTGGTGTGGACAGACCTCCTGTCCAGCTCCTTCACCCACAGTCTCCCTCCCTGTCAACTTCCTCACAGCATACATGCTTTTCTATTTGTCCAACATAAATCGGGCCACCTCACTCCCCACCTGGATCCCTGTGCTGGCCTCAAACAGCTCAGGTTCCTCACCTGGGCACCCCAGAAACTCCCATCTTCCTCACACCACTCAGGATCCCTGGTTCAATTGTCTGGGGTGGGTCACTGTTATGCTATGACCTACTCTTTCAAGATTGCAGTGTGCAGGCAGGGGGGCTCCTTCTATCAAGGGTGGAGGAGGTCAGTTGAGTTTGGTTGGAACTGAGGGTGCCTGAGGTTGGGGCTTCCATTGGATTCAAAGTGGATAGCAGGGCTTCCAGGGGGGTTCAATGGTAAAGAATCCACCTGCCAATGCAGGAGACACAGTTTTGATCCCTGGTCTGGGAAGATCCCACATGGCATGGAGCAACGAAGTCTGGGCACCACAACTATTGAGTTTGTGCTCTGGAGCCCTCAAGCCTCAGCTACTGAAGTCTGAGCACCCGAGAGTCAGGTTTCACAACAGGAGAAGCCACCACAATGAGAAGCCCGCACACCACAACTAGAGAGTAGCCCCCAGGCTTTGCAACTAGAGAAAAACCTGTGTGGCAACGAAGACCCCGCACAGCCATAAATAAATAAATAAAAAGTTACAGTTTAAAAAAAAAAAAAGTGGACAACATACAGGGCACTAGAGTGAGGAAGGGCGTCCAGACAGAAAACAGCAGGAACAAAATGTAGAGGTAGGAGGGAGGTTCTGAGTGTGGACAGAGCAGGGGTCTCAGCCACGGGAGTGGACACAGCCCAGGGGGCTGAGGACCCCAGGCCACTGACTGAGGGCCTAAGTTGCCAGTACCACATGGACTCTAAAGATACTGAGAAGCCATCCAGAGGGAGAAGTGGAGAGACAGTCACTTCTCCATCACAAGTACCTGGAATAAGCCCCACCATCTTTTGCAAACACCGTGTGTGTGTGTGTGTGTGTGTGTGTGTGTGTGTAAGGAGGAGGTGAGACACAAGGAGGAGATAGAACGAGAGGACCTTGCTCGCTTGTGAGGAGACCTTGTGAACCCCCAGACTCATCTGAGACCAAAACACATCTGCTGGTGACTTGGCCCCACTCCACCCATCCTTCTCCCCTTCCGAAAGCTGGCTTCGTTTCTGTTTGGAGAATGCTCCGGTTGGTCAGATTTCCTTTAATGTGGCTCCTGGAACAGGGCCAACCCTGGGCAGGCAGTGGTGGCCAAGAACTGCTGCTGTGTCTAGGAGATGGTTTGGCATCTTCGCTCTGGGTGCCAGTAAACTGAGTCTTCAGATTGCCACCATATGCGTCACCATTCAGGAGCTGAGGCAGAATTTAACTGACACCAAATGGTTCCTATTTTTAAAATAATTCAATTATAAGAGTGCTCACTGCTTCCCACCCTCCCTCCTTCCATTTTCCCCTCCTTTATTCCCTTCTTCTCCCCATTCTCCCTTCCTTCCTTCTGCAGACAGCAGGCAGTGGGGCGTTCTTGCAGCCTGGGAGGACAGAACAGGGAGTTGGAAGGGATGCACTCCTGATGGGGGGTAGATGTGGATCCAGAGCAGGGGATTTTGGATCTTGATTCTGCCTCTGAACTGATCTGCCCACCCTCTTTCCCACCAAAGTCTCCTGTCTCCAGGAAATGTGATGGAAAGGGTTCCATTGCCTCCCTGAAAGCCATCAAGACAAAGTTAACCAGAACTAGAAAACTGACAATTTCCTCCAACAAAGCCAGAGAGCTGTCCCACTGCATGGAGCCATCCTGCACCTCACGCCTGTGCTGACTTGGCTCTAAATCCCCCACATGTCTACTATGCTCTGCAGAGTCCTAGGCTCTTGTTGTTGTTTTTCGGTCACTAAGTCACATCCAACTCTTTGCGAGCCCTCGGACTGTAAAACACCAGGCTCCCCTGTCCTTCACTATCTCCAGTTTGCTCAAATGTAAGTCCATTGAGTCAAGGATGCCATTCATCCATTTCACCCTCTGCCGCCCCCTTCTCCTCCTGTGCTCAGTCTTTCCCAGCATCAGTGTCTTTTCCGATGAGTCACTCATCACATCAGGTGGCCAAAGTATTGGAGCTTCTGCTTTAGCATCAGTCCTTCCAATGAATATTCAGGACTGATTTCCTTTAGGATTGACTGGTTTGATCTCCTTGCAGTCCAAGGGACTCTCAAGAGTCTTCTCCAGCACCACAGTTTGAAAGCATCAGTTCTTCAGCACTTAGTCTTCTTTATGGTCCAGCTCTCATATCTGTACATGATTACTGGAAAAACCATAGCTTTGACTATATGGACCTCTGTCATCAAAGCGATGTCTCTGCTTTTTAATATGCTGTCTAGATTTGTTGTAGCTCTTATCTCACCCTCTTTTTCCTTCTCTCACCAGACTAAGAATAAATAGTAGAAGCTTCTTAGGAAACCCATTTTCACCAGTGAGAAGAACATGGGGGTGGCTGGGGCACACTGCCCACCTGCCCCCATCAGTTGAGTGACCAGGGACCAACCCTACAGGTCTCCACTCCTCAGTGGCTCACCTGGAAAGTCAGAGAAGGAGTCTTCTTCTCGTAATGGTGGTGAAGCTGGTTCCCTGAAAGGTCAATGTATGTTTCCTGGAACATCCTTCTGGTGGATGCCCGGCCAAGAGATCCAATGATCTCATTAAGTAGCACTTGCCTTATAGCCTGTATCCATCTTTTTGGACCATAAAGAAGACTGAGAGCCAAAGAACTGATGCTTTGAACTGCTGTGCTGGAAAAGA
This sequence comes from Muntiacus reevesi, assembly GCF_963930625.1. Taxonomy (NCBI): domain Eukaryota; kingdom Metazoa; phylum Chordata; class Mammalia; order Artiodactyla; family Cervidae; genus Muntiacus; species Muntiacus reevesi. The sequence goes on along the minus strand of NC_089253.1, from coordinate 94,210,773 downwards.
CTCTTGAGAGTCCCTTGGACAGCAAGGAGAACAAATCAGTCAATCCTAAAGTAAACAAACCCTGAGTATTCTTCAGAAGCACTGATGCTGAAGCTGAAGCTCCATTACTTTGGCCACCTGATGCAAAGAATTGATTCATTGGAAAAGACTCTGATGCTAGGAAAGATTGAAGGCAAATGGAGAAGAGGACAGCAGAAGATGAGATGGTTAGGTAGCATCATTTACTTGATGGGCATGGAATTGGGCAAACTGTGGTAGATAATGAAGGTCAGTGGAGCCTGGCCTGCTGCAGTCCATGAGACCACAAAGAGTTGGACATGACTTAGCAACTGAACAGCAACAATAAACCTGCATTTTCACTGATGCTTCTCTTACTAGAGCATGAGGTATAAGAATGCAAGGTCCACATTTGTATCCCAATCACCCAAAACTGCATTCAGTGCTTCATAGACACAAAGTAACTCTTGGTGAAGGAATCAGGAAATGCATGGCTTCTGTCGCATCCAGGAGCCAACCTACCATGGCAAGTCTCAAGAGGCTTGGCAGTCATAACACACAATGACTCAAAGACTTGACTGTGTGGCCTGAGCTTTGATACCTTCTTTGAAATGCCTGGAAATAGTTACCTCTAGCAAGTTGGACACGTTGTCCACTGTTTGAAATAAATTTCTATATTCTTCCTCTATAGCCTTGTGGTTGATTGAAAAAGAAAGACCTTTGAGTTTCTAGAAACCTCCATTGATTGCTACCTCGGCCATTTCTACTGCACTATCATCATCCAAAGTCAAAGTGGGCAGTGAAGAAGGCTGGACTTGGACATGAAGGAATAGCATCATAAGTGGTACAAGTATTACTCATTACATTTCATAGGTCAGGCCTAAAGAAAAAAGAACCTAGTTAAATTTAAGATTGACTCGGAGCATATATCTACGTGCATATCATAGAAAGCTTCCTAAATACACAGGAAAACTGGTAATGATGATGGATTCCAGAGAGGGGAACAGGTTAGCTAGTAGACAGGGTAGGGAGGTTTACCTCGTGTGTGTGTGTGCTCAGTCATGTCCAACTCTTTGACACCCCATGGACGGAAGCCCCCCAGGCTCCTCTGTCCATGGGATTTCCCAGGCAAGAATAATGGAGTGGGTTGCCATTTCCTACTCCAGGGGATCTTCCCCACCTGGGAATCAAACCCAAGTCCCTGTGTCTCCTGCATTGGCAGGTGGATTCTTTACCACTGCACCTGGGAAGCCCAACGAGGGAGGTTTACTTTATCCTGCATATAATCATCTGAATTATGTACCATGTACATGTACTACTGAAAATGAAACTTTAAGACTAAAAAAAAAAAAAGAAAGAAAGAAACACATGGTTTCATTAATGGATGCAGCCCATAGATGGTTTGTGTGTTCATTTCTGCATAACATTAGAAAATAAGATTCTGAGTCAGAAACGCAAGACAACCGTCAGACTTGGCTCCTGCGCAGAGTGGCTCTGCCAGCCTCACAACCCACGGCAAGTGTGAGACCAACACGTCAGACTGGGATGAGGCAGCCAGACAGATGCACACTGAGACCGGTGGTGGGACGGCAGCTGAGAAATAACACAGTGCGTTCCATGCAGCGTTAGGATTAGACGCATGTGAAACGCACATCTTGCCTTCCACCTTCAATGAAACTGTGCAACAGTGGTCAGGAACTGGGAAACTTTCTGACTCCAGGAGTGATAAGAAGGCCATGAGTGATGTTTGTGCAGGGGATTTTCAAATCAGTGAACCTGAGCCGGTACTTTTCTGACACCACTACCCGCCTCCCTCTCCCCGCGAGAAGAGTTCCAAGAAAATGCTTTCTGTCTTCTGAGTGCCTTTCTTATGGGCGACAGAATGCTTGATTTTCTTCTAATAGATTTGTCATTTTACTTCAAGTATCCAGTCCTATTGACCCAAGGAACCTCAATTTCAAAGCCATTAAAAGCTAATTTTCCACACCGTGCCCCCAAGAGATTGACTAACTTTCAAAGAATGATTCATTTTCTTTTCAAAAAAACCCTGCATATCTCTCTATATATTTTATTTTTATTCTTTAAAATAAGTCAGGGGACACTGCTGTCAGCTTCTCCATTATTACTCTCCACAGCGTCTTTCTTGCAAAGGAACATAAATGCTCTTCTGACAAAGTAAGATTCGGTCACCGTGGAGGGAAGGTTGTATTTATGTGGGGGAACTACCACTTACTGATATATTATAAAGGACCTACTGTCATGGTTTCCATCAGGGAAGCAGGACAGAGGCTCAAGGTTATTTGTTTTTGAAAATAACAGATATGTCTAAAACTAAGCAGAAAAACGCTTCTGAGGAGAGAGTGTCTTCTTGCAAATTTCAGGGAGTCTGAGAACCCTGCATGTGTGCTAAATAGCTTCAGAAGTGTTCAATTCTTTGGCTCCTCTGTCCATGGGATTCTCCAGGTAAGAATACTGCAGTGGGTTGCCATTTCTTCTCCAGGGGATCTTCCCAACCGATGGACTGAACCCTGGAAACTTAGGTCTCCTGCGTTGGCAGGTGGGTTCTTTACCACTAGCACCACCTGGGAAGTCCCAAGTGTTAGGTACTCAGTTTTGTCTGACTCTTTGTGACCCCATGGACTGTGGCCAGCCAGGTTCCTCTGTCCATGAAATTTCCCAGACAAGAATACTAGAGTGGGTTTCCTTTCCCTTCTCCAGGGGATCTTCCTGACCCAAGGATTGAACCTGGGTCTCCAGCATTGTAGGCAGATTCTTTACCATCTGAGCCACCAGGGGATCCTCCCAAGAACTCGACAGGCTCACTTTTTCCCCCAGTGATAAACTAAACACTCAATTTGAAATTCTGAGATCAGAGCACCTAATGAGAGGTCATGTGGGCAGTTGTCCATAGACGCCTCTACAGAGGTCTAAGTTGATTGACATGTGAGTGTGTTAGTTATATAGCTTCCCTAGAGACTCACACAATGAAGAATCTGCCTGCAATGGAGGATTTGATCCCTGGGTTGGGAAGATCCCCTGGAGAAGGGAACAGCAACCCACTCCAGTATTCTTGCCTGGAAAATCCCATGGATGGAGGAGCACATTAACTTTGCTCCTTCACACCTGAACGCAATGTGGGATCTTGGAACCACTAAGCAACATTTAAGGATAAATTGGGACACCTTAAATAAGGTCTGGAACTGAGATGCTGTCATTATCTTGAGGTTAATTTCCCGGTTTGGGTAATTAAACCAGCTGGGTGAAGGGTTTTAGCGGATGCTCTATAATATTGATGCAACTTTTTTGGTAAATAGAAAATCATTTCAAAACAAACATTCAAAAAGGTGTACTGAGTGTATTAAGAAAGGCTGCAAAGCAAGGGAGCAAAGCACTATTAAGATTAGTGCAAAATACTCACACCACAACTTCTTCATCCTCTCATTGGCTGATGGATACTTAGGTGGCTTCCACATCTTGGCTACGGTGACAGTGCTGCTATGAACACTGGGGCACATGCATCTTTTCAAATTATGGTTTTTCTTGGATATATGCCCAGGAGTGGTATTACTAGATCATATGGTAGCTCTATTTTTAGTTTTTTTTTTAAGAATTAAATAATGCCTTTTGCAACAACATGGATGGACTCAGAGATTATTATGCTAAAGAAGTAAGTCAGACAGAAAAAGACAAATATCATATGATATCACTTATTTGTGGAATCTAATTAAAAATGATACAAATGAACATATTTATACAACAAAAACAGATTCACTGATCTCAAAATCAAACATATGGTTACCAAAGTGGAAACATGGAGGGAAGTGATAGAAGCTTGGGATTAATATTTTGTATATACACACTAGTATAAATAAAATAAAGGACCTACTGTATAGCACAGGGAGCCCTATTTAGCATTCCATAATAACCTATATGAGTCTGAGAAAGAATGTGCATTCTAAACCACTTCAGTCGTGTGTGACTCTGCGACCCTATGGATGATAGCTCACCAGGCTCCTCTGAATCTGGGAGATTCTCCAGGCAAGAATACTGGAGTGGGTTGCATGCCCTCCTCCAGGGGAATCTTCTTGACCCAGGGATAGAACTCCTATCGCCTGCACTGGCAGGCAGTTTCTTTACCGCTAGTGCCACCTGGGAAGCCCATTGAATAAGAATGAACACATGTGTATGTATAACGGATTCGCTTTGATATACACCTGACACTAATGCAACACGCTAAATCATCTATATTCCAATAACATTTTTTAAAAAATAGTACACGATACAAGAGCCAAGGAACACCTTGTTCTAAGGCTACTTTTGTAGGATCTTCTCAAGCCAGTGGGGGCAATGCTAGAGTGATGCCAGGAAAACAATGTCACCGGAAGGCATGGTCTCTGTCTATGACCAGCTGTGGCTCTGGTGTGCACCCTGACTCTGGGGCAAAGTGTGAACCTGCTGTGGAAGAGTCAGGCGGGAAGACTCGTTCTCCATCAGTGGGGCAGAGTTGGGGGGGAAGTCACAGCAGCACGTGGAGGCACTGACTGCCAGGGGTAGGTGCTCAGTAAGTCCTCATTTGGTTGATGCCTGCAGGTCAAGTCATGGCCAATGAGTCCACTAGCCACATGACTTCCAGAAGCCTAATTCCCAAGGATGAGACTCCAAACTAAGGAGGGTGCTTGGGTTGGTCCTAAAGCACTGATGTCATAGCCTAGGGCAGTTTTCCCTGATCACAAAGATGATATGAAGGGAAGCACTGATTCAGAATCTGTGCCTGGGCTCTACAGGGAGGTGAAGTTAGCAGCAGGAATACTGGAGTGGGTTGCCATGCCCTCCTCCAGGAGATCTTCCCCATCCAGGGGTTGAACCCGAGTCCATAGGGAGGTGAAGTTAGCAGCAAGAATTTGAGATAAGAGCCATCATTTTCAAAGGGCACATTTCACAGAAGACCAGGTGGGTTTGAAACAAGGATGACCATCAACTTCTCCCATCTCCCAAGAGATGAGTTTTTTCTCTGCTCCTTCATTTTATGTAAAACTAGATAAGCCTGAGTTTCCCCTGAGCTCTGAATGCCAATGCTTTGAGGAGTCCTTAAAGCAGCCCCCGGCTCAGGATAGTAGCCAAGAGGGGGCTGAGGAAGGGCCACCATGTGGGGGGAGGTGGATGCAGAAGGGATCATCCCCATCCTGCTCTGCCCAATCCTCACTGTGCAGCTGGGAAAGTGAACCCCCACCTCACCCCCAGTGTGTGTCCCCAGGAGCCATCATGGAGCAGAACAACTCTGCTGTGCTGGGTGACGAGAGCAAACACCTGTGCACACACCTGGGGTAATGTGGGGCCTCTTTAGATGTTGGGGTCCTTATTACTATTTGTGATCCTGGTACCACTATAGCAGGGGCACAGGGTTTGCAGCACAGCCAGCTCTGGGGGGTTGGAGGGAGTGATCCCAGAACAGGAGGAAAACAAACAAAAGCCAAGATGACCCACCTGTCTTGCTTTTCGGCACCAAGAGAGCACAGAGTAGATGAGGATTCTGAAGGACCAAGGTGCCGAGAAGAACCCAAGAGGCTGGGTTTCGGAAGAGAAAACTCTGCAGGAAGGGGCAGAACTTATTTCAGCCATAAGTCAGGGATTCAGGCAAGTTCCATTCAGGGAGGCCACCTGTCCAGGCCCACCAGCAGGATCCTGCTTCTCTTCTGCCCACCCAGATCGTCTCCTCTGCCCCTCTCAGAGCACCCTCGGCATTGATTCTGTAAACGAAAGGACAGAGTGTTGTTTGCTATGCGTAAACCTCCTTCTCAAAATGATTTCGGTAAGCTGGAACTAATGCAACATAAAAATAAGCCACGTTGGAACAAAGATGTGAAAAAGTCCTTTGAAATTGCTTATGTTGTTGTTGTTCAGTCACTAAGTTGTGTCTGACTCTTTGTGACCCCGTGGACTGCAGCACGCCAGGCTTCCCTGTTCTCCATTATCTCCCGGAGTTTGCTCAGATTCTTGTGCATTGAGTTGGTGATGCTATCTAACCATCTCATCCTCTGCCACTCCCTTCTCCTGACCTCATTCTTTTCCCAAATCAGGGTCTTTTCCAGTGAGTCAGCTCTTTGCATCAGGAGGCCAAAGTACTGGAGCTTCAGCTTCAGCATCAGTCCTTCCAATAAATAATTGCTTATGAATGCTTCTGAAAAGTCATTCCAGAAAGTAATAAATGACTTCACCCTGAAAGCATCATTTTCATTTTGGGTGTGTGAGCACACTTCTTCAAATCTTGTTAGTTGGGTTTTTACTGTGTGTCTGGCTTGGGACTGGATGCTTTCCATACATCACCCAGTGAGTCCTCACAAGAACTCAAGAGACAGATATGTGGTCCCATTTCACAGATGTGAGCATGGAGACTCCATGGGGTTCAGTCGCCTGCTCAAGGTCACAGGGCTCAGCAGTGGCAGAAGCAAGTCCAAGACCACGTCCCAGGTTCTGTGCTCTCCCGTGAGTCAAGACAACAGAATCTTGCTTCTCCAGGGATAGGTCTTTCTTCTCCAGGGATAGGTTGTCCTTCTCGCACTCAGGAGACTTTCAGTAAACAGTCTTAGACTCAGGGAAGCCAGTTGGACCCTGAGTCAGAAGGTTCTTATTGTTATAACAATGCCCATATCAATGTCCCAGTTGAGTTCTGCACTGTTTGGGTCTGGTTTGGGGACTCAGGAGGGAGGGGAGAGCTGGGCACTGGGCAGCCTCTTCTCACTCTGAATAATTAGCAATGTACGTCACACCCATCCCATGCCTCTAACAAAGTTAGAAATTTAAATTCTCATTAGGCAGAAGCATCTGTTTCATACTTACTTCATCTGGGTAAGAAGGTCTGGAGTGAGTGCAATCAGACGGAATTTGCTCAAGTGTCTTTGGAGGTACAGGCCAGGGGACACAGCTGCAGCTGAAAGGTTTCCTGGGCTCAACCCCTTTTCCCAAGGCCATCTGTTTCTCCATAAAGACATTTCCCCACGTTGTGCTGTGCATACCTTCCTTCTGTCTCACATAAGTGCACATACACGGTGACATGGCAACCCACTCCCATATTCTCGCCTGGAGAATCCCATGGACAGAGAAGCCTGGTGGGCTACAGTCCTTGGGGTCGTACAGAGTCAGACACGACTGGGCGACTGAGCACACGGTGACACGTGCTCACACACACAGACACGGTGCACGTGTCAGTGTTGCCATATGGCCAGGTTCATCTGAATATAATCTGAGCTAAAAATCTAAGCTTGATCCAAAGAAACCCCAGGTCCAGAGTAGTGAGACAGTTCAGGTGTGTGAGCACACACATACACACATCCCCCCACCTCTGCCACAGACCCCAGGGTCCTCACTGGAGGCACAGAATACCATCTCACACTCAGAGCCATGATGATGTCTTTGTTCTCATTGATCAGGCCAGACAACCCCTTTCTGCCAAAGGAGAGGAAGAGCTGCCATATCTCCTTCCACTCAAAGGCAAAAATTCAAGTGCACATCCAGTAATCCCAAAAGCAAAAGGGCTTAAATCAAGCCCGAACCCATCAGCCAACAGCCTCGTCTCCCACACTCTGTAGGCCCCCTCACGCCCCTGGAATCCTGGGTGCCCTCTGGGTCTCTCTTCCTGACTCCTGCCAGCTAAACCTTGAGTTGCATGCCTAGAGTTTCACGCCTACCCTCTTGTGTCTATTCCTGCCCATCCACCCTGTAGTTGAGGATCCAGGGCAAGGACCAGCCCTGCACTGCCATCCTGTACCCTGCATCCTTCAACCCACATACAGCGCCGCCAGCCGGCTTGCTTTCTTTGACCACTGCTTTGAAACTGTCTCTCACTCAAAACCTTCAACAACTTCTCACTACCTCCTCCTCCTACCTGTGGGATGAAGCCACCGGAACCAGGTGACTCTGCTGCAGGAGACCTTCTCTAACCTTCACAACAGAGAGGCATGTGGCCCTTTTCCAGTGATGGGAAGCTTTTCCAATAGAGGTGCACAGCCCTTCTCCAGTGGTGGGAATCCCCTCACACAGAGGCAGAGTGGCTATGGCTCCAGACCTCTTAAAACCAGAATTCAGGGACTTCCCTGATGGTCTAGTGATGAAGACTTTGGTTTCTAATGAGGTGAGGGTTCAATCCCTGTCAGGGAACTAAGAGCCCACATGCCTCCTGGCTAAAAAAAAAACAACAAAACTTAAAACAGAAGCGATGCTGTATCAAAAACTTTAAAATAAAAACTTTAAAAATTTTTAAAAATTAAAAGAAGAGTTCAAGTTCAAGGTTCAGTAGATTGCTGCTGCTGTTGTTCAGTCGCTAAGTGGTATCTGGCTCTTTACAACCCCGTGGACGGCAGCACACCAGGCCTTCTTGTCCCTCACTGTCTCCTGGAGTCTGCGCAAGTAGGTTGACTCTTCCTTAAACATCTCCTGGTTAATGTGAGGGTTTCCAGTAAACAGTGCCCACCCAAACAGACACCCCTCTAGAGGAGACAGCAATAGAGATCAAAGAAAACTTTGTTTCCACGCTTGAGTTCTGGAAGTGTATTAAGGGCAATATTTGATTATACTCAAGCATTAGGGATAAATCAGAGGGCACATAAAACAAAGGGGACCTGCAATGGCCACCCTCTGAGCTCAGACAGTTCATGTGGCGCTCACCTCACCCTCAGCTGACTTACAGGCAGGCTGGACTTGAAAGGTGCAAATCCCCTTGAAAGATGCATGTCTGTTCACCTTGGCTGCCTGAAGTTGGCCATCCCTACACAGAGGCAACCAGAAGCCCTGACACCCCTGACCAGCAGGTACCTTCTACACAATCAGGAAACAGTGCCAATCTCCTGCACTGGGACCCAAGCTCTTCCCGCTGCCTGAGTCCCCATCATAGACATTAGCTGTCACAGGATTCCAGAAAGTGCCCGGGAGATGCACAAGGACACAGGTGCAGGAGTGGCATGGACACCTGGGGGGCAAGGCAGAGCACCCCCATCCCTGGTCCATCCCCTCCTCCTGTGAGCCACCCTCATGCCCAGAGGAGATGCCGGCTGGCTGCTCCCCCTCGGGGGTGGTGGGTGATCTGTATTCTAGCCAAATTACTTGGCGACCCTGAGTAGATGAAGATTCTGCTTAATATTTTTAGCAATGATAACACTTTGCAGGATGAGTGCTTTCTACAACTCAGAGATGGGGGATCTGGAGTGGCATTTAAAAATGGAGCTGTTAGACAAGATTTCACCGAGGCCCTGCTAAATGTCAAACATCTTATTGACTGGGGAAGTGGCACGTGGGCTTGTTTCCCCAAACCTGATTAAAAACGGAAAGTGCCTTTTAAATATTCGTTTCTGTTTTGTATTATTGTAGGCTGGTAGGACAGAAACAAAGGGAAAGGGAGAGGGGAGGGAGGGAGGGAGACCTGGAGGACTGGAGCATCAATTTAAGTGTGTGTGCACGCAGAGGAGGGGAGGAGGGAGAAACAGCCCTGGAGGCCCGAAGGGGACAGCAGCTTTTCTGAGTAGAGTAAATACTTCAAAGGACTAAGGCTGGAGAAATCTGCTCTGCTTATCAACCCGAGTGGGGTGTCTGCTGCTGATTGGCAGACGGGTTCTCTCTGGAGTAATTAGGGCCTCACAGGGGAAGCATATTTATGTTGGAAGACAAATTCTCTTGCATAGGAAAAGCGTGTGGTCTCCAATGGCATCCAGGTGGCTGGCTTCTGCTTCAGTCCAGCAACTGATTCTCACGCTGAGATGAGTTCTGAACACCCCAGAAACAAATGAGCACAGGCGCCCCGCAGAACCCCCAGGTTGGGATCATGAGAAGGAGGCAGCAGTGGAGGTCTTGGACCTTTGGGCATCTGCGAGTCCTCAGACAGTGGGCTGGCATGCATCTCCAACAGCGAACAGACCAGAAATCAATCTTGCAATCAGGTGTGTTTGTCACTTGCGTCTGTACACAGAAAATAAAAGAATGTTGGTACGTGGCCAGAATTAATTGGGCCTTCAGGATTGCAAGTCCTGGCAGCTTGGTCAAGCTAGCCTGAACAGCCAGAGCCACAGAAACAGAGGGGTAGGAGCGGATGTTTATTAAAAAGCTGTGGGATGTCTCCCAGAGCTGGCATGCAAGGGAGCTTCTGAGAGGAGCTTTGGGAAACTGGGTGTGATGCCCCCATGGCTCTATTTCTGCTTCTGAGTACACCCCCCGCTCCTCGCTCTAAAGACATCTGGTCCACGTCAGAACCTACATGGGACAGGTCTCCTGCTCTAAAAAACAAAGTTCCAGTTGCCAATTCCAAACCCTCATGGGAGAGGCGTCAATGGCCCTGGGGGAGCCCAGGTTACCCAGGGCCCTCCCATGGTCCAGTCAAGGGTGGTCAGGGAAGGGGTAAGGCACATGAGGGCTGTGGGCTCACCCTGGGGCAGGCAGGTACAGGGAAGTCTCCTTTCTGTGTAGGTGGACTAGAAACAAGTTCAGCTGCAGCCCATGACCTCAGGGACCCAGAAATGACACAGAGAGACCTGATGCTCACCACGGGTCAGGTAGGAGCAGGAGGGCATTCTCCTGGAGACCCTTTGTGGGGCCAGAGCCCCTCTGCTTCTTCTGCCCCCATGGCCCTCTCCTGGACAAGTCACAAGTCCACACCCTGGGGAGCTGGGAAGGACTGAAGTCTCCATACCAACCTCTCTCTCCTTTCTCACCACTCACCCTGTCCCTCTCGGGTTGTCTTGTCCACCGTTGGCCTCACCACCAACAGGTAACTTTGCCTGAACACTTGGGTCAGTCTGCTCGGGCCACGGTCACTGAGCACCACAGACAGGGCAATGTAAACAGCTCAAATAAGGGCCACTTACCTCTCTCAGTCCTGGAGCCTGGACCTCCAAGATCAAAGTGTCAGAAGAGCTGTTTCCACACCTCTCCTGGGTATGTAGATAGTTGACTTCTCCCTGGGTCCTCACATGGTCATCCCTCTGTGTGTTTCTGTGTCCTGATCTCCTCTTCCTATAAGGACACCAATCATATGGGATTAGGGCCTCGTCCCATGACCCTCTTACCTTCACTACCTCTGTAAGCACCCAACTACAAATATAGTCACATTATGAGTCCCTAGAGTGAGGAGGTCGACATATAACCACGATGGGGACACAGTCAGCCCATGGCAGCTTAAGAGTCACTAAGAACTGAAGCCACCATCTTGGTCTCAGACCCACTTGCCATCAAGCTGAATTGCAGGCAGTGCAGCAGGAGCTCACACACTCAAAGCCCAACTGTTTACCTGGGGCAGGGGGTTCTGCACCTGCTCCCCAAACAGTCTTCTCTCTGATGTTACTTTGATACCCTGATCTGACCCCCAAGGGATTAAATGATGCCAGGACAGTGGAGTGTGTGGTCAGATGACCCTTCCTGACAATGTCTACTATGGTAAATTGTGACAAACACTGGTATCAAATTCTAAACCCATGTTGACACCATACACACTTATTACAGGCATATTTGAGAATGTCTTTGGTGACGACATCATGGTATTTTGTCAACTCAGATGAACATTATCTGCTCGCACAGAGCAGTTTCCCCCATAAAGGGCCTTCCAGCAGGGACCCTGTGGACTGACAAAAGGCTTGCTCACTCTGGGAGAATTCCTGGTGGTAGATGAAGCCGATGTGTTTCCACCCACAAAGACCTTGCCCTGCAGTGAAATTGTCCTGGGTCCTGCATCAAACCAGTCAATCCTAAAGGAAATTAGTCCTGAACATTCATTGGAAGGACTGATGCTGAAGATGAAGCTCCAATACTTTGGCCACCTGATGTGAGGAGCCAACTCATTGGAAAAGACCCTGATGCTGGGAAAGAATGAGGGCAGGAGGAGAAGGGGGCAACAGAGGAGGAGATGGTTGCATGGCATCATTGACTCAATGGACACGAATTTGAGGTAATTCTGGGAGATGGTGAAGGACAGGGAAGCCTGGCATGCTGTGGTCCATGGCGTTGCAGAGTCGGACAGAACTGAGCGACTGAACAACAATTGCACATGGGCTCAGACAATTCAATAACACACAGTGCCAGAAAAACAGCAGTTGTCAATACAATTCTCTTAACTGGCCATACAGAGGGCGAGGGGGCAAGGCAGCCAGACAGGCTTAAGCCATCAGTCCAGAGCCTTGGAGTTCAGCATTGCTGGGTATCCAAAGCTGTTTGTGACACTCTTAATGCACTACTTGAGCTTCCTCCGAGGAAATTGAGTGTCTTTCTGCTCCGCGGTTTCTGATGTGGAAATTGCCCATGTTCTTAATGTCACATTAAGTGATAAAATGACACGCAGGGTTACAATCGGATGTGATCCAGCTGATGTACAGAAGCTGGTGAGAATTCTTTTCAAATTTGAGAACCACAGCTTTGGCTTTACAGTGCTGAGTGGTATTTTTAAAATGGGCTTTTGAACTTCACTTAAAAACAAGTCATCTCACACACAATCTGAATACATTAGGAGAGACTGAACATGAAGCTGCCACTGTCGTATCGTTTTTCTCCTTGTTTCTGACTCTGAGTCCCTGTGGCAAAGTCATTGGCCGGATTGCTTTTTCCCCCTCTGGCTTTATCAGCCTCTGATTTCTCTTTCAGAGATAATTTGATTTTTTTTTTTTTTAAGCAACAGCTATTTAAAGAGTTAGCCGAAATATAAATTTCACTTTTCTTTGACAACTGTACCAGCCTATCCCAAAGGATGGGTGGCATGATGTTAGAAAGTTTCTACAAGTTTCTTCTTATGGTTTGTATATTTATTATCATAATTAATTATTGAGAGTTTAGAAACACATCCACTTTGTTCAATCACAGAGAAAATAAGCTTAGACAATATCAAAACAAGGTGGCACTTAAAGAATGCAGAGTAGTAGGGCCAGCCATCTGTAGATAAGAAGAGGAGTTCCCTGCCTCTGGGTGGGGGGACTGATGGAACTTTTGCGGCAGTCATTTTTCCTGCCAGGTATCGGAGCTGCTGCTACAAGGGGAAAGGGGGGCTGGCCACACCCCTGCCCTTGCAGAAGAGGAGGGGAGCTGAGCCCTGAACCTGCAATGCCCAGAGGTAGAAAATGATGAGAATTCTGAAAGGGGCCTCGTAAAGAACCTGGAGTTCAGAAAAGGAGTCCAGGGTCTGAGTCATTACTGAAAGGAAAGCAAGGGGACAAAAAGCTACATTTAACATTTTTTGATAATTCCTGATATATAATTGGGTGTCAAACAGATTTCCAGGAAGCTAGATGCTTCCTGGCTTCTGAAATGTGAGTGTATGTGTTACCTGCAGCCACATCCACCAGGCAGTTCCATTCTGCAATCTTCTGGGGTAAACTGGTCACCGGTGGTGACCTCTATTTGTAGTGACCCAGTCCTGGGAGACACGCTTCCCGCCTGGGTGGTGACCCTTCAGCATGAGGAAGGAGGTAACTTCTGAAACTTGGGCAGCAATTGGGAGTGGATTTGGGGAACCAGTCTGGAATAGATAGAAGGTAAATTTCTTTTTTAAACCAGTGACAGGTGTCAGTATCAGTTTCCAAAAGGAAACAGATGGCACATTCAAAATGGGTATTCAAGGAGAATTTAGGAAACAGTCTTTTCACAAAGGTGTAGGCAGTGTCCTGGGCTAGTTACAGCTAGGCTTTTGCATCAGCCCTTCTGGGCTGAAGGGAGGGGATTCACAACTCCTGGAACCCAGAGAGACAGAGACAGGTCAGGAGAAGCACCTGGTAGAAGTTGTGTCTTCATCTTCGGTCCCCACTAGCACACAATGACCATGAGTGGGGGCTAGTGGAGTAAACACTGCAGCCTCCCTTTCTGCCCCATCTCCTACAACTGTTCCCTGATGGCCAAGCCCATCTGGACAGACAAGGGCGCGGGGTTCATAGACACAGGGTAGCCTCTCTGGGGAAGAACAGAGGAGGAGGCATCACCAGGGTCAAGGAGAGAATCTGCCTGCGGTGACATTCGGGCATTCCTCCGACTATTTGGATCACTTTCCCCCTGTTTGCTTCTTGCAGCCTTTCTCTTCCCTTACTTCAAGCACTATAGTTCTTAGGAGCCCAACCTCAGCTCTATTTTCACTCTGCGTATTCTCCTGTCATCCTGTGTTTCTAATTGCTGCAAACACCAGGTGACTCTGAAATCTACACCTCCAACTTTAGCTCCTCTCCTGAGCCAAAGAGCCACATGCCTGATTGCCAATCAGAACACCACCTGGATGTCCCCAGGCTATCGCATCCATGAGCAGTGTGTCTGAAACCTTCCACGTTCAGCTTTCAGCCAGATGAGAAGCTTAAGTCACTTCTGTTCCTTAATTTTGCTATAATTCACATCTAATGAGCTATTTCCTTCTGTCTCCATGGCTTATGTACAGTCAGAGACTTGCTCCCCTCCAATTCCACCCCCACAGACTTGGGTCAGTCTCTGGGCTGTTCATAAGCTGATGAACATGGTCATGGTCACATCTCTCAGATCGCATTTCTGCTTAGCATGAAATAGTTTTCACAGTATATGATAAATTAGGCAACTCCCTCCTCAAAAAATGACTTGTATGAATGGAAGATAAGAATAAAATTCTGTGAGTCATTCACTTTGCGAAGTTTGTTTAGTACAAGGGGACTTTTGGGAAGACGGGCAGGTTGTAACATCTTGATGGTGATGGTGAATGCTTGGGTAAATACATTTGTCAAAAGTCATGCACTATGCCTTTAAAATGTGTTTGTGATATTGCAGGCAAATTACACCTCGATAAGGTTGTTTTTTTTTTAAGTTCATTAAATCAGGTTCAAGATCAGACTTGATTCTAACTTTACATTGTTTATTGAGTCCAAGCTCACTCTGCTTGCCAGAAAACAGGCCAATAAATTGGGGATGAGGTACTGAGGGAAAGGATATGACTTTATTTGGAAAGCCAACTAACTGAGAAGATGGTCGACTAATGTCTTAAAATAACCATATTGACAGGGTCTTGATGCTAGGTTTTTTTATAGAACAGAGATGGTGGAAGGTTAGGAGGTAAAGTAAAAATGGCACTAATCTTGCAAATAATTCCTGGGATGGCCAGCCTCTAGAAGGGAATATGTTCATTTCTTCCATCCTGTAGCCATTCACAGATGGACAGGGTCTTGAACAAAGATACTTTGGGTTTTTTTATATTCAGGCAGAGGATCAAGGTTTCCCAAGGCAGGCCATTATGTATGGACAGTATCATTTTAGTGGACAAAAGCAATGGGAAACAAATGCTAAAGTAAATGAAACAGATCTAGCATGGAGTCGGATTTTGTCCTTCCCTGTAACACAGTCACATTCACTTGTATTCTTAACCTCATGGACTAGTTAGAGGGATCACTGCTTGCTTCCATGACAAAAAGTCCCCAGATGTCAGTCACCTTGAGCAAGAACTTTGTGTTTTCCTCATGTCCTTCTTGCTGAGTTCAGACAGCCTTCCAAGCGATAAATCAGGGAGCCAGACTCCTCTCATCCATCCTGTGGTTTTTTTATCTGCTGAGACCTCAGAATCATGCCCAAGATTCTTTGCATCTGTCCAACAGCAAGGAGAATCCCCAGACATTTTAGAAGGCCACCCTGAAACTGTGGACATCACTTCCACCCTCATCTCAGTGGACAACATGAGTCAGAGGGCCCCACCTAGATGTCAGCAGGCTGTAGGTATCCATGTGTCAGCAGGAAAAGAGATGTGGTGAACTAGTCCACTGCCCCACTGCAGCCTTCTGGATGGGGAAACAGCAGATGGAGTCAGAAACATGTCCTCTGTCCTGGGAACCATACAGAAGCTGTGGAATAATGCATCTAAAACACACCCCAAAGCTCTACATGACCTTCAAATACAGGAGTCTGTGACTGATTGGAGGGCTGCTACAAAGGGGTGCATATGCCCAGGGGCACAGATCATACATATGAGGAGCATCTGCCACGTGTCACAGAGATGGGCTAAGAGTGTCCAGCTGCAGCTCCAAACTTCTGCCAGGCCCACTTTCTGCTGAAAATGGGACTAAACAATCTGGCTGTCCCAGAAGTGGGGTCAGAGAAGCCAAGAACAGAAGCAGATCAGCTTGGGAAGCAGAGGCTGCTGAGCACCACCAGAGTCCATGCTGTGGATGTAATAACAGCATCTCAAGGATACACCCTGAACACTGGCATTTGATAGGAGAGGGATAAGACCACCAGTATCCAATAGTACCTTTTTCACCAGGCTCCATCACCCACCATAAATTCAACAGCCCTAAAGACACAAGAGAAGACTCTACACATAAACATCACCAGATGGTCAACACCAAAATCAGATTGATTATATTCTTTGCAGCCAAAGATGGAGAAGCTCTATACAGTCAGCAAAAACAAGACCGGGAGCTGCTGTGGCTCAGATCATGAACTCCTTATTGACAAATTCAGACTTAAATTGAAGAAAGTAGGGAAAACCACTAGACCATTCAGGTATGACCTAAATCAACTCCCTTATGACTATACAGTGGAAATGAGAAATAGATTTAAGGGACTAGATCTGATATATCAGAGTGCCTGATGAACTATGGATGGAGGTTCATGACATTGAACTAGGAGACAGGGATCAAGACCATCCTTATGGAAAAGAAATGCAAAAAGGCAAAATGGTTGTCCGAGGAGGTCTTACAAATAACTGTGAAAAGAGAAGTGAAAAGCAAAGGAAAAAAGGAAAGATATTCCCATTTGAATGCAGAGTTCCAAAGAATAGCCAGGAGAGATAAGAAAGCCTTCCTCAGCAATCAGTGCAAAGAAATAGAGGAAAACAATAGAATGGGAAAGACTAGAGATCTCTTCAAGAAAATTAGAGATACCAAGGGAACATTTCATGCAAAGATGGTTTGATAAAGGACAGAAATGGTATGGACCTAACAGAAGCAGAAGATATTAAGAAGTGGCAAGAATACACAGAAGAACTATATAAAAAAGATCTTCACAACTCAGATAATCATGATGATGTGATCACTCACCTAGAGCCAGACATCCTGGAATGTGAAGTCAGGTGGGCCTTAGAAAGCATCACTACGGACAAAGCTAGTGGAGGTGATGGAATTCCAGTTGAGCTATTTCAAATCCTGAAAGATGATGCTGTGAAAGTGTTGCACTCTATATGCCAGCAAATTTGGAAAACTCAGCAGTGGCCACAGGACTGGAAAATGTCAGCTTTCATTCCAATCCCAAAGAAAGGCAATCCCAAAGAATACTCAAACTACTGCACAATCGCACTCATCCCACATGCTAGTAGAGTAATGCTCAAAATTCCCCAAGCCAGGCTTCAGCAATAGGTGAACTGTGAACTTCCATATGTTCAAACTGGTTTTAGAAAAGGCAGAGGAACCAGAGATCAAATTGCCAACATCCGCTGGATCATCAAAAAAGCAAGAGAGTTCAAGAAAAACATCTATTTCTGCTTTACTGACTATGCCGAAGCCTTTGACTCTGTGGATCACAATAAAATGTGGAAAATTGTGAAAGAGATGGGACTCTCAGACCACCTGACCCACCTCTTGAGAAACCTATATGCAGGTCAGGAAGCAACAGTTACAACTGGACATGGAACAACAGACTGGTTCCACATAGGAAAAGGAGTTCGTCAAGGCTGTATATTGTCACCCTGCTTTTTTAACTTATATGCAGAGTACATCATGTGAAATGTCAGGCTGGAAGAAGCACAAGCTGGAATCAAGATTGCCGGGAGAAATATCAATACCCTCAAATATACAGATGGCACCACCTTTATGGCAAAAAGTGAAGAGGAACTAAAAAGCCTCTTGATGAAAGTGAAAGAGGAGAGTGGAAAAGTTGGCTTAAAGCTCAACATTCAGAAAACTAAGATAATGGCATCTGGTCCAATCACCTCATAGGAAATAGATGAGGAGACAGTGGAAACAGTGTCAGACTTTATTTTGGGGGCTCCAAGCTGCAGATGGTGATTGCAGCCATGAAATTAAAAGACACTTGCTCCTTGGAAGGAAAGTTATGACCAACCTAGATAGCATATTAAAAAACAGAGATGCTACTTTACCAACAAAGGTCCGTCTAATCAAGGCTATGGTTTTTCCAGTAGTCATGTATGGATGTGAGAGTTGGACTGTGAAGAACACTGAGTCCCAAAAAATTGATGCTTTTGAACTGTGGCGTTGGAGAAGACTCTTGAGAGTCCCTTGAACTGCAAGGAGATCCAACCAGTCCATCCTAAAGGAGATCAGTCCTGGGTGTTCATTGGAAGGACTGATGCTGAAGCTGAAACTCCAGTACTTTGGCCACCTCATGCGAAGAGTTGACTCATTGGAAAAGACCCTGAAGCTGGGAGGGATTGGGGGCAGGAGGAGAAGGGGACGACAGAGGATGAGATAGCTGGATGGCGTGACTGACTCAATGGGCATGAGTTTGAGTAAACCCCGGGAGTTTGTGATGGACAGGGAGGCCTGGTGTGCTGCGATTCATGGGGTCACAAAGAGTCAGACATGACTGAGTGACTGAACTGAACTGAAAGATAGGAAGTTCTTCAAGGATGACACATGAGGGAGAGGAGTTTCAGGAAGCGGATGTGGGCTCCCTCATTTCCCCTGTCTTAATATCATCAATAGAAGGCTGAATTAATCCTATTTTTAATTTTCTGTGTCTTATGATGTTTTGACATCTTAAAGATCTTTTTTTGTTATTTTATAAATAAGTTTATTTATATCACCGTTTTTAGGTTCCACTATAAGTGATATCATATGATAGCTGTCTCTCTCTGTCTTACTTCACTCAGTATGACACTCTCAGGTCCAAACATGTTGCTACAAATGGTATTATTTCATTCTTTTTTATGGCAAAACAGTATTCCACTGTATATATGTACCACATCTTCTTTGTCCATTCATCAACCCATGGATATTTAGGCTTCTTCTCTGTCTTTACTATTGTTAATTTTGTTGCTATGAACACGTGTGTGTGTATGTGTATGTGTGTGTGTCTTTTCAAATTATGGTTTCTCTGGACATGTGCCCAGGAATGGAATTGCAGGATATTATGGTAGCTCTATTTTCAGTTTTTTAAGGAACATCCATACTGTTCTCCATGGTAGCTGCACCAGTTTACATTCCCATCAACAGTGTAGGAGGGTTCCCTTTTCTTTACTCTCTCCAACATTTTTTGTTTGACATCTTTACCATCTTCTTGGCTGGGGAGAGACTCTTCCCAGGAGAGCCAAATCTTCGAAGATAGCAAAGGGTTTGGAGCACACCTTTCAGATGCAAACCCACCAAACTCTGATCTATGCTCCCGATCACCCCCCTTTCTTTAACTTTCACCTGCAAGCCAGTACTTCCCCTTTCCCAAATCATCCCA
The DNA here is from genome assembly GCF_963930625.1 of Muntiacus reevesi. Classification (NCBI taxonomy): domain Eukaryota; kingdom Metazoa; phylum Chordata; class Mammalia; order Artiodactyla; family Cervidae; genus Muntiacus; species Muntiacus reevesi. The sequence continues at coordinate 94,191,414 of NC_089253.1, read as the reverse complement.
GACAAAGTACCAGGCAACTAGAGAACACCATCAAGCCCAAAGCTCACTGGAATTATTCAAACTGGACAGTTCCAAACTGTTGACCCTGCCCTGTCTTTCCCATGGAAACGCCAAAAAAGACCATGGCCTAGGTCTCCTCACTCACTCCCGCTTCTGGCTCTGGACCAAACCCTGGGGCACCCCATGTGGCACTACAGGGTATGATGTCATCTTCGTTCAACAACACTGGCCCTCCATGTGGTTTCACCCAGTCACACCCATAAATAAAAATCCTGAAGGTATGGACTTCCCTGGTGGTCCAGTGGCTAAGACTCCACGCTCCCAATGCAGGGGGCCAGGGTTTGATCACTGGTCAGGGAGTTAGATCTTGCATGCCACAACTAAGACCCAGCACATCCAAATAAATAAATGGTGCTGTTGTTTAGTCATGCCTGACTCTTTGCGACCTCTTGGACTGCAACATTCAGGGCTTCCCCATCCTTCACTATCTCCCAGAGTTTGCTCAAATTCGTGTCCATTGAGTTGATGATGCCATCCAACCATCTCATCCTGTTACCGCTTCTCCTCCTGCACTCAATCTTTCATAGCATCAGGGTCTTTTCCAATGAGTTGGCTCTTCACATCAGGTGACCAAAGTATTGGAGTTTTAGCTTCAGCATCAGTCCTTTCAATGAATATTCAGGATTGATTGCCTCTGTTTCAAGTTTTGTGGGTTTTTGTTTTTGTTTTTGTTTTTTGGCCTTGAGGCATGTGGGATCTTAACTTCTCCACCAGGAATTGAATTCACACCCTCTGCATTGGAAAGCGAAGTCTTAACCACCAGACCCCCAGGGACATCCCCACCATCGCTATTACAGGGGAGGTGGTGCTGAGAGCCCTTCTGCCCTCCTTCTAAAGCCTAACTAAGTGTCACATTCCACCTGCGAGACTTACACATATTTGATTCACTCTCATCTTAAAATCCAATTGTCCAGCTCTATCTTTTCTCCCAAACCCTGATTAAGCGCAGTGTCAAGGTGGCCTGACATCCCACTCCCTGACTGCCTTGACCACGTGCACATCTTCTGTGGGCTATGTATCCATGAACCACGAACTAGAAAAGCATGTTGTATAATTAATTAATTTGTTGAACACTGCACATCTGCAGAGCTCTCAGTCCTTTCCACAGCAATTTTGCAGTGTCCCAGTGGTCTTAAGAATACCCTTGAGGGTCCGCAGGACAAGCACTGCTATTTCTCTCTGACTTATGGGGCAGTAAGGACCAGAGTGTGAATTACCTGGCCCCAGGACACACAGCTGGTCAGTAACCATGCCAGGAGCACACCTGCATCTCCTCGCCTCTCTCTGGAGCTTGGTGTTTGTTTTTATCCAACTGTACATCCACACATCCATGAAAGAAGGGTGATAAAAGAGAGCAGAAAAATCACCCTTCACTCTCTTGCTGGAAGGAATGGCAGCTTTGCCTCTGATGTGTTCAGCTGCAGGGACTCGCCCTGGGCTTGCCAAGGGACAAGCAGGGTGCTGGCACCAGGACTGAAAACATACAGAGAAGAGCGTGACAAGCACCCACAGGTTTCACCATCTCATGAGGAAGAAAGGTCACAGTGACATAGCCATACACATACACACACACAACTGCAGCTGGGACAGGTGCTGCAAAGAACACTGTGCTGTGTGGTCAGGGATGGAGGTATGGAGGGAGGTGTCCCCGGGGAAGTGATATGTCAGCAGAAGCCTGATGGCTGGGGATTGAGTGGCTAGGAAGGGGGAAGTGAGCAAGGTGGGCCAAAGGAAGGAGTGTCTCAGGCAGGAAGGGAGAGTTCAGAAGCTCTTGTGAGAAGAGAAAAGAGAAAACGTGAGGCCCCAGAAGCCTTAAGGGCTTCCCTGGTGGCTCAGTAGTAAAGAATCTACCTGGCAATGTAGGAGACGCAGGACATGCTGGTTCCATCCCTCAGTCAGGAAGATTCCCTGGAGGAGGAAGTGGTAATGCACTCCAGCATTCTTGCCTGGAGAATCCCATGGACAGAAGAACCTGGTGGGCTACAGTCCATGGGGTTGCAAAGACTCGAACACGACTGAGCACACATGCACCAGAGGCGCTAAAGAATATCCAGCAGGACCGCAACAGAGGACAAAGGAGCAACGGAGAGGCACGTGGTGGGCTGCGCGGGGCAGGGCCATCAAGCAAGATGCTGGAGGCAATGCCCAGCAGTTTGGTCTTCATTTTAAGACAAGTTGGGTATCCAGGAAGGTTTCAAACAAATATGATGGTCTGATCATGTGAATTTGGGAAGCTTCTTGCCATCTTCTCTGCAGGATGGATGGAGGAGACGTCAGAGAAAAGGCTGATGCCAGCATCTGGGTGGAGATGCTGGAGATGCAGTCTAGAGAGAATAGGAAGACTCGAGAAGAGCACTAAGAACACTGACTCCAAGCTGGCCGTGCCTTCCCAGGAGCCTCCTCCAAATGTACAGCATCCACACAAGATTAGCATTCCGGGGTGCCGTCCCTCCAGCTGCACTGCACATCTGTGGGGACCTCCGGCAGCTCACCCATTCTGGGGGTGATTGATGGCTCTGGGAGGAAACTGATGTCCCAGATGGAGACGGCCAGTTTAATTTGCAGCTTCTAAATCTGTTCAGATACAGTGTTCTGCCATTAAAGATTCATTTAGACTTATCTTAATAGGAAACAATATAACTCAGCCAGACCCATAAATGACAAATTGCCCTTCATCAGGAGAAATCTTAAGGCAAAAGATGTGACTTTCCATCATTCGATCCTGTGGTTAATTTCCGCGGAGCTGACTGTGCTTTGCTGTGTTCAGAATGATGTGTGCTCTCGTACTGTCCTTGTGTCAACTGTTCTACAGCCAAAAACCTGAGTTTTAGGTTCTTGGGCAAAGAGGGGGACTGTTGGTACCGGCTTTAAGAACTGGTGGGAGGTGGGATCGGGATGGGGAATACATGTGGATCCATGGCTGATTCGTGTCAATGTATGGCAAAACCCACTGCAATGTTGTGGAGTGATTGGCCTCCAACTAATAGAAATAAATGAAAAAAATAAAAAATAAACTAAATATAGCTCTAAAATGACAGAGAACTGTGTAAAATAAAGAGCACTGTAAATTAAAAAAAAAAAAAAAGAACTGGTCAGGATGTCCCCGGTGGTTCAGTGGTTAGGACTTCACTTCCCAATGCAGGAAGTGCAGGTTTGATCCCTGATTGGGAAGCTAAGAGCCCACAAGCCTTGAAGCCAAAAACCCAAAACATAAAACAGAAGCGATATTGTAACAAATTCAATAAGGACTTTAAAAATGGTCCACATCCAAAAAAACATTTTAAAAAATAAGGAAGAATTGGTCAGACAGCAAGTCATGGAACCAATGGAGTTTACAACTTTGTTATTTAGTCGCTAAGTCCTATCTGACTCTTTGTGACCCCATGGACCAGAGCAAGTCAGGTTTCTCGGTCCTTTCCTGAATCTGAGAGGTTGCTCAGATTCATGAATTACCATCCCTGGATTGTGAGAATGCATAAAGCAACAAAGCAAAAGAGGAAAATGACAGAATTGAGTCTCCCAAGTTGCATAGCTGCAAATATGCCCTAAGGAAATTCCAGCTGTGAAGGAAATGATGGCTTCCAGGGCCTTGGGCGTCCAGCGCACTGTTTTCTTTGTAAATTCCTGCAAGCAGAGGCAGCATAATTTAGGATAAAGTGGAGTCGTACAGCTCTGACTCTGGTTTCTAGCTCTGCCACTTTCTAAAGAGTTAATACATGGAGATGGTCAAGGAACGTGCGTGCACCAGGAGGCCAGCCAGTGTTTCAGCGTCAGCACCCTCAGGCAAACAACTGGACTTCTAAGCCCCAATTTCATTTTCTCTAAAAAAGCAAGAGAAGAAATCATTGATTCTACCTCCTACGCCTCTTGTTATATTTAAATGAAATAATGCGTGTAAAACATCTAGTACAGCGAGCAGCAGCTGAAACCCGTAGCAGCACTGATGGGCGTTTACTGTTTCTGGCTGTTTGATGGCACATAAATCTTCATCGCATCTCTTAGTCTCTCTGAGGCCAAATTTAATGCAAGTGTGTGCAGAATGCCTAGTTCAGCACCTGGCACGCTGTGACATCTGCAGCAAGATTTTATTCCTCATTCTATGTTTGAAAGTTGGTTGTATATCTGCCTCGTCCTGTAATCAAATAACCCCATGATTGAGACACTTTTTCAACTGTGTAGCAAAGGAAAATACTTTATTTATCAGCTAAAAACCTAGGATGCTGGCACTCAGACTGTGCAGTGTCATAAACACCTCACCTTCGAGGACAACACTGAAATTTAGAATTTGGCAACTTGAGCTCTACAGAGATAAAAGGAACTTGGGTGTCATATTGTTTAGATGTCTCTCTTTGCCACCATTCTTGCATTCAGGAGGTCACTTGTATTCCTGACACGGAGAGTTTCACCTAAGGACATAGCTTCAATCCAAACCATCTTGGGCCCAAGTGTGCATGTGTGGAGGATGTGTGTGTGCGTGAGCCATGCTGGAGTACTTTGGTCAAATTGCAAAGCAGTGCCTGAGAAGTTTAAGGGGAATCAGGTAAATGAAAGTGCCTAAGAACTGATGCTTTTGAACTATGGTGCTGGATAAGACCCTTGAGTGTCCCTTGGACTACAAGGAGATCAAACCAGTCAATTCTAAAGGAAATCAATCCTGAATATTCATTGGAAGGACTGCTACTGAAACTCCAAAACTTTGGCTACCTGATGCCGACTCATTGGAAAAGACAGCGATGCTGGGAAAGATTGAAAGCAAAAGGAGAAGGGGGACAGCAGAAGATGATATGGTTAAATAGCATCACTGACTCAATGAGCATGAATTTGAACAAACTCTGGGAGATAGTGGAGAACAGGCAAGGCTGGCAGGCCATGGGGTCCCTAAGAGTCAGATATGGCTTGGCAATTGAACAACAGCAAAGTGAAAGCACTTAGGAAGAGAAACACTTGTGAAGAGAAGAAGTCTTCATTATCTATCTCTGCATAACAATATTGTAAATTCAGTGGCTTTGAGCAACACATGTTAATCATCTTGCAGTTTCTGAGGGTCAGGAGTCAAGGCATAGCTTAGCTGGTCACTATCAAGGCTGTGATCAAGCTGTCAGCTGGGGCTGAGTCCTCATTCGAGGCTGGACTGGGGAAGGTCTGCCCCAAGCACTGTGCTCACTGGTACAATTCTGTTCTTTCCAGGCTGCCTGACCAAGGGCCTCCATTTCCTACTAGCTGGAGGCAGGAAGCTTTCCCCCAGAAAGGGAGTGAGTCACCTAGCAAGACAGACCTTACCGTCTTATGTAACAGGATTACATACAAGGAATCCCATATGTCCTGTTATGGTGCCTGCATTGTTTTTTTAATTATTTTTTACTGCAATATATTTGCTTGACAATGTTGTGTAAGTTCCCGCTGTACGCAAAGTGAATCACCCATACATGTACATTATACTCTCCCTTTTGTATTTCCTTCCCATTCAGATAACCACACTGCATCAGCATAGCTCTCTGTGCTACTCAGTAAGTTCTCATTAGTTACCTGATGCGAAGAGCTGACTCATTGGAAAAGACCCTGATGCTGGGAAAGATTGAGGGCAGGAGGAAAAGGGGGAGACAGAAGATGAGATGGTTGGGTGGCATCAGCAACTCAGTGAACATGAGTTTGAGCAAACTCTCAGAGATAGAGCAGGACAGGGTAGCCTGGCGTGCTGCAGTCCACAGGGTCACAAAGAGTGGGACATGACTTAGCGACTGAACAATACATCAGTAGTGCATATATGTCAACCCCATCTCCTAATTCCACTCCTCCCTTTCTACCTTGTTATCCATAAATTTGTTCGTGCCCGTGTCTCCATAGTGGCTGCATTCTATTGGCTAAGTTCAAGTCCCTGGTTCCATGCATTGCACTCAGGAGAGACGGTGTGAACACAAGAAGCTGGGGCCTGGGAACCACATCAGAGCCTATCTACAATGGCCTCACTGCCTGGGTGCAATGGCAGCTCACTTGCAACTGATGCCCTCACCTGGTCTGTGAGCCAGTGAGGGGAGGGGCGGATTCTGCACACATTTATGTTCCTTTTGGGAGAAAAGGAGTATCTGAGGAGGAGGACCAGGACAAACATAGTGAAAAAGGATAGATCAGGGTCTCTAGCTGGGAAAATAGATGACTCTTTAAAAGAGGGATATATCTCTTCTGAAAATGGATGTCAGGGCTCCTGCAATAATAAATGCCCTTGAGCCTGTCCACTGGGGAAAAGCAGCTCTGGACAACAGACTGAGGGGCTGTCTCTGCCCAGTTAGGCCACTGTTAACCACAGCACCCTCAGTGAATCCAATTCCTCCAAAGGCTGCTGGCTCCAAAATGTTGTGATCCTGTGACTCAGAGTGATGGTCATCTGTCCAGCTGCTTTCTGCCTGGGTCACCAGAAAGGAAGAGAAACCTGGGGAGATAACCAGGAAGGCCCTGAGCCTCCCTCACAGGTCTGATAAGCACCACAGTGAAACTCACTTTTTCATTGGACCAAGTCCAAGAACTCATAGGCAGATGGCCTGGATGCCCTAAGACACAGCTGAAACGGTAGCCCCAACGTCCTCCAATCTCTCTCCACAGGGGCAGGTGCTGAGGAAGAACTCAGAGGTCATCCAAAAGTGTGTTCCTCAATGCAACCATCCCAAAAGAGGCTCATGAGCTGGTGGATTAGTGACTGTGCCCAGGGCTTTTGTTGTTTATTGATAACAGTTCATTATTTCACCAAGCCTGTGTGATAGAGAACAGTGGCACATGCTGATACACCCCTCAGTCCATTCATCCTCATCGACCAAGTGCCAGGTACTATGACATGTGCAAGGAACCGAATCACAGAAGAGCATCCCTGCTCCCATGAGCTTCCACTCCAGAGATGGAACAACGACAGTACAGGTGGATAAGGAGGACTTGCAGGATGTCAGAGGTAAGTCCCCAGAAGGAAAACAAAGCAAAGGAGATGGACAGAGTGAAGGAGGTTGAAATTAGAAACAAAACAGCTGGGAAAGTCTCACTAAGATGGACATTTCCATCAATACTTGAAGGAACTGAGCAGGTGCATGTCTGGGGAAAGAGCATTGCAGATGACACAAGGAGCAAGTGCAAAAGTCCTGAGGTAGGAGCAGCCTGATGCTCTGGAGATGCTGTGAAGGGGGAAATGGGTTTGAACGGAGGATATGAGGTGGTAGAGACAAAATCCTATGGGGTCTGAAAGGCAGCAGAAGGTCAATATTCTGTATGTTTGATAGGTACCAAGGGTCAAATTTTGAAGGATTTAATGGGTGCGGGGGTGGTGCAACCCCCCAACGTCTGACAGATGGGGCAGGATATCTCAGTTCAGTTTAGTTGCTCAGTCATGTCCGACTCATCACAACCCCAAGGGTTGCAGCACGCCAGACTTCCCTATCCATTATCAGCTCCCAGAGCTTACTCAAACTCATGTCCACTGAGTCGGTGATGTCATCCTACCATCTCATCCTCTGTCATCCCCTTCTCCTCCTGCCTTGAATCTTACCCAGCATCAGGGTTTTTTCCCATGAGTCAGTTCTTTGCATCAGGTGGTACAAGTGTTGGAGTTTCAGCTTAAGTATCAGTCCTTCCAATGAATATTCAGGATTGGTTTCCTTTAGGATTGACTGGTTGGATCTCCTTGCAGTCCAAAGGACTCTCAAGAGTCTTCTCCAACAACACATTTCAAAAACATCAATTCTCTGGCGCTCAACTTTCTTTATAGTCCAACTCTCACATCCATACAAGACTTCTGAAAAAACTATAGCTTTGACTAGATGGATCTTTGCTGGCAAAGTAATGTCTCTGCTTTTTAATATGCTGGCTAGGTTGGTAATAGCTTTTCTTCCAAGGAGCAAGTGTCTTTTGATTTCATGGCGGCAGTCACCATCTGCAGTGATTTTGGAGCCCAAGAAAATAGAGTTTCTCACTGTTTCCATTGTTTCCCAATCAATCTGCCATGAAGTGATGGGACCGGCTGCCATGATCTTAGTTTTTTGAATGTTGAGTTTTAACCCAGCTTTTTCACTCTCCTCTTTCACTTTCATCAAGAAGCTCTTTAGTTCCTCTTCACTTTCTGCCATAAGGGTGGTGTCCTCTGCATATCTGAGGTTATTGATATTTCTCCCGGCAATCTTGATTCCAGCTTGTGCTTCATCCAGCCTGACATTTTGCAAGATGTACTCTGCATAAAAGTTAAATAAGCAAGGTGACAATATATAGCCTTGACATATTCCTTTCCCGATTTGGAACCAGTCTATTGTTCCATGTCCCATTCTAACTGTTGCTTCTTGACCTGCATACACATTTCTCAGGAGGCAGGTCAGGTGGTCTGGTATTCCCATCTCTTTAAGAAATTTCCACAGTTTGCTGTGACCCACAGAGTGAAAGGCTTTGGCGTAGTCAGCAAAGCAGAAATAAATGTTTTTCTGGAACTCTCTTGCTTTTTTGATGGTCCAACAGATGTTGGCAATTTGATCTCTGGTTCCTCTGCCTTTTCTAAATCCAACTTGAACAACTGGAAGTTCATGGTTCATGTACTGTTGAAGCCTAGCTTGGAGAATTTTGAGCATTACTTTGCTGGCGTGTGAGATGAGTGTCGGTTGTGCAGTAGCTTGAACATCCTTTGGCAGGATATCTATTAGGGCCTAATAGGTAGGAAAGGGAGGGGCAAATCTAGGCAGTGGTCCCCAACATTTTTGGCAACAGAGACTGTTTTTGTGGAAGACAATTTTCCCACAGACTGTGGATGGGGGGTTGATTCAAGTGCATTACAGTTACTGTGCATTTTATTTTTATTATTATTACATCAGCTCCACCTCAGATCATCGTGGATTCCCAGGTGGTGCTAGTAATAAAGAATCCTCCCGCCAGTGTAGGAGATGAAAGAGATGCAGGTTCAATCCTTGAGTCAGAAAGATTCCCTGGAGGAGGAAAAGGCAACCCACTGCAGCATTCTTGCCTGGAAAATTTCATGAACAGAGGAGCCTGGAGGGCTACAGTCTATGGGGTCATGAAAGAGTTGGACACATCTGAGCACACACACACAACCTCAGATCATCAGGCATTAGATCTCTGAGGATGGGGACCCTAGCTGTAAGGTCATGTGGTTAAGGGCAGTAGAGAAAGTCCTCTAGAGTTACATAGATAATGGAGGATGTATTCTGCAGGGTCTGAGAGTCCACGTTCAGAAGGGTGTGCTTAGTCGCTCAGTCGTGTCTGATTATTTGTGACCCCATGGACTGTAGCCTGCCAGGCACCTCTGTCCATGGGCCAGGCAAGAATACTGCAGTGGGTGGCTGGTCTCTTCTGCAGGGACTCTTCTCAACCCCAGGATCGAACCCAGGTCTCTCACATTGTAGGTAGATTCTTTACCATCTGAGCCACCAGACTCTGACCGTGAGAAGGGCACTGTTGGCAGACTCTGAGCAAAGAAGCCATCTGGCCATGATCTCACGAAGAGTCCCTCCATATAGGAACTGAGACAGGAATGAGGGAGGGGACTGTGGGGAAGCTGGCAGGCTCATTTCACGGGTCACTGCTGTAATCCGTGAGAGCCGATGGTGACTGGAGCCAGGGTGATAAGAGCACTGTAACGCTGTTACTCACTAGGAAGAATCATCCTCTATTTCTCCTCTAAGCTCCATTCCAGATTGCTTCTCCATAAACCGCAGTCTTTAAATCTCATACTCTGCACAAATCCCGAGCAATCCACAGTTAGACGTTGTTATGTTTTTTCCACCTAATTGAGCGAGTGGTTCAGAATTTAAGACATTTTACAGCACTTATTAATCTATTGTCAGTGTTTAATTTTATAGACAGGAACCAGTTAAAAGCCAAGCTGTAAAAGTTCACTGTAGCTTCCAGGCCCTTGGTGTAGATCACAAGACTCAGAGCTGGGGAGGAAGCGGGTCAAGGGAGACAGATGGCATCCTCAAAGGCCTGAGGCTGGGAGGTGTCTGGGACCCTTCTTTTTAACTCACACCAATCCACTTGAGAAGAAGGGGGTGATAGAATTAGATGGTTAGATAGCATTTCTGACTTAATGGATACGAATCTGAGCACACTCCAGGAGATGATGAACAGGACAACCTGGTGTGCTGTAGCTCATGGGGTCACAAAGAGTCAGACACAACTTAGTGACTGAACAACAGCAATCAACTCAATGAACTGGTGAGGAGAGCTTCCATCAAGCAAATACTAGGACAAGCAAGAGCCCCAGTATCACCAGAGTGTCTCCGTGGTAGCCATCCAGATGTGCCCTGGATATACACAAGTGACTTTCCCAGAAGACAGCCAGATGAGGTCTTCAGCATCCCAGCCAAATTGGAAAGGCTTCTTAAACAAGTAAACCTAATCTATTTGGGGGAAAACATTTACAAAACTCTAAGGATGGAGTCAGAGTTAATTCACAGAATATCCTGTGACTATCCCATGAAACAATGGAGTCCTAGAAAGATTCTTCCATCCTGGAGATGGAAGCTGAGTAACTCCTACTTTAACAACTCTCAAGGCCTGGGTCATCTCATCCAATGAGTCCAAAGATGCGCTTTGGGAAAGGTCTTGAACTTCGCCCACTATTCCAGGAGTGAGCTAGCTGTCCATTACCAAGGACACCAGGCCTGACTTTGAGTTCCCATCCTAAATACCAACTGTGTTTCTTTCACACTCCAAACAATCTAAACAGATTACCTTCTTTTATCTGAAGATGTTACTTCATTGGCATGGGGAGTTCAGAGATCAGAGGAAAATGAAGCACATGGAGATGAACCGGGTTCACTGGGGATCCCCAGGTGCTGTAGGAGGCAGAGGTGTAGTGGGTTCTGTTTTGCAGAAGTAGAAGCAGGCTTGGGACCGGGTAAGGTTCCCCTGAGGTAGGAACTTGCGACTGGATCTGTAGGATGTGACAACAGGCCAAGGGAAGGACAGATGACCCCATGGCACCCTGCAGATACTCCATTCTGAAGGTATATTCTGTTGTTCAGTTGCTAAATCATATCTGACTCTTCGTGACCACATGGACTGCAGCATGCCAGGCTTCCCTGTCCTTCATTATTGCCTGGAGTTTGCTCAAACTCATGTTCATTGAGTCAGTGATACCAACCAACCATGTCCCCTTCTGTCGTCCTCTTCTCCTCCTACCTCCAATCTTTCCCAGCATCAGAGTCTTTTCCAATGAGCTGGCTCTTTGCATCAGGTACATTCTACCCCACATCCATCCAGGCCCCTGCTGACATAATTGAGAACCTATTATGTCATCCCAGGGCTGCCAGTTAAGAGTTCCAGCCTCGCCCATGAAATGGGCAAGCGTCATAAGAAGCTACCCACTTCTGTTTCAGTACTGATTATCCCCCTAAATGGCAAGGTATAGCTTGCCCTTGATGGGCTCAAGTTCAGAATAATAAAAATATGGGTCATTGCAGCATTAAAGTAATGTGTGATGACCCACAGGACAAATCTCTGTTAGAAGGAGCGCTGGGCTTCTCTGCCTTAGATGCCAAGGCCATGAGCCTCTTCACACACCCGTTTTCCTTCCTGCCAGGATGTTCAAAACAAAGCTTCATGCTCTGCCATCACAGTACGTCCTCTCTTGAGAACTTTTCAAGCTACAATTAACTTTCCTCCTCTTTTTCCTGCCCCGAAATCATTCACACAGATTTCATCACTTCGTTACTGTCCTTTTGCTCATTTAATTCACCCTCTAATCTTTTCTAGAAGCGAGTGGGGATTTAGGGAATTAATTCAACTGTGTCTTATCTATGAACTCACGGTGACCACTGCCCCATGGTGGAAAATCACTCTCGGTGCAGACACAGTTCAATTGAGATGTGAAAACTTCCGAGCGTGGAGTCTCTCCAGCCGCCATTGAAAATCCTGCCCTTGCAGAATATTAAGAGCTTGGGGAAAGACATGTGCTATGAATTTATTTCTGAATTTAAAAAATATATAAATTTATATACAATGCAATGTGTATGTAAAAATACATACACAGTTTGTAAAAATAAATATGAAGCCTATATATACATATAAATGTGGGAAGACAGTATTACTGAAAAATTAATATAATTGTATCTGGGACATGAGACTAATGATCTTTCAATTTTTCTTTTACACTTTTCAGTTTGGTCCTTATTTTTCCTTTCTGTGAGCATCATTTGCTGCTCTTTCTCTGACCGTTGTTTCCACATTTGGCTATGTAGGTACATACATACCTGGATAATTCCCATGCCATTGTATGAGCATATTAAAATCAAGGGGCTTCCCTGGTGGCTCAGATGATTTATTAAAATCTATTTACCCATTTTCATGTTGGTGGACATTCAAATAGTTTCCAGTCAATTAGAGCTACCACCACTTGGCTGTGACTTCTCAAAGCACAGATCCAAATGCCCCCTGAAGATGCCTGCTGAGTGGTGAAATCGCTGTATCTTAGAATACGTATATCCTCCAATGTGATCACCAACACACCTAAAAATGGATCTTCCTTATCAGTTAATAGAATGAGACTCCTTTGTGTTCTGTTTTTTTTTTTCCAATATGATTGGTGTAGGGTGGCGTCTCAGTATTGTTTGAATAAACAGTTCCTTGATTGCAAATGAAGCTAAATATCTTTCCCTGCATTTTGGCTTTCAGGTTTCCTCTGATGAAGTGTCTGTTATATTCTTTGCCCATCAGCCTATTGAGTGAGCCTATTGAGCACTGTTCATATGTATTTCTAGGAATCATTTCTTTAAAATGATTATTTATAAGGAATTTATCTGTCTTCTCTAGTCATGCTTTTTTAAAACATTTGTTTATTTGGCTGTGTTGGGTTTTAACTGTGGCATGTGGGATCTTTATTGCATCATGCAGGATCTTTCACTGTGGCACGCGGACTCTAGTTGTGGTTCCTGGGCTTTGTTGCTCTGCGACATGTGGGATCTTAGTTCTCTGACTAGGGATCAAACCCAGCCCCTGCTTTCCAAGGCAGATTCTTCTAAGAAGTCCTTCTAATCATGTTTGACCTGTTAATGTACATGGTTTGATAACAATAAATTGTTTTATGAGATCTTAAACCTGATAAATTCACAAACCTGATAAGACTACAGCTAGACCCTGCCCATTCCAACCTGAAATGAACTAATGGTAGAATGTGGCTGTTTTTCCCCAGTCCCAACACACACACACACGAGAGTCATCAGGGAAGAAAGAATTGTGGAGCAGTGGCTTTGGCACTCAAGTCACAGAGATGTAAATTCCACAGAGAAAGATTGGGCCAGGAACTTGACTCTGGCCCAGGCATCAGAAAGACATTCATCACAAGTTATTGTATTTCTCTTCTCTCTTAGGAGCTATGATTTGAACCAAAGGACTGCAGCCATTCCCATTGTACTGATGGAGGAAAACATACTCCTTGCATAAAGAACTTTCTCTCTTGACTGTTTCAAGACAACAACTGCCAAGCTGCTACTGAACTGAAGTCTTTGGGGAGCATACTCATTGAAGGCCAGACCCTTTAATGAATATTGCATCATCTAGCTCACGGAATGGTTGACTTCTGGGATGACCATACAAAGACCAATCTCTCAACACAACTCACAGTTTGTAATATTGTCAACCAGAAGTATAGTTTCCCAATGTCTGGAGACAGGATCCCAGATGAAACTTGGGTTTTATTTACTCTCCTTGCTACTCCAACTGCCTGGTAAGCTGTCAGTGAAGATGGTGGTTGAGTTGAAAAATCATCACACTCTGAGACTGTCTGTCTTGGGGCACATTAGTGAGTATGCAGGATTTCTGTACCATGAAGAACTTCTCATGCCAATGCACTCTCATTACCATACATCTTGAGCCAAGTTTAGTCAACATTCTTAATTGAGGGTGTTCTCTACATCAGACCCTGTGCAAAGAATTGAAAACTAAGATGTCTTTGTAGAGACAGATAATACTTGACCTACCCAAATCTTGAGATAGGGTAGCAAGGATACGAAGGGAGTCCTGAATGCCCCCAAGTTGTCGTCCTCAGAGGACTGGGAGGCAGTGTTGGCAGGGGGAGGGATTGAAGAGCCTGCTGAGTGTCAGAACCAAGAGTGAGGCTGGTGTCACGGAGGAGGAGAATAATACAGATGGGAAGGAAGGAGGGGAAGATGGTAGGAGGCATTCAGGGAAGGTAAAGCCATGGCTGAGTGCTGCAGAGTCTGCTGGCCACAAGAAGGCATTGGATCTTATTCAAAGTATAGTGAAGTTGACTGGAAATGGTAAGACCATCAGAGCAATGTGAAGAATGCATGAAAAGGAAGGCCCAAGAGAAGTCAGTTGTCTGACACAGCAGTATAAAGAGAGATGATGGTGGGTGCGGATCACTTCATTCAACCCAAGACAGCATCTTGACCAGCAGGTACGTCTGGGGGCTGGGGAGCCCCACAAGAGGACCAGGCAAAATCCAGACTCTGCACCAGCTGCAGACACTCCCCTCATGTGGAAAATAAGAAATTACAAAGACCATTTTCTCAAAGAATCAGTAGCTTCCGTTTTAATGAAGGCTGAAGTTTGAATGATGTTATTCTAGCCGGGGACTTTGTTTGTCAGTAGTTTTTAACTAATTACCATAAGTACCATCCATTTAGAATTTCACTGTAATTCCAGGCCTTATTAGTGTGTAAGCAATGCCTTATCTTTGCTGCAAGCTACTGTTTATTCATAGAAGGAGACAGTACATCACAGACATTGTCATATCAAATAAATGTTTTTTGTATTACATTGTGTGGGGTATGAATGAGCCAGAAGTGATTTGCTAAGTAGCAAGTGCATTTTAAGAGAATTCTGAATTTAAAAAGAAATCCACTTGCTATTGCTTGAGTGTCGGGAGTGGTTGTCTCGTGTTCCAACTTCTCTTTCTTCTTTGAGTTTTTGCCTTAGGGAAGTAGGAGCTGGCAGGTAGACTGAGGCACTGAAGAAGGGCTCTTTTACAATGTCCCTGGGCCACCAGAGGGTGATGCTGTCCACTGTCATTACGAGTGAAAGTGGGTGTCTCGCTGGCTACAAGGACCATACTACCTCTATTTCTCTACCTTTCATCAAGAAAGATGTCAGCTATCTGGCATGTCAGTTTGGAGCCATAAGGAAATCAAGCTGGCACATTCTGCAAAGCTTAAGCGCTTGATTGTCATTAGGATTCGGAGCTGCACTTCCAGGAGCCGCCGAATAGAACCGCGCATCTGCAGGGACCCAGGGAAAGATCACCTCTCTCCATCTATCACAGCACATATGGAGGCAGACAGATGTTCCTGATGGAGATGGCCAGCCTAATTTGCAGCTTCTAAATCTGCAGAGACACCATGTTCTGTCATTAAACATTCATTTAGGACCATCTTAATTGGAAACAATATAACAGAGCAATGTACCTAGATGGCAAACGGGTCTTTTTTGTGCATGAAATATTAAAGTGACAGCTACTAACTTTTCTCCATCTGACCCTTCTACTAAGTACGTGTTGGGGTAGAAAAGTTCAGTGTTTTCTCAAAGCTCAGTGAGGCAGACACTTGCTGTGTGCTCACTGGCGTTGGACAGTGTGCCGAAGGCAAAGTAGAACAGGCGATGGGGGAGATGCAGTATGGCCACTGGAGAATCTTTGTGGAAGATATTCTGAGCATTTAAGAATAAATGGAATAAAGTCAGGGTATGTCTCAGTGAATTATTGCTTTTTTACTTTGGATTCCCTTTAAAATGAGTTACATTTTTAAAGCTCTCTAGTCTATTTGACATTTCTCTGGATGTTATCAGTGCCATTTTGAGAGCTTTCCACGTGCACAACACTTCATAAAACTTCTTTCTTATTCAAAGACATATTTAATTAAAACTCAGTTTTATGGTGCATGCACTAATTATTACTCTTGGCTTAAAGACTCTGTCTGAACTTGCTTTTAATTCTGCAACTCAAATCCTTTGCACTCATTTTGGGAGCATGGGTGTTTTCAGAATTAGTCAACAGTTCCTATATAAATTGCTCATTGATTTTTTTTTAATGTAAAGATACAAACAAATAGAATATCCAAGAGCTGGCTATAATACAGCTACATGGAGCAAGCATTTTCAGTTACTTAAAATGCCATGTGCAAGTGGACGCTGCAAAATGCCATATGCAGATAGATGCTGTGTGTGAATGCCTGCTTAGTCACTCAGTCATGTCTGACTCTTTGCAACCCCATGGATTGTAGCCTGACAGGTTCCTCAGACCTTGAGATTTTTCAGGCAAGAATACTGGAACAAGTTGCCATTTCCTCCTCCAGGGGATCTTCCCAACCCAGGGATCATCGAACCCGCTTCTCCTCCATAGGCAGGCAGATTCTTTACCACTGCGCCAGCTGAGAAGTCCCAAAGATACTGTCAGAGGGTATGAAATTTCAATGGTAGAAAGTTATACATCTTATCTGGCCAAGGATTATTGCAACTTTTGCTATCTAAAGTGGAGTATACACAAGTATTTGTTTAATTGAATGGTGGCAAAATTCTGTTTTGACAAATAACCTGTTTAACTGCTATGCAAAAAGATCTAGGTGTAAGATACATGTGGCCACAGGAAGAGAAGTGCAAGCCCAAAGGCAGTTAACAAAGTCCTGCCATCGGGGTCAGATCATCAAGGAGCCCAAACAGCACAGTCCAGCTGAGTCTGCAATGGACAAGGAGGCAATCTGGCGTAATGCCACGTGGGATGGTTGCTTCTACTCATAAGAAGCTCCTGGGAGCTTTACAAAACACCACTGCCTAGAATCCCCCTGTACCTGTCTGCTACTACCGTTGCAACAGAACACCACGAACTGCTGATTTAAACAACAGAAATGTGTCTGCTTCCAGTCCTGGAGAATGGAAGTCTAAGATCAAGGTGGGGGCAGTGTTGGTTTCTCTTGAGGCCTCTCTCCTTGGAGTGTGGACAGCAGCCCTCTCGCATGGTGCTCCCTCTCGGCGTGCATCCCTGGTGTCCCTCCTCTTCTTTAAGGACACGGGTCACACGGGAGCAGGAACCTACCCCACTGGCCTCATTTAACCTTAATTACCTCTAAGTACCGTCACACTGGCAACCATGATCTGCTGTCTGTGACAGTTTGTATTTATAGAATTTTATGCAATAGGAATTTTACGGTATATATATTTTTTTTTTTTCAGTCTGGATCCTCTCACTTGTATTATTATTTTGGGACTCACCCATGTTGCCTCAGTAGTTGTGGCACATGGGCTTAGCTGCTCCAATGCATGTGGGATCTTCCCAGACCAGGGATCAAACCCATGTCCCTTGCATTGCAAGGTAGCTTCTAAACCACTAGACCACCAGGGTAGCCCTAGGCCACTTACTTTTATTATAACTATCAATAATGCATAGATCCGAGTCTATCATCTTCTTTGTTTTCTCTTTGTGCTTTTATTTTCTTTTTCTTCTTTTTCTATTTTATTTTTGATTTCTGTTTCATCTCCTTTGTTGGCTTTTTAGCTATAAGTCTTCACTTTTTAATTACAGTGGTCGCTTTTGGGTTTACTGTCTACATCTTTAACATATGATAGTATACCTTCAAGTGCTTCTATGTTATTCATATATAGTATAAGAACTTAAAAAAGGTATACTTACATTTCTCTCCTCCTAGCTTTTGTGCTATTATTGTTTACATTTTTATATGCTGTAAATCCCAAATTCAATTGCTATTATTTCTAAGTGATTTTCTTTTAAAGAGATTTAAACAGTGAAAAAAAGAGTACATATTTATATTTACTCATGTAATTACCAATTATGATGTTATTGGTTCTTTATGTAGATCTATATTTTCATCTGATATCAGTTTTCTTCTGTCCCATTTACAATTTTTATTTTAAAGACTCTTATTTACATTTTTTAAAGTTTTTTTATTGAAGTATAGTTAATTTATAATGTGTTAGCTTCAGGTATACAGAAAAGTGATTCAGTTATATGTATAAAATTGAACTATAGTCAATATCCTGCAATAAACCACAATTGAAAAGAATATGAAAAAAGATGTATGTATGAAATAAATATGCATATATTGAATATATGTATATACATATTGAATATAGTTCCCTGATATATGGTAGGACATTTTTGTTTATCTACAATTTTTTTAGCATGAGTCTTAATGATAAATTCTTCCAGCTTTTTTTATGTTTCAAAAAGCCTTTTTATGCCTTCATTTTGGAAACATATTTTCACTGGGAATGTAGTTCTAGCTTGACAACTTTTTTCTTCATTGCTTTAAGGATGTTTCTCCACTGTTTTTGTGCTTGACAAGGTGCAAGAATAAATGTTCTGTCATCTGTATCTTTGTTCCTCTGAACCTATGCCCTTTTCCTCTACTTTTAAGACTTTTCCTTTAATCACTGGTTCTAAACAACTTGTTTACAATATGCCTTAATATAATTTTTTAAATTAATGCATGTTTCTTGTATTTCGACTTCCTCTGAGTTTATTGAGTTTTCGGATATATGTGTTGAGAATTTTCATCAATTCTGGAAGAATTTGGGCCATTATTTCTTTAAATATTTTTACTGCCCCTCCCTCTTCTTCCTATTCCTCAAGGATTCCAGTTATGAATGTATTAGACTAATTTAAGTTTCCTACAGCTAACAGATGTTCTTTTCTTCTTGATTCTCTTTTCTCTGTGTGGTTCACTTTAGGTAGTTAGTATTACTATCTTTATACACACTAATTTGCTTTATTTTGCAACATCTATTGGCCATTTATCCCATCCAGTACATTTTTCATCTCAGACACTGTAGTTTTCATCTCTTGGAATTTGATTTCAATCTTTTTAATATGCTCAGTGTCTTTACTCAACTTTTTGAGCATAGAATGGGGTTCCTTCCAATAATTGCTTTAATGTTCTCATCTGCTAATTCTGTAATTTGTATCAGTTCTGCATCAATGTCAGTTGATTTTGTTTCCTCCTCATATTTCATGTTTTCTGCTTTTTGCATGCCTGGTAACTTATGATTGGATTTTAGATATTGTAAATTTTACCCTTTAAAGTGATGGACATTTATTCAGAAACAGTTCAGTCCTTTACAGTCTTGCTTGTAAGATTTGTTAGATTAGATCAGAGCAGCATTTAGTCTAGGGCTAATTAACTTCCACTGCTGCAGAAAGACCCTTCTGAATGATTTACTCAGTGTCCTCTGAATAATGTGGTTTTCCAATCTGACCAGTGGCAGGAGGCATTAATGTGAGGGCTGGATACTCTTGTCATTCTTTAGGAGTTCTCTAAGTGTTTCTCAAGCACAGCCAGAGTGACCTAGTTGGCAGTAAAGGAGATTGTCCATCGAGTGTTCACTTTCGGGTGGAGGGCATCTTCCCAGAGGCTCTCAGTCTCCCACCGTTAGCTACTCTTTTGGTTCCCAGCTTGACTTCATTCTGTTAGATCTTGGTTTCCAAAGCTTTGAGAAGGCACTTAAGCCAGATGAAAGCCAAGAGATAGGCTGTGTATTATGTAAGATAATTATTTTTCCGTTTGTCCCAATTACATGATACAGAAAAAAAGTTCTCTGAATAACATGCAAATTCTTAGGGCAAGACACACACATGTTAACCATCCTGGATAAAACCAGAGCCTTTCTGTGTCCTTCATGGGTTGTCAGCAACCTGAGACTTCCAAAGTGGATATGGGGTCACAAAGAGTTGGACATGACTTAGCAACTGAACACATCCAAAGCAGAGTTGAGACCCTACTTAGAGGGACATGAAATGAAAGATAATTGATGGGCACCTGATACATCCAAAATTCCACTAGACATCTATGGAGTCAGAAGCACCTTTATATTAGAATAACCTTCAGTTACATAAAGTTCTACTCTCTCAAGATGCTCCAGATGATTTCATTTGGTTAATGGAAATATAGAAGTCCTTGTCATTTTATCAACAGAACACTCACTTCTTTGAGCCTAATCATAGGGATGATTTCCAAGTCACCCTCCTGAAGGACATATTCATCAACTTATCTATCCAACAAAAATTGAAGCTCTGTTAGTGTTTGAATCTTTTGCCAGTCCAGGGTTAAAATAAAAACACAATATATGCTTTACAAATAATCCCCTCTTGCTCAGAGGAGCATCCTTCTATTAGGACGAGCTCAAGGAAAGAGTTGGGTGCAGGCTGAGAGATTATGTAGAGTCCTTTATTAATTCGGCAAATACTGAAC
This sequence comes from Muntiacus reevesi, assembly GCF_963930625.1. Classification (NCBI taxonomy): domain Eukaryota; kingdom Metazoa; phylum Chordata; class Mammalia; order Artiodactyla; family Cervidae; genus Muntiacus; species Muntiacus reevesi. Next base: position 94,171,162 of record NC_089253.1, on the reverse strand, counting down.
ATGTGCATGTGGCAGTGACCAGTCTCTGTCTCCAAATGCATGGCGTCTGGTCATTCCTTGACCTTCATTCCCATGACTCTAGTGTATTCTGTCCTTCACTCAGGAGTTGGCAATCCTTTTCAGTTCTTGGGTTTGTTGCCGTCATAATGCACCCAATGGAGCTAATTTGACCAGGATGTCTCACTGATACGGGCATAGACGCAGCACTGGCAGTGAGCACTATGTGCAGACCACAGCTCAAAACTAAAACAGCAGGACTGAGGTCCTAGTTAGCTTTGTATGAAATATTCTCATCTACCCCATCGACAGTCTATCACAGGACAGACTGGACCAGAATATTTAATGCCTATCAGTATTGGAAAGATTGCACCTAGTCAAGTCAGATAATGAATGAAGATAACTGGAAATACTAGAATAGTTGGCTGTTTATCACCAAGAGTAAATTACTGAACAAGAATGAACGGGTGATATCCACTAATTATCCCTATGATAATCTCGATTTGGGAGCATGATGAAAGCTAATTCAATTGATGGATTTTTCTGATTTAATTGACCTCAGAGTTCACTTTAGCTACTTTAAAATAATAAATCGTCTACTACGTGCACAGGGAGTAGGAGTAACACCTGTGCACTGAGTCCACACAGAGTTTGTAACCAAGAGGCTATAAGGTCAACAAGCTAAAATCAAACTGCAAATCACTCATTCATTCATACATGAAATATTCGTTAAATATTTTAATCATTCTGCAAAGTGCCACAGAAATTCTGAACAGTCTATCCAAGTGAAGCGCCTGACACATGGAAGGTGCACAATAAATATTTATTATAGGAATGAATAAGTGAGTAAACATACTTGGGATCAAAAGAGGCTTTCATTGAGAAAGGATAATTGCTATGAGGAAAGGTATTTTCAAGAGAAAAGAAATGGAGTTGGAAAAGCAAAGGTTGGATTTGAGGAAGAGGAAGGTGTTCATTTTACCTGGAGCCTGAGGATGTGCAGGAAGATATGGATATAGTCTGAGTCAAAAGGCAGGGACCTCTCACAGCAGGCCATGGTCTCTCTCTGGGGAACTTAGTTTCCCTCTTTAAGCAAAGGGAAACCACCAATAACTTAATGAGTGTGAGCAGCCAAGTCAGCACCATGAGGGCTTTGCTTCTCCTGAACATGCTTCTTGATACCAGAGCCATCAGTCCATGTATTACCCAGGGTTCTCCAGAGAAACAGAACCAATAGGATATATCTGTAGGGAGAGATTTACCATGAGGAATTGGCTTGTTACAGAGACTGAGAAGTTTCATCATCTGCCCTCTGCAAGCTGGAGACCCAGGGGAGCTGGTGATACAATTTCAGTCCAATTCCAAAGGCTAAGAACCAGAAGTGTCCAGGGAAGAAGATAGAACACCCGGCTCAAGCAATCAGGTGGAAAGAAATGAATTCTTCCTTTCTCTCTTTTTTTCTTCTATGATTGCTCTCAATAGGTTTAATGATGCCCACTCATATGGAGGAGGGCAAAGAGCTTTACTGAGTCCACTGACTCAAACACTAATTTCACCTGGAATTTCACCCTCTCAGACACATGCAGAAGTAACACTCAGCCAAATATCTGGACACCCTGTGATCCAGTTACGTCGGCACATAAAATTAGTCATTGCAGTTCATTTAGAGAAAATCAACTAATTTCACAAAGCAGCTTTGCTCTCTGGAATTGAGGATTTTATCTATGAAAGAACCTGATGTTCCAAAAAATAGAGCCACACATCACAGCCTTGATCCCAACTAATGCATGCGAGGTGGAAACCACTGTTTATTACATCTGACTTAAGGGGAAATCGGCTTAAGGAGTTGTGAGATCTGGTAGTAGAAGACCTATCTAATAAATCCACTTTCTCTTTAATTCAGAAGGAAACTGTTGGCCCTTATTCAGCCAAAACTCAATTTTGCAAATAACAGGTTTCTCTCCACGGTGCCAACTGCTCATCACTGGCAAGGAAAATCACTTTAACCAAAATAACCTGGTCTAGACCATTCTGATACAGGATAAAGATAAACAGTCAACATATTGACTCAATGAGCAAGTGACCAGCTATGCCCACAGGGTTCTGGGCAGTTATGAGGGCATTTATAGTGCCTCCTGTTGCCATTATGAAGTCAATTTTATCTTCTGCCAGTAACTTTCACCATTCTCTCTCCTATGCCTATTGCCTTTATAGATCATGTTTTTACTGTTATAGATTGATCTTTACAAGGCTACTCCAGCATGACTGAGGACACCGTATTTTCTGGAATTTTTTGCTCTCTGAGACATCAATAACCCTCTAGAGAAAATGTTGGAAAAGGAGAGAATCGTTTGTCATTTAGTAATCATGTGGAGGTAAGACCATTCTCAGGCAGCTGATAAAATCTGCAGCAGCAATAAAGATGATTTGAGATTCTGACTGCTGTGCTGGTTACATTAGATAGAGACCAATCCAGGTCTCAGAAAAGCCAGGAGAGCGGAAGCATCTCAGGTGCTGCTGACTTCCCAGGTGTGGGGAGGAACAGTATAACATTGGAGCTTATAGACTCATCCAATGAAAAAGTCATGGATGGTTGCTGATGAAGGTCAAAGACAGTTTTCTGTGGCCCCGAGGTCCCCAGGTCAATGTGAGTGCAGAGAGATTTAGAAGTAGCAATTTCAGTAGACAGGAAATTAGACTGTGGACTTGGCCTGCAGTTGTATTTGCATGGCAAGCCCTGTGTTTTCACTCTGAGTGCATGCTGATTTGGGGTGTCCTCAAGGAGCTGATGAAGATTACAGAAGGACCGAAATTTTAGGCTCTCAAGGCCCCTCTCCAGCCTTGGTCTCTGACTGTCTTGTGCCAGGACTTTCTACTAAAATAGCCCCTTAATCCTGAGAGCTCTCCAATGAATTGGTCTCATCCTCCTGCCCATTCCAACTTGGATTTTAGGACTGTCATAATAAGACCCTTTGTAAATGATTTCAACTTCCTTGGTCATCCTCCCTTGATTCTTGGAACTAAGTCCTACCATCTACCCAAGAGGCAAAAATTTTCTGGAGGTTAAAAAATAAAGACTAGCTGATTGGCTTAATTTTTTTCACTTTTTATTTTGTTTTGGGGTATAGCCGATTATCAATGTTGTGATAGTTTCAAGTGAACAGCAAAGGAACTCAGCCATACATGTGTATCTGTATCCATTCTCCCCCAAACCCCACTCCCATCCAGACTGCCTCATAACTTTGAGCAGAGTTTCATGTGCTATACAATAGATCCTTGTTAGTTATCCATTTTAAATATAGCTGTGTGTACATGACCATCTCGAACTCCCTAACTGTCCCTCCCACCCCCCGCCCCCCTGACAACCACAAGTTCATTTTCTAAGTCTATGAGTCTCTACTTTTTAAGTAAGATCATTTGTATTATTTCCTTTTAAATTCTTCATACAAAGGTTGTCATATGATATTTCTCCTTCTTTGACTGACTTACTTCACTCATTATGAAGACATTTTCTAGGTCCATCCCTGACTGACTTACTTTAAATCTGTGATAGGAAACCTTGGCTTGAGCACTGGATTGGTCCTCAGGCATGTCCAATTTCTCATGTAGCTCCTAACACAACCATCTCCTCCACTTGCTTCTCTTCTTCAGCCACATTCTCACTGCTCTGATGACCTCACCTTGCAGAAGCCTCCAGCAATACTTGCATCTTTCTCGGCCAAATTTAAACCCTGCCCACACACCTTCTACTTTCCTCTTCTTACAAAGTAAGAAGTGGCCCTTCACTTTTTTAACTTAAGTATAGCTGATTTAAAATGTTAGTTTCAAGTGCATGGCAAAGCAATTCAGATAAAGATATTTAGATAGATATATTCAGTTATATATTATATATATATATGTTAATTTTCAGGTTCTTTGCTATTTTATGTTATTGTAAGATATGGAATATATTTCCTTGTGCCATAGAGCAGGACCTTGCTGTTTTTCTATTATATATATATATATATATGTGTGTGTGTGTGTGTGTATATTTTGAGTTTCCTCATGGCTCAGATGGTAAAGAATCTGCCTGCAATGCAGGAGTTGTGGGTTCAATCCCTGGGCTTGGAAGACCCCATGGAGAATGGAATGGCAACCCACTCCAGTATTCTTGGAGAATTCCATGGACAGAGGAGCCTGGTGGGCTACAGTCCACAGGGTCACAAAGAGTCAGACACGACTGAGCGACTTCACTTTCACTTTTCCCTTTCATGCACTGGAGAAGGAAATGGCAACCCACTCCAGTGTTCTTGCCTGGAGAATCCCAGGGACGGAGGAGCCTGGTGGGCTGCCGTCTATGGGGTCGCACAGAGTCGGTTGAAGCAACTTAGCAGCAGCAGCAGAGCAACGAACGTTTTCACTTTTCTTCAGTGTGTGTATTTTAATCCCACCTGCTTTCCCGTTTGGGAACCATGAATTTGTTTTCTATGTCTATGAGTCTGTTTCTGCTTTGCAAATAAGTTCATTTGTATCATTTTTTAAGATTCCACATGTAAGCAATATATGCTATTTGTCTTTGTCTAACTTACTTCAGTTCAGTATGATAAACTCCAGGTCCACCCACATGGCTGAAAATGGCATCATTTCACCCTTTTTCACGGCTCAGTAATATTCTGCAGTATATATACAGTCACACCTTCTTTTATCCTCCACTTTTTAAGGATTTTACTCCTTAGGGCAGAAGTCCCCAAACTCCAGGATCTAACGCCTGAAGATCTGAGGTGGAGCTGATGTAATAATAATAGAAATTAAGTGCACAATAAATATAATGCATGTGAATCATCCCCAAACCATTCCCACACTCACCCCCCGGTCAGCAAAAGCATTGTCTTCCATGGAACTGCTTCCTGGTACCAAAAAAAGTTGGGGACCTCAGCCTTAGGTCATTCCCTTAGTGCTACATTAGTAATTTCTATTTGATCATTTATCCACTAACATAGAACAAGCTCTAGTAAGCTTCTTAAAAAGTAAAGAATGTTTGTCCCATTGCCCTCTCAGACATGCGTATGGATCATCTCTCCCTTACCTCTCACATGCAGTCTCTCTTCAGGACTTTCTCATGGACGTGAGTTTGAACAGACTCACTCGGGAGATAGTGAAGGACAGAGGAGACTGGAGTGCTGCAGTCCACAGGGTCACAAAGAGTCAGACACAACTTAGCGATAGAACAACAAGAAATGATGTCATCCAACCATCTCATCCTCTGTTGCCTGCTTTTCCTCCTGCCCTCAATCTTTCCCAGCTTCAGGGTCTTTTCCAATGTCAGCACTTCATTTCAGGTGGCCAAAGTACTGGAGCTTCAGCTTTAGCATCAGTCCTTCCAATGGATATCCGGGCTTGTATTAACATTACAAAGCACACAGGAAAAATGTTCTGTCCCCTGACGTGCTCTCGCAGCAGAATATAACCCAGATGCCCCTTCCTTCCTCCTCTGTACCCTGTTTCTCAGTCTGCAAACACTGCTGTCTTGGTTTTTCTCTTACTACCTGGTTTCCCTTTCGCTGTCATTGTCAAGGGTTCCTCCTCCTCTGATTTCTGAATGGTGTCCTCTTCCAAGGTCTGCTCTTTTCTTCTTTATCTTGCATCCCCCCAGTGATCTCATCCTGTGGCCTTAAGTAGCATTCCTACAATAAACCCTTATTTTTATCCCCACCGAAGCGCCCTCTCCCCTGAGCCGCTCCAGCTGCACTTCTCAACTTTGCTGTCTAGAATTTTACATTCAAAGCTGAGATTTTGATCTTCATTCACCCTCTCACCTGCACCTCCCACACCCTATCATTTACATCTTAATAAGCGACATAATCATATGTCAAATTCTCAAGCCAGAAGCTCAGAGTCATCCTAAACTGTGCCCTCTTCCTCCCAATGCATCCCAACCCAACCCTAGAAAATCTCATCAATTCTGCCTTCCAAATGCTCTAAGTCACATCCCCTTACCCACAACCTTCACCTTAGTCCAAGCCACCTGTATATCTCACCCAGACCCCTGCAAAATCTTTCTCAGAGTTCTCTCTGCTTCCATACTATGGCCCACCTGAAAGACCAAGTGAACACTAACACAAAAAATGAACTTTATTCCTTGGCTTACACCCTGCAGCGACACTTCATTGCACTCCAAACGAAATGCAAACTTCTCCCATGACCAACAAGGTCAGGGTTGGCTCATGTGCCCTGCCCAGCTCCATCCTGGGGCATACTTCCTCCTGACCACTGAAATTCTGTGACACTGGACTCATTGATTTCACAGATGCACAGACCTCGTTCCTATCTCACGGGAGGCCCTCTGCCTGGGGTCCTTTCTTCTTACCCTTTCCCTGGATGGCCTCTTGCCCTGTCTTTCTGCTCTCAGCTGTCTCCTCAGGGTTGCCAAATCTAAGTGGTCCCCTTCTGGTATGTCCTTTTTTCATTTTTTTATTAGAGTATAATTGCTTTACAATGCTGTGTTAGCTTCTGCTATACAACAGTGTGAATCAGCGATATGTATACATATATCCCCTTCCTCTTGACTTCACTACCCCACCCCAGCCCACCCCCTAGGTCACCACGGAACTCCTTGTACTATACAGTAGCTTCCCACCACTAGCTATCTATTTTACACATGGTAGTGTATGCATGGGGCTTTCCAGGTAGCACTAGTGGTAAACAACCTGTCTGCCAATGCAGGAGATGCAAGAGACTGGGATTTGATCTGACCCCTGGCTCAGTAAGAGCTCCTGGAGAGTGAAAGGCAACCCACTCCTGTATTCTCACCTGAGGATCCCATGGACAGAGGAGCCTGGCAGGCTGTAGTCTGTGGGGTCGCAAAGAGTTGGACAGGACTGAAGTGACTTCGCACACATGCCCAACGTTAATCCCAATCTCTCAATTCACCCCACCCTCCCCTTCCCATGCCCACCCATGTCTATACATCTGTTCTCTACATCTGTGTCTCTATCCCTGCACTGAAAATAGGTTCATGTGTACACTAAAAAAAAAAATCCCTCGTATATGTGTTAATGTGCATTATTTGTTTTTCTCTGACTTATGTCACTTGTAAGACAGACTCCTAGTGTTTCTAATCACTGTACCCTATTTTAATTTTCATTTAGAGTCCTACACAATTTGTAATTGTGCATTTAATCATGTGTTTTTCATTTATTGTCTGTCTCTCCAGCTCAACAGAAAGCATCATAATGGGAAAGACCATATCTGCTCATCAGCCTTTGCATTTCTGACACTTTATTCAGGGTCAGCACCAAGTGTGTGGTCTGGGGTCCCTGGACACATGAGTCAAACTCTGTTTCCTCCATCTGCCCAACCTGTGCTATCATCTAACTGTGTGTGTGCTTTATTTGGTGACCTCTTGACTTTATGCTTTGGATTCCATGGCTCCTCCTGTCCAGAATGCCCTTCTGAACTCCCCCAAATGCTCAAATGACACCCTATTTGAGGCTCAGTTGAAAAAATCATCTCCTGCAAGAGGTGTTCTTATATTCTCACAGTCACATTACTCAGTTTCTCTGTGCTCTCCTAGCTAAGCTTGGACATCGCTTCTGTTGGGATCATCTACAGTACAGTGTGAGCTGAGGCAAAGGGTGGGGGGGCATCTCCCTTAAGGGACCAAGGCTCCCGCAGGCAGGAACAAGGTCATGTCTTCTTCCATACCCAGAATTCCCTGGCTCCCTTAATTACTCAAAAGTCTGTTGAGAGAAACTCTTATTCCCTGTTTCTCTTTCCTGTTAGTAGAGCATGACAGAACAGAGACTATTTCAAATGAGATAACCTCCATGGTCTCCCAGATAAACACTCTGTCTTATCTTCTTCAACTTAAATTAATATTGGGTTCTGTGGGTCACAAACTTGGTCTGTATCTTATCTTGCATCGTACATGTAATTCCATGTTTACAAAGGACCCAGGGCAGACAGCGTGGGCACAGGAGTTGCAACCTCTGTACTCTCTTATTGAATGGTAGACTAGCATCTTCTATCAATAAGCCAGGCACTGAGCTGAACAAAGACGAACAAGACATGGTCCCTAATCTTGAAGTGCTTAATCTGCCAAAGCACTCAAGTGGGATGCTAGAGCTTGCAAACAGGTGTATCCCATTTGGAAAAGACTCACCTCTGCCCAGGTGCATCAGTGCCTGTGTCTTCAAGTTGCTGTGAGCAGACAATGTGATGCTAGTGCCAGAAACATTTCACTTTCCACCCTCTACTTACTGTGTTAGATTAAATGTCATGAACATGCATTTTTGAAGCTGAATATCAAGCTATCCCTCCTCAAAGGACAATCCTTAGAGAACAAAGAGGCTACAGAGACATAACTTATATGCAGAGTACATCATGTGAAATGCCAGGCTGGATGAAGCACAAGGTGGAATCAAGATTGCTGGGAGAAATATCAAAAACCTCAGATAGGCAGATGACACCACCCTTATGGCAGAAAGCAAAGAGGAACTAAACAGCCTCTTGATGAAAGTGAAAGAGGAGAGTGAAAAAGTTGACTTAAAACTCAACATTCAAAAAACTAAGAACATGGCATCTGGTCCCATCACTTCATGGCAAATAGATGGGGAAACAATGGAAACAGTGACAGACTTAATTTTGGGGGGCTCCAAAATCATTGCAGATGGTGACTGCAGCCATGAAATTAAAAGACACTTGCTCCTTGGAAGAAAAGCTATGACAAAACTAGACAGTATTAAAAAGCAGAGACATCACTTTGCCAACATAGGTCCATCTAGTCAAGGCTATGGTTTTACCAGTAGTCATGTATGAATGTGAGAGTTGTACCATAAAGAAAGCTGAATGCTAATGAATAAATGCTTTTGAACTCTGTGTTGGCGAAGCCTCTTGGGAGTCCCTTGGACTGCGAAAAGATCCAACCAATCAGTCCTAAAGGAAATCAACCTTGAATATTCATTGGAAGGACTGATGCTGAAGCTAAAACTCCAATACTTTGGCCACCTGAAGCAAAGAACCGACTCATTGGGTAAGACCCTGATGCTGGAAAAGATTGAAGGCAGGAGGAGAAGGGGATGGCAAAGGATGAGATGATTGGATGGCATCACCGACTCAATGGACATGAGTTTGAGTCAGCTCCAGGAGGTGGACAGGGAAACCTGGTGTGCTGCAGTCCATGGGGTCACAAAGAGTCAGACACAATTGAGTGACTGAACTGAACTGAACTGAACTGACACTGAGTTAAAGATGAACCACTCAGGTATTCTGGGTTCCTATCTCATCACCCCTGGGTAGCCTTGGGATGAATATTTTATCACTATCGTGACCCAGTTTTGACACCAAAGTAAAATAAGAGGATGGTATCCTGTTAGGACAGGTGAAGGTGAGAGGGTCTGAGCTTTCATATTTTCAGAATGACTGAAAGGTTCTCTTTGGATTTATTCAAATAACATGTCAACCCATTTCTTATTCTTCTCAACATTGTGCAAAGCCATAGTCAGATGCTTGGGGGGAAAATATGGTTAAATCTAATTTGGAAAAGAAAATGAATGTATGCACAAATGCATATGTATCTATATATCTATAGATTTTATTCTGAAATATACCCCCAGGAACATAAAATATTTACTTCCAATGCAAGTGAAATCCAAAACTTCAGAAACCCGTTAATCCTCTTTGATTGCTCATAGGATCCAGTCTGAGACTGCCCCACCAGCCCACGGCTTGCTGTCACTCATTGTCAATACAGAAGATGGAAAGTGTGTGTTGTTAACTTGACCTTGAATGTAGGCTCGCCAAGGCGTCTGAGGGTGGGCTGCAGCCATTCGTGGCTGGAGTGAACACATTGCCATAGCATCAGTGAGTTCATCTGCTTCCAGCGGGGCTGCTTTTGTTTAAGCTTCAAGCCTTTGCTTTCTCCTGTTTGAAAACAGTCACCAGGGGGCAAAATGATTCAAAGTGACATCTGGGTCCCTCTTGGCTTGTGCATGGTAACTCCCTCCCTTACAACCTGTAATTAAGTCAATTAGATTCCTAAGTCTTCTATGAGGGGATTTCCAGAAATCCTTCCTCCGGATGCACAAGGGAAAAAGTGAAAGTTCATTGCTCAGTTGTGTCCGACTGCTTGGGACCCCATGGACTGTAGCCCACCAGGCTCCTCTGTTCATGGAACTCTCTAGGCAACAATACTAGAGTGAGTAGCCATTGCCTTTTCCAGGGGATCTTCCCAACACAGGGATCGAACCTAGGTCCCCTACATTGCAGGCAGATTCTCTACTGTCTGAGCCATCAGGAAAGCCCCATTAACATCAGTTCCCTCAAAGCACCACCTCCTTGTGCCTGCTTTTTCACTCCAGTTCTTCAGCAGGGAAAGATATAAAATGAAGCAAAGCAATCAAAATTTCCTCCAAATATGAACCAGTCATATAAGGAAGAGAAACCAAATGCACACTGTCAGGTCCCATCCCCGGGCAGGTGCCCCTGGCCTGTCTATGGCTGATGGTTCCTCCAGGTCTGGTCAATCTAGGAAGGCTATTTCCTGTATGACATTTATTAACTGAAATACTGACAAAGTTAACATAATGCTTTAGACAGGTAGCTGAGTTTGGGGTTTTAGACCATCCAAATATCAGAGATTTAGAGGGTTTAGTGGATGTACTTCTTGGCACATACACGTACTGTCTTAATCAGTTCAGCATGCTTTAACAAAAATGCTATAACCTAAGTGGCTTAAACAGCAAACATTTGTTGCTTACAGGTCTGGAGGCTGGGAGTCTAAGATCAAGGCATCAGATGAGACCTGACTTCCTGGTTCACGTTGTTGTTGTTGTTGTTTTTGTTGTTCAGTTGCTAAGTCCTGTCTGACTCTGCAACCCCATGGACTGCAGCATGTCAGGCTCCTCTGTCCTCCACTATCTCCCAGACTTTGCTCAAATTCATATTCATTGAATTGGTGATGCTATCTAACATCCATCTTCTGCTGCTTCTTTCTCATTTTGCTTCAAACTTTCCCAGTATCAAGGTCTTTTCCAATGAGTCAGCTCTTCACATCAGGTGGCCAAAGTATTGGAGCTTCAGCACCAGTCCTTCCAATGAATAGTCAGGGTTGATTTCTTTTAGGATTGACTGATTTGATCTCCTTGCTGCCCAAGGGACTCTCGAGTCTTCTCCAGTACCACGATCTGAAAGCATCAATTCTTCACCACTCAGCCTTCTTTATGATCCAACTCTCACTTTCATACATGAGTACTGGAAAAACCTGGTTCATAGATGGATGTTTTTTCCTGCGTCCCCATGTGGTGGAAGGGTCAAGGGAGCTCTCTGGGGTCTTTTCTATGAGTGCACTAACCCCATTCATGAGACTCCACCATCATGACCTAATCACCACCCAAAAGCCCCATCTCTTACCATCATCACATTAGGATTCAGGATTTCAACAAATGGATTTGGCTAGGGGTGGAGGACACACACATTTAGTCCATAACACACTCTACAAGGCAAACAGATAAGTCAGTTTTTTCTTGTTTACATTTTCTTGATGAAAATGGAAATTGCCCCTGTTTCATCCAAAAGGCTCAGACATGTTTGATAGGCTTCATCTGGTTTGGGAATTTTCCAAATACATAGAAAACCTGCTTTGATGTCTTAAATTCTATTTCCCTAAGCACCCATTTTCTGAAGTCCTAAAGAGTTATTCAAGGAAATGATCCATAACATCCTATTAGGGCACACCTGTATCATTTCCAATAAAAGAATCTGTCCCAGCAAATAGCACCAGCAAGACCCATCCATCAGCTGGGACATGCACTTACAGGAGGTGTCCTCAGTGGCATTCTTTTTGGGCTCATTCAGAAATCCAAACTTTTAAACCAAGAAAATCTGGACACACACAAACACTTGCACACACACTATGTTGCTGTTTACAGTTACCTATTTCAGATTGATTTATTATCCACTGACATAACCAATTCCAAGCCAAACTGCCAATGTGAATGCTCATTCATGTCCAAATCTTGTCCTACCAGGCTCCTCTGTCCATGGGATTTTTCAGACAAGAATACTAGAGTGGGTTGCCATTTCCTCCTCTAGTGAGTCTTCCTGACCCAGTGATTAAACCCACAAATTCCTCTCAAATTTAGATCATTAAAACAACTGAGTCAAGCATGGTAATATCATTGAAAATCAGTAAAGAAAACTCTTATTTTTAATAGTCAAACCTCTGTTTTGTTTAGTACAAGCAAACTCATATGAGGGAAGACAAAAATGAGAGAAAACCAAAATTCATTCTTTCATCAGAGTACCTTCAACTGGGGATTCTGATGAACATGAGTGGTAGGCAGATTTAAGGATCTCATCGGCTGATTTGCTTGGAGGATTGAAGTTTCAGTAGGTAATGATATTTGCTGAGAAAATAAACACTAACAGTGCCACACTAATTCAGTCCTTTCAGATTCATCCTGAGATCAGTGATAACTACTTGGACTAATACGGTTAGGACCTAGAAAAAATGCTATATGCTTAGTAGGGATTCTGGAGATATCTATTTAACTTAATGGACTATTTCAACAATACTTAAGAGACTTGGTATCTGCAATACTATAATAAGTTTTGGATTCATTCATCCATGCATCCATTTATTTAAACAGTAAAAATAGAGTACTTACTGTGTATCAGGTACTATTCTAGGTACTTCAGATGCATCTGTGTATAGGAGATTTAAGGAGTCCAGAGGACCATTTGCCATCTGACCAGGTTGGGAGTTATAATGGTACAGAAACAGGATTACAAAGATGATCAGAATGTCAGCATCAATGCCAACAGAGGCTGACTTGGAGGAGTGCCACAATAAAGGACTTTTAACACCAAAGCCAGAATTGGGCAAATCAAGCATCCAGTTTCAAGTATGGATGGAATGCAAGCAACCCAGCCCCCTACAGGGCAGAGACCTTGCAGCTGAGTCTGTCTAGGCAGGTAGACCCCATCAGGGGAGATTTGCAACACCCGTTCTGGCTCCAAATTCACCAACTACAGAAGTCACCCAAGAAGTAAGTGAGGGAGAGAGGCCAGTGTGTCAGCCCATTGAGTTTCCCACCACATGTAAATATAAAGACAGACAAAGGAGATTTATTTGCCCTCTGTCTATACCATGTACAAAACAAGCCATGGGTATTCACTGAGTTTGCAGTGGATTCAGGTTCTGTTGGCCAAGGGGCACAGTCAATGAACAGTCAGTCAGTTCAGTCACTCAGTTGTGTCCAACTCTTTATAACCCCATGAACTGCAGCACACCATGCTTCCCTGTCCATCACCAACCCCCAGAGTTTGTTTAAACTCATGTCCATCAAGTTGATGATGTCTTCCACCCATCTTATCCTCTGTCATCCCCTTCTCCTCCTGCCTTCAATCTTTCCCAGCATCAGGGTCTTTTCTAAGGAGTCAGTTCTTTGCATCAGGTGGCCAAAGTATTGAAGCTTCAGCTTCAGCACTTCCAATAACTATTCAGGATTGATTTCCTTTAGGATTGACTTGTTTAATCTCTTTGCAGTCCAAGGGACTCTCAAGAGTTTTCTCCAACACCACAGTGCTGGAGAACTCTTTCTTTATGGTTCAACTCTCTGACATCCATACATGTCTACTAGAAAAATCATAGCTTTGACTGTATGGAACTTTGTCAGCAACGTAATGTCTCTGCTTTTTAATACACTGCTTAGATTGCTCATAACTTTTCTTCCAAGGAGCAAGTGTCTTTTAATTTCATGGCTGCAGTCACCATCTGCAGTGATTTTGGAGCCCCCCAAAATTAAGTCTGTTACTGTTTCCATTGTTTCCCCATCCTTTTGCCATGAAGTGATGAGACCAGATGCCATGATCTTAGTTTTTTGAATGTTGAGTTTTAAGCCAGGCTTTTCACTCTACCCCTTAACCTTCATCACAAAGCTCTTTAGTTTCGCTTCACTTTCTGCCATAAGGGTGGTGTCATCTGCATATCTGAAGTTATTGATATTTCTTCCAGCAAGCTTGATTCCAGCTTGTGATTCATCCAACCTGGCATTTCACGTGAGGTACACTGAATATAACTTAAATAAGCAGGGTGACAATATACAGCCTTGATGTACTCCTTTCCCAATTTGCAACCAATCCATTGTTCCATGTCCAGTTCGAACTGTTGCCTCTTGACCTGCATACAGAGACAGGTTGGGTGGTCTGGTATTCCCATCTCTTTAAGAATTTTCCACAGTTTGTTGTGATCCACACAGTCAAAGGCTTTGGCAAACAGACAATAAGCAAGCAAACAAATAAATAAGCATGAATATTCCAAATAGGAAAAGGGGCTGGCAGGGAATGAGATAGTTAGATAGCATCACAAACTCAATGGACATGAATTTGAGCAGACTCTGGGAGACAGTGGAGAACAGAGGAGCCTGGCATGCTACAGTTCATGGGTCACAAAGAGTTGTATATGACTGAAGTGACTGAGCATAGCACACACAGCACATAAGAATGTATAGATAACAAATGTCCCCCCTAAATCCAGTGAACACACACATATTTTCACACACACTCAAAAAAGTATCATTTCAAAAAAGCAAAATACTGTGAACCTTATATCAGCACAAATAAATATATTTTAACAGCTGTGCAGTAGCTCTTTGCAGGGACTTAACCTACTATTGGAAAAGGCCCAGATGCTGGGAAAGATTGAAGGCAAAAGAAAAAGGGGCTGGCAGAGGAAGAGATGTTCAGATAGCATCACCAACTCAATGGACATGAATTTGAGCAAACTCTGGGAGACAGTGTAGGACAGAGGAGACTGGGATGCTGCAGTCCACGAGGTGGCAAAGAGTCAGAGATGACCTAATGACTGAACAGCAGCTAAATGGACCCCCCCCTCCTTCTAATCCAGTGATAGTAGAGCTAACTGCCTCATCACAGCTGAGATAGCTGGTTTAATGTATAGTTTCAGCCAAGCCTCTAACACAGTGGAGATAGCCGTGAGGTCAGACACAGTCTAGGGAACTGGAGCTCCCAGGACCTTCTCTTCTAGACCCTGGACTTGGCTATTTCCTTCAAAATCATGGGTCACCAAAATGGAACCACCATTTTTTAAGATGCTTTTTAAAGAGCTCATAGTCTATAAACAGTGGGAGAAGCAGTAATACATTTTGATTTTTGAAACCAATACACATGAAGCTGAAAATGGAGTCATTTCTGCTGGCCCCCACCCCTACTTACACACCCTATAATTCAGAACAAACCATGAATCCCACTATTTTTCCCACACCACCTGAAGCAGTGAGAACATGACAGGATAGAGGGAGAGGGAGCCATGAGGCACAGAACAGAGCTTTCAACCCTGAAGTGCCCAATGAGAGGAACTTTTTTCCCCAATGGAGGTTCACAAAGAGGCCCAGCCATTGGCAAAAGAGCAGAAACAGGATGTGCTGAATTTTCCAGCTGATACAAGAGCTATTTCCTCAACAATCTCTCTCTAAACACTGCTGTTTCCTTCAGATATCTTAAGCCCCTGAGCATGAGTTGTTTTTCAATCATGGGCCTGCGAATGGCTTCTTGCTTCCAAACAATTCTGCTTTCTCTGACTTCTCCAGGAGAGGTTTGGAAAGATCTGTCTCTCTTTTACTGTCGACACTCCAAGGCCACAAAACATGAGAGAAGGATGATTTTCAGACTCCTCTCTCCAGCAGGAGTACCTGAAGGCCCCAGACTTTGCTATTCTCAGCTACAGTGTGCCTTCAAATAACTGGAAAAAACACTCTTGCTTTTAGTTCAGTCCACACATATTTACTGGATGTGAACATTTGCGGCTATAACAAATGATCACAAACTGGGTGGCTTTTATTTATTCTTTTTATTGATATACATTTATTCTCTTACAGTTCTGGAATCCATAAGTTAAAAATAAGTCTGCTGGGGCTAAAATCAAAGCTCTTTCTGGAAGCTTTCAGTGAGAATCTTCTCCCTTGATGTCTCTGTCAATAACTTCTGGAAGTCACCTGTGTTGCTTGGCTTATATGGCCCCTTCCTCATATACCTCCAACCTCTTTCTTTGGTGGTTACATCCCCTTCTGCCTCCTTGTTATAAGGAACCTGGTGATTACATTAGGATTTACCCAGATAATCCAGGGCGATTTCCCCATAAATATCTAATTCCATCTACAAAGTTCCTTTGACATACCAGGCAACATAGTCACAGATTCCAGGGACTAAGATCTGATGTTCTTGGGGGCCGTCTTTCAGCCAGTCACCCTGGGTGGGTGGGTACTGCACAACTTTTGATCACACAGAATCTGAACCTTCTCTCTGTGCTCATGGAAACACCACCTGGGATGCAGAGCCAGCCCCCCACCAGAAGATGCAGGTTCACCATCTTTGCCCTCCCTCCTCCTCTGATGCCAGGACTCAGGCTCCAGCAGCCAGACACACACACCAGGTTTTGATTCAGCAACGGATGGTGCATAAAAGCAGGCATGGTCAGAATGGCCATCATCAAACAGTCTACAAACAATAAATGCTGGAGAGGATGTGGAAAAAAGGGAACTCTCTTTGCACTATTGGTGAGAATGTAAATTGATACAGCCACTATGGAGAACAGTATGGGAGATTCCTTCAAAGACTAGGAAAATGATTACCATATGATCCCAAGAATCCAACTACTGGATATAAACCCTCTGAAAGAAAAGTGAAAGTGAAAGTCACTCAGTCATGTCCAGCTCTTTGTGACCCCATGAACTATACATTCCATGGAATTCTCTAGGCCAGAATACTGGAGTGGGTAGCTGTTCCCTTCTCTAGGGGATCTTCCAAACCCAGAGACTGAACCCAGGTCTCCAGCATTGCAGGCAGATTCTTTACCAGTTGAGCCATCAGGGAAACCCATAAACCCTGAGAAGACCATAATTCATAAAGACACACGTACCCCAATGTTCATTGTAGCACTATATATAATAGTCAGAACATAGAGTCAATCTAGATGTCCATTGATAGATGAATGGACAAAGAAGTTGAGATGCATATATACAATAGATTATTACTAGCCATAAAAAGGAATGAAGTTGAGTCAATTGTAGTGAGGTAGATGAATCTAGAGCCTGCCATACAGAGTGAAGTAAGTTAGAAAGAGAAAAATAAATATCATATATTAATGTGCATATATGGAATCTAGAAAAAATGGAAGTGATGGACCTATTTGCAGGCAAAAATAGAGACACAGATGTAGAGAATGGGTTTGTGGACACATCACGGGGAGGAGAGTGTGGGATGAATTGAAAGAGTAGCGTTGAGACATATACACAATACCACATGCAAAATAGATAGCTAGTGGAAAGCTGCTATATAACACAGGGGAGCTCAGCTTGATGCTATCTGAAGACCTAGAGTGGTAGATTGCAGGGGTGGGGAAGTCAAGATGGAGGGGATGTATGTATACATAGGACTGATCTGCATTGTTGTATGGCAGCAATTAACACAATATTGTAAAGAAATTATCCTCCAATTATTACTTTTTTAAAGCAGGGATGTGGGGAACTGATTCCAGCAAGGGGGGGGGGGGGTGGGGGGGCGGGGCGTAGCACATGTGTCACATTTTGAGCAGCTTCAGTGGAAGGGGTTTTAACAACATAGCCATGGAGGAGGATCGGTGGCCTGGTGCTGCAGGACCAGGTCTGGGATGTGATTTCAACATGCAGCTCACAGCCTGGCTCTCTGGCCCTCCCAGAGGGCTCAATAGGCAATGTCCTTGGATAAATTCATTTTCTACTTAAATTGGTAAAAGACTTTCTCCTGTTGCTTGCTAGTGAGAAAGATGATGAGTACATGCCAAGTGGGACTGCTCCTGTGGTATCAAAGTTGCTGCTACAGCCTCAAAGCCAAGTAAAGGAGACTCTAGCACAATTAAGGAGAACTGGGAAGACATAAAGACACCTCACCTGAGCTTACTCAGACAATACAGCCATTTCCTATCAGCAGTCACACCAAGTTGTTGCCTTGAACATAAAGAAAGAAACAGATCCAGTCATCAATGGTCAGGCTGGAGTCCAGGGGCAGGAACGTGGGACTATGGGGAGAGGTCCCTTCCTCCCTTCCAATAGGGGATGAGAGCTTCACCCTACTCTCCCTAAAACCAAATAGAAAGGAGAGTACTATAGAAAAATTGCTTATAGGTAATAGGTCAGTAGTGCAGCCTGGTTTGCTTAGAACAGATTCAACTATTGTTGCAGGGCTAAGTCGCTTCAGTCGTGTACAACTCTTTATGACCCTGGGGACTGCAGCCTGCCAGGCTCCATGGAGGCTTCCTGTCCATGGAATTCTCCAGGCAAGAATACTGGAGGGGATTGCCATGCCCTCCTCCAGGGGATCTTCCCGACTCAGGGATCAAACCTGCATCTCTTATGTCTCCTGCATTAGCAGGCTCGTTCTTTACCACTAGGGTCACCATAGTATCTCTCTCACTCTCTTTAAGTGTCTAGGTTTGGACAATTGGTTCTGTAGTCAGTTATGACTAAACAGCTGCTTATTCCCTGGTTGGGCCTTGTTGAGCTGCAAGACCTGCGGTCCCACTCTGGACCTGGGGGATCATAAGAGGGTCCTAGTGAGAACACAGCATGAGTCCTCTGAGTTTTGGAGGTGAGCACATGTGGACATAGATTTATGCCTTAAAAAAAAAAAAAATTTGAAAGGAGAAAGCCGAGTGAGATACCAGCTTCAGCAGGGCAAGGTGGAAGGGATGCACAACAATTCTGTGAAGGGGGTAAGAGCAATTCCCCCTTTGTCCTGACCACCCACCCCCCACAGTCTTCAGGGTACACAGAGAAACCTCCTGGGATTCTGATGGTTTTATGTGAAGAACTAGAAGATTTAAGGAAGAAACAGAAGTTGTGGGGATGCTGCACCTAGGGAAGCGGGGGCATGGAGACCTGGACATCTTTCTGAGCTATCCTCAATGATGCTGGCTCTTCCAGAAAAGTGAACACAACACCCCAGGGAAACTACACTCAGCCTCCACACAGAAAGTGAAAGTGAAAGTTGCTTAGTCAAGCCCGACTCTTAGCGAACCCATGGACAATACAGTCCATGGAATTCTCTAGGCCAGAATACTGGAGTAGGTAGCTGTTTCCTTCTCCAGGGGATCTTCCCAACCCAGGGATCGAACCCAGGTCTCCCACATTGCAGGCAGATTTTTTTAACCTACTGAGCCATCAGGGAGGCCATCAGCAATTGACAAAATCCAAGGGAAGAATTTCAAGACCAGGGACAGCTAAACCCACAACCAATAGCTGCTCCCTGCATTAAATGACCATTGTGTCACTATCTCTTTTCCCCCGGATCCTCCACTTCAGATGTGTTAGCACCTAGAAAAGCACAAAGCAGCAGGAGTGAGCTCCCCTACACCCCACCCCCTACATGCATACCCATTCTCTAAGCTCCTTGTGTGAGGGTCTGGCCCACACGGGATCAGAAAGTGTTTTGAAACAATTACCAAAGGAGAGTTTTAAACAGAACTGGATTGATTTTCATAAATGATAGTGACTACAAATTAGATCTGTCAATTAAATCTACAAAGACATAATTAAGTAAAGAAAGGAGGGTTTGACAGAGCATGGTTATTGAAGGAGGTTGGAAAGAAAACAAAACAAAACAAAACATGGAGTTGAGATGGCTCAGTACACCAGCTCAGTTTAAGGCCTAACCTTTTGTCCAGCATTCTCCTCCCCATTGTTTTCCAGTGGGAAGTGTACATCCCCCATTCTCAGTGGATGTGGTGGGGAAGGGGTGTCCACTGTTCACTTTCCTCCCACCTCTTCTCCCCCACCCACCTCCACTTGAGTAGGAGAATATGTGAGAAAGGCTTCACCAGAGTGAACCTCAAAAATCTGCTGGAACACTGGGGGAAGGAACAGACATCTTTGCAGTGTGATTGCTCAGCTGGTGGAGTCGTCAGCCTAAAACCACTGATCTCCATCTTTCCTGAAACCATCAGCCTGAAACCATTGATCCCCATCACAAGAAAAGAACTTAACAAGGATGATGCCAGCATGGTAAAAAGAAGAGCCAAGAATTGCAGGCCACCTGGATCCAACTGTGCCTGAAGCTAGATACAAACCTTGAGCTCTTTGGCTTCATAAGGTCACAAATTCCTTTTACTTGATAAGATATTTAAAAATGGTTTCTGTTATAATACAGAAAAATACTTGCCTGATACAGGTGCTCAATAGGTGGGAAAGGAATTTGTATCAGTCAGGTCCTAGAAGGAAACAAAAAGCAGGGACAGATTAAGGCAAAGGAACCAGCGGGGACTAGCAGGGGTGGAAGGCTTTACCAGCCCAGCCTCGTGTCATCAGAGCCCATGAGAGGAGGAACTCAGGAAAAGGGATCAGCTGGAGGAGGTTGTAGCCATTTCCACAACTGCTGTGATGCTAAAGCACGGGGTGAGAGGCGGGAAGCATACTTGGTTTCCCACCTTTGCCCTTCTCCTTAAACCACTGGCCAAACCCAGAGGGAAGGAAGCCTGGGTGATACAACAGGAGGATGCCTGTGTGGGTGCTTAGTCGCTCAGTCATACCCAACTCTTTTCAACCCATGGAATGCGGCCCACTAGGCTCCTCTGTCCATGGGATTCTCCCTGCAAGAGTATTGGAGCGGGTTGCCACGCCCTCCTCCAAGCGATCTTCGCGACTCAGGGATCGAACCCATGTCTCCTGCATGGCAGGCAGATTTTTTACCATCTGAGCCACCAGGGAAGCCCTCAGAAGCAGTGCAGGATGCCTGTAATCTCCTAGCAATGCTCTCATTCAGACAAATAGGTTTGGAAGAGGCTTTCCTGTATCCAGGACTTTGAACCTAGATCAAATCTCCCACAGGACAGCATACCAGCATCATAGAGGATAACACTGGGGCTGCTGATCTTGGATAATTTCACTGTTATTTCAAGGCTGGTTCGCTCCATACTTTTACACACATTATCCCCCTGCTGGTGTTTTCTCCCCTACTTCTGAATTCCATCCTTTGTTCAAGACCTGAAGCTTCATCTTGCCTGGAAATCTGGTCCATAGCCCCCTCCCCAATGTAGCCTGCAGTACATCTCTCCACCCCATCGTAACTTTACCACCTTTAACTTCATGCACCTGACTGAGCCATGCATTTGGAATCAACCATGGCATGAGCAGGTAAGTGCTAATGCCTCAGGTTCACTCATGTGACTGTCCTTGTCTCATTTCCCTAGCCAGAGCTTGCAGCAAACAACCCCCCAGAGGGGCTGGGTCTTACACTCCCTGTATTTGGGGGTCTCACCCTACCCTATCCTCATCACACACACGGATCTGCTACTTGGCCCCCTTCCCTGCCCATGTGCCATACAGTGCAAATAGTAGATACCTACTGAATATTTATGGGCTGAAGTGGGGTTTTGGTGGGAGCGGGAGTAAATGAATTCAGAGTCCTAGAACCACAATGTCTGTAAGATAGATTTATGCAGAGAACAGAGCAACTTCAAATAAGGGAAGTGTATGAACCAACACAGGAAGGATGAGTCCAAGGTAGACCCATGTTCTAAGCGAGGATGGGGTGCTGAGCTTATTGGGGCACCAGGAGACCTCAAGGCTTTGAGAAAACTCACCCACTCAATGTCTTATTTCCCCTGAAAATTTTACTTAAGCTATTTTGTCTTCACTTCTGCCTATGTTATTTAAATAGCTAGTCAAACTTGTAGCCTATCCAATAAAAAATTCCACGGAGCATCTTACCCACTGTGAGAAGCGCTGCGTCCTCTTGTGTTACTTGATGGTGGCCCCTGTCTTCATCCCCATCCCATGGCCCATGACAGAGTAAGGGAGGCCCTGATGGGGCCAGCTGCTGCCTTCTCTATGTGGGGAGAGTCCACTGTGGCCCAACCAGAGCCCAAACTCCACACGTGGGAGCCCAGAGGTCTGGACTTAGAGCCAAGATGTCGACACACCTGGGGAGAGCGCCTGGCCGCCTTCACTCTGCAGAGGGGTCCTAACCGCCCCTAGTACAGGCACAAACAATAGCTGTTGCTCCCGAGTGCACAGTACAAAGCTCTGCTAAATTCTCAAAAGAGCTCTTATTTCTTATCCACTAATTTCAGTGTTATTTTCTCCTGGAATTGCAAGACACAGCTCTTGGAGACCACTGGCAGGTTAATAGACTGGTTGTATGGAAACTGGGTAACATTCTGCATTCCTGCTACTGTGCTTACTGGGAGCCTTTGGTTGGGAACCAAATGCATCACCTTCAAATGCCACAGGCTTCCTTCACCTGCAACCCAACCTGATGTCAGCCTCTTGTTTCCAGAAATGTCATAAATAACAACACAACTCTCAAGCAAGAATACTTCTAGTAAGTGCATACGAAATATTTTTAAATGCAACAAAGCATTATAGAATTATGAAAAATTTCCTAGAAAAGAATGAGTCTTAAATAAAACTAATAATAAATGGGAAAAGTTCTGCACAAAACTCAACATAATTTCCATTCCAGTTCACCTGGGAAAGAAAGGATTGATTTCTGATTGATGGAGGGCAATGCTCATTAACAAAGGTGGCACCAAAGCAAGTATGTCATACCAGAGAAGATATTGATGGGGAATTTAAAAACACATCTCAGAGGAGGACCAGAGCTGCCCTGAGTGGACAGAACCACAGATGAAATCTCTGCAAAAGCCTTAACCCCACCTATTTAGCTGAGGGCAACTCACCAGATATCACTGAGTTGAAAGGCCAAGAAGCTGTTAGGATGATGAAATGAACTTATCTGATGAATCCCCTTTGCATCTGAGTTTGGACCACAGAGAAGAAGAGATCATGGTTGACAGTGCAAGCAGATTTCCGAAAAAGAGTGTTCTCTCTAATTCAGAGTCAGCAAGGGACAGACTTCCTCTGGGCCACAGGCACACAGCACTTGGGAAGACATCACCTCCATGCTGGGTTCATTTCTTGAGCTCCATAGGGGCAGTTCATTTGGCTCCAGCCTCCCTGGCTTGTCTTAATTTTGTTTGTTTCTCCCTCAAAAAGAATTTTCCTGTTTATTCACTTCCAAATCAGATATTATCAAGTTTTCCATGAAAAGGTGGTTGGGCAAAATGCTCTTTGATTGCAAGATGTCAGAGCCAGATACATGTGCCCCTGAGTCCACTCCAAATGCCCCCACTGTGAAAATGCAAAATAAAGAGCAAGGACCCAGTGCTGCAGAACTTGCCAACCTCAAGTCTCTACTCATGCCGGTACTAATAAACCCAGTGACCCTGAACTGCAGGGGCCTGAGATGAGAGTCAACACTGCTTAGGTCAGTAAGAATCACAATGCCCAGGAAAATTCTGTCCTTGCCATCCCAGACAGCGAACTGAAGATCTAAATGCTCATGCTGAGTAGAGCATCATCAAAACCCAATTACACACTGCAGTTGGAACTCAGCATACCATGAGCTAAGGAGCAACTCCAAACAATTTAAAAGTTTTATTTCAAGCAGCTTCCTCAGTTCACTTGCCTGAACTTAATTCAGTCCATGAAGACTGAATGCCTACTGGGTGCCAAGATGGAGTTTGTGACATAAAGGGTGAGGCCAGGGTATCTGTAACCATGCTGCTTGCCATGTGGTCCATAAGAAATCCCATTAGCAAGCTGGAGTTCCACCTACTTTCATCCAACTGTCTTCTCTAAGTTAAAGGAGCCAGGAAGCAGAGGCAGACCTGAAGGTGGGTAACAAGAGAAACAGTCAGACTGGTGCCTGGATAGTGTGCTTACTACACAGCTGATATCATATGCTTGTAATTCATCCATCCATAGATCCAAGAGATGATGATCTTAATCCCACGGGATGTGGTGAGCCTCAGATGGGTAAGATCTATAAAGGATCTAGCCTGCCACCCACATTACTTTTTGACTGCTGTGTAATAGGTCACCACAAATTTAGAGGCTTAAAACAATACTCTTGGGGACTTTCCTGTGATGCAGTGGTTAAGACTTTGCCTTCCAATGCAGGGGGTGTGGGTTCCATCCTTGGTCAGGGAGCTAAGAATTCCACATACCTCTCAGCCAAAAACTGAAAACATAAAACAGAAGCAGTATTATAACAAGTTCAATAAAGACGTTTAAAATGTCCCACAAAAAAATTTCTTAAAAAAAAAAAAAAAAATCAAGGTATTGATGGGTTGGGTTCTCATCTGGAGGCTCAACCAGGGCAGGACCCATATTGAGCTCCCTCAGATGGTTGGCAGAATGTATTTCCTGGAAGTTCATGACAGTTTGCTTCTCCAAAGCCAGCAAAAGAGTCTTTGTTTTTTGGAGCTTCTGACTTCAAGGAAGGTCCTATTTGAAAGAACTCACTTGATTGGGTCAGATTCATCTGATGACTCAGATGGTAGAGTCGGCCTGCAATTTGGGAGACTTAGTTCCAATCCCTGTGTCAGGAATATCCTCTGGAGAAGGAAATAGTACCTCACTCCAGTATTTTTGCCTGGAGAATTCCATGGACTGAGGAGCCTGGCAGATTACAGTCCATGGTGTCACAAAGAGTCAGACACAATTGAATGACCACTTTTTTTTTAACCTAGAATAATCTCCCTTTTGGTTAACCCAAAGGCAACTGATTAGGAGCCTTAAGTAAATCCTTTTTCCTTTGCAACATAATATCATTTAGAAGTGACATCCTATTGGAACTCTACAGGAGGGCCTTGTACAGGTTGCAATTCACACAGGAGGTGAGAATTTGGGGGGTTGCATTTTAGGATTCTGCCTCTCACAGTGCCTGGAACACACACACAAGCCCTTAACAAGTGGTACCCATGCTTGTTTGCATCCTCATCAAAGAACTCATTATCTCTACTTCTTGTTGGGAAACTGGGGCCAAGGTGAGTTCAGTAACCAGCTCAAGATCTTATAGCTAATTGGTAGCAAAACCATGATTTGAGGCAGAAACTTCTCATTCCACATTGCCTGCTCTCTTTCACTCAATAACCTGCTGTCAGGAACCCACTTTAGACCAAGTAAGAGTTGTCAACTGTGTTAAGCCTGATTCTCTGCCTTCTTTGAAGCAAGAAGGAGAAAAGATATGAAGTATTAACTTCTCCCCTGAGTCATTCTCTATCTATTTTGTTCTATTATAACTTCAGTGTTTTTAGGTTAGGGCACATATATTTACGTACTCATGAGACAGGGGTCCTTTCCCCAAGCCTAAAGATGCATCATTCTCACTATAAGCCAATCCTGAGACTCCAGCTCCTCTTTGCCAACTGCTTCCAGTGATTTAGGAGATCTATTTGGCATTGATCTTCCCAGGTGGCTACGTGGTAAAGAATCCATCTGCTGATGCAGGAGATGCAGGTTCAATCCCTGGGTCAGGAAGATCCCCTGGAGAAGGAAATGGCAATCCACTCCAGTATTCTTGCCTGGGAAATCTCATGGACAGAGGAGCCTGGTGGGCTACAGTCCATGGGGTCAAAAAAGAGATACAGTATGGCAACTAAACAACAACAACAACTTTTTGAGATTACCAGGAAAGGTCTGCTTCCCAATAGAAGAGAGAGAAATAAGGGGGAATGTTTCTTTATTCCCTTCCTTTCTATCCCCTTCTCCCTGATGAACACAGTTGTGTGAGATTGCAACACTTGGAACTTGACTGCCATCTTTTTTTTTTTTAATTGGAGAGTAATTGCTTTACGCTGTTGTGTTAGCTTCTGCTGTATAACGGTGTGAACCAGCTATAGGTATACATATATCCCCTCCTTGAGCCTCCTTCCCACCCCCATCCCATCCCCCCGCTCCTACCTCTCTAGGTCATCACAGAGCACCAAGCTGAGCTCCCTGTGTTATACAACAGGTTCCCAATAGCTATCTATGTCACACATTGTAGTGTATATATGTCAATCTTCAAACCATAAGACAAAGTTCAAAAGTTAACCAGGACCACTGGCTCAGAGTCCTGGCATTGCCAAGAGGTGACCTAACCCTGGCACTGACGTATTCCAGACTTCTTGTGAGCTGGGGCAAACAGGCACATGGATTAAGCCTCATATTCAGGCTTACAGCTTCAAGTATTTTCAACTAAGAAAGGATGAGAATGAAGGGATGCAGGAAGACAAGGAGAGAGAGGGGGAGGGAATGATTGGTTTTAAACATGCTGCAGGAAATCCAAATACCTGTCAGGACATGAGGAAACACATCTCCCTGCTCACCATGAAGACCACCAGTATACCTGCAGCCCAGGTCATGGGTTTCAGAGCCAGAGGAAATGGGACAGACAGACCCACCTTGGGTCCATTTCCACATTCTGTTAATCTCTCCTACATTTGCATGACGTCTTTAAAGTTTCAAAGACAATATTCTTTGATCAGCTGAGCAAAGCTTTCAGGGATCTGGGAAACATTTTCAGGACTTACATTTACCACTAACCATTCTGAGATGGCTATATAAGAATCCATAGCTAAAACAAATGATCATGATTCGAGTTAGAGATTTTTTCATCAGCTATTGAAACTTTCAGATACCACCAAACAAACCTCTTCCCCACCCTCTGAAATCTCTACACCAGCCCAGATTCAAAGAACAGATTCCTTCCCTCTCCCCACATCACCTTTTACACCTGCACCATCACTGGGGAACCCTAACCCTAAAAGACTGACAGAAAGAAGGAGGCAGAGAAGCAGGTCTTTCCTGTCTGCTTATGTAAGTCGGAAACTCCACCATTAAAGGAGAAAAGTGAAGAAGGGATCCAGGGCTTGCTCAGATCTCTAATGTCCTGGGATAAGGGTCCAGAAAGTCAAAGCTTCGTCTGTCTGAATGTAAGCCTCAAGAGGAGGGGTGATAAAGAAGCCTCCTTTCTTGATCCAAAGGGACAAGTAATTTGGGTCTAAACATGCACTAGGCCTGTTAAATTAGTGTATTAGCATCCAGTTTGGCTCTTCTGTAAATGTAATTTCCTGTGTCCCAGAACAAGTTAACATTCTCATTAGCAAGCATGTGACCATGATCAATATATAGATATAGTCTTTGACCCACAACATCCTTATGCTAGGTGGGGTGTTGGCTATAGAGTTATGGGCCCTACCATCAAGAAGCTTACGTTGTAAGGGGAAGTAAGATATTTCTGTGAACAATTATATAATAAGAGATTCAAATGTCAGTTCTAGACAATGAGAGAAGAGATAACCTAAGGCAGGATATGATTAATTGCCAAGTGAATTGTTCAGACAGTAATGACAGGAGGTCAGAGCGGAGAATGATTGTTTCAGTCGAGGGTAGTCAAGGATGCTTGTATCATCCTACAATTAGAAATGTGGAGACAAGGCAAAGACGTTGAGTGAATGAGTTTAATATCTGTTTCCAAATGGAGATATTGAAAATAAGGCTGGGAAGGGAGATGGGAACCAGAGGTTGATGGACTTCTTGTTTGAGAGGTCGAATTTTAAGAGACTCCCCCTCTAAATGGCAGATAATATCTTTGGGAAAGTGAGGAAGGGAAATCTGTGGAGCTGATTTCCAAAGGATACACCTGACGATCTTATACAATGTCTTAATTTCGTGACCAAGTATCTGTCTGGACAAGACTCATTACTGGGCCGTGATTAGAGAGAGTTTGTCTGTGCTCACTTTAGGAATGTTCTTCTGCTTCTGGCAAGAGCAATTGGCACTTAACTTTCTCTCCTGCTGTCAACATCTATAAACTCAAACAAATCAAAACATATGAGACAAATGTTTTCAGGCATTGGAAAAAAGTGAAGGAACAAAATCTCTTGAGAGAAGAAAATATATGAAGTGAATCTGACTTGCATCCTAGCTGTCTTCCTGGGGACAAGGCAGAGCCCAGTGGTCCCACTGAACTGAAGACATAGAGATTGGAGTTTGGTGCTGCTGGAGCAGATGAAACTTGTGAGGCAGGACCCTGGAGAGCAAGGAGGTACAACGGAGGCCCAGAAGGGATTACCCATGAGTAGCTGGCCAGGGTGAGACTCCTCAAATCCAGAGATTAGTTTCTATAGGTTGAGAGAAAAATAATATCAGAAGTTTCACAGTGCTTGAAAGAATTCTCATTAATCACTGACTTTAGGTTGAGAAACCAACATCCTGCAGGTTTGAAAAGCCAAAGGAAGAATCTGGAGCAACAGCAAAAACTAGAAAAGTGATGGAAGGGGTGGTCGTAGAAGGAAGAGAGCCTCAAAGAGGGAACAAAATATTCTGCATACAAATGCTGCCAAAAAATCTGGATGACCCCTGAATTGTGAATGTGCATGGCAGCCAGCCAAGTCCAAGGAGCCTGAACAGATTGACCTGCTCCCCACCACGCTGAGAAAGAAACTGCGTGATCACTAAAATACACTGGGACAAAATTGATGCAGTTCTGCGAAAACAGCAATACAAGGAAATACATAGTTTTAAATGTTTATGCTGGAGAGAAACAAAGGTCTAATATCAGTGGTCTATGAGTCAATCTAAAAATACTTGAACAAGAGTAATAAAAAGAAAGAAAAAATGTAAAAGCAGGAATCAAAATAGAAAACAAAATGCAAAAAACATTATGAAACCAAATGTTTATATTTTGAAAAATAATCAAGAAAATAATAAACCTGAAGCTAACTAATTGAGAAATAAGTGAGATATAACATAAATAAATATCAGAATCAGAGGTGAGCATATTACTACAAATCTTATAAACATTATAGAAATGGCAATAGAATACCAAAAGTAATTTAGTATTCAAAAAACTTGGATGAAACAGACACATTTCTTGAAAAATGCAACTTAATAAAACTCTCATAAGATGAAATAGAAAACTTGAATAGCCCAGTATCTGTTAAACAAAATGATTCCATTTTCAATAATCTGAAAGGTAAAGCTTAATGCTCAGAGAGTTACACATGGCCAATTCCATCCACCATTCAAGATAAAAATTACATTAATCCTCCATAAACTCTCTCAGAAACTACAGAAGCAGGAAATACATGCAAATTTGTTTTATGAGGTTAGCATAACTGAGATACTAAAATATGAAAATCTATTACAAAAGTAAAAAAATCCACAAAGTTTTGCAAATCAAGGTCAGCAATATATAAAAAGATAATATATTATGTTAGCTTATACTATGAATTCAATATTTGAAAAATAATTCAACAGAATTCACCATATTAGCACAATTAAAGGTAAAATCAAATGTTTAATTAAACGTCTGATAATATTCAATACCAATTCATGTTAAAACCCATCAAATGAGGATATAAAGATTTTTTGATCTGAAAAAGGACTTTTAAAAAAAAATCTACAGCTATCTTCACACAAAATACTATATTACTGACCGCTTTCCTCTTAAAATGAGGACAGAGAGTGCTATTCACTCTCATCATTTGCATTTGGCATTAGTAGGTATTCTATCCATTGTAATGAGTCAAGAAAAACAAAGGCAAAAACATTAGAAAGAAAAAAGAACTATCTCTGCTCACAGTGATATGACTATCTTAATAGGAAATAATGAGTAATCTGTAGGCAACTACCATAACCAATAATTAAATATATCAGTGTCATAGGAGACAAGCTGTGGAGATACTCACAAATCAATTGCAGTTTTATAAATTAGAAATGGACAATTGAAAATTTAATTAAAAAATCAATCCCATTCATAAAAGCTTTTTTGGAATTATAAAATAGTCCAATATAAATTTAATATAAGATGTGCAGGAGCAGTACACTGAAAACTATAAAATATTACTAAAAGTAATGGAAGATGATCTAAGTAAATAGAGATGTCTGTGGGATAGAACACTTAATATTATTAAGATATTAATTCTGTCAAAATCGATCTATAGATTCAATTTAATCATCATCTAAATTCCAGCAAGCATTAAGGTAAGATATGTAGAGCTGAATCTAAAATTTGTATGAAGATGCAAAGAACCTTTCAAAAGGAATTTGAAAAAAAAAATAGAGAACTTACATTACCTGATTCCAAGTTAATGTATTGTTGACGTATGGATAGACATAAGATTGATTGAATAGAATGTAAAGTGTAGACTAGACCCACACATATACGGTCAGTTGATATTCAAGAGTGCCAAGGTAATTCAACGGAGAAATAATATCCTTGTGACCAATGGTTCTGAAAGAGACATCCATACTGTAAAACATGAATCTTCATCTCTACCTCATTCCTTGATAAAATGAAAATGAAAGTGTTAGTTGCTCAGTCGCGTCTGATTCTTTCTGTCTCCGTGGACTGTAGCCCACCAGGCTCCTCTGTCCATGGACTTCTCCAGGCAAGAATATTGGAGTGAGTTACCATTCCCTTCTCCGGGGGATCTTCCCAAACAAGGGATTGAACCTTTCTCACTGCAGGTAGATTCTTTGCCATCTGAACCACCAGAGAAGCCCACCTCACACTTTACGCAAACTTTAAGTTTGAAATAGACTTAAACATAAAACTATAAAGAAGAAAATTGTAGAAGAAAAAAATTATAGGAGAATATTTTGTGAAATGAGGGTAAAGCAACATTTTCTTAAGTAGGACATAGACAGCAATAACCATAAAAGAAAAAAAAAAAGCTAGATTTCATCAATATTTAAAATTCCTGCTTATAAAAAAACTCAGTTATTAAAACGAATGGACAAGTAATAAAATAGAAAATGCATTATAGACCATAGAACTCCTATAATTTAAAAGTAAAAGAAAAAAGAAAGTAACCTAATTAAAAAGAAAGAAACATTTGAACAAACACTTCACATATAAAGATATATGTATGGTCAATAAAGACATGAAAAAAAGTGCCCAACATCATTGGTCATCATATCAGTATCAATCAATATGCTATCAGTGCAAATTAAAATCACAGTGTGCTAGCACTCTACACCCATCAGAGTGGCTGAAATTAAGACTAACAACACAGTATGTTGGTAAGGAAGGGGAACAACTAGAATGCTCACATATCATTGATGGGAGTGTGAAATGGCACAACTGCTTAGGAAAATGGTCTGGCATTTTCTCATAAAACTTAAAAAGCCACCAACCTTCCAATCCTGAGTTTATTAACATGAGAAATACAAGCATCTGACCGTAAAAAAAATTGTATGTGAATGTTCATAGTAGTTGAGTCATCATAGTCAAAAACTAGAAATAGCCCCATCACAAGGAAAAGAGCTAAACAGACTTTATTCACACGAGGATGGGGAAGGCTTTATATCAGTTGCAGTCCAACAGATGCAAAGTTTCAGTTATGCAAGATAAATAAGTTATAGAGATCCACTGTACTGCCTTTGGTTAAACATTTATATGCACTTAAAAACTTGTTAAGAAGACGGGTCCCATGATAAATGTTCTTACCACAATAAAAAAGAAAGAAAATGAGAAAAAAGGAAGTTCTCCAAAAGAAATATGAGTATAAACATTTAGAAAATTTAAGTGTTCTACTTTAAGTAAAGTTCATCTTGTGTGTGTATTAAGTCATGTTCAACTCTTCGCAACCCTGTGGACCATAGCCCACCAGACTCCTCTGTCCATTGGATTCTCCAGGCAACAATACTGGAGTGGGTTGCATGTTCTCCTCCAGGGGATCTTCCCAACCCAGGAATCGAGCCCACATCTCTTATGTCTCCTGTACTAGCAGGCAGATTCCCAACACCACCTGGGAATACCCATCCTAAAATGATTCATAAATAAATATTCAACTCTAGTTAATATCATTAACTATTTTCGCTGAAATATGTAGGAGAAAGTACACTGATGTCTGGATTCCCAGATGTTATAGTGGTAAAGAATTCACCTGCCAATGCAAGAAAGGCAAGAGACATGGGTTTGATCCCTGGGTCGAGAAGATCCCCTGGAGGAGGAAATGGCACCCCACTCCAGTATTCTTGCCTGGAAAATTCCATGGACAGAGGAGATTGGAGGGCTACAGTCCATAGGGTAACAAAGAGTCAGACATGACTGAGTAAATCTGCAACTTACTTTGAAATGCACAAAAGGTAAGATGGATTTTAGATAGATAAATAAATAGATACATTGATGAAAAGAAAATATAGCAAAATTTTAATTGTAGAATTAAGATGATGAGTACATGGGTATTCACGGCATGTTCAGTTACTAAGTCATGTTTGACTTCTTGCAATCCCATGATCTATAGACTGTCAGGCTCCTCTGTCCATAGAGATTTCCAGGTAAGAATACTGGAGTGGGCTGCCATTTCCTTCTCCAGGGGATCTTCCCAGATCTAGGACTGAACCTGTGTCTGCTGCATTGGCAGGTAGATTATTTACCACTTAGCCACCAGAGTAGCCTGTTCACAGGATAATTCTTTCAAATTTCCATGTTTGAAAATTTTAATCACCAAACATAGGGGAAAATAAGTGCACCTAACCAGAAAATCTAAGACTCTTTAGGGCAGGACTCCACACAGAACTGGGTTCTTTGTCTTGCTGTCACTTTATAAATTTAGTCAAATGAAGGAATGAATTCTCGCCTTTTTTTTTTTTTTTAACCTCTATATGTCTAACAACTTCAACACCTCACCTCCTGGAAATGCAGCCCTCCCTTGTGTTTCTTGCCTGGGCTCTGTCCAGCTTCTCCTAGACCTGACTTCTAACTCTTCAGAGCCTACACTGGATTAGGTCTCTAAGGGCCTCTTCTGAGGACTCTCACATTTTTAATCTTCTCAGTTTTGTTCACGTGACTTTCAGCTTCATGCTGGCCACACTCACTAAACCATCTTCACCTCCCAAGCTCTTCTGACCTCAATCATTTCACTCCAAGGCAGTTGCCTCACCTGATAGACCCTTCCAAGCAGGAGGTCAAGCCACTTTCCATTTATTCTTCCCTGTCACCACCAGTCAGAACCACTTTAAGATCACCTCTTTCTCTTCAACCCCCAATCTGTCTCTAACTCACGGTTTCCCTGCTGGGAACTTCAGTGGCTCTGGAAACCGACAGAAGAGCCACCAGCTTCAAAGCCAGTGCCCGAAGCGCTTTGTCACCAGGTCTCACCTGGCCTAGCAGGTTCCCAGGCACTCTCTTGACACTTGCTGCACCTGCCTCCTACCTGTGACCTGACCTGTGCTCCACCAAAGCTGTGCCATGAGAAGTTCACCCTCATTCATGGTTCACCTCCAAAGACCACATATTTCCTTTGTCCTTACAGCTCCAACATCACCCTGAGATCAGGATTTGGTGTCCCTCTACCTTTAAACATTTCTATGTGGATGTCGTAGAGGCTTCTCAATCAACATCCCCAAAAGAAAGGCATTGGTGTCCCCCTAAAACTACTTCTTCTCAGTGTCCTCGCACTAAAAAACAGGGCTCCCACTGACTCACTTTGACCAGACACTTTTTCGTACACTCTGCCCCCAGACCATCAGGAGCTGCAGTTTACTCTATCTGCCAAATAGATCCTTTCAACTTGACCCAAGCCACCTTTGCCTCTGAGGTATTGCAGTGGACCTCGAACTAGTTTTCTGCTTCCCTTTCAACTCCCCCTTCTCCCATCATGCACAGCTTTCTTCTCAGCCAGACATCAGAGAGAATCTTCTAAAACTTTACCGAGATCATGTCTGCATTATGCTCTTCAGTTTTCGGGCTTCCCAGGCAGTTCAGTGGTACCAAATCCACCTGCCAATGCAAGTGGATTCCCATGAACTGTAGACCACCAGGCTGCAAGGGACACAGGAGACTCGGGTTCGATCCCTGAATCGGGATGATCCCTGGAAGGAGAAATAGCAACCCACTTCAGTATTCTTGCCTGGAAAATTCCATGGACAGAGGAGCCTGGAGGGCTACAGTCCATGGGATTGCAAAGATTTGGACATGACTCACACATGAACAAAAGCACTTCAGCTTCCAATGGCTGTTTTTTCATTCAGATGGTATCCAGAATCCTTGCCACAATTGGTCTAAAAGACTTCAGGATAGGGAATTCCCTGGTGGTTCATCAGTAAGACTCCAAGAACCCAAGGCAGGGGCCCCTGGGTTCCAACCCTGGTCAGGGAACTAGATCCTACATGTCACAACTAAGAGGTCACATGCTGCAACTAAAATCCTATGTACCACAACTAAGACCTGGTGATTAAATAAATAGTATCAATAAATAACTTATTGATGTTTAAAAAAAAGAACAGGGCTGGTCAGTCCCTTCTCTGACCCTCCCCCCACCCTCCACCCCCCCACCCCCCCACTCTGCTCCAGCCACACTGGGCTTCTCCCTTAGCCACATACACACCAGCTATGACCGGCTCTCAGGAGCACTGCCTTGGCGTTCTTTCTGCTAGGGGTGCTCTTGCTTCCAATATTCAAAGGCCAGTTCCCTGAGCTCTTTATATGCTGTTCCTCTCTTTCTTCTTTCGCTGCTTTTTTCTACAAAACACCTGCAGTAATCTGGGTGCTATCAGAAGTAGAGGCCAGGAGGTGATTAAGCATGCAGCATTTTATTAGGAGAAATGCAAATGAAAGAAACTGGGAGGGAGCTGGAAAAGGCTGGGAGTGTGGCTGGGGCCCATTCAGGTCTGACCCAGGTGAGTGGGAGCAGTGAGAAGGCAGGTGAGAGCCTAGAACCCTGGGAGGTCTCTGGGGCAGGTGTGGGGGAGGTTTCAGCAAAACCACTGGAGAGTCCTTGAGCCCAAGTGTTCAAGCGGGGATTCCCTCAGCTCTCAGCACCCGCTCTGCATTAGGACCCCAGCATTCTGATTTGAGGAGCAGCCCACAGGAAGAGTGACCTGGGCACAAATTCAGTGACAGATTCAGAACCCTGCAGCAGGGGTGCTGGTCACTCACGATCCCCTTGGTGGAGGAAGCTTTCTCAGGCAACCACGTACCTGAACTTTATGCTTCTATTTCCTGCCTACCCTCTTTTGAGAAGGAAATCAACTTAAGAGAGCTGATCTGTTTCCTCCTCTAATTCCAGCACCTAGGATAATGCCTGTTGCTGCTGTTGTTCAGTCTCCAAGTCGTGTCCAACTTTTTGTGACCCCATGGACTGCAACTCGCCTGGCTCCTCTGTCCTCCACTGTCTCCCATAGTTCGCTCAGGCTCATGTCTTTTGAGTTGATGATGCTATCCAACCATCTCATTCTCTGTCACCCTCTTTTCCTTTTGCCTTCAATCTTTCCCAGCCTCAGGGTCTTTTCCAATGAGTTGGTTCTTCGCATCAGGTGGCCAAACTACTGGAGCTTCAGCTTCAGCATCAGTCCTTCTAATGAATATTCAGGGTTGGTTTTCTTTAGGATTGACTGGTTTGAAATCCTTTCTGTCCAAGGGACTCTCAAGAGTCTTCTCCAGCACCACAATTCTAAAGCCTCAATTCTTTGGTACTCAGCCTTCTCTATGGTCTAGTTGCATAGTAGGTATTCAGTTAAATTTCTTGCATGAACAAATGAGTAAAGAATTGAATGAATGAATCAGAATGCTCCTCTTCTGCCCACTCTGAGTCTGTGGAATCCCTAGTAACCCCTTCCTTCTCATATAGAGTGTTACAGTAATTTTCCTCTATTGCCAACATGGGCATGAGTTTCAAGGACTCAGCTCCTGGCTGTAGGTAGTTTGCTCCATCCTGGTACCAAAGATCTTTCGGAAACCAGGTTAATGTCTGCTCAATAAATCTCTGCTGGTCCTCATTTGGCCCTCGGGATACTCATGTGAGAAAGGGCACGACTAGACTTCCCATTTTGCAAATAGAAGGTGTGGAATGCAGAGTTATCGATCACGTTCTAAATGCCGTGGCTTGCACACCTTATGTACTGCAACCAGGAAAGCCCCAAGGTCTTAATCTCGCCCCATCACTCACCCTCATTTAATAGATGGGTCAGCTGAGACTTAGGAAGTGACAGAGCCAGTGCTGAAAGCCAGAGACTGTGACCTTTTTCAAGGCCATGGACTGCTTGCACAGAGCCCCAGCACCCCTTACCGGGTGGAAAATAACCCAACCAGGAGGCATCTCGAGAGACCTTAGATTGGAGATCTCACATTCACCTGTGAGCCGTCTTTCCCCCTCCGCGGAGCTCACGACTGACGAGTGTCGCTCTTTTACCTTGGACTTCAAAATTGCAAAGGTTTGTGAGTGAACAGGTTAATGTTGGGACAGTGCCTTGGAGTTCCAGAGCAAGAGCTGCTCTGAAAGCCCCACTATGATTATTCATTATTGTTAATAATCGAGTCAGAGGAAGCAGAGGTACCAAGTGCCTTGTGGATTGATGGATCACCACATCCCTTAGCTATTTGCTAATGCCATTACTTTTACAGCTTAATCTTCCTGTAACCATTTTTCAATAATCAGGGAAGCTAAATTAAATGAAATGCAACTCCTTGCAATTAAGCCCAGCATCTTGCTTACCAAAGGATATCCACTCAGGTGGGCAAGTTTTAAACTGCCTTTTCAATGGTCTGGTTATATCTTTTTTTTATGACCATGTTTTTATTTATATTTAAATATGCTTATTTTTATATTTAATTTATATTTAAATACATACACATATTTATTTAAATAACTGTGCTGTTGGAGAAGACTCTTGAGAGTCCCTTGGACTGCAAGGAGATCAAATTAGTCAATCCCAAAGAAAATCAACACTGAATATTCATTGGGGGGACTAATGCTGAGGTTGAAGCTTCAATACTTGGCCACCTGATATGAAGAGTCAACTCATTGGAAAAGACCCTAATTCTGGAAAAGATTGAAGGCAGGAGGAGAAGGGGACGACAGAGGATGGGATGGTTAGATGATATCACCGACTCAATGGACACGAGTTTGAGCAAGCTCCAGGAGACGGTGAAGGACAGGGAAGCCGGGCATGCTACACTCCATGGGGTCACAGAGTCGGACATGATTGAGCAACTGAACGACAAGAAATATTTAAAAATTAATTACTATTGGAGTATAGTTGTTTTATAATGTTGTATTGATTTCTACTCTACAGCAAAGTGAATCAGCTGTGTGTACATATATATCCCCTCTTTTTTGGATTTCTTCCCCATTTAGATCAACACAGAGCATTAAGTAGAGTTCCCTGTGCTATATAGTGGGTTCCCATTAGGTATCTATTTTATGTTGTTGTTGTTTAATTGCTAAATCGTGTTCAACTTTTTGCGAACCCATGGACTGTATAGCCCTGCCAGGCTCCTCTGTGCATAGGATTTCCAGACAAGAATACTGGAGTGAATTGCCATTTCCTCCTCCAGTGGGTCTTCCTGACCCAGGGATAGAACCCACATCTCCTGCGCCTCCTGCATTGGCAGGCGAATTCTTTATCACTGAGCCACCAGGTAAGCCTTATCTATTTTATACATACTATCAATAGTGTGTATATGTCAATATCAATCTCCCAGTTCCTCCCACCATGCCCCACTCCCAGGCTGCAATTCTTTATGTTGCCACTACCCCTGTGTTCCTCCCAATACACAAATTTTGACCACATTGGAGAAAACTCATGGATTCTGAGACTTAGGCACAGCTAATACCATCAAGCTCATGCCTCTCGTTGGAATTCTCACCTTCACTCAGTGCTGCAAAGCCTGGAATGACAAAGGCCTTAAGTCATCACCAACTTTCCAACAAAGTGTCAGAATAATCTGAAGTTTTTCCAGATAGAATCATGTCTGTTCCTTCCCAGCACTGGGTGGTGTGACATGCCAGCACACCAACATCTCCATGCAGCATCTTGAGTGTTTGCTGTGATGGCCATGTAACAGAGAGCACATTTTAAATCAAGGAATACTCACACTGGGACTAGTTTCGGATTAATTTATTTCTGTACAGACCTTCTGGAGTAGGAAACGGAAACCCACTCCAGTATTCTTACCTGGTAGATCCCATGGACAGAGACGACTGACGGGCTACAGTCCATGGGGTCACAAAGAGTGGCACACGACCCAGCAACTAAGTACAGTACAGACCTTCAGTGGAAAAAAAAGTGGGGGGAGAAAGATGGTCAAAAATTCACACACATCTGTGGCTGCCGTAAGGAATGTTTTAAAGATAGCACCATACCAAGAATGTAGAAATAAATTAAGGAGGCTTACGAGCTGTGCACCAGAGACAGTAGCACCATCTGCTTTAAGAAACAATTATTTTCCAGAAAAAAATACTCTAAGACTGAGTAAATGTCCCCGTAGTCTAAATATTTGCTTTCCACAAGCATCCTGGGAATGATATGCAAATGTCCCAAGAACTCAGAAGGCATTACAAAATATTGAAATGGAAAGGAACAAAGTCATTCTACTATGCGGTGTGTTCAATTGCTATGTAAATGTGGAAACATTATTATTTATTGCTTTTTCAGCTCTGACAGTTGGAAATATTGCAGAATCACGAGACATCTGTTGAGTGGGGCGTGCGGGGATCTGCAAAACTACGATCGGGACTAAACTGTGTTATGTCTGGGCTCCTGGGTGCAGGTGTGAAGTCACAGCGAGAAACAAATCGCTCCGAGCTCTTCGCAGCCACTTACTTGGCAAAAGTTAAACACTCCAGGAGTGCACTCGGGGACGCGCCACGCTAACTCTGGCGAGCACACGGTGGTTTCTATTTCCCACAATCTGTTACAGAAGGCCTAACGCAGCCCGGGAATTAAGCCATCCCATGGGAGCCCTTCGGAGGATGGTAAGCAGCACAGGCTTTGGGGATGACACTTACCAGGGTCCTGGGCCTTCCCCAATCAGTAGAAATTGATTAGATGCCAGTCAAGAAATTCAGACAAGGCTTTCTTTGGGCTCCTGAGGCCACAGGAGGGAGTGAGAACAAGTAACAGTTTCCCTTGCTGGCTCCTCAATGTGGGGGGCAAACTGGTTCCTTAAGTGGGGTGAAGGTAGGTGTCTGCCCAGGGGTCGGGCCAGAGCAGGTGGTTTAGGTGGTTTGCCCACCCCTCCGGTGGTATTGAGTGCAGGGGGTGTGTACAGTACCCTGTTTCTGCTCCTGACACCCTGTTTCTGCTCTGAGCTCTTAAGAAGTGGTAGTTGCATTTTGGGGGGTGGTGGGGATCTTTTTGTATCTTGCTGTCCTGAATTTGTCCCAACTGCACATGCACACAGTTATTTTTAGTCCCTTATAGTTTGTATTTTGGGCTTCCCAGGTGGCACTAGTGGTAAAGAACCCGCCTGCCAATGCAAGAGACACAGGTTCGATCCCTGAGTGGGGAAGAGCCCCTGGAGGAAGGCATGGCAACCCACTCCAGCATTCTTGCCTGGAGAATTCCGTGGACAAAGGAGCCTGGCAGTCTACATAGGGTCACAAAGAGTCAGACACGACTGAAGCAGCTTAGCATGCACTCATGCCGTTCGTATTTTCTTGCTTGAGGAGACATATGTCTAGGAGCAGCACTGCAGCAAAGAGTCCCAGGTCCTAGCCCGTCTCGGAGTGGACAGACGTGTACTCAAATCCCAGCTCTGCGACTTGCCGGCTGCAGGGCTCTGGACAAGTTGTGGGACTTCCCTAGGTCTCAGTTTCTTCATCCATAAAGTTGGGATGCCCTAGGGTTGTTATGAGAGCAGAATTCTCTAATATATATCAAGGGCTTAGTGTCCTTATTTCCAGAACTCCTCTCTGTCCCTCCTCTGCTTCCCCAGCTAAAGGGAGTTTCCATAAAAAATACATCTGAGACATCTTCACCAGCACTTTGAAAATTTTATTGACACGCGGTGGGGGGCATTCAGTCGTGAGATGGGATTCATTAACTTGTGTCTGCGACTTTTGAATTGTCTCCTGCAGGGTCTCTGTTTGATAATCCAGGGCCTTGTTCTAGCCTTTGATATTTCAGATCTGCCAGGAGCAGCTGCACGCAGCCCAAACACTAGATCTTAAATATTCCTGAAAACACCTTCCCTTCCCGCTGTCCCGAGCTCACCCGGAAGACCTGACAGTGGTACCGGGTGAACTGTAGTGAGCAACCAAAGAGCCCCGTTACGAAGCGCCTGACCACCCCAAACTGCTCCTGCCATCTTTCCCAGGAAAGCAAGAAAGTTCTCTGCTTGTCCAGAATTCACTGTAGACGCTCTTTTAACATCTATTAGATTTCTCTCTAATAGGTATCTACCGTTCCTCCACACTTAGATAATATTTATTTAGGGGAGGCTTGCTTAGGAGAGGCTTAGCATGGGGTTATCATTATTTTTGTTATTCTTGTTATTGTTGAAAAAGTGAAAGTTATGTCCAACTCTTTGCAACCCATGGACTGCAGCCCACCAGGCTCCTCTGTCCATGGAACTCCCCAGGCGAGAATACTGGAATGGATAGCCATTTCCTTCTCCAGGGGGTCTTCCGGACCCAGGGTTTCCTTCATTGCAGGCAGATTCTTTACCATCTGAACCACCAGAGAAGCCCTCTTGTTATTGTTAAACCTGCTCTATCAATGATGTGGTGGTGGTTGAGTTGCTAAGTCATGTCCTGCTCTTTTGAACCCGTGGGCTGTAGCTGACTAGGCTCCTTTGTCCATGGGATTCTCCAGGTAAAAATACTGGAGTGGGTTGCCATTTCCCTCTCCAGGGGATCTTCCCAACTCAGGATTCGAACCTGGGTCTCCTGCATTGCAGGCAGATTCTATGATGTGCCAAGTGCCAAGTCGCTTCAGTAGTGTTAGACTCTCGGCAACCCCATGGGCTATAGCCCACCAGGCTCCTCTGTCCATGGGATTCTCCAGGCAAGAATACTGCAGTGGGTTGCCATGCCCTTCTCCAGGGAAGCTTCTTGACCCAGGGATCAAACCCGGGTCTCTTACATCTCCTGCATTGGCAGGCGGTTGTTTACCGTTAGCACCACGGCCAGATCCCTACCGATGATATCCTTATCAATGATACCTGAAAACATTACCAGTTAGCACACTGGTTTTCTAACTGGTAAGTGAAACTCATGGGTTCTTAAAGTTCTAGTTCCTAGGAATAGCTTATTTATTCCCTTGGTTTCTTAACTGAAAGTAAGAAAAGAATAGCCTAAGGATGAGATGCTTGATACTATCTTCAACTCCTTGAGAAAGCAACACAGGCATTAGAAAAGCATTGTGCCGCATAAACATGTTCCTGCGTTTGCCCTTCCCCCCAGATTAAAGGATGCCCGTCATCCATCATTTATAGGCAACCTCCCTGGGTGTCAGGGAGAATGTCAGCATGATGTTGGCCAGAGAAGCAAGGACAGGTACCATAAAAAGCACATGGAGATGTCCAGGAACTGGAGACAGCAGCACTGATCTACCACAGGGAGGCCTCTACTCCATGCAGCGCACGACCCACCAACTGGGTGGAGGGATGCTCTGCAGGGAGTATCCCGGTGTCTCTGGAGCTATAGGGAGACACAAGGCTGACAACAAAGAACATGGAGGGAGATCTGCTGTTGCAGAAGGACCCACAACCAGCGCATCCTCAGGGATGCAGAAAAGGAGAGACCTGCCCACAGCTGCACAGAGACAGGTCTAGAGAACAGGAAGCTGGTTTTATGCATGGGGTGAGCCTTGTTCATCCTCACAGGATGAAAAATAACCCACTGGGGTAATGTGAAACATCTCCAGAGAGCAGCAAATGAGAAGAGAGACGGACTGAAAACAGACCAACAACAACAAAAAACAACGCAGAGGGTGAGGTTAGGTGCACACAAGACACAGGTGGATTCGGATGAGAAAAAATGATTGACAGGCAGCAGGCAAGCAGAGGGAAGGAGGGAGGCCCATGAGGCTGCCCAGCTGCAGAGGATGGATGGGGGAGGACCACACAGAACCCTGACAGGCAGATG
This sequence comes from Muntiacus reevesi, assembly GCF_963930625.1. Taxonomy (NCBI): domain Eukaryota; kingdom Metazoa; phylum Chordata; class Mammalia; order Artiodactyla; family Cervidae; genus Muntiacus; species Muntiacus reevesi. The sequence continues at coordinate 94,129,488 of NC_089253.1, read as the reverse complement.
GAGGAAGGCTATCGCTCAGGGGCAGCCCCACAAAGCCTGGCAGAGCATTCACCCATCCTGACACTTGAATCTACTCTCTGAAGATCCACTGTGTATTGAGAACTTAGTGTCAGTCAGGCTCAAGCATGGACTTGTGCACACTTTATCAAAAGTGATCTCTGCCAACCCCCTTGGTTCCTTAAGCAGTAAGTGATGGAAAAGTTTTTTTTTAGCGGGGTCCACTTCCTGTCAGCAAAGACTAACACGCAAATCCCGTTCCCATACAAAAATTCTCACTTTTGCTCCACATGGTGGAAAACCCAAACCTGCATAGACCTTATGTTTCCAGAAACAATGTTACTACTATGTCATTTAGGGTCATTTGGAGAATGTGTGATTGCAACGCATATTTTATCACATTCTTGATTAGGCATTCTATTTGTTCTTCTCCCCCAAAGCTTATCGATTTCATTTCCTTGAGGACCCTTGCAAAGAGAAAGTAAACAATGAGAAAGAGGGAGCATTTGATCTGGGCTCTGGAAGTTGGCTATAAGCATATTGTGTATATTTTCGAAGTACAGTTTTCTCTGGATATATGCCCAAGGGTGAGATAGCTGGATCATGTGGTAGCTCTATTTTTAGTTTTTTAAGAAACTTCCATACTATTCTCTATAGTGGCTATGCCAATTTACATTTCTACCAACGGTGTAGGAGGGTTCCCTTTTCTCCACACCCTCTCTAGTATTTACTATTTGTATACTTTTTGGTGATGCTCATTCTGACTGGGTGAGGTGATACCTCATTTCTGTTTTAATTTGCATTTTTGTAATAATTAGCGATGTTAAGCATCTTTTCATGTGCCTATTGACCATCTGTATATATTCTTTGGAGTAATGCCTATTGTGTAATGCTTTGCAGTCTCCTAGGCTGATTGGGTGCAATTGGATGAACAGGTTGCTATAACCCTGGGGAGTGAGCAATGTGGGGACTCCATATGGGGAGGAGTAGGTTTGTACCCAGCCCCACACTGTCAATGCTGATCTCTCCTGAAACAATCAAGGAACCTGACACCCCTTCTCTGGGACAGACCAGAGAAAATGGAAGCACGAAGTCCTCCCACCCCTAATTCCAGGATCTCAGAGAAACTGGTGATGGTGCTGGACCATTCATAGAAGATACTTTAGCCAAAGTAAACTCACTGTAGAGAGAGATGATGAAGTTTGTACTCAAGCTCTAACTTCGAACAGCTGCAAATTCAGAGATCAAGAATGTTCCATGTGGCATGAAACACCCCAAGGTAAAATGTGATGCAGAGGTGTGAGGCAGGGAGGACCTAGAGAAGAAATATCCAGGTGTCAACTGCAAATTGGCACTCACCACGAGCATTTGCAGTGACCGAACAGCAGCAAGGATGTTTGCCATCTGCCTCTGTGGAGACTGAACCCTGTGCTGCTGCAGCTACCAAACTTCAACACCCCCTGAGCGAAATTCAGGGTGGAGAGTGAGGCACTCTGTGCTCTGGTGGAAAGGTCTTTAGATAGTTAGATATTTTCAGGAACTGATTTCCTGATCCCAATCCTTGCACCTCTTCATATCTAGAAAAGCACTAAATCCCTTCATGGTGACATTAGCTCCGTGAGACTAGCAGAAAACCTTTTGTAAAGTAAGGGCTGGATTACGTTGAACTCCCCCTTCACCAAAATCTTATGTATTGACCTTTCCCCACTGCCTCTTTGGAGCAGTCTCTCAGAGCTATTGGAGGTGCTGTCTCCCGGGCTGCAGTCCTAATTTGCCCCAAATAAAATTTAAATTGCAACTCTTATGCTGTGCATCTGTTTTAGTCTACACGGTTAAGTCCAAAACAAAGATGCTCTCTTGAGCAGCACCTGGCTGAGAGTTCCTCCAGTTTCCAATTGGGAGGAGTCAGACGTCAGTGGCAGAGCTCTTCCACAGAACTGCCTTTATCTGTGTCCTTCTGTCACATAGACTCTGTCTTGGACTTTACTTGATGGCCATCAGAGCATGAGTGTGATAAGATCACACCCCAGCTCCACGACTGGCCAGCAGTGTGATGCCAAGCCTGTGCCTACCTTGTCTTACCCTAACAAGAACCATCTCACAGGTGGCTTTGGCACTCCAAATTGGCATCTGTACACTGGCACCTAACTTAATCTTGGAGACAGAATTTGGGGGAACTAGAAAAGAGTAGATTTATTGATTTGCCAGGCAAAGGGGACCACAGCAGGTCCATGTCCTCAGAACTGCATGTCCCAACCCAGGGGAGGTGGTGGTGGTGGTGGGTGGGGGCAGCGGGTTTTGATCAGCGTGCCTGCAGGGTCTGCATTCCTTCAATCCAGAGATAATCCAATATCAGGTGGCCTCCTGATGGGCTTCTGTGGTTCTGGAGGTTTTTGAACTGTGACCTTCTCCTTGGAATGAAAAGTGCTTCATTAAGTAGTTAACATTTTCCATTTGGTGGGGGTTTTATTTCTGCAGAACAACTCAAAGATATTGTTCTGTGTATCCCTTGAGGTGGAACCAGGTTCTGCCCCAAGGCTGCACTATTATTTCTTTTCTGCTTCTCCTGTGTCTTCACATCCCCTCCCTTCCCTGATTAGCAATTGTTTGAACCTGCCCTTTGGAATTCAGGCAAGGTCAAGGAGGATGAATGAAGCCCTGTAGAAAGGCTTTTGTGTCCAGGAGCCCCACAGGGTCCTGCTAGGGTTTCAGCTTGAGGATTAAGTGAATTAATATTTACTCTACAACAAGCATGCTGCCAGTTGGCTAAAATGATGGATGTTTACTTCTTTTTCTCTGCCTTCTCACCATCATTGTTATGTTTGACACAAAGAACCCTTTCAGGAGCTGTTAGGCGTCTGGGGCAGGTAAACCCTCCCAACTTCAGGAAAGGTCCAGGTGCCCAGGATGGATATGCGAGGGTGGCAGCCTTTGGTGCAGCGATGATGCGCATTGAGATCCCAACATAACACTTTCATGCACATTATCTCATGTGAAGCAGCTTCAGGGTGCATTTCTCATGAAGGCCGCACCTGGTCCTACATTCAAAAGGCCCCAGCGCTAAGCTTAAGGTTTTGTCATTGTTGTCTTGATACTCTAAGTAATTTTCTCACAAGGGACCCTACATTTTCATTTTGCAATGGGCCCCAGAAAAAGATGTGACACCCATGAGGCATTGTACCCTCCAGATTCCAGGGCAGCTAAGGAAGGACCCAACCTGAATGAGTAAAACCATGTGCTTTGAACTCAGACTTGCAGGATTTTCCTGAACATTTTAAAAATTATGGTAAAATTCATCCAACATAAACTGACAATTTTAACTGTCTTAAAGTGGGAGATTCAGTGAGCAATTTCATTTGGTAAATTTATCATATGGTGCAACCATCACTACCCCCCAGTTCTGGACCATCTTCCTCACCTCAAAAAAGAGCCCTGCTCACTAAGCTGTCACTCCCCATCCTCCCTCCCTAGCCCCTGAAAGTGAAAGTGAAAGTCGCTCAGTCGTGTCTGGCTCTTTGCGACCCCATGGACTACCCAGTTCATGGAATTCTCCAGGCCAGAATACTGGAGTGGGTAGCCTTTCCCTTCTCCAGGGGATCTTCCCGACCAAGAGAGCGAACCCAGGCCTCTCGCATTGCAGGCGGATTCTTTATCAGCTGAGCCACAAAGTAAGCCCAACACTAATCTGCTTTCTGTCTCAATGGATTTACCAATTCTGGAATTTTCACACAAATGGAATCATACAATATGAGGTCTTCCTTGAACTTTTGGACACACATTTAACTCACTTGTGAAACAGAGATAATATACCTAATCTCAGCATTGATGCAGATGCTTAGTGACAAACTACCCAGGCACAGAATAAATGGTGGTTATGGTTCTTGCAGGGCTTCCCAGGTGGCGCTAGTGGTAAAAAACCCACCTGCCAATGCTGAAAACATAAAGGAGCAGGGGTTCAATCCCTGAGTCAGGAAGATTCCCTGGAGGAGGGCTTGGCAACCCACTCCAGTATTCTTGTCTGGTTTCAAAGAGTCGGACATGACTTGAAGCGACTGCAATGAACTGAACTGTGGCCATACAACCCAGCCAATGCTGAGTTTGAATCCTGCCCTTTGATTCTAATCCTAACTACTATACTCTGAATCTCCTTGCTGCCTGGGTTGGATTTCCAAAGGGACAAGGATGAGGAGCAGGTTAAGCCCATGTAGACAGAGAAAAAAAAAAATGATGAGAAAAAGTCTGGAGGAAGAAAGCACAGGCAGAAGGTCGTGGGTGGAGAAGTGCAGGTGATGAGCTGGGCTCCCCAGTTGAGGCCACCACCTGGGACCCTCCGTGCCCATCCCGTGAATCTGGTCTGCCCATCACAGATGCCTTACAGTACCTGAAGGACTCTGGGTAGGTTTTCATCGGATCTAGACTCTGCTCTGTGGGAATTGTAGCTGAAAAGGATTGTGCAGGATAAGAGAAGACAAGCCAGCCAGGGCTGCATCCTGGGGACATTCTTTCTCTATCACAGAATCAGTGATTTGTTTCGTCTTAAAATAACTACAATGCTGTGCTGGAGCTGAGCTGCGGGAACCTCCCGGCATTCGGAAACAACGGCTCACGATGCTTCACCATGGGTCTACCTGCCTGTGGTTAAATGGAACAGGCATGGCTTGATACCTGGGATTCTTTCTTTCCTGTTTGAGCAGGGCATTGTTTCCACCTCCCAGTGGGCCCAGATCAGCAGCACAGGAGCACGGGAACAACACCAGCCTCTGGATACAAGGGACAGAGGCCTGGACAATGGACCACATTGCGGCTAAGAGGCCCTAGCAAAGCAAATAGATAATCACCACACTTTTTGAGATGGCTTTGGGCAGTAGCTCCAGATATCTTTGGAAACAAAGTTTCTGCTCTTATGCAACCTTCTTTTCTTGTATGAAATTCCATTTGGACACCAGTTGGAGCCTTCACTGGAGAAGGCAATGGCAACCTACTCCAGTACTCTTGCCTGGAAAATCCCATAGATGGAGGAGTGTGGTAGGTTACAGTCCATGGGGTCACAAAGAGTCAGACACGACTGAGCGACTTCACTTTTACTTCTCACTTTGGAGCCTTCACTATTCCTTGAACTTGACAACAGGACTTTTCTCTCTGAAATAGTCAGGTTGTCATGGGGTGGTCCGTGGCAGACCAGGAGAGACTATGGTTTCAAAACTTTGTCAAACAAGGAGGGAGAGATGGATAAGGGGAAGTGGAAAGGTGATTCTCCCAGGAGCTCTGATTTATGGGATAGAGGACATTTACAGGGTAGAGAACATTTTTTTGGCTTTAATCTGAATTTTTACTCTTTCACAATTATTGAAATCACATCTTCTTTCATTTCTACCATCTTGTTATTTCTATCTCAATTCTTCCTCCCTCTTGAAATTTGCTTTATTAATTATTATTATTGTGCACATGTGCTCAGTCACTTCAATCATGTTGAACTCTTTCTGACTCTATGGATTGTATCCTGCCAGGCTCCTCTGTCTCTGGGCTTCTCCAGGCAAGAATATTGGAGTGGGTTGCCATACCCTCCTCCAGAGGGTCTTCCCCACCTAGGGATCAAACCCAGGTCTCCTGCATTGCAGGTAGATTCTATACCACTGAGTCACCAGGTAAGCCGAAATATTAGTATTTTATATCACTTATTTATTATTGTTTATTGCTTTATTATTTATTGTTTTGTTTTATTTCATTTTCCCCCCAGAGGTTTGGAATATCTGCACCCTATTTCTGATAAGCTAGTAATTACCTGTAAAATGTTTGCCAAATGAACCTATATAGGTTTTTTTCTTGTAAATTTCTAAAATTAATCAGGTTCTATAACCTCTTTATAAGACAGCATAAATCTTTCTATAGTCCTTCTCTTGGTAAACTTGGTATTATTCCAAGTTTTGTCAAATTTTAGTTTCAAACAGTTTTCACATAACAATTAAACTTTTAAACTGAAACCTTTTAAACTTTTAAAAATTAACCTTTTTAACTTAACATTTAGAAATTAATTTTAACCTTTTGTCTCTTTTTAACCTTGAATATTAATTTTATTCAAAATTAGACATTATTAACACTATTTTGAAAGTTTTGACTAATATTGCATTTTATTTCTCTCTTCTTCATCTCACTTTTTTTCCTTGTGGCTATACTTTTTCCTGTGCAATATGCCTGCATCTTCCTAGATCCAACTTATGTTCTGCTGGTGTAAATGCTGGACAATTTCCTTTCAGGAATATTTTGTAGGTGCTATAATTTTTAAAAATCTGCATGTTTGAGAGAGAGTTTTGTCCTCTTTTTTTGATTGACTCTGTCTTATTACAGAATTCTCAGTTCAGACTCCTTGCCCTTAGAACTTAAGAGATACAGGCCCACTGTTCTTAGAATTTCATGCCAAAAAAAATGATAACTGATGCCATTCTAATTCTTGATATTTGAAAAATAATCTGCTTCTCTTCTATACATTTTTAGGTTAGTTTTTTTTTTTAACTTGAATTTCAAAAAAGTTTAGCTGTATTTAGGGGCATGCACAGTTTCATGCTTTGCTTAGCATTCAGTGGGTCCTTTAGATTCAAATCTTTCTTTCAATTCAAATCTTAATGTGTTTCTTCTGTTGTTTTGTTATTTTTTTACTCTTTTTTCTTTCTTGTTTTCTGAATCACCCATTATTGGGTGATAAATTGAATGTATTACTCAAGTCTCTTAATTTTTTCTTCCTTGTTTCTCTCTTTGCCTCATTTCATCTCCCAACTCAGTGATGGTTCTGAGCCATTTTCCCTCTGTTCTCTAGCTGTCTATAGAATATTCCTTTCAGAAACCTTGTTTAGAAGTCTTTGTTACTTTCCACTCATTTCTTAATAGCTTCTTTTTAGGGAGTGCTATCTGCGCATGTTCCTAGTAGGAAAATTCAGTATCAAAAAGACATCAATCCTCCCTAAATTGATGTATGGGTGCAATATATTGCCAATTCAGAGTCTAATATGAATTCTATGGAACTTGACAA